>NC_091982.1:104867761-105613218 GCF_044704955.1 Pristiophorus japonicus
TTCTAACATTTACAGATTTGAATATAAAACTTGTAAAAGATAATGCATGGAGGAGCATGGTTGTGGATTGATTTTCAGTCACTGTAAAAAGTAAGCAATTCATATAATTGAGATGTGAGAGCCGTAGGGGCTGTGTGAATGCTACTGAATCACTTTGCGGACAGAATTATTTTTTCAGTAGAGAAACTGAGTACTGCAGAAAGAGGTGATGATGCAGAGGAAGAATCATCCAACTAAAGTTAATCTTGAGAAGAGAATGGGGAAGCAGGGACCATCATTAAATTCAGAATTTGGAGCAATCTGTCAAAAGGGGGACAATTGTCATTTGTTGTTTTAATTCAAATTTGTTCCAGGAGAGAAATGGCCTGCGGAAATAAGGGAGTATTATGGAAGTATTAATATTTCATGTCCAGTTATTACTGGCAGATCTGCTGACAGTATTGATTCACTAAGTGAAATCACAAGAGGCATGATGTACCCTGTAAGAGAAATTTGGCATTAGGGGTACCAGCGGGACAAAGGTTAAAGTGCTGGTTCCTGCATCGACCCATAAGGAGGTAAAAGGCCTCTCTTCGGCCTTGTACCAAGGCTCCAGAAGTTATCAATTCAATAATATTCCGACAGGATATGATGTGAGAACCTAAACAGACATTGATAAGACCTTGCGAAGAGGCTCGAGGCGGACTCACGGGCACCAAGGAGAATCAACAAATTCTGACCTAATGAAGTCATTCTAGTCACGGCCTAAGGTGGTCACGAGGGTCTTGGCCTGTCAATCCAAAGTAGCATGAATAAGGTAGTCCAATTAGAGAAGTAGCACTGATAAGGTAGTCCAATTAGAGATCTAGGGAGGTCTTACCAGGGAACGGAGGGGTTTTTGAAATGTATAAAAGTTGTACGATTGTGCTGTTCGGAGAGCATCTCCACTCATAGGCGGCTGTGATAAGAGGTGTTCCCGGACGTTCGTAATAAAAGATCGTTATACCTTGCCATCCATCTCTGTCTGCTAACTCCGGGGGCTGTTACGCGGGTTGGGGCGAGCGTCGACCCTCTATATCAGGGGGCCCGCTCGTGAGAGGAGACGCCTTCCCATTTTCCCCTTACATACCCTATGGAAGTATATTTTCTAACCATCGTTGTTCTAATAAGAATTCATGGCAATCTTACTAAATTCGCCTGTGTATTTTTGTTAAATCTCTTTTTTGGCCATTCAAAGTAAACAGTTTAGTGTCTGCATTTACAAAAAAATTACATTTGTTTTGAAGTGTCTATTAACTTCATAGATGACAAAATTACCAACTGTCTACCTCATGTCATATCCAGGGGAGATCTGATTTTATTTTCCATTGGTATTTCTACGTAACTTAAGAAGGTGAGGTGAGGTGAGAGTGACTGCACTTGACATCAAGGCAGCATTTGATCAAGTGTGGCATCAAGGAGCTCTAGTAAAACTGAAGTCAATGGGAATCAAGGGGAAAACTCTCCACTGGCTGGAGTCAAACCTAGCACAAAGGAATATGGTTGTGGTTGTTGGAGGTCAATCATCTCATCCCCAGGATATCGCTGCAAGAGTTCCTCAGGGCAGTGTCCAAGGTCTAACCATCAGCTAGTTCTTCAATGACCTTCATCCACCATATCAGAAGTGGGGACATCCATTGATGGTTGTACAGTGTTCAGTTCCATTTGCAACTCTTCAGATAATGAAGCAGTCTATGCCCGTATGCAGCAAGACCTGGATGACATGCTTGGGCTGATAAGTGACAAGTAACATTCCCACGACACAAGGGCCAGGTAATGATTATCTCCAACAAGCGAGAGTCTAACCAGCTCCCCTTGAAATTCAATGGCATCACTACCGCTGAATCCCTCATCTTCAAAATCCTGGGGATCACCATTGACCAGAAACTTAACTGGACCAGCCACATAAATACTATGGCTACAAGAGCAGGTCAGAGGTTGGGTATTCTGCGCATAAGGTCTTACTTCCTGACTCCCCAAAGCATTTCCACCATCTACAATGCACAAGCAAGGCTGCAGTGGTTCAAAAAGATGGCTCATCACCACCTTGTCAAGGGCAATTAGGGATGGGCAATAAATGCTGGCCTTGCCAGCAAAGCCCACTTCCCAGGAACGAATAAATAAAAAGAAAGGCCTAGAAATTGGAACATTTAGCGTCAGCCATGAAAGCTGGTTTTGAAAGAAAAATGGCAGCCACCTCGCTTCCGCCCATTTCCGATGTGGAACCTGGCGGCTGCCATATTTGGCAGGTCGGCAGCAATGCCGTTGCCTGTGTTCGCCACAAGTATTTTATTTACCAGGAGCATGACATGAATCAGCATACAATGTTGAACTGCCACATGCTCAGCGATTTTGGAAGTACGCACTCCAGTCACCATCCTCTCCAAAGCGTGAAGCCGTTGACAGCACAGAGAGCTGGGAGAAAGCGGCGGAGGGATATAAACTTACTTATGGTATAGTAAACATTCTGTACAATTCACATTTACCGCGCTACTTTTAAATAGGTTAACTAACTTGTCTTTCAGTTTATTGCAAAAATTCTTCAATATGATCCACATCAAGCTGGCTTTTCTTTCGGTGTTGCTTTTCATCAAGATCCAGGTCACATCAAGAAATACTAAAACTTATGGAGGGTTTTTTGTTCTTATTGAAAATCTTAACTTCTCAACTAGCACCATATCTCATAAAGGGAAATATCAATTTGTATTGTCTAGAGAATTGGGAGTAGGCAGGGGGAAGGTGCAACTGTTAATAAGTGTATTAAATGCTTTCATTTATCTTGCGTACCCTCTCTGTCAACCGAGAAACATAACCGGAAACATTGCAGGTCACTTTAAGAAATCACGATTTCCCGAAAACGCTGCACTGATCCTTTGGATCCGATCTTCAGCCTCTTGCTGATGTTACCACCGGAAAGAGCACGTTGCACGGGAGCTTCTGATCTGTGCTAATTTAAATCGGTGCTCTTTTTGCAGGCGGAGGGGTACCTTGGCCCAAGGGAGTGCCGCCCATTCTCGGACTTAATAGAATACCTCGGCCAAAGAAAGAACTTGCAATTATATAGTACCTTTCATGACCTCTGGAAGCCCCAAAGCATTTTACAACCAATTAAGTCCTTTTGAAGTGTAATTGCTGTTGTAATGTAGAAAACGGAGCAGTCAATTTGTGCACAGCAAATTTTCACAAAAAGCAATGTGATAATGACCATTTATCTGTTTTAGTGTTGTTGGTTGAAGGATAAATATTGGCCAGGACACAGGGAGAACTTCTTTACTTTTCGAATAATGCCATGGGATTTTTTTACATCTGCCTGAGAGGGAAGACGGGACCTTGCTTTAACATTTCATCTAAAAGATGGCACCTCCAACATTGAAGTTTCAGCCTGGATTATGTGCTCTAATCTCTGGAGTGGGACTTGAACCCACAAACTTCTAACTCAGAGGTGAGAGTGCTACCATTAAGCCACGGCTGAAACTTGCAATAATATGGACTGGGAATCCCTGTTGAGAGGATTGTGGGCCTGAAGAGGCTGACCATAAATACAGCAGGAGCAGAGACAGCACGGACCTGTGAGGAGTCGGGACCTGAGGAGGCAGTATACCTTCGACGAATTCTAAAACAACAAAAAAACAAGGAGTGACATCACAGGACATCAGGTAGGTGACTGGTTAGTGAGTATTAAAGTTTTTTCTCTCTAAGCTAGGCAGCAGTTTAAACTAAGAGCGGGAAACTATAACGTACTTTATTAAATTAAATACTTAACTAGATAAATAAATGAATATAACTATAAATAATCGTTGACTAAAGATTTTAATTAATTAAGGGCTAGAAATTCCGTTTGCACCCCATTTGGAGCGATAAGTTTCGAGAAGTGAGAAAAATATCGCCAGGCAATAATCTTTTTTTCATCCCGTTTCAGGTTTGGCGCTTCAAGAGGGAAGTGGTGCGCTAAATCAAACGAAATCAAATTCTCCCCCATAATCTCTGGATTATTACCTGAGCCATGTGCACAGGGATAAGCTGATTAGGGAAGCAAACATTTGGCTAAAGGAGTGGTATGGAAAAGAGGGGTTCCATTTCATAGGGCACTGGGACAGGAAGGAACTGCACCGTTGGGATGGGCTCCACCTGAAACGGTCTGGGACCAGGGTCCTAGCGAAAAGGATAAAGAGGTTGGTCACAAGGACTTTAAACTAGTAAATTGGGGGTAGATCTCAGGTGGAAATTGTAGTAAAAATAATACTTCAAAAACTAACAAAATGGAAGAGAGTAGAGTACCAATCTGACATTGTGCTTTCGGCACTACATGTAGAGGGAAAACCAAAAGATGTAAAGTGATTAAACTAAGTGAGAGAAATAACAAACAAGTGAGAAAAACATTAGAGCCGAAGGACAGCCTTGAATGTGTGGCCCAAAAAAGCGTTCTTTAGATAAACGCACGGAGTATAAGGAATAAATTGAATGAACTCTGGCGCAAATTCAAATTGGAGGGTATGACATGGTAGACATTACTGAGACATGGCTGCAAGGAAGTCAGGACTAAGAACTAAATATACTTGGTCAACAGGAAAGATAAGGAAAATGGCAGAGGGGGAAGAGTAGCCCTAGTGATCAAATATGAAATCACTTCAATGATTTGTGAGGACATAACGAGAAGTAAACAGGCAGTGGAGACTTTATAGATAGAATTAAAAAATAGGAAAGGATTTAAGACTGTAGTGGAAGTTTTGTGTAGGCTCCCTGGGGTAGCAGCTGTGAAGTGCTAGATTGTATAAATCCAGAGATTAGACAAGAATGTAGCAAAGGCAGAGTTTTTAATGGGGGATTTTAACTTTCAGATAGATTTTGATAAGCAGACTAGCACCTGTCAGAAAGGTAGGGAATTTCTTGAGTGTGTCCAGGATAGTTTTCGAGAACAATATGTCCGAGAGGTAATGAGGGGGCATACCATATTAGATTTAGTAATGAATAATGAGCCAGAGTTAGTTAACAGCCTAACTGTGCATGAACATTTATCCAACAGCGATCATAACATGATCGAGTTCAACGTAGCGTTTGAAAGGGAGAAACGTGAAAGAGCTCCTAAGACTCTAGATTTGGGTAAGGCCGACTTCAAAGGGATGAAACAGAGACTATCCACAGTAAACTGGGCAAATCTGTCAATGTGTAAAACAACAGAAGATCATTGGGAGATATTCAAAAAAGAATTTAAGGTGATACAGAACCAGTTTATATCCCTGAGGGGCAAGAGCTACATTTGCTAAAAAAAAACAGCCATGGATGACTAAAGAGGTAAAGGACATCATAAAACTAAAGGAAAAAGCATACAAAATGCAAAAAATAGCACAGATCCTGGTGAATGGGAAAGATGCAAAGAACAGCAAAGGGTCACAAAACAGATAGTAAGAGCTACAAAAAGAGAGTATGAAAGGAAACTTGCAAGGGATATCAAAAGCAACACAATTTTGTCCCCAATTATATTAGAAAAAGAAAGGGTAGTGAGGAGTATGTTGGCCTCTTAAGAATTGAAAGCGGTGATGTTATCAATGATAATAAGGTAATGGCGGACATATTGAATAATTACTTTGCATCAGTATTTACTGCAAAGGAAGAGGATAGCATGCCAGAAATCCCAAGGAAACTAAATCAGGGACAGTGGCTCAATAAAATTAATGTGTAAAATAACAGTAATGAGACACTAAAGGCACTAAAGAGTGACAAGTCCCCAGGACCAGATGGTTTCCATCCCAGGGGTTTAAAGAAAGTAGGTGAATATATTGCAGATGCCCCAACTATAATCTTCTAAAGTTCCCTTGATTCAGGAACGTTCCTTTAGATTGGAAAGTTGCACCTGTCACTCCGCTATTTAAAAATGCTGAGAGAGGGAAACCAGAGAATTATAGACCAATTAACCTAACATCTGTTGTCGGGAAATTGCTAGAGTCTATAATTAACACCTCAAAAATTTTCATTTGATCAGAGAGAGCCAGCATGGATTTGTGAAAGGCAGGTCATGCCTGACAAACCTGATTGAATTTTTAAAAGCGGTGACTAAAATAGTGGACAGGGGAATGTCTATGGATGTTATTTATATCAACTTCCAGAAGCCATTTGATAAAGTCCCACATCAGAGACTGTTAATTAAGGTAGAAGCCCAAGGAATTGAAGGCAAATTATTGACCTGGTTAGGAAATTGACTGAGGGGCAGGAGACAGCAGTAGGGATAATGGGTAGGTACTCAAATTGGCAGGAGGTGACTTGTGGTGTCCCTCAGGGATCCGTGTTGGGGCCTCAACTATTCACTGTATTTATTAACTACTTAGATGATGGCATAGAAAGTCATATATCCAAATTTGCCGAAGATACAAAGATAGGGGGAATTGTAGGCAATGGAGATGGAAGCATAAAATTACAATAGGATACCGACAGATTAAATGTATGGGCAAAACTGTGGCAAACCGATTTAAATGTAGGCAAATGTGAGATCATCCGCTTTGGACCTTAAAAGGATAGTACAGTGTACTTTCTGAAGGGTGAAAGGCTAAAAATAGTGGAGGTCCAAAGAGACTTGTGGGTTCAAGTACACAAGCCTGGACTTTTGGTTTCTCGTTACCACTGTTTTCGCCCCAAAGGGGCGGTAATGGCAGCGGAAAGCTTTTCCGGGCAGGCAGCTAGCCTCCAGCGCCCCGCTGGGATATTCGGTGGCAAAGGAATGCCTCCCTTAGCACTCCGCTCCACACTCAGGGCACAGCTGGTGAATTTTGCAGCTGGAGACGCAAACCATTTCCCTGCGCAAAATTTACCGCTCCGCCTCAATTAACGCCGCAACGGAGGCACGATCGAATTTGCACCCCACAGATCAGTAAAATGTCCTAAACAGGTACAGAAAATAATAAAAAAGGCTAATGGGATGTTGGCCTTTATATCTAGAGTACTAGAATACAAAGGGGTAGAAGTTATGCTGCAACTATACAAAACCCTGGTTAGACGACACCTGGAGTACTGTGAGCAATTCTGGGCACCACACCTTAGGAAGGATATATTGGCCTTGGAGGGAGTACAGCATTGGTTCACCAGAATGATACCTGGACTTCAAGGGTTAAGTTACTATGAGAGATTACACAAATTAGGGTTGTATTCCCTAGAATTTAGAAGGTTAAGAGATAATCTGATCAAAGTTTTCAAGGTATTAAGGGGAACCGATAGGATAGATACAGAGGGCCCAAATTTGGGCCACCCATTTTTTTGCCGCACTCACATGAGATGCACCGACTTCCTACGATCGAAACGACACCAAAAAGATGTCCCGGGATTCTGGCCCCTCTGCTGACTCTCCTGGGGCTTGGCGTGGTGTGGCGAGTCCATTGGGGGGTGGAGCTAAGGCCCAGTGCCTAAAAGAGTGCCGGCAGCTGTCCGCATGCGCAGTAGAGCATTCGCGCATGCGCAGTAGCTCCTCCCATGATTGTGATGATGGGTGCCTGCAATGTGGAACCCAACGTGTACCGACCCTATCCTGGGCCAAATGGCCTGCCACACAGGCCGGCGCCACTGCCTTCCTGCCTGGGGGCTACAAGAAACAAGTTGGTGTGGGGAGACTTTTGATTGGGGGGGCGGGGTGGGAAAGAAGTTTGATCGGGGGGGGAAAGGAGGAGAGTTTTGATCCGGGGGGGGGGGAGGAGGAAAGTTTTGATTGGGGGGGGGAGGAGGAGAGTTTTGATGGGGGGGAGGAGAGAGGAGAGTTTTGCAGTGGAGGGGAGGGGAAGGAGGAGAGTTTTGATGAGGGGGAGGGGAAGGAGGAGAGTTTTGATGGGGGGGGAAGGGGAGAGTTTTGATGGTGGGGAGGAGAGAGGAGAGTTTTGATTGGGGGGGAGGAGAGAGGAGAGTTTTGATGTGTGTGGGGTGTAGGGGAGGACGAAAACCCCCTCATTTTACCCAGAAGGAAAAGGGCTGTGGGATCAGTCTGGGCTGTGAATTGAAACCGATGGAAGGAAAACTTTGGGACACAAATGAATTTTAAAGGCCTGCAGGGGATAAAAGGGGGTGCATTCATGGAGACCCCGCCCCCCCGCCAGTGTTTGGACTCATAGGAAAGGGAATTTAATTTGGAACTATCTACCAGAAAGTTTGAAATCCTAAAGTGCACATGGAAGAAACTATGAACTTTAATCGAATTTGGGATTTTTTAAAAGATGTATGTTGGGTCTGCAAGAAAAGGGGTGGGGTCAATATCAAAAGGGCCAGTTTGGACATTGGAACTAATCAAATTGTCTGGGAACTGTATACCCTCGAAACTTGCCCCTTGAAAACATTAGCATTTAAACAATGCCACATACATATTCCAACACCTTTTTCATCAGGCATAGAAATATCTGGCTCAGGCCAGACTAGCATAATGGCTACAGGAGGCCAATGCAATCAACAACCACTCAAACCTTGAGTAGGTTAAGATCAGTGGAAAAAAAACCTAAAAACCTAAAACTGCTACATTTTTCAAAATCAAAAAGTCCACCAATGAGAAGAATCGACTTCAGCAGGAGAGGCGAACTGGATAACCTGGCTATAAAAAAAGGGTTTCTGACGAAGTGAAAAAAGGAGTGATTTTTTTCCCTGCCCTCGTGATTCAACAACCACAACCAGCAAGCCTCTCGACACTGAAGGAAAACCAGTGTCCGAAGACACCGAAGATAGAAGAAACAAACCACCAGACTGCGGAAGGCACAGTAGTGAGTGTAACCTCTGGTCCCCAGAACTCCCAACTCAGTTAGGCCAGGAAAGGTGGGAGGTTGGGCATTGTACTGCTAAACTGGTGTAAAGATTTTCGTTGGGTCCGTTTTAGTGGGATTTAGGGGGATTGTTTTGTTGGTGAATTGCTGTTTGTTGAGTTACACCTTGTCAAATAAATTGGAAGCCTAAAGTTCCTCTTGGAATCACCTTGTCTCAGTTCTATTGTATTACATCTCCTGATCGTGAGTCTTATGTCAGAACCGTGTAAGGGAAGCTAGGAGCGCCTCGAAAATGCTCAACTGTGTGTCACAGGCTAGGGAAGAAGGGGTTAGGAGTGTTTGACACTCACAGGTGCCTCACAGGCTAGGCATAAGCTGTGGGTACGCACGAGTCTCAAAACCCCCATTCATAAGCTGTGGACACAGTCTCTCCAGGGGTGCTCTTGCAGCACTCAGGGTACCTCACAGGCCAGGCATAAGCTGTGAGGGCAGAAGCCCAGAGAGAGACACCCAAGGCACAACAACCCTGTGAAAACCCCTTACAGAACATGGCGACCACGAAGGGACATAAGCAAACAGGAGATGTTAATATAACAGATGAGGTGATAAGAGAGGAAACTAAAATGGAGGAGAGAATTTCCTCGTACATTTTTGGCAAGGTGAACCTCACCAAACCTTGGGTGCAAGCCCTCACTCGGGCAGAGCGCCCAGTGGATGCTGCTGCTCAGTGGACAGCAGGGAAGGACCACAACCACAGGGTGGAAAAGGCCATCTGGCTTATCTGCTTCACCCGCCAAGTCCGAAAGCTCGACCAGCGGGTGAAGGACTTGGAACATAGTCTTCAGAAATCAGAGGAGCTCTCTGCTATCCGTGCTGTGGTTGGGGACAACCTGCTGGCCGAATTAGCTGGGGAGCAGCAAAGGAACCGGCAGTTGGAGGAGACCTTCCAAAATAGCCGGGACTATCTTCAGTGTCAGGTCACTGAGGCCAAGGGTAGTGAGGGGTCCCTCCGGGAACAGAACTCTCGGTACACCAAGAAAATTTGGAAACTGGAGAATAAATTAAAAGACGTACAGGCAGCCTATAAAGTGGCCAGTAGCAGTGAGTTTGCAGATCACGATCCCTGCCAGGGGAGGATTAAAACTCTCACCCACGCTCTATCCCAGGCAAAAGGGATGGTCGCCCTGATAGGACCCGGAAGGTCCACAGGGGACAAAGAAGAGTATTGGGGGTAGAGGAGAATCCAAAGGCAAGAGGCGCCCGACCACCTCCTGAGGCACCGGTGGTTTGTCCGGTGGGGTACCAGGAGGGGCGGGGCATGCAGGTAGTAGCATACCCAGGGCTGGGGGCAGGACCAATGTGTCCCGTTTGGCAGCAGGGATGTGAGGCTCCAGCCGAGGGTCAGTTAAGGGCTGGATCAGGCGACCAGGCACTGTCTGCTGCACCGGGTATGGTGGGACAGCCGGAGGTAGAGGGACCAGCACAGAAAGATCCTGAACCAGGGCGAATGTGCCCGGTCAGGCAGCGCAAGTATGGTCCTCCACAGGGAGGTGGCCAAGGTCGGGGAGCGCTGGAGAGCGACTTTATTATTCCCCATGGAGTTCAATCACTCAGGGTCATGGTGGCCCATTTGGCCAAACTCACTCGCAGCAAGGACCCATCTATCCACTTCATGGAGGTGATGCAGGCAGGGGAAATTAATGGGTGCGACGAGGAAGAGACAGCCAAGCTGCTGCTCTTCTCTCTGGACAGCAAATTGTACCAGGCCCTACCGGCAGAATGCCGGAGGGGACAGCGTACATTTACTGAGGTCCAGAGGGCCGTCCTTGAGGCTATGGGCTTCGATAACGGCAGTCCTTTCGAACGGGTCGAAAGGACAAGGCAGCTCGCAGGGGAAACACCGTAGGCGTTTGCGGACAGGCTGTGGGTGGTGTACCACGCAGCCTGTGGGGAGTTCCTCGACCGGGTGAATCTTTCCGCGGTACAGACTGGCCGCTGGCTGAGGATGCTGGTGGCAAACTGCTTGCCCCGGCTCAAGGTCAGGGCAGAACTGTGGTTCAATTCCCGGGACCCCAACCTCACCAAGGAAGCAGTGGTCAGGCAACTGGCACTGGTCCAACGGAATGGAGGAGGGGAGGAGGAGAAAACCTCCAAAGGTCGGGTAAATGAAGTGAAACCCAACCCGATTCCCAAAAGGGAATGGCACCAGGAGGGTGGCTGCTCGTCTGATAAGGAGGGAGTGTGCTACGGGTGCGGGAAAGCTTGGCATTTTAAAAGGGATTGCAGGAGCCCAGTAAAGTGATATGGGGGGAGAAGTTCTTTAGGAGCCACCCAGAGTGGGGGAAGTGGAGCGAGCTCCTCACCATCCCTTGACCAGATAGTAGCTGCAGTGAGGACAGCACTGGAGGGGATTGGGAAGGTAGCCACGGCAACAGGCAGGGAAGCACCAGCAACCCTGCCAGTACAGAGGCCGTGACGAGCCCAGACCCAGCCTGCATACCTGTGCCCACTAGAATACGACCCCTGGGGACGACCCTGGGTCAAGATGGAGGTTGAGGGTGTATTGGGTACCTACCTTTTGGACACTGGTGCTTCCAGCACGATAGTCCATTCGGAGGACCCCGCAACCTCACCTCTATCAAACGGGGTGCCGTATCAACTAGTTGGGTTCACAGGTAATGAGAAGGCTGGGTTTTTTTCAGTCCTGCTCGCAGTTCGTTTAGGCGCACTCCAAACACAATGGAAGTGCGTCCTGATGAACTGGGAGCAGGTGGGAAAAGGGATTTTGGGGGCTGATTTTATCATCGCACAGTGGGCACGGGAGCAGAGGGAGGAGTCATGGTTATTGATAAGAAACAGGGAAAAGGGACTCTGTATACAATGAAGCCAAAAGGGGGTTACGACCTGGAGGTTCTGGTCGGTAACACCCCGGCCGAGTACCGGGCCTATGTGCAAGCAAATCTTGCAGCATTTGCCACCCATAAACACGACTGTGGGAGAGTCACAGGAGTGGAGGTTAGAATAGATGGGGATCCCATGTCCCGCCCGCAAAAGCAGTATGGCTTTCCCCGAGAGGCAGAAGCAGACTTGGAGACAGCTTTAAGCTCGCTTGTCGAGCAGGGTGTTTTGAGACCCATAGCCACCCATGTCAACTCCCCGCTTTGGCCGGTTAGGAAACAGGATAATTCTTGGAGGGCTACGGTGGATTAGAGGGTGCTCAATAAAAACATCCCAGCTTGTGCTCCCACAGTAGCGGCGGTTGCGGATCTGATAGGGGAAATCCCTGCATCCGCAACCACGTTCACAGTGTTGGACATATCCAACGGGTTCTGGTCTATTCCTGTACGGAGGGAAGACCAGTACAAGTTTGCCTTCACCTTCCGGGAACAGCAGTATACATGGAGCTGCCTCCCACAGGGCTTTCATAATAGTCCCAGCATCTTTCACCAATGCATGGCGCACTGCTTAAAAGGCTTCAGCCAACCACCTGTTGTTGTTCACAGACAGCAGTGAGGAACACAGTCCACTGCTGGCCGAACTGCTGGTCTTACTGAAGGAAGGGGTTTTTAAAGTTAACCCCAAGAAAGCCCAGATAGGTCTAGGAGAGGTAAAATTCCTGGGCCTGACGATAAGGGCAGGAGAAAGGGCCATTGATGAGGCTAGAAGAAAGGCAGTGCAGGAACTCCCTGTCCCTAGGGATGTGTCGGGGATAAGGTCTTTCCTGGGAATCACTGGCTACTGTAGGGACTTCATCGAGGACTATGCAGCCACTGCCGCCCCTCTGCTCAGACTCCTACATAAGAGGGTCGAGTGGGAATGGGACAAGGGCTGTGAGGCAGCATTTGTCTGTCTTAAGAGAGACCTGCAGGTAGCACCAGCCCTAGGGGCAATTGATGGGGGGGAGGAATTCTTCCTGGAGGTGGCAGCCAGTGGTGACAGCTTAAGTGCAGTGTTGCTCCAGGGGCGAAACGGTCAGCTGAGACCAGTGGTGTATTCCTCCAGGGTCCTCACGGAGGTAGAAAAGGGATACTCCAATTGTGAGAGGCACTTGCTTGCCACCCACTGGGCAGTAAAGAGAGCTCAGATCTTTACCGGAATATCCCCCATTACACTCCTCACCCATCATACCCCGACGCAGATGCTGTTGGACGGGAGGATTAAGGACGGGACAGTGAGCAGTGCTAGAATCACTCGCTGGACCCTCCTCCTCTCCCAAATGACTTTAAAGGTCAAGGGCCTCTGCGAGCCCAGGCTCGCAGCAAATTTAATCTATCCAGGGCAGCCGCATCGATGCTCTGTGGAGGGAGTATGGGACATTAACTTTGGATTTCGGGCAGGGATACACCCCACAGGCCGTGAGATCTACGTTGATGGCTCCAGTTCAGTGTCCGCAGGTACAAGACTCACGGGCTGTGGAGTTTGGGATCCCAAGGCAGGAATTGCCTTGGCTCTTAAACTCCCATGCACCCTGAGCGCCCAGCAGGCGGAACTCTCGGCGGTGATGTATGTGGTCACACACCCCGAGGAATTCCCTACCCCATACACGATTTGCTCGGACAGCATGTTCACTTGCAATTCGTGTACAGAGTATCTGGCGATTTGGTCACGCCGGGGGAACACCTCTGCGGATGGGAAGCCCCTTATGACCAAACCCCTGCTAGAAAAGATCGTGGCTGCAGTGGGAGAAACCGGGGATGTATATATCCATAAGGTAAAGGCCCACTCCAAAACTGAGCCACGGGGGGAAGGTAACCAGCAGGCAGACCTGCTGGCAAGGGAAGGTGCTCGCACAGGTCGCCCATGGGACCCATACGAGGCAGCCAGGATAGCAGCAGCAAGAAGCAAGCCAGGGACACAAGGGAGCGTAGGGGCGGCTGCGGCCCCGGACCTTAAAGTAGTCCAGATGCAGGATCCGATCCTGAAGGCTGCCTTGGCTGCTATCAAAAGGGAGGAAAAGGCGGAGAGCCCATACAGTGCTGTAGATATTGCTGTGCAGGAAAGCATGTTGTTTAAAGGGGACAAATGGGTAGTGCCGCCACAACACCGGAGGGAATTCCTTCAGCTGGCCCATGAGGGTCCAGGTGCGGGACACCCTGGGCCGGAATCTACCTGGCAACGGGTAGAAAAGGCAGGGTGGTGGCCAGACCTCTGGGAAGACGTCCGCAACTTCTGTGCGGGCTGTCTGGTTTGCGCTGCAAACAACCCAGACCCTCAGAAAAGGAAGGCGTCTATGGGACACGTCAGGTGGGTAGAGGGACCATGGCAGTCGATCCAGATTGACTACATCGGACCCCTACCGGCCGCCCAGGGAGGTTATAAATACTGCCTCGTCCTGGTGGATGTGTTTTCCAAGTGGGTGGAAGCCTTCCCTTGCCGAACAGCTACCGCGGTGGGGACTGCAAAAATCCTGGTGAGGGAGGTGTTCTCTCGGTGGGGTCTACCTCAAATCGTGGAGTCCGACCGGGGAAGCCACTTCACCGGCCAGGTGATGCAGGCCACCCTAAAGGTGCTGGGGATAAGAGCCAAATGGCATGTCGCCTACAACCCTCAGTCCTCAGGCCCCGTAGAACGCCTGAACTGGACCCTAAAGGAAAGGCTGCGCAAGGAGACGGGAGACTCACCGAACAAGTGGGTGGAGGTCTTACCGTTGGTCCTCATGGGAATCCAGGCCAGTCAGTCAAAGATACAGGGTACTCACCCCATGAGCTGATGACGGGCCGGATCATGAGAACCCCAGTGCATGTGTTGGCGCCGGTTCTCACCGAAGGGCAGCTCCGAGAGGTGAACCGGGACCGGTTTGTCAGGAACCTGTTTGAACACCTCAAACAGATTCACTGGCGGGCTGCTAGTAACATGGGCAGACAGCATCAGAGTAACCGATTGTTTCTAGAACCCAGCAAACACCACAAATGGGAGATAGGGGACCAGGTCATGGTGAGGAACTATGCTCGGGTCGGGGTTTTTGAAGCATTATATATGGGACCATATAGCATAGTCGACAAGGCTAGCCCTATGGTCTATGCGGTTCGACTGCCTCGCCGGGTGAAGTGGTATCACATTAATCAGTGTAAATTGTTTGACCCCAAAAGAGGTAAAAAACAGAGGGGACGAGCAAGGGAAGGGAATCAGGCACTGGGGGAGGAACAGGCCCCGGTGGATTTGGAGGCTCCGGAGGAGGCAGCGGGCCCCGAAGCTCTACAGCCGGGGCTGATTCACTGCTCCTGTAAGGCTATCCCACCACTGGGTAAAGGTTCCCAGCCCACTAACAGAAGTAGGGAGAAAGGCTCTACCATTAGCAAGGTTCAAGGGGAAGCTGAACCTCCCATGGTGGATCAGCTGGGGCTAGCCCAAGAGGTGGAGGAGGTGGCATTGCAGCCCATAACATGGGACTCTGCACTGACAGTAAGGAGGAGTAACAGAGTGCCACAGCCCAGGGCGCCGTGGTCCCCTGTGTACTTAGCCTCCCGCCCCAGACCGATACGGCGAAAGACAACAGGAAGGGTGCTCTGTTGCGCTAGCAAGGGTCCCACCGATTATCCGGGGCTCGGGAGGGCCTTGGAGGGCAGCACAAGACTCATTAAGGGGGACCATACGAGCCCCTCAGCGGAGGGCATCCTGGTCCCCAGGGTACGGTCAGCCGAGTGGTCGACGACGCCTGTACAGTGACAGGATATAGCCTGGCCACCCGAGGACGGGTGGCGGTGTGTATATTTTCCCTTCCTGTTTTGTTACTTTGTGTTGTGAGTATATGTGTTTAGGTAAGGCAGTGACGGTTGGGTACAGCATTTTTGTGTTTGGAACATGTTAAGTGGGCCGAGCCTGGAAAGGTCTCTCAAGGCAAGGCCATGTTCTTCTTGCCTTTCAGATGTCAACACCTCCCTACTGGACGTTAGTGATGCTGGTATCGCTAAGGATCTGCACCGGGCACCGAGGGGACACCGAGGACTCCCTAGTTTTCGGATGCTCCGGGAGCAGAGCGCCGACAGTGACCACAGGAGAAGGGACTCTGGCGGCGGATGGCCGGGTCACCTACTCCCATGAGGGGAAATGGCCTGGGTGGTTGGGATCGAACTCCACCAAGTACTCCAACCATAAGGACTTTACCTACGGAGAGGCCTCCATTCCCTGCCCAGTGATCAATGTGGCCACTTCCAGAGTGAGAGTGACAGAAGGCAGGAAGGTATGCCTAACTTGCCAAGGGGACATACCTCTGGGACGGTGGTGGTGGCTCAGAAAGCTCAAGAGGGACATGGGAGACTGACACTCGGACTGGGAACGTCTGGATAATGATACCTACCGAACCATCATGGGGTCATCTGGCGGGGTAACGGTGTGCTGGGAGAAATGGTGGGCGTACGACCAAGGAATTTATTTGTGTATGTGGGGATCCACTCGCGTGTGTTCAGAGGGGGTCTCCATTGCTTTTTATAGGTGGTGGCAGGATGTCGGGGATGGAGTGGTATGGGATCGCAGCGGGGAGGCGTGTGTGATCCCCAATCCCCGGGTACCAATAAATGCCACCGAACTTGTAGTTCGGGAAAGAAAACCCCCACCCACGGCCAAGCCCACCATCCCACACGAGTGCCCGACAACAACCAGGGGGCCGGGGAATGGTTTAGTGTTGGTCCCTACCGAGAAACTACTTTATCAGGGGGTACACTACGCAGTGGCATCAGTGGTGCTAAATCTGACAGAAGTCCGCCTACCTACGTGGTGTCCCCGGGAAACCGAGCTGTTATACCAGGCTCTGCTGCGGGAGATGTTCCGGAAGTTCTATGAACTGGACTTCGGGGATGTCAAAGTGACAGACTTGTATAAACAGTGGGATAGGGCCGAACCGGGCAGGCAGAGGCGTGGCACTTTAAATGACATTCTTACGGGGTTTAACACCGGGGCGTCCGCCATAAACAGTTTGGATAACATGCAGCTGGCCCTCCAGATAAATGGGTTAAAGAATCAGCTACGCAAAGTCCTGGGGGACAAGAATACCGTAGTGGGATCCGCGCTCCACGAAGAGGTGGCAATGACAGTTCACTTAAAGGTGATTATCTCTTAATTGGAGGCGCAGGCCAGGGCTGTAAACGCCTTGATTCGGGAAGATTGAAACGCCTCCGATCAAGTCGCCCAAAATGAGGTGTGCGTGCTCTATGGGGCCTGGTTGCTGGGAGAGGGACGGAGTAACCTCGAGGATCTGAGACAGGGACAGGTCCCCTCCTGGATCAGCAACCAGCACTTAGCAGCACTGCACCCTTATGATAATGTTTTGAGTTCTTGCCAACTTCATGTAGCGTCGGAAGCCTACCTGGTACCGGTGGACTGTGGAAAGTCAAATCATACCATCATGGGTGTGGTGGTCGGGATGCCTGTGATGGGGGCGTCCCCACGACCAGCACCCCTGTACCGAGTGGAGAATGTGGGAGTCATTCGTGGAGGGGTGCATGTTCGATTCCAAGAGGTCCCACCTTATGTCACAATGTGGGAGCACACTGTGACAGGTACAGACCTCTCGGGTTGTCGGAGCAGGGGAGCACAGGTAATCCTGTGCCCCCAGCACTTGAACGCTTTTACAAGGCCACAATCGGTATGAACACGGACCGGGAAGGTGGTGTCCAATACCGTACAGCAGCTTTTGCTTTAAACCCAGGGCAGAGGTTCAAGTGGCACACACCAGAATCACACCCATCCCTGAACCTACCACGATTCACCTCAAGGTACAAAACAACCTCAGCCATCTACAACAATATGTCGCCCAGTTTGGCTATCCCATTGCCCCACTACCTGAGAAACTTACAGCCCTCCTCCAGGCAGTGGATTTGTCTCAAAAACATTTTTACACCATGGAGCAGAAAACTGAAATTCTAGCAGGGGAGATTGCCCAGATTAAACCCCCAGCATGGTGGGATTTGGGAATACGGGCAGACATACCTGCATGGATCCGGGTGGGATCGCATGCCTTAGTAATCGGCCAACTCCTGATTGTAGCTTATCTGCTAGTTACAAGCTGTAAGTTCAGGAGAAAAAGAAAAAGAACGCAGTTCCTCAGGCTACTACACAGCCAGGAGAGCCATTGCTAAACACTCAAGGTGTGTAAACAAAGCTTGACCGCGACACTTAGGCTGTTTTGTTATTTCCAGGGATGACTGCGTTTTTCATACATGGCTCCTGGGGAGTTTGCAGGGCAGGTTTCTTTGTTTTACGTTTGAGACTGAAATGAGACTCAATGTACAATTACTGCTGTAACCTTAAGTACATATATGTATGTTGCTGTCGTGTATTGTAACCTGTTGGATTTCTGTGTTTAGTACCGCATTAAAAGGAATTACGATATATATCGACGGGATCAGTTTAGAGTTAAACTGGGGAAAGTTAGGCAATTTGGGAGACCTAGGGTTTTCTCACCATCCTGAACTTTGACACACTCGAGTGGTGTCTGACTGTGTCAGATGGGGGATTATGTAGGGGAGGATGAAAACCTCCTCATTTTAACCAGAAGGAAAAGGGCTGTGGGATCAGTCTGGGCTGTGAATTGAAACCGATGGAAGGAAAACTTTGGGACACAAATGAATTTTAAAAGAGCAGACGAGGCCTGCAGGGGATAAAAGGGGTGCATTCATGGAGACCTCCCCCCGCCAGTGTTTGGACTCATAGGAAAGGGAATTTAATTTGGAACTATCTACCAGAAAGTTTGAAATCCTAAAGTGCACATGGAAGAAACTACGAACTTTAATCGAATTTGGGATTTTTAAAAAGATGTATGTTGGGTCTGCAAGAAAAGGGGTGGGGTCAATATCAAAAGGGCCAGTTTGGACATTGGAACTAACCAAATTGTCTGGGAACTGTATACCCTCGAAACTTGCCCCTTGAAAACATTAGCATTTAAACAATGCCACATACATATTCCAACACCTTTTTCATCAGGCATAGAAATATCTGGCTCAGGCCAGACTAGCATAATGGCTACAGGAGGCCAATGCAATCAACACCCACTCAAACCTTGAGTAGGTTAAGATCAGTGGAAAAAAAACCTAAAAACCTAAAACTGCTACATTTTTCAAAATCAAAAAGTCCATCAATGAGAAGAATCGACTTCAGCAGGAGAGGCGGACTGGATAATCTGGCTATAAAAAAAGGGTTTCTGACGTAGTGAAAAAAGGAGTGATTTTTTTCCCTGCCCTCGTGATTCAACAACCACAACCAGCAAGCCTCTCGACACTGAAGGAAAACCAGTGTCCGAAGACACCGAAGATAGAAGAAACAAACCACCAGACTGCGGAAGGCACAGTAGTGAGTATAATCTCTGGTCCCCAGAACTCCCAACTCAGTTAGGCCAGGAAAGGTGGGAGGTTGGGCATTGTACTGCTAAACTAGTGTAAAGATTTTCATTGGGTCCGTTTTAGTGGGATTTAGGGGGATTGTTTTGTTGGTGTATTGCTGTTTGTTGAGTTACACCTTATCAAATAAATTGGAAGCCTAAAGTTCCTCTTGGAATCACCTTGTCTCAGTTCTATTGTATTACATCTCCTGATTGTGAGTCTTATGTCAGAACCGTGTAAGGGAAGCTAGGAGCGCCTCGAAAACGCTCAACTGTGTGTCACAGGCTAGGGAAGAAGGGGTTAGGAGTGTTTGACACTCACAGGTGCCTCACAGGCTAGGCATAAGCTGTGGGGACGCACGAGTCTCAAAACCCCCTTCATAAGCTGTGGACACAGTCTCTCCAAGGGTGCTCTTGCAGCACTCAGGGTACCTCACAGGCCAGGCATAAGCTGTGAGGACAGAAGCCCAGAGAGAGACACCCAAGGCACAACAACCCTGTGAAAACCCCTTACAGGGGGGGCGGTGGGGGGGGGGGGGCGGTGGGGGGAAGGTGTGATAAATGTGTAGCCAGTAATTTTAATGAGCTTACTAAAGGCTTTCCTTAACCCTGTTGATGAAAATACTTTCCTACGAGCAGGAGGTACTTCTATTTTCTATTTGGATATTTTGAAAAAATTATGTAAATAAGTTTTGTCTCTTTACTTCTTTTATTTTTGTAGTTTAAGCTTCAATGAATGCTTCTGTTGTATAGTAAATTAATTTTGCAAAGTTTGTCAGCCCTGTAAGCTGCTTGATCCTATTCACATTCTTTAGTCAAGTTATTAAGTACCTACCTGCGCTGATTTCTTAACTCTCCGCAGGAGTTTTCTGTGCGGTCACAATTGGCCAAAACGGGCGTAGGTAGCTGGTAATGTCCCCTTTTGAACAAAATGAAACGAAAAAAATCCTAACTAACTCACTTACACTGGCGCAAATTGAATGTGCAAAATGGGGATTTTTAAGATACTCCAGAAAAATCAAGTTGCTCCAAAAAAAAACAGAGCAACTCCTGGGCAATTTTGGACCCAGAGAAACTATTTCCACTGGCTGGTGATTCTAGGACTAGGGGGCATAGTCTAGAAATTAGAGCCAGACCTTTCAAGAGTGAAATTAGGAAACATTTCTACACACAAAGGGTGGTAGAAATTTGGAACTCTCTTCCACAAATGGCAATTAATGCTTGATCAATTGTTATTTTAAATCTGAGATTAATAGCTTTCTGTTAATGAAAGGAATTAAGTGATACGGGCTAAAGGCAGGTATTATGGAATTAAGTGGGAGATCAGCAATGATCTCATTGAATGGCGGAACAGGCTTGAGGGGTTAAATGGCCTATTCCTGTTCCAATGTTGCTACTAATGGAATGGCATGCTCCCATGACATTAATTTTTCCACTATTTTATTACAGGGTTTATTTTATTTTAAGTGGATAAACATCTCCATTAAAGCAACAGCAAAGGGAATGTCACACAAATGCATTAAACATTTGTCCACTAATATTAGGCACATGTGAAGTGGGACAATAGGTTACACTGCACATATAATCAGACACAGATAAAGGGTTAAATGTGAATGTGCAAAAGCCAGGGTAGCAACAGTTTCTATGCTGCTGAAGCAACAGGACAGCTGTGAGTTATCTCAGGGTTGCAGTGACAAAATAGACACCACACACCTGAAATAACAGGATGGGTGAGAGACCAGGGGCTAGAACCTCCATTTTTGGGCTTATCGCCCCAAAATAGGCATTATTTCCGGAGTGGGTGGTAAAAAAGGGTTTTCAGATCGCCGGCTTCTCGCCCATTCTCAAAGCACCTAGTCTCCATTTTTGAAAATGGGTGTTACCGCGAGCAATATGAAATGGGCAGTAGCGTTAAATTATTTTGACCTTCTGCCGTAAAATGTGGCCGTCCTTAGCAACGGCATGGCAACGCTCAATTCCCACGATTCAGGAGGTCAAGGTTCATCACGACATGCGCAGAGAGGAGACAGAGAGGGAGGGAGCTCAGAGGGACTGAAGGCGTGTCTGGGTGTGGTGTGGCTGCTTTGGGAGGAAGGAGGGAGACTTTAGAGCTTCACAGCAAGTAGGCAAATAAAAAGTAGCTGTTACTAGCCACATATTTGCCCAAATTTGGACTATGATGGAGAGAGAGGAGGAGGCTTCACAGACTGATGCTGGAGAGAGCAGTGAGGTGGGAGAGGAGCACATTGGAAGGCGCAAAAGAGCCAGGAGGTTCTCGGACGAGGCAAATGCCTCCCTCCTGCAGGTGGTCGAGTTACACTGGGGTGATTTGACACAGGGAGGGCATGGGAAGCCTAGCCCAAAGGCCTACCAGAGGATATGGACCGAGATAGCAGAGGTGGTCTCGTCAGCGACCAACGAGGTTTGTGAGGGCAACCAATGCCGCAAATAATGGAGCGACCTTGTGGGACCCGCAAGAGTAAGTATTACATTGATTTATATGTACTTATGTATTTATATAATTTGATTTTTAACAGTCATGAGTGACTATCATCAGATGTGAGATCTTTCACTTTTACCAGGAATGTTTTACTCAAAGCCTGCGGTCATGGTGTACGTCTTTAGGTAAAGAATGATAATTGTCATAATAATCATGATTACATCTGTCGGTTATGTGTTGTATCAGTCTCTGTGACAGTACCTAGCAATGATACCATGCAATGATCTCATGCCATGTCATCCTGTCACCTTTTACAGAAGAAGCTATCGACGATGAGGTCCATGCAGAGGCGAACGGGTGGAGGGGGGGGCCACCAGTCACCAGTGACATCACTGAGATGGAGGAGCGGGTGCTCGCACTCGTGGGGAAGCACCCCCGGATAACCACGGAAGCATCTGCAGACCCTGAAGTGATGCCACATGAGTAAAGCTTACACTATTGCGTGATGTGAAGTCTATAGATGCCACACCCGCTCATATCTGAGCAATCGTATATGATAGATGATTTCTAAAATTGTCATAGAAATAATGATGGCCTAATGATAATCATTGCAATGCAAATGTATTGATGGTCATGAAATGTGATGTCTGTGATGATTTTGAGAGCGGTAGTGCTTTTGTCGTGCATATGCTGTGTGTAGCGCTGGACTCACCTTGTCACCCTAGCACCCCCTTCTCCTCTAATAACCTCATTTGTTTTTTGCAGCTCTGCCAGCAGCGCGTCCCAAGGCAAGACCACAGAGGCCAGATGGTGGGGGCGCGGGGCCCGACTCACCAGACGATCCAACATCTGATGCTGAGGAGCTCCGATACTTGCCCATCAATCCGCTGGGTCTGTTCTTCACGGATGAGAGCGCTGACTTCGAGGAACCTGCATCGCCACACTCCAGAAGTCATTCCACCCCAAGGCCAGCTAGTGGTCCTCCGGTCATTCCCGCCTCCACTCTGGAGGTACTGGCCCCAAGCACCTCGCCACAGGGCACCCCATTTGTCCCCAGGATGATGCCGACCCGCGGAGGTCTTGTGGATGCTGCAGGTCTGTTCCACGAGCGCCACATGAGAGAAGAGAGATGGTACAGTTGTCGAGGAGGACTGTAGACATTGGTGACCAGCTCATCGAAGCAGTGGGGGCATATCTCAACAGCTGGCCATACTTACGAAAGGATATACTTGCTTTGGAAGCAGTTCAGAGAAGGTTCACTAGGTTGATTCTGGGAATGAGGGGGTTGACTTATGAGGAAAGGTTGAGTAGGTTGGGCCTCTACTCACTGGAATTCAGAAGAATGAGAGGTGATCTTATCGAAATGTATAAGATTATGAGGGGGCTTGACAAGGTGGATGCAGAGAGGATGTTTCCACTAATGAGGGAGACTAGAACTAGAGGGCATGATCTCAGAATAAGGGGCCGCCTATTTAAAACAGAGATGAGGAGAAATTTCTTCTCTCAGAGGATTGTAAATCTGTGGAATTCGCTGCCTCAGAGAGTTGTGGAAGATGGGACATTGAATAAATTTAAGACAGAAATAGACAGTTTCTTAAATGATAAGGGTGTAAGGGATTATGGGGAGCGGGCGAGGAAGTAGAGCTGAGTCCATGATCAGATCAGCCATGATCTTATTGAATGGCGGAGCAGGCTTGAGGGGCCATATGGCCTACTCCTGTTCCTATTTTTTATGTTCTTATGTTCTTATGACCGAATACATTCCGCGGATGGCGGAGGCCCTGGATGCGATAGCCAGGAACACTGCTGGCACAGGTCTCCCAGTCTTCCTGAGCACGGCATTCCACCCTTGGGTTCTGCACCACCATTGCGAACGACAGATGAGAGCAAGGGCCAAGATCCTACTTCTGCATCAGAGAATGTTGCCCCCTCGGCATCCCCCACTGCCATACCTGTGCAACGACCGCATCTGCCTTCATCCCCCCCCAATGAGGCACTGCCTGAGGAGCTCCTCGGCCAGGCGTCGCGGAGCGAGGAGGGGAAGGGGTAGAGGTGGGGAGAAGAAAGGGAGGAGGGAAGGAAAGTGAGGTGCATGTCTGCAGGTGATGGCTGTGTTATATCTCCATCTGGGTGTATGCAATTTGTTGCAATGTATGGGGGCTGGGTACCACGCTCCTGCTTTGTCTTTGTATTCTATGTTGCTGGACATGTTGAACATTTGATTGATGTCAGTGGTGGAAAAAGTGGGGTGTGGGCAGGGGTTCGGTGGTATTGCCTGTGATACTTATGATTTCAGACCAATGTTAGTATAATATTTTTGTTATTGAACATAACCTTGTTGCGCATTGTCTCAGATAACTGCACCATTGCACATTTGTGATTCCTTAACATGAAAGGGTTAAATACAACTTAACATCAATCAACGTAAACTTTAACTGGTACCAAGGTGATGGGCACCATTGATGTCTGAGCTGCACACACAGCAGCGTTGTCACTCACATCAATGTTCTTTCAGGCAAATCATTCAGATATCAGCTTCTCACATAAGAGTCTTGCAGCTATGTAGCCACCATGGCCCTTTCCTGCAGTCTGGAGGGCATGGTTACATAGCCAGCCTGATTGTCTGGCCCTAGGTCAGCATCCAGCCCCTCATCGTCATCTTTCTCTTTCTCATGAGGTGGGGCACAGTGCCTTCTGGCAACTCTTGGCCCCTCATGATAGCCAGGTTGTGCATCATCGAGCACACGACCACGAATTTACCTACTTGCTCAGGGTTGTATTGTAGCTCCCCTCCTGAATGGTCACGACATCATAAGCGCTGCTTAAGCACAGTTATTGTTTGGTGGCCTCATTATATTGAAAGTATAATAGCGATTGATCAGAAGCAATGATTTCCTCACTAAAATACACGTGGAGTAAAGCCCCAATAGTCCAGAGTCTTAGAATATGTCTATTGAGATGTTCACTTCACATGAGAAGAACTCCACAGTCAATGCAAACTTCCCTGAAGTTGAGGCAGCCTTTTGAATGAAGCGACCTGCGATTTTAAAAATGCCAACTACACCGCTGGCGTTCGTTCAGAACAGTTCCATTTTATCCGGGCGTTTTTTTTGGTGAGCAATATTGTGGGCGATATGTATGCAAGGTGGTGAAAGTGATGGTGGGCGACCTCCTGGGCGTTAGTTTAGCCAAATGTGCTCTTTACAACAAAAAACAGTGGGCGGGCGGTATTATTGAATCTCGGCGTTAATTCCGTGCAGAAAGCAATGCTGAATGATATTATAGACGTTGATTTCGCCCATTCTGATGATTCCACCCAAAAAAAGTGGGCGGGCTGTAATATTTTTTCCCAGCGTTAGGCACATGGGGAAAGTTACGCTCGCCGATAAGTTTCCTAAAAATGCCGGTCAGTTTCCATTTTGTGCCAAAATGGGCGATATATGAGTGTTATACATCAGTTCAGCGGTAAAATGGGCGTTAAGTGAGCGTTAAGCATGCAAAAAAACTAATTCCAAAAATAAAACTGGCAAAGCCAGAATTTGAAAACGTGGCAATGCCTGCGCTATGGTAAGAAAACAACCCTACGGGGAGTTCAGAGGCTTGACAACCACGCCTACATCGGTAGTGTGCAGGTTCTGGCCAGGGATTGGACCAAGGATGGACAGTGGTGGGGGGGGGGGAATGCGCCAGCCTGGCTGAGGCATGGGCTAGGTCAAAACATGACTGTGGTCTTGTGAGAATGGAACCCATTAGAGTCTCAGGGCCAGAACACAAGGCGCACAGACAATATCCGATATGTCCTGAGGCACGTGAAGAAATGACTCAGATAGTACGGGAGTTGGTAACAGACGGGGTTTTGAAGGAGGTTGTAGCCATGACCAATTCTCCTGTGAGACCGGTAAAGAAGCCAGACGGATCATACCATCTCACAATCAACAGCATTGAATATGGTGACTCCCCGGGAACATCCCATAGTTGCTAGTCCCCCTTTATTTTGTTTCATTTTGTTTTATTTTGTAAGTTGCTGAAAAAAAACTCGTAAAAATAGAGAAAATAAAACCAACACAGAAGCTTCAGCTTTTGTGCCGAGAAAGAGAAAGATAATGTGGAATGTTTGGGGTGGGAGTTAATGAATCTTTTATTTGTTTGAAAGCCTGTCTTTTGAAAAAAAAGAAAACTCTGTATGTTTTTTTTAGCTCCCCCACTTTTCAGACATGGAGCTGAAAGCTTTTTTTTAACCCTTTGTAATGTTGTACTAGATCTGGGAAAGTATGAATGTTGTACTGGATCTGGGAAAGTATGAATGTTGTACTGGATCTGGGAAAGTATGAATAAATTGAGTGTTAAAAAACAAATTGTGTACCTAGAATTGAACTAGATTTTAAGTTAGAAACGCAGAGGGGATCAAATGTAATATATCCAAGTTTGCTGATGATACAAAGCTAGGTGGGAATGTAAGTTATGAGGAAGATTCAAAGAGACCAAGGGGATATAGACAGGCTAAGTGAGTGGGCAAGAACACGGCAAATGGAATATAATGTGGAGAAATATGAAGTTATCCACTTTAGTAGTAAAAATAGAAAAACAGATTATTTTTTAAATGGTGAGAGATTGAGAAAT
This sequence comes from Pristiophorus japonicus, assembly GCF_044704955.1. Lineage (NCBI taxonomy): Eukaryota > Metazoa > Chordata > Chondrichthyes > Pristiophoridae > Pristiophorus > Pristiophorus japonicus. The sequence continues at coordinate 104,893,875 of NC_091982.1, forward strand.
GTTGGTGTTCAGAGGGCCTGTCCTTGTACACAAATCACTGAAAGTTAACATGCAGGTACAGCAAGCAATGAAGAAAGCAAATGATATGTTGGTTGGCCTTTATTACAAGAGGATTTGTTAACGGCCCTGGTGAGACCGCACCTGCAGTATTGTGTACAGTTTTGGTCTCCTTACCTAAGGAAAGATATACTTGCCTTGGAGGGAGTGCAACGAAGGTTCACCAGACTGATTCCTGGAATGGGGGGATTGTCCTATGAGGAGAGATTGAGTAGACTAGGCCTATATTCTCTGGAGTTTATCTCATTGAAACATACAAAATTCTTACAGGGCTTGACAGGGTAGATGCAGCGATATTTCCTCTGGCTGGGGAGTCTAGAACCAGGGGTCACAGTCTCAGGATAATGGGTCGGCCATTTAGGACTGATATGAGGAAAAAATTTCTTCACTCAGAGGGTGGTGAATCTTTGGAATTGTCTACCCAGAGGGCTGTGGATGCTCAGACATTGAGTATATTCAAGGCAGAGATCGATAGATTTTTGAATATTAAGGGAATCAAGGGATATGGGGATTGTGCAGGGAAGTGGAGTTGAGGTAGAAGATCAGCCATGATCTTATTAAATGGCGGAGCAGGCTCGAGGGGCTGAATGGCCTACTCCTGCTCCGAATTCATATGTTCTTATGTTCTTACTTCATCAAAAAACTCGATCAAGTTAGTCAAACAAGATTTGTCTTTAAAAAATCTCCATTGCTCCGGTATAATTTTTTACTACTTTCCCTTTGAGAAACAAGATTATTATTTTGTGCTAATTGTGTGTACTAGATTCATGCCACCAACAACTAGGTTGAGACAGTCCAAATTTGCTTCTGATAAAATTGTTACAACCAGTAAGGAGAGAGAGCTTTAATCCCATCAGGTTGAGCTGGAATCCCAGAAATAAGAGGACAGAGTACTGATACATTTGACCAACCAGACCCCAAAATGGTACTGTGATGCCACAATGGGAGCAATGGAAGGTGATACTGCATCAACAGCACAATATTTGGTAACCTTTCTTTGCAAAATAAATTAAAGATTTAAAAAATGAGACTGATGATCATAGAAACAGATGGTAAGTTGTAACTGAAGAAAGAATGGTGGATTGAAGGATGACGGCTGCGATTGCAACCAGATGAAATAGGTGAGATTGTCGCAGTGAACATTTAACACTCAATATATTAGTAGGTTTCTCAGCAATGTTGCTATTATGTTCTGCAATATTTCAAAGCTGTGTGATTGAAGTGATAATGGACAGGTAACAAGAACACATTGGGTTGTAATCGCCGTTCGTAGCGCCCCTGTAGTGCTCTGGATCAAAACTAGGCTCTTCCCCCTGGTTGTGTGCCTGCCGTTAACAATGATAGCTTGAGCAGTCGGGTTTCAGTCAGATGTCGGCTGGAGGAGAGCTATTTAAAGGTGCCAGCATCCGGCTTACTTTTAGTCAGCCAATAATGGTTCCTTGTTGGTTTCACATAGGCAGGCAGGCGTTTTGACTGATTGTTCTGGCTCATAAAGATTCGTGAACTTCATTGAGGGCAGATTTGAAAGTCCAACATTTGGATCCTTTCATGGGGGCTGTGCTGGCACTAGACCTTGCCCTCCAGCGCCACCATCAGAGGCAACTGAGGCACAGAGAAATAGTGCAAAATGTGGCTACAGGTAGGAGGGCCAACAGGGCTCTCAGTAGGAGGCTTTACCCTCCCAGGTATTCCGGCAGCTGTTCTCCAGCTTCAATTTCACTGAGGAACAGTGCGTTTGAAGGTTGAGCTTCAACAAGAGCATGGCCAAAGAGCTCTGCCACACCCTGCAACCAGACCTAGAACCTCAGACCAGGGTGAGGACGGCTCTGTCGGTGGCAGTCAAGGTCGTCATCGCACTCAATTTCTACACCAGTGGATCCTTCCAGTGTGCAACAGGAGACATCCCCAACATCTCCCAGTTTGCCATCCATTGCTCCATCCACGAGGTCACAAATGCTCTGTACAGAGGGAGAAGGGACTACATTTCTTTCTCCATGACCAGAGAGAAGCAGCATGAGCGTGCATGTGGCTTTGCCAGGATAGCGGGCTTCCCCATGGTGTAGGGCGCCACTAACTGTACCCACGCGTTTTGTGGGCACTGCATAACAATCCAGAGGTATTCCGTAACCACAAGGCTACTTAATGTGCAGTTGGTGTGTGACCACACGGACCGAATCCTCACCATCAATGCCTGCTATCCTGGCAACAGCCATGATGCCTTCATCTTGCACCAGACCAATGTGCCAGCTCTGTTCCAGCTACCACATCAAGCTCGTGGCTGGCTGCTGAGAGACAAGGGCTATCTGCTCTCCACCTGGCTCAAGGCTCCCTCTCAGCAACTCCAACACTCGTGCCCAGCACTCATATAATGACAGCCATGCTGCCACCAGGAACGTCATTGAGCAGACCATCGGAGTACTCAAGCAACGGTTCCGCTGCCTTGACTGCTCGGGAGGAGCTCTCCAGTACTCGGCAGTGTGGGTGTCCCTTTTCGTTGTCGACTGCTGCATGCTGCACACATTGGTCATCATGAGGGAGCAGCCACCTGAGGTGGTAGAGCGGCAAAGCTCTACCACCTCAGGAGGAAGAGAACGAGGACAAGCAGAATGAGGACAAGGATGAGGAGGAGCAGGACAAAGACGAGAAGGAGGAGGAACAGGAACAGGAACAGCAGTGACCTCCTCATCAGACTTTGGTTCCAATGAATTCCAGGCCACTTTCTGGTTGCTCTGCGCATCCCATCAATACATCAGTTTCTCATTCCATACCACACCACAAAACTGAAATGAGAGGCAGCACCAAATATGCAACATTGCAACAAATATTTTATTTGAAAACATTAACCACATATATACACAACAATTAAATTTGCTATTCACCCTTGTGCAAACCCTTATTTCCCTTCTTAACACTGCCTTTTCCTATTCTACAGCTCCTATGTAGCGTCTCCCCAGTGGCTGCAGTCGGGCTGGAAGGCTGCTGAGTGTCGGAGCTAGAGACTACAGATGGCCTTGCAGGATACCCTCGACCAGCTCTGGGCCTGGAAGGCCCAGCTGTAAACTGTACCACCTCAGGCTGGGCGGCAGCAGTCTGTGCTAACTGGGTGACAGACAGTGACAAGTGCAATAGCGGAGTGGCAGTGATGGTATCAGGAATGCTGTCATCCTGAGAGAAGACAGCAGGTCCCTGTTCCACTGACCCACTGCCACTCCCCCAGGGCAGCACATCAGCATCCCCACCAATCTGCTGGAGCACAGATTGGTGGCCTGCTGCAACACCATAAGAACCCCAGTGGCCTGTGGTGGGCCCAGTGACGATGGCAGCAGTCAGAGCTTGCTTGGCATCCAGCTGAGACTGCATGAGAACAGTCTGAGTTTCGATGCCAGCAACCATGGTCTACATTAGAGCACTAAGACATTGCGTTGCTGCTGCCTGTGCTGCAATGGAAGCTGCCACATCACCCATGACATGCGTCATGATGTCTGGGTCCCCACGGTCTCTCTGAGAGTCCACCATTGTCTGCAGACTGAAAATGATGGGCTCCATAGTATGCGCAGAGCTCTGTGCAATGTTGGAGGTGGATTCCTCCATGCTCCTTACCATTGCCGAGATGCTCTTGGGCACCCGTGCCATGGAACCTATCATCTTTGAGTGCATGGCCATTACCCTTCTTGTGAACACCTCCCCATCAAGGTCCTCATCTGAGTCCTGTGCAGCAGAACCCACGCACGAACTCGCCCTCCGGGAAGCTGGCTCCCAAGGTACCTTTCCCCTTGGCCTTGCTAAAGTCTGCTTGTCCACGGTTCATCACCCAGTGCAGACTCCTCTACTAAGCTTGCCACTAACGAAGGCGTCGTGCCAGTCTTTGAGGTGCTGCCTGCGGGTGAGAGATGCAATGATGTAGTGCTTGGGTCCTCCTCCTCTTCTCTTTCCCCACTCTCATTAGGGGGCTCAGGGACAGGCTGGTCATCTGGTTGCTGACTATCAGAAAGCATAAAGGCATAAGGCTTGTGTTAAGGTGAGGGCAGGGGAGCAGGAATGAAGCAAGGAATGCATACAGTATCAGGAGCTGGAAAGTGATAAACGACTTCTGGTGTGAGGGGGAAGTGGGATCCTAAAAGGAGAGGGGATGAAGACACCGTTGTTGCCCCCAATGGGGTGCACATCACTGACAGCCATGGCGCCCACCACCTGCTGCCCAATGAGTCGCAGCACTCGCTCCTCCAGGTCTGTGAGCTGCTGGACCTGAGGTTCAGCCCTGCCTGTCCTTTGCTGCTCCCTTCTATTGTGGGCCATCTTGAACTGCAAAAGAAAGAAATGTGTGAGAGTCAGAGTCCAGCTATGTCTCTGGGATATATTCCTGATGTCATTGAATATCTGTGAATGGAGGCAAGGCGTGAGATGTGGATATGAGTTTGAGTAGTTGCAGCTGTTTGGTGGGGGGTGTGGTGCTTTGCGCAGTGTGCACAGGCAGAGTTTCAGATGCTGGTATTTAGGACCTGTTGAAGCATGTACTTGACCACTTGACTGAGATCGTTGCATTTTTTATGACATTGTGTTAGGCTGCGTTGCACAACACTACTGGCTGAAACGTCTTCTGCCACTTCCCTCCACATTGCCCTGAAGACCTGGGGCAATGGCCTCCTTCCACTGGCTGGGAACAACGCTCCCCTCCTTTGCTTTACTGCAGCCACCAATGCGACATCAGTAAACCAATGAACTCTCTCCTTGGGATTGGGATTGGAAGCAGCCATAGCCATGAGGAGTTTCACTTGCTCGTAGGTCACCTTCAGATCCAGGAATGCTGAAAATGAGCAGCTGCACTTTGATAGAACCTCCCCTTTAAGAGTGGAATGAGCCTGTGTGAAGGATTGAAGGATGATTGCTGAATGCAATGCACCTGAAATTCAGTAGTGCCCCTGTAGTGCCCCACAGAGGTCATTAGTGCTTGAGTTACTACCCCCTTCCTTTCCAGAGTGCTAAAGCCCAATTTAGTTGAAGTTTAGAATCCTTAGCAACTGGCGCAAAATTTTCAAAATTTTAAAAGTTAACGCCCCAAACGTGGAGCTACCAAATTTCTCCCCCATCAATTTATAATGGACAAAATTAACACAGGAAGGATGTGCAGATGTAAGATTTGTATCATAATAGATATATATTGAAATGGAGATTAAATAATTAACCTTGCCACCATCCATTAAGAATCAAATACAAGTCCGTTTATTTTACTTGCAAGGGAGGATCGAGCCTGAAAGTCAGCCCATGTAGACTCCTCACACTCGTCGCCCCCTAATAAAGAACACACAGGGTTTTTATACAGTTACTCAGCCTATAATGGCTAGACATTCAATACATGAGACATACATGGATTCGAATGGTCAAAACCCTTGTCACTCAAAGCAAAGGTACGATACTGACCACGCTTGTCCCCAGTACCTTTCCACAAACCTCTGTGTCCTTGGAGTGATAAAACACATTGGAATGTTATCTTTCTTCTCTTGCACCTTGCTATGAGTTATACCAGAGGTGCCCCCTGTCAGACTGCCGCATCTTAATTGTGCTTCGTTATGTGACCTTTGCTTTTCTAAGACCAGGTCCCTCACCCATCCTATTATTTTAGACGAGTGGTGCCTATTTTGTCACTGCAACCCTGAGATAACTCCCAGCTGTACTGCTGCTTCAGCAGCGTAGAAGCTGTTGCTACCCTTGCTTTTGCACGTTCACATTTAACCTTTATCCATGTCTGACTATATGTCCAGTGTGACATATTGTCGCACTTCAGTCCCCCCTTTTGGTGATCTTGGCTACCCTACCCAAGTTGACCAACGATGCTACCTAACTGCCTTGGGTCTGCCGCCCCCACATCGGTGATCAGCCGCAAGGTTTGGGAGGCCCAGTGCCTTCATCCTCGAGTAACTTACAATGTTCCTTCACTAATACTTAAGCTCTCAGCCGGTTCGCTTGCGTTACGCAAGCCCTGCATGTTGCAATCAGCCAGCCTGTCACCAATATTAACTGTACAATCACCAGTACGTGCGATATTATGCGAATCCAGGGGTGTATGTTAACATTCATTCCTCAATCCCAGGCTGACATATACCACGGGACCTTCCGAAGGTCCCGGTTAATCTTGTCTCCTAATTTCTTTAGTTCTTGTTCGAGGAGGTGGTATCGCCGCACATTTTCCCACAGGGGATCTTTAATATCACTTAGATCCTCCACAAGATGGAGGATTGGGGCCGCCATGTCCTCCTCATATAACTTCAGGTCTGTCTTTAAATCTTCAGTTACATTTAGAGTCACCGCCTTCCTTGTGTGGATACCTATCAATCTGGCCCAACCAATGCTAACTGATACGTGTGGGGTGAAGCAGAAGTTAGGTTTTGGGATGGGACAAATCAGGTTCCCAGGGTTGTAAACCTATTGGTTAGTCAGCATACAGTACTCGCTTCTGCCCCTGTATGCAGAGTGTGTTGGCTCAGTCCAGGCTGGGCTAGATTCTAGTACATAGACTACGGTTCGGTTGAACCCACACCCATTCATGCTATCCCTTTCTTCTGGGTGTGGACATATGGTCAGACTCCCTACCCGGCGACAACCAGAGAGGGAGACTCCTCGCATGCTCCCATTCATTTTGGTGGCATACTGGTCCATGGGATGATACTGGAGGTATTTGTTTCCCTGGGTTAGTCCCAAGTTTTCTATCTCATACTGCGGATATGGGTCTTCCGTTCTGGTCATCACCGAGATCACAAATACCAGCCCCATCAATGTTGAATGGGAATCCACACACCACCCCATTACCGGGAAGACTTGGGTCATTCCCTTCAACGTACATGCGTCTAGGTTTCCGGGATGCTGAGCGAGGGAAAGCAAGTGTGTGCTCTTTACCCAATCGGGAACCTTTCTTGGATTGACTTGTTCCAGGTTATGGCGGACCTGTGCCACCACCCAGTCTCCGTATGCATAGCACACGTCTCGTTTCACTCCGTCAACTCCATCCTTGTATTCCCTATCAAGTAGTTTATGATAGTGGCTGCATGCCCTTCTAGGACTGTTACTCCCTTCAATAGCTGCTCAGCTGTCACTTCCCCAACTGTCCCCCCTCCTGGGCGCACCGTGTGTAGAGTTGTAATAATCCCCGCATCGTCTCCTGGAGATGCTCGGAGCGTGCATGTATTCCTTGTAAGTCTAGGATATTTATGAAAGATGTTCCCATATTTACCCCCATCAGCATGTCATTTATCAGTCCCCTTTCTTTAGATGTGCGTTTAATTTCCCCCTGGCCTGTGATGCTCCACCCGAGTCCGTTGCCTCTGTTAATACTATGTCTAGCAGGCGGGTGTTTAGTGCCCTTACTTTGGCATTACATTCTTCCGGCAGACCCAGGTCAATGACTGAGAGGATCTCATGGTTCACATTATCTTATAGTTGGACCCCTTCTGAGCATATCGCAATCCCACTTTCTGGTCTCTGTGTGTGTGCAGAACATGTAAGAGGGGCCCGAGTGGTTGGTGTGGCTCTTGAGGTTTTTACTGTAACTTGAGTGATTGATGGGGCAGTGGTAGTGGGATTATCGCAGGGACTCTTCTTCCAACACCATTCATCGGAATCGGTGCACTTGGAGATTGGGCACCTTTCCCATTCCTCTTTCCCCTGTTGCGGTATTCCGGAGAATTGAGTGTAATGTGTCCAGCATTGTATTGCGCACTTTCCCCATGCACACACGTCAATTTCTCACTGGAACATACCATGTTCGTATTCATCCACATAACAGTCAGTCCCGTTGTATGGCGAGCCAGCCAGCCTTTCCCTCGTGTTGTTTCCCGGAAAACTGAGGTATCTGTCATTCTGGAGCTACAATTGAAATGCACAGTTTTGCCAATTGTCACAGTCAATGTCCCTTGCTCTTGATCACAACTGACGTTGCCCGAGTCCCTGTAATACAGGCCTTGTTGTTTCTTTCGATTGGCCTGCACAGCTCTTTGTGCACACGATACAGTTTATCCAGCCCTCGCTAGCGGCGTGCAGTAAACCGTTGTGTTTGTGATTCCCACTAGGGCTATCCACATCCTCGCGCAGCTTATGGTATCTGTGGGTCATAAAGAGCAGATGCCCTGGAGCTGTCCGCTTATTGATTAGTGAGTTTCTTCAACTGTGACCAGTGTTTCCACCGTCCTTGTCCACGTATCTGCACGCACTCGCATGTATCGCTAGTGAGTAATATATCATACGGCTCCTCTCATCTAGGGGAGAGCCCAGACTACTTATTAATCACCTTAACCATCACCCTTTCTCCCACCTGGGGCACCTCCGCTGGTGAGCCCAAGTCCTGCTGTTTACCCAAGGAATCTTGTTGATCCCTAACCTTTTGCCGCATCCCCTTGAGTTGCTCACTGAGTTCCATGACATACCGCCTGATCCTGTCCTGGAGGGGTCCGATCCCCTCAGGTAACCTCATGACTCTCCCAGTCATCAACTCATACAGTATGAATCCGGCAGTTCGGTTTGGGGTGGCACGCAGCCGAATGCAAATTGTTGGCAACAGGTCTTTCCAGGATCGACCGGTCTGTTGGACACCTTAGCCAGAGCTGTTTTAAAGGTTCTATTCATCCGTTCCACCATTCCCGAACTCTATGGGTGATATGATATGTGGAACTTCTGCTTGAACCCCATTACATTACACACTACTTTTAATACCTTTCCTGTGAAGTGTGTACCCTGATCCGAATCTACCGGACCGGTAACTTCCTCGGCCAATATCATGGCAACTTGTTGCTGTACAGTCGCGAGTGGCGAATGTCTCCACCCACCTGGTGAACTGATCTACTATAACTAGACAGTATTTCTTACTATTACGTGCTGTAACGAGTGGCCCAGTGAAGTCAATTTGAATGTTTTCCCATGGGCCCCGTGGTCGGGTTGGTGGCTCATTCTTATCTTTACTGCCCTTCCCGGGTTGTGCTGTGCGCATGTAATACATTTCTGACAGCACTTGGCAACCTGGCATCCTAGTGCTGGCCACTACCATTCTTTCTGTAAGCTCATGATCATGGCATTGCACCCCCTGTGCTCAATGCTGTGGTGTAGTTCCATGAGCATTTTTCTAATACACTCACGGGCTATGATTCGATCATCACGCCTCCATACATCATCTGCGCCTCCCAGGCCCTCCCATTCTACCTTTTCCTTCTCATCTGTATCGGCATGTAACTGTTTAATGTCTACGTGCCTCTCCCCGATTGCTAGTGCACAAACAGATTCTGGGTCTGGGTCCAGGAACTCCGCTGCTTCACGAGCAGCTAAGTCCGCGGCCTCATTCCCTTTCTGTACTTCGTTAACCACTTTCTGGTGAGCTTTCACCGTCACCACCGTCGCTTGGGCAGGTTTTGTAGAGGTGTCTAGAAGTAGTTTAATTCTTCCTTCATGTTTAATTGTCTGGGGAGTCCTCCCATTCCAGCGTGCTACAATTGTGGAGTTCCCCTTGCTCCAGACATCCTTCTGCAGGGTTTTCCCCAGTGTCTCACACTATTTTGAGGGACTCATCTTTTACATAGAAACATAGAAACATAGAAAATAGGTGCATAGAAACATAGAAACATAAAAAATAGGTGCAGAAGTAGGCCATTCGGCCCTTCTAGCCTGCACCGCCATTCAATGAGTTCATGGCTGAACATGCAACTTCAGTACCCCATTCCTGCTTTCTCGCCATACCCCTTGATCCCCCTAGTAGTAAGGACTTCATCTAACTCCTTTTTGAATATATTTAGTGAATTGGCCTCAACAACTTTCTGTGGTAGAGAATTCCACAGGTTCACCACTCTCTGGGTGAAGAAATTCCTCCTCATCTTGGTCCTAAATGGCTTACCTCTTATCCTTAGACTGTGTCCCCTGGTTCTGGACTTCCCCAACATTGGGAACATTCTTCCTGCATCGAACCTGTCTAACCCCATCAGAATTTTAAACGTTTCTATGAGGTCCCCTCTCATTCTTCTGAACTCCAGTGAATACAAGCCCAGTTGATCCAGTCTTTCTTGATAGGTCAGTCCCGCCATCCCGGGAATCAGTCTGGTGAACCTTCGCTGCACTCCCTCAATAGCAAGAATGTCCTTCCTCAGGTTAGGAGACCAAAACTGTACACAATACTCCAGGTGTGGCCTCACCATTGCCCTGTACAACTGTAGCAACACCTCCCTGCCCCTGTACTCAAATCCCCTCGCTATGAAGGCCAACATGCCATTTGCTTTCTTAACCGCCTACTGTACCTGCATGCCAACCTTCAATGACTGATGTACCATGACACCCAGGTCTCGTTGCACCTCCCCTTTTCCTAATCTGTCACCATTCAGATAATAGTCTGTCTCTCTGTTTTTACCACCAAAGTGGATAACCTCACATTTATCCACATTATACTTCATCTGCCATGCATTTGCCCACTCACCTAACCTATCCAAGTCGCTCTGCAACCTCATAGCATCCTCCTCGCAGCTTACACTGCTACCCAACTTAGTGTCATCCGCAAATTTGGAGATACTACATTTAATCCCCTCGTCTAAATCATTAATGTAGAGTGCAAACAGCTGGGGCCCCAGCACAGAACCTTGCGGTACCCCACTAGTCACTGCCTGCCATTCTGAAAAGTCCCCATTTACTCCTACTCTTTGCTTCCTGTCTGACAACCAGTTCTCAACCCATGTCAGCACACTACCCCCAATCCCATGTGCTTTAACTTTGCACATTAATCTCTTGTGTGGGACCTTGTCGAAAGCCTTCTGAAAGTCCAAATACACCACATCAACTGGTTCTCCCTTGTCCACTCTACTGGAAACATCCTCAAAAAATTCCAGAAGATTTGTCAAGCATGATTTCCCTTTCACAAATCCATGCTGACTTGGATCTATCATGTCACCTCTTTCCAAATGCACTGCTATGACATCCTTAATAATTGATTCCATCATTTTACCCACTACCGATGTCAGGCTGACCGGTCTATAATTCCCTGTTATCTCTCTCCCTCCTTTTTTAAAAAGTGGGGTTACATTGGCTACCCTCCACTCCATAGGAACTGATCCAGAATCAATGGAATGTTGGAAAATGACTGTCAATGCATCCACTATTTCCAAGGCCACCTCCTTAAGTACTCTGGGATGCAGTCCATCAGGCCCTGGGGATTTATCGGCCTTCAATCCCATCAATTTCCCCAACACAATTTCCCGATTAATAAGGATTTCCCTCAGTTCCTCACAACTTACATTCCCACCTAGCTTTGTATCATCAGCAAACTTGGATATATTACATTTGATCCCTTCATCCAAATCATTGATATAGATTGTGAACAGCTGAGGCCCAAGCACTGATCCTTGCAGCACCCCACTAGTTACAGCCTGCCAACCTGAAAATGACCTGTTTATTCCTACTCTCTGTTTTCTGTCCATTAACCAATCCTCAATCCATGCTAGTATATTACCCACAATCCCATGAGCCCTAATTTTGTTTAATAACCTCTTGTGTGGCAGCTTATTGAATGCCTTCTGAAAATCCAAATACGTCACATCCACTGATTCCCCCTCATCTATTCTGCAAGTTACAACCTCAAAAAACCCAAGCAGATTTGTCAAACATGATTTCCCTTTCATAAATCTGTGTTGACTCTGCCCAAGCCTATTATTTTCTAAGTGTCCTGTTACCACCCTTAACAATAGATTCTAAAATTTTCAATACTACTGATTTCAGGCTAATTGGTCTGTAGTTCCCCGTTTTCTCACTAAATCTTTTCTTAAATAGCGGGGTTACATTTGCTACCTTCGAAGCCACGGGAACCTTTCTAGAATCTGTGGAATTTTGGAAGATGACAACCAAAGCATCTACTATCTCCATAGCTTCCTTTTTCAAATCCCTAGGGTGTAGGCCATCAGGTCCAGGGGATTTATCAGCTTTCAGTCCCATTAATTTCTCTAGTACTATTTTTTTTACTAATTCTTTCAGTTCCTCATTATCCCTAGAACCTTGGTTCTCCACTATTTCCAGAAGTTTTTTTGCATCTTCTTCTGTGAAGACAGACACATAGGGGCCGAAATTGATGGCCTTACCACCCACTGACGCCGACATTCCTCCTCGAGTTGCGCCCAGGCCAGTTTCGATTTGGGCTGGAGCGGGCAGGAGGGGCGAGCCACCGGGAACTGCCCACTGATGTCAGCGGACAGCCAAGTGTGTAAGTAGACTCCTGCCCGCTGAGATGCCAAATTGGTGTTGGTGGGAGTCGGCGCCAGAAGGGGAGTGGATCGCTGCGAGGAGGCTGGTCTGCCCCCGACGGTAGGTATGAAGAGCTGCAAAAAAAGGTTAGTACACAATTCTAAAAATATTTACATGACTTACCTTGAGGGGGTCCCCTGAAGGTCTTCCGATGTTTCTAAAAACATTTTTTGATGCTTTTTATTTGCAGCTCTTCGACCCTACATGGGCCCAACTCCATCTTCGGGGGCACTTGGGCGGCAAGGGCCTTTGCAGCCGAGAATGAGAGCTTCTACCCGCTGCTGCCTAGATTGACGGTGTAAGTTCCTCTTTTGCCGAAAACTCCACCCAGAGTATCGCCAGGTATCTTGGCTGCCATCGGCGGTCCTTTGGGCGGCACTTGGGCGTCCGTTACCCTTCACTAATTTCGGCCCGAATGAACTTGTTTAATTTCTCTGCCATTTCCTTATTCCCCATTATAATTTATCCTGTCTCAGTCTGTAAGGTTTGCTAACCTTTTCCTTTTTGCATACCTATAGAAGCTTATACAGTCTCTTTTTATGTCTCTCGCTAGTTTACTATCATATTCTATTTTCCCTTTCTTTATCAATTTCTTGTTCCTCATTTGCTGAATTCTAAAATGCTCCCAATCCTCAGGCTTACTGCTCTTTTTGGCAACATTATCAGTCTCTTCCTTTGATCAAATACTATCTTTAACTTCTCTTGTTAGCCATGGTTGGACCACTTTTCGTGTGGAGTTTTTGTGCCTTAAAGGAATGTATATTTGTTGTAAAATATGTATTAATTCTTTAAATGATAGCCATTGCTCGTCTACTGTCATACCTTTTAATGTAGTTACCCCATCTATCTTAGCCAACTCGCCCCCTCATACCTGCATAGTTTGCTTTGTTTAGATTTAAGACCCTAGTTTCAGATGTAACAGAATCACTTTCAAACTTAATATGAAATTCTATCATATTATGGTCACTCTTCCCTAAGGGCCCCTATCTCATTGCACAATACTAGAACTAAAATAGCTTGCTCCCTAGTTGGTGCCTCAACATACTGGATTGAAATTGTGTATATGGACTTTCAAAAGGTGTTTGATAAAGTAACACATAATAGACTTGTTAGCAAAAATTGAAGCCCATGGGATTAAAGGGGTAGTGACAGAATGGATATAAAATTGGCTAAGAGACAGAAGCAGAGAGTAGTGGTTGCTTTTCAGACTGGAGGGAAGTGTGCAATGGTGTCTCCAGAGGTCGATAATAGGACCACTGCTTTTTTTGTTATATATTAATGACCTGGACTTGGGTATACAGGGCATAATTTCAAAGTTTGCAGATGACACAAAACTCAGAAGTGTAGTAAACAGATAGTAACAGACTTCAGGAATACATAGACAGACTGGTGAATTGGGCAGACACATGGCAGATGAAATTTAAAGCAGTAGATAAAGGTACGTGGAGTCAGAGGAAATGTATTAGCATGGATAGAGAATTGGCTGGCTAACAGAAAGCAGAGAGTCGGGATAAATGGGTCCTTTTCGGGTTGGAAATCGGTGGTTAGTGGTGTGCCACAGGGATCGGACCACAACTGTTTACAATATACATAGATGACCTGGAAGAGGGGACGGAGTGTAGTGTAACAAAATTTGCAGATGACACAAAGATTAGTGGGAAAGCGGGTTGTGTAGAGGACACAGAGAGGCTGCAAAGAGATTTAGATAGGTTAAGCGAATGGACTAAGGTTTGGCAGATGGAATACAATGTCGGAAAATGTGAGGTCATCCAACTTGGGAAAAAAAAACAGTAAAAGGGAATATTATTTGAATGGGGAGAAATTACAACATGCTGCATTGCAGAGGGACCTGGGGGTCCTTGTGCATGAATCCCAAAAAGTTAGTTTGCAGGTGCAACAGGTTATCAGGAAGGCGAATGGAACGTTGGCCTTCATTGCGAGAGGGATGGATTACAAAAGCAGGGAGGTCCTACTGCAAATGTACAGGGTATTGGTGAGGCCGCACCTGGAGTACTGCATGCAGTTTTGGTCACCTTACTTAAGGAAGGATATACTAGCCTTGGAGGGGGTACAGAGACGATTCACTAGGCTGATTCCGGAGATGAGGGGGTTACCTTATGATGATAGATTGAGTAGACTGGGTCTTTACTCGTTGGAGTTCAGAAGGATGAGGGGTGATCTTATAGAAACATTTAAAATAATGAAAGGGATAGACAAGATCGAGGCAGAGAGGTTGTTTCCACTGGTCGGGGAGACTAGAACTAGGGGGCACAGCCTCAAAATACGGGGGAGACAATTTAAAACCGAGTTGAGAAGGAATTTCTTCTCCCAGAGGGTTGTGAATCTGTGAAATTCTCTGCCCAAGGAAGCAGTTGAGGCTAGCTCATTGAATGTATTCAAATCACAGATAGATTTTTAACCAATAAGGGAATTAAGGGTTATGGGGAGCGGGCGGGTAAATGGAGCTGAGTCCACGGCCAGATCAGCCATGATCTTTTTGAATGATGGAGCAGGCTCGAGGGGCTAGATTGCCTACTCCTGTTCCTAATTCTTATGTTCTGATGTTCTTATGTTATGTTCTTATGTTCTTATGTAAGTGTGATGTGATGCATTTTGGTGGGAAGAATGAGGAGAGGTAATATAAACTAAATGGTATAATTTTAAAGAGGGTGCAGGAACAAAGAGACCTGGGGATATACATACACAACTTTTTGAAGGTGGCAGGGCAAGGTGAGACATCTGTTATAAAGGCATTTGGGTTCCCTGGCTTTATAAATAAAGTACAAACGCAAAGAAGTCATACTAAAGTCATACTAAATACTGGGTAGGCCTCAGCTGGTGTATTGTGGTCCAATTCTGGGCAACGCACTTTAGTAAGGATATCAAAGCCTTGAAGAGGGTGCAGAGGACGTTTATTAGAATAGTACCAAGGTGAGGGACTCCAGGTATGTGCAGAAACTAGAGAAGTTTGGATTGTTCTCCTTTGAACAGTGAAGGTTAAGGGGAGATTTGATATAGGTGCTCAAAATCATGAAGGGTTTTGATAGAGTAAATAAGGAGAAACTGTTTCCAGTGGCAGAAGGGTCAGTAACCATATAACACAGATTAAAGGTGACCGGCAAAAGAACCAGAGGCAACATGAGGGGAAAAAAAGTACACAGCGAGTTGTTGTGATCTGGGATGAACTGCATGAAAGGGTGATGGAAGCAGATTAAATAGTAACTTGCAAAAGGGAGTTGGATAAATATTTGAAAGGGAAGAATTTGCAGGGCTAAGGGGAAAGAGCAGGGGTGTGGACTAATTGGATAGCTCTTTCAAAGAGCCATCACAGGCACGATGTGCCGAATGGCCTCCTTCTGTGCTGTGTCATTCTATGATTCTATGGGCCCAAGTTTCCACACAATAAAAAACGGGCACCCCTCCGAGCTGGGCGCCCGTTTTTCGCGCCTAAAACGGCGGCGGAAAAAAAACTCGCGATTCTGGAGAGCCCTGCAGCTCCTTGTCTGTTTGGCGCGGCGCCCAGGGGGGCGGAGCCTACACTCGCGCCGATTTTGTAAGTGGGAGGGGGCGGGTACTATTTAAATTAGTTTTTTTCCTGCCGGCAACGCTGTGCGTGCGCGTTGGAGCGTTCGCGCACGCGCAGTGTGAAGGAAACATTGGCACTCGGCCATTTTTGTAGTTCTTTGTAGCTGTTTAATTTTTGAAAATTTTTTAATAAAAGCACAATGCCATCAGCACATCAGCACTGAGGCTTCCTGCAGCCTTCTCACTGTCTCCTTCCCGCCCGCCGTCTGGAACGGCTTCCTCCTCCCCCCCCGCTGCATTCGGGACCGCCCGCCGTCGGGAATGTCTTCCTCCCCCCCCCCCGCTGCGTTCGGGCCCGCCCGCCGTCTGGAACGGCTTCCTCCCCCCCCCCCCCCCACTGCGGTCGGACCCGCCCACCGTCGGGAATGTCTTCCTCCTCTCCCCCTGCCGTCGGGAACAAACGAATGAACTTGTGAGGCTGGCTGAAGCACTTTCACACAGGTAGGAAGATGGTTTATTTAATCTTTTCTTTGCTTATAAATGTTTATTCAGGTTGGATTTATTTGTATAATATTTGTAGAAGTATAAATAAGGATTTATTGTAGAATTTAATGAGTTCCCTTCCCCCCCTCCCCCCTCCCCCACCTCGTTCTGGACGCCTAATTTGTAACCTGCGCCTGATTTTTTAATGTGTAGAACAGGTTTTTTCAGTTCTACAAAAATCTTCACTTGCTCCATTCTAAGTTAGTTTGGAGTACGTTTTCACTGTGGAAACTTTGAAATCAGGCGTCAGTGGCCGGACACGCCCCCTTTTGAAGAAAAAATTCTGTTCCAAAGTAGAACTGTTCTACCTGACTAGAACTGCAGAAAAAAAAATGTGGAGAATTGCGATTTCTAAGATAATCCGTTCTCCACCAGTTGCTCCTAAAAATCAGGCGCAAATCATGTGGAAACTTGGGCCCATAGATTCTAGGTTGGGGTTAAGGCACTTAATTGGGTTATAACCCACTGTAGTAGAAGCTTTACCCTGCACCTTGCAAAGAAAAGAAAGAAAAACGTGCACTTATATCACACCTTTCATGATCAACAGCGCTTTACAGCCAATTAAGTACTTTTTGAAGTGTGCTCACTGTTGTAATGTAGGAAATGCGACAGCCAACTTGCACACAGCAAACTCCCCAAATATCAACATGATAATGACCAGATAAACTGGCTAGGACACTGGGGATAACTCCCCTGCTCTTCTACGAAATATTGCAGTGTAATACCTGACCTAGGACTGCTCGTTTTGACACTGGGTAACAAAAGTGAAAGAGCATTCCATTCCCCAATCTTAACGTGCATAAAAGTTTAGAAAGATATAAGCATGCACTCAAAATCTGAGCATTGTCAGATCATTCAGTATTTTCAATTACCCTCAACTGCTCCTCAATCAAAATGAATGGGTCTTGAATATTTCACTATAGAGTGAGATGAAGTAAGGTGAGAAAAGGCATGTGTGGGAGAATGAACACCAGCATAGATCTGTTGTGCCGAATGGTCTGTTTCAGTGCTGCAAAATTCTACATGAATCTATGTATTTAAGTGAGATGTAACTTAATTGTGTGTAGAAGCTGATATCAATGTGAAGCTAATTAATGTTTTCAACAGTCATCAGCTAAAGATAGACTCACGGGGAACGTTTTCCCAATTAGCGTTCCTTGTGCATAACCTCACGTAATGGGATTGCATAGCAGGATGTCAGTCACAGAGATCAGCAAGCCATGCACAATTTTATATTCATTCTTCCATACCCAAATTTATGAATTACCTCCCACCACCTGTGCTGGGTGTGCTACCTTGAAAAGGGGATAAAATACGGTCACTAAAGTGGATACTGAAGGTAGTGAATTGATTTGACACATGGTCCAGATTGAAGGGCTTATCAGTATTAGGAGGTTCTGAGAAATCGGGAGTTCTTCTACCTAACGGTAGGGATTGTAATCGTAAATTGACCAATTGTATGTAAAACTTGCTTATATATGTAAAGCATGCATATACACTCGCTTACAATGGGTTTTAAGAAGGGGAAGCAGCAAAGCTTGCTACACAGCAAAGCTTGATGATTAATGAACCATCCATTGTGTTAACCTTAATACAGACTGATTCAGTACTGAATAACACCAAGGACAGGAGGAAGTCAACAGTCTTTTGTAGCAACATCTGAAGGGACTTTTGGGAACATAGATAGCAAACCATGGGAATCAAGGTTAATTCACATGTCATGAGGAACTGAGGCAAAGTTGACACCACTGAATAACACTTTCTGGAAGGGTGACATGTGATGAGAGATGGACAGGTGGCGGTAACCACTCAGAGCCAGTCTGATGTAACTTCGCTGATAACAGTAGGCCAATCGGTGGTTTTGTAGGAGGGTCGCACACCTCAGAAACTGTATAACTGTAAATGAAAAACGTTTGTTCTTAGAAGGTTCATCCATGAACACCTCCCGTGCATGCTTGAATAAAAATCGGTTGAACTGAGGTTTAGTCTGAGTGATTCCGTGATCGCTATACAGGCTGGGGTCGATTCCTTATATCAGGGAGTCCACCATGAAGAAGAGAAGTCTTCTTTTTACCCCAACATACCTCATAAAGTCTCTCTCCATAGTTACTGTAGGTAGCACACAGCATTGACTGTACTTCAATAGTGCATACTTCAAATTGTCAAGGAAAAATTTGGCTTCAAGTGGGAGATCTATTTTTTTAATCATCTGTTTCCACATACAACAATGTGGCTGGCTAGCCCCTCACTTTTTCTATCACCATTCCCGGTATTGCTCTTTTAGTCAAAAGTTGTTGCTCGGCGAGATGGGAAATGTCAATTTCCCCTATATCTTGCCTGCTGTGATATATTTTCCATTCTGATAGCAGATTTCAAGTGAGATTGCTGCAGCTGTTGAAACAGCCATGCGCATGTCTGTGTCCCCTGCCTGGTTCATTTGCTGCTTTGAAAATAGATCATAAAGGAGGACAGGAATTGTACTGCATGAGAGTTTTGCATACTGCATGGTAATTCTGAAACTATGACAGCCTCTTCCAACAAACTGTCGATTAATTTACTCAAGGCTCTTACTTATCACCTCATCTTACGGTTGCCAACTCTGGTTTCATCCTATGACATAATGGTTTTAAGAACTGAGCTAAGTGAAACTCCTTTACTCGCACCACCATTACACCAATCAGATGGCTCAGAGAGGAAAAGCGTGCACTGCCTTGACATTTCAAACACTGGTGGACTCATTTCAAACATCGGCTGGACTATAGAGTCTCCAGGAATGTATGAATCTAATGAGATCTGTAAAACAAGATAAATCTGATACACCGTTCAATAATCATTGTTGAGAATTCCCTGGGTTGCTTGAAGCAATGTCCAAGAGATTAACCTTGAATTTCTGGAGATTCTCAGGCAATTTAGGAGGTTCGCACTATCCTCATCTTCAAGGGGGCAAAATGATCTGACAAGTGATTCGACAAAACAGGATGATGTATTTGGTGTTTCAGGTCACTAAATTAATGATTATTCACACCAAATCAAGCGAAAGGTGACACTGAAGGGGCCTTTATCAAATCTGCACTGCTGGTACGGGCCCTCACCCACCAACAGCCGTTTTGGAAACTGCCCACGATTTCCTAAATCTAAAAAGTTCTAAGTCAGTGCCGACAGATGCTGCTGAATTTCCAACAGATGCTGCTGATGGGCAGGTCTCCTCGGCAGCACCTCACACTTACACAATCACCACTTACATTTGCTAAGCGGCGATAATCCAAACGTGTCTAAATAGTTCACTTACAGGATCATAATATGAAGATGAGGAAGGCCATTTGGCCCAATTCAGTTCCTGCATTCCAAAACAACCATAACATTCCCCACATCAACATGGAATCTAATTCAGTGAATCTAAGGTTCTTGTCTCCACTACCATATCCAGATGTCCATTCTACATATTGATGGGTCTTTGTGTGAAGAAGTTCCTCCTGCCAACTCTGATAAATTATCGCTCCACCAGTTTTAACATATGCCCCTTTGTTCGGCTGTCTTGGCTTACCTTGCCATAGTGTTCCAGGGTTAATTTATCAACTATGTTTAATATCTTGTTTACTTGTATAAGGTCCCCTCTCTGTCACCACCTTCCAAGCTTAATGAATCCTAGTCTTTCTTCATAACTCATTCCTTTGATGCCAGAGATCAGCCTCACAGCTATCGTCTGCACCACCTCCATGACTTCAGTGTTTCCTCCGTCTTACACTGGTGATAAGATGCACTTTGCTCTGTAAATATAGTGTTGCAAATGCTAATTATACATTTGTTTTACATTATGTACCATTTTTCTAAAGATTTTGGTTTTACTGATATTTCAGCAACCCTCTGAGGACAAGAGTATTAGAATATAAGACTGTATAATTTCATTCAGTGAGCAATGGGAATTAGAAATGTTTTTTTGTTGCCTCCATTTGACTCACTGGGAGAGAAATTGACCCTATTTTTAGAGGCCTGTTAGCGCCTCTGGGAAATTGCCCAGGAGTTTACAGAGGCACTGCCATGGCAGTGCCATGCCCAGCAGGTAATGCCATGGGCCACCGCACTACCGGCGATATCATCGGCGATGCCGCCCCTTACTGCCCCGTGGCCCGCGAGGCTGGCGCGAGCGGATGTCAACACCAGCTTCACAGGTCGTGAAGTTGACCGACAATCGTTCACAGGGCGGAACTTAAAGGCGAGGTCGCCATTTTACTGATTTGCCAACTCTCAGTTCGGCTCCGGTATATGATTCCTAGCGTGGTCCGGGCCGCCATCGTGCAGACCGGCGCTCTGTTTCAGGTACCGAGCTGCAGGCCTAGTCCCATGCTGACCGGGTGGCCTAGTGGAGGCCATCAGAGGCCTTGCAGAATGTGCAGCAGCTCTCCCCTTTAAGCGAAGGAAAGGAGAGTTGAAACACATCAGTGCTACGTGGAGCATCCGCGTAGTGCTGAACATCGCCCCGGGACCTGCCCCTAAAGGATGTGGAGCGCACAAGATTGTGCTCCACTTCATTTTAGGGGCGGTAAGCCCAATTTAGCGGCAGTCGCAGAAAGTCCTGGCCCCAGCAGGTTGCTGCCCCCAATCAGGGCGCAGGGCAATTTTGCCCCCATTGTATTTTCCAATGTTCAGCAATGGATATTTACTGCAAATCGTTATTGCAGGGTTTCAGAATGTGTCCATATTCTGAAAGCTAGCGGTGTGGGAGGTAAGGGGTGGGGTGCGGAAAAGATGTTTGGCATTCAAGTTAATTCATTTTGTTACAGATTCTACATTCAGAACTGGGTCACAGAATGAAATGTTTGGAAAAAAAACGTGCAGAGCCTGTTAAAATGAAGAAGATAGCATTGGAAAAACTAACAAGTCATTTGAAAATAAATCACCTGTTGTGTAAATGGAGCATTGAGGACCTGACAGTGTCCTACTAAGAGATGTATTACCACCTGCTGCAGGAGACCAGTGTTGAATAGGTTGGAGCAGCAACTGCAGAATGTTTTACAAATTGCTCAAAGGTTTTAAGTAAGCATCATTTCAAGACGAACAGATATCACCTTCTCAGAAATCAGAATTTACTCCTCTTTAGGCATTACATTCCTTAAATTCCTTAAATTAAATTCAGTAAAATTAAAACAATCAAATGCTAGGTTTTCTTTAGTATTTGAAAGGGTGAGGTTCAGACTTACATTTTCTGTCGTTCCTGTAATGACATGTAGGCCGTCGTAGGTTGATTTGATGTACATACCCTGCAAGAAGATGAGGCAGAGGATCAATGAGATATTTTGCCATGGCAGAGTATTGCAATCTGCCCCCACGCACCCCACCACCCAGATATATCAGGCAAAACTGTGCTGCTCTAACAACTACTGCTACATTCAAAACACATGCACCCATTGTTGTGTCTGTAAGCACTCTCTAGTAATGACTCCACGAGGCAAGGTATTGTACTTGAACTGTTGTGACC
The DNA here is from genome assembly GCF_044704955.1 of Pristiophorus japonicus. Taxonomy (NCBI): domain Eukaryota; kingdom Metazoa; phylum Chordata; class Chondrichthyes; family Pristiophoridae; genus Pristiophorus; species Pristiophorus japonicus. The sequence goes on from NC_091982.1 coordinate 104,915,728, forward strand.
TTAGTCCATTTATTGCCGCTCCCTTTTATACTTGGTTACCTGCAGTGTGCAGGTGACCCTTAAGTCTCCACCAGTAGCACCCTCTGGTGGTACAGGTATAGTGTATACAGTGTGAAGATACATTCAGTGGTCTAATGTAACTGTACATACATTATACATATACAACACCCATCAGCTGCCAATTGTTTCTGAGGTGATGTATTGCATCGCACCTCCAGATCACTTCACTAGTGAGAGAGAGAGAAAAAAGAGTCCTTCGCTTCTGTTGAATGAATAAAAGCCAGGAATGCAAAGTGCATATTTTGTTCAAATCGATCTTGGTTTGTCGGAAATTAAATTGCAAAGTGGAAATTATGGCACACCTTGAACAATGTACTTCATTCACAGTGAGAATTTATACAAAAAAGGCTATTTATTTTCCCTCACACAAAGAGGTTGATGGCTCGAGTAATTTAAAGTGCTTCAGAATAGCTTCAAGCTCTATGCCCTTTTCGAACTTTTTAATTTTTAATCTTGGCATTCTGCAGTCAATATAGTTATGACAAAGCACTGATCAAATGCAACACTCCAGTGCGCCACAGTCCTCGTGCTGTAATTGTCGGCATTATTTTCAGCGAATAGAGCAATTCGGAATGTGTGTCAGAATAAAAATCCAACACAAACCAGCTTAAAGGATGACTACCAGCAAGAGTCAGGATTCAGCTAAACACAAAAATGAAACTATTTGCAAATAAACCAATGTGTGCTTTTTCCCCTGTGGCAGACAGCAGGGAAACTCCTTTGTAATGACCTCAATCCGACTTGTCACCTTTCTTCAAGATGTTCATGATTATGGCATCTCTGAGATCCCATGGCATGCTCTCCTTCTTCCAGATAAGACAGATGGGGTCATGGATTTGTGCCAAGAATACTTCTCAGCCATGCTTTAGTACTTTGGCAGGGATTCCATCTGCTCCTGAGGCCTTGTTGTTTTTCAGTTGTTGGATGGCCTTTTCAACCTCATGCTGGGCTGGGATTGTGCCGAGGTGGTGGCGGGTAGCATGCTGTGGGATGGAGTTAAGGACACTCACGTCAAAGACAGAGTCTTGGCTAAGGAGATTTTCGAAGTGCTTCTAAGAACGGGCACTGACTTCCTCTCTGTCCTTGATGAGCGCCCTCCATTCTTAGCTCTCAGTGGGATAGGACCTTGAGTGCTTGGGCCTTGGTGGTTTTGATGCGCTAAAAAAATCCATGCACGTCATGATTGTCGGCTAGTTGCTGGATATCCTGCGCTTTTTCCACCCACCATCTGTTCTTTAGGTCTCAGTTTTGTGTTGGAACTCGGCCTTCAGTTGTCAATAGAGCTGTTTTCTTTCTCTCAAGAATGCCTTGCGTTTGCGGCTTATTAGCTCCTGGATCTCCTGGTCATTCTCATCGAACCAGTCTTGATGTTTTCTAGTAGAATAACCAAGAGTCTCTTCACAGGTGCTAACAATGGTGGATTTGAGAGCAGACCAGGCACTATGGACACTCTGTGGCTCCGGTTCATTGCAAATCGACAGGTTGGCTGTGAGGTGTTGACTGAATCTGGCTTTCTTTGCAGGATCTTTGAGTGCTTAAGCACTGATTTTTCTGCGGCAGCATTTCTATTGCCGCCACTGTTTTGAGGCTATGTTGATGGAGATAACAGAGCGGATTAGGCGGTGGTCAGTCCAGCAGTCGTCAGCTCCTGTCATGGTATGAGTGATGTGGACATCCTTGCGGTCCCTCGCTCATACAATGAAGTAGTCTAGTAGCTGCCTGTGCCTGGAACGAAGGTGTTGCCACGAGGCCTTGTACTTGTCTCTCTGATGAAACAAAGTGTTGGCTATGACAAGACCATGTTCTAAGCATTTCGTTAGGAGGAGGAAACCACTGGAGTTGGTTTTCCCTACCCCTTCCCTGCCAATCACTCCTCTCCAGAGGTCTGTGCCCTTTCCAACTCTGGCATTAAAGTCGCCAAGGATAATTAGCTTGTTGCCCGTTGGGACTCGGGACAGAGATTGTTCAAGGCTGGAGTAGAATTCCTCTTTGGCCTCGTCCATAGCTTCCAGGATGACCGTAGCATACTGGCGCAGCAGCCCCGACCTATAAGGAAGATCAGCAGGTCGGGGCCTTCAAAGGAGCAGCGTGCGGCCCAAACCGGCATTCGGCGCGGTGGCCCCGACCTGCAAGGACCATCAGTGGGTCGAGGCCTTCAAAGGAGCATACCACTTCAAGCTACAGCGCGTGCTGGAGAGCGACGGCTGTGAAGAGGGCGACTGGATTGGACATCACCAAGGTCCAGGTCACTGATTGGAGCGTGGGCAGGTACAGTAGGAGCGGCGAGTGATCGTGGAGCGATGTGATCGGGGCCCAGGAGAGGTGAGGGTTCGGGGCCCAGAAGAGGCGAGAGCCCAGGGGCTGCACGGGCCAGCCCACACTGCGATATGTGTGTGCACTAGGTCCGTGCAGCAGAGCTGGGCTCCAGTCGTCTTGGTTAATCCTTGCCACTGGACCAAGACCTAGCTCCGTCAAGCCCATGTGGTGGCTGGTGTGCAATGGCCACCACATGTTAAAAATCTCCATGCACAGGCATCTTCCACCCTTCAACATTTAGTTCGGGACCTGGAATATTAGGTCCTTCATTGAAACACCTGTGAACTCATCCCTTTTTGGCGTGGAAGCAAGTCATGTTCGATACGAGGACCGCCTATGATGATGATGACTGGTTCCAGGTTAGTGTGAGCCGAAGGGCCAAGAGGCATTCGTTTATCCAACAAGGGGAGTCTCTAAGACACCAAACTTCTCATTTGTGATGGCGAATCCTACCCCATGGAGGCAGCGTTCTTCTTCTGGTTTGCTTTTCCAGAAGAAAGTGTCTTCTTCTTCTTCTTAAGCAATCCCTTGGAGTCGAGAATGGCTTGCTTCCAAACTAAAAATGAGTTCTCAGGTGACTGAAGAGTCCAATGCGGGACCTACAGTCTCTATCACAGGTGGGGCAGATGGTGGTTGGAGGAACGGGAGTTTGAGGAGCCTGTGTTGCTGCCCACTCCTTCTGCTGTTGATGCTTGGTTTCAGCTTGCTCTCAGCGAAGAGATGTATTCAGCGCATTCCCAGATGCTTTTCCTCCATTTTGGGCGGTCTTGGGCCAGGGATTCCCAGGTGTCGATGGGGATGTTGCACTTTTTCAGGAAGGCTTTGAGGGTGTCATTGAATCATTTCCTCTCCTCAGCTGGGGTTCGGTTGCCATGTCGGAACTCTGTAGAGCGTTTGTTTTGGGAGCCTCGTGTCAAGCATGCGTACAATGCTTTGACACTGGGGATGTTGGCCTGAGCGAGAACACTGATGTTGGTGTGCCTATCCTGCCAGTGGTTTTGCAGGATCTTGTGGAGGCAATGTTGGTGGTACTTCTCCAGTATTTTGAGGTGCCTGCTGTCCACCAACTTGTTCCTTGAGCTGGCCTTCTCCTGTGTTGAAAAGTCTGAGCTCCTGGGCAATGATAGCAGTGCAAAGTTGGGATTGTCCATGAGGGTCCTGACGTTCCAGGTCCCAAACTTAATTCTAGTAGATGGAAGATGGCTGTGTGTGAATTCTTTTAACGTGGGGTGGCCATTACACTCCAGCTACCACACAAACTTGACAGAACATGGACTTGGTCCAATGGCAAGGGGACCTAAGACGATTGGAGACCAGGCTCTGCTTCGTGAGCCTAGCGCACACATACACATTCCCACAAATCCCCTCCCTCCCTCTCTCAGGTCCTCACCCTGATTTTCAGAGATCGCAGTGTGGGTGGGCAGCTTGTGAGTTTGTCCATATAGTACTGACATTGAACCCCGGGCCCCCTCCCCCCCCGCTTCAGCTTCAGCTCGCTGCTCTCCAATCACAGGCTCTGCTACACTTTTCCTTCTCACTCTCCACCCCCTCCCGACCGCGCTGCTAATCTCGACCTTGCTGCTGGAGAGTGGAGGCGGGCAGGGGGGAGGGGAAGAGAGGGGGCGGGCAGGGGGGGAAGAAAAAGAGTTGGTGGGCCATGGGGGGGGGGGGGGGGGATGGGGAAGAGAGGCAACGGGTGGAGGGGGGAGAGAGAGGCGGTGGACGGTGGACGGGGGGAGGCGAAGAGAGAGGCAGCGGGTGGGGGGGGTGAAGAGAGAGACGAAGGAGGAGCGGGAGAGAGGGGGAGTGAGAGAGGGGGATGGGAGAGAGAGAGGGGACGAGAGAAGGGGTGAGAGAGAGACTGGGGGGAAGAGAGAGGGGGGAGAGAGAGAGGGGGAGAGAGAGAGAGAGACTAGAGGGCGGCGGGGAGAGAGAGAGAAGGGGGAGAGAGAGAGAGAGAGGGGGAGAGAGAGAGGGGGGAGAGAGAGAAAGAGAAGGGATGGAGAGGGGAAAGAGAGAGAGACTGAGGGGGAGAGAGGGGTGGGGGACAGAGAGATGGAGAGAAAGAGGTGGGGAGAGAGAGAGAGGGAAAGTGGGAAAGTGGGAGAGGGGATTGGAGGGGAGAGAGGGAACTCAGGGAAGACATATCATGTTCTTCCAATTCCCTTTACACCAAAGCTCGGTGCATGTGTTACAAGGGACATTGTTGCAGTGGATGAAATCCAGAAGTTGCGACACTGTCACTAGTCACTTCATAAACCTGTTAACAATCCATGACCCATAAACAATGCTCCATTTATGGCGGGGAGTGGGGGGGCTGCGGTGTAAGGTCAGGAACTTGGGCTGGGGGACTAAGGAACTTGGGCTGGGGGACAAAGGAACTTGGGCTGGGGGACAAAGGAACTTGGGCTGGGGGAGGCATGAACTTGGGCTGGGGGGGGGGGGTGGGGGTGGTAAGGAACTTTGGCTGAGGGAGGCATGAACTCGGGCTGGGAGGGGTTTAAAGAACTTAAGCTGGGGGAGGCATGAACTTGGGCCGGGGTCAGGGACTTCGGCTGGGGGAGGCATGCACTTGGGTTGGGGTCAGGGACTTGGGAGACTTTTGCTGGGTTTGTGGAGCTCTATCCTCTCCGTGACTGCTTGCAGGGGAGTTCTGAAGTCAGAATGGCTTGAATTACACTTTGCAAAGTCACTCAGAATTTGGGTTGGGCGGTTCCAATTACACATTCCAGAGAAACTTCTGGGTGCGGCTTCCAATCAGCAATCAGGTCATGTGATAATGGAGAGCCAATCAGCCAAAACACAGTTTAAATAATCGCATCCAATAATTATACTTCGAATGAAGGAAAGCTAGGTGATGTGAAAGTGCAGAGTGATTTGTATATTCAGGTTCACAGTACATTAAGAACAATAGATCAAGTGGATATGGCCACAAAAAAGTTAATGGAATAATGGGTTTTATGGCAAGAGATGTAAGAAAAATAAGGCGATTTACAATATACATCAATGATTTAGATGAAGGAATTGAGAGTAATATCTCCAAGTTTGCAGATGACACTAAGCTGGGTGGCGGTGTGAGCTGTGAGGAGGATGCTAAGAGGCTGCAGGGTGACTTGGACAGTTAGGTGAGTGGGCAAATGTATGGCAGATGCAGTATAATGTAGATAAATGTGAGGTTATCCACTTTGGTGGCAAAAACACGAAGGCAGAATATTATCTGAATGGCGGCAGATTAGGAAAAGGGGAGGTGCAATGAAACCTGGGTGTCATGGTACATCAGTCATTGAAGGTTGGCATGCAGGTGCAGCAGGCGATGAAGAAGGCAAATGACATGTTGGCCTTCATAGTTAGGGGATTTGAGTATAGGAGCAGGGAGGTCTTGCTGCAGCTGTACAGGGCCTTGGTGAGGCCTCACCTGAAATATTGTGTTCAGTTTTGGTTTCCTAATCTGAGGAAGGACATTCTTGCTATTGAGGGAGTGCAGCAAAGGTTCACCAGACTGATTCTCGGGATAGCAGGACTGACATATGAGGAGAGACTGGATCGACTGGGCCTGTATTCACTGGAGTTTAAAAGAATGAGAGGGGATCTCATAGAAACATATAAAATTCTGACGGGGCTGGACAGGTTAGATGCAGGAAGAATGTTCCCAATGTTGGGGGAGTCCAGAACCAGGGGTCACAGGCTAAGGGTAAGGGGTAAGCCATTTAGGACTGAGATGAGTAGAAACTTCTTCACTCAGAGAGTTGTTAATCTGTGGAATTCTCTTCCGTAGAGTGTTGTTGATGCCAATTCGTTAGATATATTCAAGAGGGAGTTGGATATGGCCCTTACGGCGAAAGGGATCAAGGGGTATGGAGAGAAAGCAGGAAAAGGATACTGAGGTGAATGATCAGCCATGATCTTATTGAATGGTGGTGCAGGCTTAAAGGGCCGAATGGCCTACTCCTGCACCTATTTTCTATGTTTCTATGTTTCTATGAGATGTAATGGTAGATTAGGTTACAGTTTTAGGCTACAAACCATAAGAAGGATTTTGAGGCAAGAGAGAGGATACTGTACAGATTCATTACGATGCTGTCTGGTATAATGAGATAAAAATATGAAAAATAACCTGGAATACATACATTCCATTAGACAGAAATGATTAAGGGGTGATTTGGTAGAAGTATTTAGAATTATAAAGGGGCGAGGAAGAGGTATATAGAAACTGTCACTTTCCAGCGATAGTAAGGTCTAGAAGGAGGGGAAATAGATATATAATTACATGTAAGAGATGTAGGACAGAGCACGAGGAACATTTTTTTTTTACACAGAAGACTGTAGTACTAAGGGATGTAATACCAGTTAGTGATTGCAGCAGAGACCATGTAATCAATTAAGAATAGGTCCATAGGTAGTTGAAAAAAATGGAGGTAAAGGAATCTGGAAACAGGATGGGCAGATGGCATCAGGACTACTGCTCACGTGGAGCATAAACACCCTGACAGACAAAAAGCAAAATGTTGCAGATGTTGGAAATCTGACCGAAGAACAGAAAATGCTGGAAAAACTCAGCAGATCAGGCAGCTCCTGTGGTGAAAACTGATAGGTTAGCATTTCAGAGGGTAGAAATTGGATAGTTTTGGCCTGCCACTGGTGCAAACTGGGCACAGGGAACAAAGATTTTGCTGGAACAGGTAGACCTGGGACCCATCAAAATTGGGCATCAGGCCTCATTTAAATTAGGCCAGCGAGATGCAGACACCTGCTGCATGTCTCCAGCCAGCTCACTAGTGAAATGGACATCAATTTTGGGCCACTTTGACGTAGGCAGTGATCCTCAGGGGGGGGGGGGAGATGTGGAGGCAATTGGGAACGGGGCAAACGGGGGTGGAGGTGATCGGCAGCAGGGGCAATCGAGAGAGGGTGGCAAGCGATCGGGGGAGAGAGGTGATCAGTTCGGAACTGAGGAGTGTGAGGCAACAGTCGTCGAGACTACTGTGGAGCTAAGAACAGCATTCCTGATCCAACTGGCTCCACATTCAAGTAAGTATTTTTAAAGAAATGTATCTTTTTGGTGTTGCTCTCCAGCGGTCCCTTTAGGGTAAGGCTGCATGTAGATCTGGTTATCTTGAACACAGGACTTTAAAAGGCAATAGACCCCTCATTAACATAATTCAAGGTGCCTAACACCTGAGGACATCTGGAGAATGGGTCCCATAGATTTAGGAGTGGGACCGATGCGTGTGCAGATTGGGTACACGCCATCCTATTGCTACATTGGTAAGCTTTGTGCTTGTTTTATGCCCAAAAAACAGACACAACACATACCAATTTTTACCCCCAGATGTCCAGACCTGAAACATTAACTAGTCTGTTCTTTCCATGGATGCTGCCTGGCCTGATGAGTGCTCCAGCACTTTGATTTTGTACCAAAACGGAATGATTGGATTGAACGGCCTATTTCTGTGTTGTAATTTCTGTACATGTAGTCCCATAGACAGCTGAACAAGGAAGCTTTTTAAAATATTTGAACAAATAACCTTGTTATTTCTGACTTTGTTTAATTGTTTTGCATTGCATTTAGCACCCACCTGCGATATAATCCGAACTGCATCAAAACCTGCCAGGGGTTTTGATACATCTCGTTTAATCCATCTGAGACTTAATAGATGAGAACAACTGATTCAGAGAGATTAAGTCATGTTCTGTGCTTTTCTCAGACTCTTATTTATAACATTTATCACCTAACAGTACAGAAAATTATTTTCAGTCCTGCCAACAATCTGATCTTATTATGACACACACAATTTTTACTGTGAAGTTTAGTGCACTACTGATTTAATCTTTTTATCTCCTGACCGATCTCATGTTCCACCCTTTGTAATTAATTAAAAAAAAAAACACATTTATTAGAAAAAGGGGCAGTTAAGTGTCTGGAGTGTCCCCCAGATCAGGGGGCACTTGATCTAATGTCTATTTTGTTCCCCCCACCAAAAGAGTTGTAATTAATTTAAAACGGTCGCCCGTATACAATCTCACACCAAGTCCCAATTGCCCATCACCCCTGTCCTCATTGACCTACATGGGCCCCCAGCACTTAAATCCCTTCATGGCCTCACCCTCCCCTAAGTCTATGACTCTGTCCAACCCGACACTGCCCCTTCCTCCCAGTATGACTTCTTGTGTAAAGCCCCTCCTAACACCGCACCATTGACAGCCGTGCCTTCAACCATCAGAGATCCATGCTCTAGAGTTCTCTTCCTGAATCCCTCCACCTCCCTCTCCCTCCTTTAATACCCTCCTTAATGCCAGGGGCTGGATTTTCCGGAGCGGGGTGAAAGGTGGTGGATAGGTCTCCAGCGCCCCGCCACGGTCCTCCGGTTGGGTTTTACCGTGTCGCTGAGCAGCACCGCCGGGAATAGCTGCACCGGGTGTGCAATGCCCCTGGTTGCGACACCGACGCGGGTTTTGAGTCTTGTCCGACCCGTCCGCCCGGAAGTGCGCCTGCAAGGACCACCTAGGAAATCAGAGCAGTCCCATGATGCCGGTGGCGGAGAGGAAAATGTACTCCAAAAGTAAGTGCGAGTGTTTTTTGTTTAAAATATTTGTGTGATTTGTGTTGCGGTGGCGTGGGCAATGTTTTAGAAATTTTTTGTAGGTATTTTTTTTAGCTTCCCCCCCGCCCACCCCCCCCCCCCCCCCCCCCCCGGCCCAGGCCTCTCTCGGAGTGCTCCCGAACCGGCTCTTTAGCTCGGGAGTTTCCCTTTCTTGGGCCAAGAGAGGTGTACAACGCCTCCCCTAGTGCTGCAACCCCTGATGCAGGGCCCAGGTGCCCAAACTTACTTACTGAGGCACAAATTGTTCCTGGGTGCAAATGTTACCGCCTCACTACCATTATCGCTCCAAAAACATCAAAACCAAAAATCCACTTTGTCTTGCTGTCCTTTTTTTTTTGATTACACCTCTGCAAAGTGCCTTCAAATTTTTTTGTACATTAAAGGCATGATATAAATACTGTTGTTGTTGTTTCACGCTCCCCACCCCCACACTTCCGCCCTCGAAGCTTCTTTAGACAGTCCAATCTGCCACCAAACCATTCCTCCTCCCTCCTGTTTTAATTGCCACAAGAGTTGACATTAGCAGAAAAACCCTCCTGCCCCCTCTCCTCCTTTGACCATCTAAAAGCTCCTCTATTCCCTGCAGCTTCAGAGCACAGGGAAGGAAGGCTGTGATTGTCTTGCCTTCCAGTGACCATTTCTGACATCCTCACTATGACAGTTTGAACAGACACATTTTAAACAGCCACATTGTGGAAGGACACCCTGGTACAAGAGGCTAAAGTAGAACACAGTGGTATATCAAGGACTAAAAGGATGTCTGAGGGGGGAGCTTTAGAGGCTTTTTCAAGAGCATTTGTTGCAAATGGAGAATCAGAAACAGCAGTAGAATGGTCATTTATATATAAAGTAATTTTAAATCATTTCCCTCTGTTATATCCATCTTCTATTCATTGACCAAACTCTTAGACCTCTGTTTTTGATCAGATGACAGGCAATGTGCAAGGGCAGTCGAGTGCAACTTACCTTCTAATATTTCTCCGTACCACATGGCAAACATTAAACTCTCATCCTGTGTTAATCCCAGCCCTCCTCCCACCTCCCTGATGGTACAGCCAATATAGAGAAGTTACTGTGTTGAGATTTTGCACCACCACATGGTAAGATGCATTGGAACACTGTCCCAATATAATTTTTCCCCTGCAGATAAATTAAACAAACAAAAGTATTAAAGTATTTAACAATTATAATCACTTTTAACTGAGAAATGTCAAATCAGTTCTTTTAATGCTCAGGTTTACAATACAGCAGAAGACTGTAAATGAAATATGCTATTGCAAGGTTTCATTATCCCACCTGCCTCTGTAGCTTAATTTAAGATATAGTAAACAAACGTTTATTGCACATGATTATGAACATTAACAATTTTGTGGAAGAAATAGGTCCTTACCAAACCCTCACTGGGCATGATGTTCGTCAGATGGACAACTTCAAGATGTGCAGACTGCGACACCAGGGAGTCCGATGAAAGTGAGATGATGTGATCGCAGATCCCTGATAATGTTTTACACTGTAAATATTCAAACAGCCGAAGGCAGGTGTTAGTAATATTAAAAAGAACTTACCAGCAAGCTTCCTTATCCTTTCCATCTATTGTTCTTTCTATAGTAACCACATGAAGGCCAGTTATTAATCATGTAACGTAAAATATATTACATAAAATTATGTTGAAAGAAAGCCACAATGTTAATCCATCATCATACGTATTATCTCTATTTTCTGCTCTGTGAGATTCTGACCTAGACAATTTCACCAATTTTGGTCTCATTCTTGAGTAAACCCAGAGTTTCATGTCTGATCTATACTTTTCTTGTCTTGTTTTACTGTATATGTGGTTGTGTATTCAATAATTACTGAAAAACTGTCAGGACAGACAGCAATGTAATTTAGTGAAGATTTGAGAGCAGCAGTTTTATTTTCTAGTTCGTATTGCACTTTGGTAGTGGATCAATCCAATATTAGAATTCATGCTGGCAATGGAACTGTCCATTTATATTACAGAAGGTTCGATTAGCTGAAAAGGACAGGAAATGGTTACCACTGCCTCTCCCTCTGAAACAGTACAAGCATTGATTACTTTGACAGATTACGGTCACATCAACATACAATGCTGCTCATACAGTTCACAAAGTTGGAGGCCTGTCAAAAGAAAGGATGCCCAATTTAACATTTGAAGTTACCTGCTTCAAGTTTCTTTTTTAAATACACTAGAACACACACATAGACAACAGTGACTTCTCAATAGCATCATGGAGGAACTATATTGGATTCTGTGTCATTTTCATCCAACTCGTCAATAAAAGTAAAACTCAGGAAAATTCAGTTAAGCGTTGGAAGAAACCGAAAGTTGGAGCTATGCACAGGGCATGTTTCCACAGTCAAACAATCTTATATTGTCCTCTGTGGCCTGGTCTAGTTTGGCCTGCCCTGATACCCCAATTGATGAAACTGTTATACTGAACCAAGTTCCCAGGGCTTGCCCACATGTCTAAATGACAAGATTTTAGTGCATGTACTTAGGTTCAAAACAGTGAAGTTTAACATTTGAGAGCACTTTCCCCAATATCCTTAGCAGTTGGACATGTGAAAATAACTTGTTTTATGCTTTGCAATGCGTTTGTCTATGGTTCCTCAACCTCAATATTACCCTATTTGATATAGTGGAGAAAACTACATTTCTAAATTATGAACAACCATATGGCATGACAAGATATTACTTTAGAATTTACAAATTGCAATGATCAGAATGTGTGATATGAATCTGGCCCAAAGCATTATCTATCCTTCAAATAAATTATTGCGACTAGACATTCCGGGCCCTCACTGCAAGAGAAAACTTATCCAACACGTCTTTTAAATTACCCTGAAAGTTTATCAGATATTGTGTTAATTCCTGTTCCACTGTAAATGATGCATCAAAAGTAAACAAATAAGACCAAGTTGAAAAGATTAATGCTTTAATATCAGAAAGCGAATTCATACCATTGAATTTCTTGAGCCCTCATAAGCAAAACTGCAACCATGTATAGTTGAGAAGAGAGTAATGTAAGAGGAAATACTAGAATGGGAGCTAGGACGACACCATAAGGCAGGCCAAGAAACAAAAGAGAGGACTGGAGGCCCAAGAAACATGCCTGCTTTATCTCCTGCAGTAGCTGCATCAACTTTATAAAGATCTTTTTGTTTTTAGCATTTCATTGGATCCTTTAGCAGCTTGTGTGTATGTTTGTACTTTTTGTGGGGGGGGTGGGGGGAAGATGATTTGAGTTACCAAGCCAATTAATTTGTTTTTGGTGTTGTTGAATGAGGGTGAAATGTTGGCCAGTACACCAGGAGAGTTCCATTCTTCCGCCTGTGCAGTCTTTAATTTGTACGTTTGGTTCTCAGGGCGATTAAGGAGCTCACGGAAATTGGGGTGTCTTCTGCACTGATATCGCACCAAATAAAAAGATATATTTTAAGCAGTTAATTAAAAATTAAAAATCTGTAAAAGCTGGAAATCTGAACTAAAAACAGAAACGCTGGAAATACACAGTTAATCAGTCAGCATTTGCGAAGAGAAATGCTAGATTTTGATATTTCAGGTGCAAATCGTTTATCAGAGCACCCTGGGTATTTCCAGCATTTGCTCTTTTTATGATGGCCTGAAGTTTCCAAATATTTTCCACCCAGATAGTATTCTGGGCAGAATTGAATGAAATAGAGCAAAAGGTCAGGGAATTAAAAAAAATAAGTGAGTTACAGCCATAATCACTTACGCTCGAGTTTCTGTGATCTTCTATCCTAGTTCAAAAGTGAAATTCACCCGAAGCAGTCCTTGCCCACAAAACTGACCACACCCCCAGGTTGGCGTGCCATGTTCCTGCTGATTGCCCCCATTCGGGGGTTCATCACGTTGCACCCAGAATTTCAGTGTACAGGCACCCCTGATCACATTAATCCATTGTTAATGACCTGCAGCTGCAGTGACCAGCAATCACTTGAAGCCTCAGTCAGGTCTGTTCCTCATACTGATGCTACACTTATTTAAACTGAATTTAAAGTAAGTTCAAATTCAGTCAACTGATCTGCCCTTGGTACATAAGACTAGTAGTCAATTGGAAGCACTGATTGGCCGGTTCCTTGAACTGCAGAAAATACTTCAACACATTTACAGTTTAAATTAGTTTAATTTAATAATCTTGAGGCCCCTTTGGCTATGTTCCCGTCAATAATCAATTAATGTTGGGATTATGCAAATGAGTTTGAACAGAAACATAGGCGTAACTCCACCTGAGTGCAGTGTCCTCACATTCCAGGCGCATTTTCCCGATTGTGCCCCCAACGAAAACAACTGGCCGATAAATTTAACGAGTTCATTCAGTCTGGTTAGTTTATTGCAATTCTATGGCTGTTGCATAATACATCAAGCTATAAGGCAACTGAAAGGAAGAAAAATATGAAGAACCAAAGCAAAATATAAGTTGTCGACCAGTAACTGTGCATCAGTTAGTTCATTTCATGAGTGCATGAAGCAACTTCCATTCACAGGCTCCACAATTATAAATAAATAATTTGGGCCTTCCCACAAAACAAAGAGAAATCCTGTGTCACTTTTAGATGAATGGAGTTCTTCTCCCAGTGTCTTGGCCAACATTTCACCCTCAATCAACACAACCAAAAACAGATTAATTGCTTGTCCACATCCTTACTGTTTGGTGGGATCTTGTTGGCAAATTGGCCACCATGTTTGGCAATATAAAAACATGAGTGCACTTCAAGGTAATTCATTGTATGGAAAGCACTTGCGACTCTTCTGAGACATAAGAGAAGGTGCTCTTTTTGCACTTAACAGCAAATCTGAATATGGGACCGAACAAGTCCAAATCACTCAGGAGTGCCAGATACATTGAACACTCATAAAACAACACAGAGCATACAATTTCTTGTTATTGTGTACGTGTCAGCCTTGGCTGAGTGGTAGCAATCTTGCTTCCGAGCCAGAGGATGTGGGTTCAAGCCTCACACCAACACTTGAGGACATAATCTAGGCTGACACTCCAGTGAGGGAGCGCTGCACTGTTAGAGGTGCCGTCCTTTGGATGAAGTTAAATTAAGACACCCATCTTTACTTTCAGGTGGACGTAAAAGATCCCATGGCGCTATTTGAAGAAGAGCAGGGATACTCTCGTGGTCAATATTTATCCCTCAACCAGCATCACTATTCATAGAAACATAGAAAATAGGTGCAGGAGTAGGCCATTCGGCCCTTCAAGCCTGCACCACCATTCAATAAGATCATGGCTGATCACTCACCTCAGTACCCCTTTCCTGCTTTCTCTCCATACTCCTTGATCCCTTTAGTCGTAAGGGTCATATCTAACTCCCTCTTGAATATATCCAATGAACTGGCATCAACAACTCTCTGCGGTAAGGAATTCCACAGGTTAACAACTCTCTGAGTGAAGAAGTTTCTCCTCATCTCAGTCCAAAAGGGCTTACCCCTTATCCTTAGACAGTGTCCCCTGGTTCTGGACTTCCCCAACATTGGGAACATTCTTCCTGCATCTAACCTGTCCAGTCTCGTCAGAATTTCATCTCATTGCTGTTTGTGGAATTCTGCTATGTTCAAACAGTGGCTACACTTCGAGAGTAATTTGTTGTAAAATGCTTTTGGACATCCAAAAGACGTGGCAAGCACTCTATAAATGTTATTTCTTCTTTTTTTTATTAATGGCATCTTAGTCAGGATTATTTTAATTCGGACTACACTTTGTAAACTGCTGCGAAGATTTTGTTTACCATTTTGAAAGTCCCACCGGCACACAAATTCAAGTGATAAATGCTGAGCTGAAATAACCAGATACTCCAATAATGTATCATTCTAAACCTCCAGCCCTTTGTGACTTTACACATTTAATCCATGTTATAAAGCAGCCACACCACTAATGCCGAACTGAGTGCTTTCCAACCTCAAACTGCCAATTTACCATCCATTTATCATTGCAGTGTTGGAGAGTTGGATCACAGAAATTTAGATGAGTTCTGAGTGACATGAATTCAATATACTATTTTTGGAGCATTTGCTGAGGCAGTTCAGGGGATTGACTGGAGTCAGAAATAAATCGAATTCCCAAATCTGGGAATAAATTATGTAACTGAGAAACAATTAAATAACAAAAAAACATATTTAATGAGCTATTTCTCCAAACAGCTGGTAATACTTCAGAAATACATCAATCCTTTCTGTTTCGTAGATTTTATGGGTTTAACACAGAAGATTAAAATGGCACTGAATTCATCAATTTTAGAAATATATATCACCACCGTAGCCAACATATACTGGTAGGGTCCCACAGAAAATGAAACATCAGTAGTTTCCCACAGGCACTGCATGTGGTAGCAAAATTGATGGATATTATCTTTTTTATTTTTTACTGATGTGCAAGTTCAATTCAGATATATTAAAAATAAACGAGCATCATTGAATCAAATTGACCTGAGGCAATTTTTGGCATGTTCTGTTCATCCATAGCTTTTAGGTCTTTCATACTCAAATTGTTCACATTTCATTCAAGTTACGTGCTTTTGTCATTTTTAAACTTATGTGCCTTGAAGCCATTAAATAGTCCAATTAAATCATTAATATGCATTGTTTTATAGAATCATAGAGCTAAGAAGAATGGCATTCGGTCCATCATGCCTGTGCCGGCTCTAGGACAAAGCTATCCAATTGGTGCCAATCAATGCTCCTGTTAAGTTACATGGCCACACAGCCGTGCAGCGGTCTGGAGGTCCCGCGCAGCCAGCTCACCGGCTTTTTGATGGAAAAACCACAAATGCATGGAAATTTGAATGGGCCACACAGCTCGTTATCCATGTTATTGTATGAATGAATATCAGGTTGCCCTCCCATTCCCATCCTTGCTATTTTAACAGGCACATTAAACCCTGCAAAATAAAAGGTAATGACTCTGCTAATATAGCAGAGAGAAGAGTAGCACACAAGTCTGTCATATAACAGAGACAACAATAATTTCTATCTCATAATCACCACAATGTTTACCAGGAGTTATTCTGCAGTTGATTTCTAAGAATTCACAGTCCAGTGTATATTAATTAAAACGTTATCACTCTTGGTGTCGTGCTGTCACTGCATAAAAACAAACTCAGAGCACAGCCAAAAAGTGTCTTTTGATATGAAAGACTTACATTCATATAACGTCTTTCACAGCCTCAGGACATTCAAAAGTACTTTGTAACCAATGAAGTACTTTTGACATGTAGTCACTGTTATAATGTAGGAAACCTGGCAGCCAGCAAGCTCCCTCAAACAGCAATTAGATGATGATCAAATAACCAAGGAGATAGAACAGATAGACATGACATTGGATGATGAGATTAGTAATGAGATTTAAAATAAAAAGAGGGGATATAGTAAATAAAATAATCAAACTCAAAGAGGATAAAAACCCTGGATGGATTGCATCCATGCATTTTAAAAGAATCTAGGGAAGAGATAGCAAAAGCTTTACTACACATATTTAATAATTTGTTAGAAAAAGGTTCAGTGCCAGAGGACTGGCAGATAACTAACATAATACAGGTAGAATGCCCAAAATCTTAAGTTCTAAAAACTGTAATTGTCCAAAAATGGGACATTGGGCAGATCGCATGAGTCGGCGTCCGGAATCCGGAAATATGTTCCTAAAACGGGACTTTTTTTTAACGTTGCAAATACATATCTGCTCCATCTGAGCCTTCCAGAATGCTCCATGATGCCGACCAACATGAGACCCAAGCCGACCCGACCTAACCCACGTGTGACCCGAGCCGACCCGACCTAACCCACATGTGACCCGAGCCGACGCCCACCTGATCCACGTGAGACCCGAGCCGATCCAACCTAACCCACATGTGACCCGAGCCGAACTAAACCACGTGAGACCCAAGCCGACCCGTCCTAACCCACGTGAGACCCAAGCCGACCCGACCTAACCCACGTGTGACCCGAGCCAACCCGACCTAATCCACATGTGATCCGAGCCGACCTGACCTAACCCACGTGAGACCCAAGCCGACCCGACCTAACCCACGTGAGACCCAAGCTGACCCGACCTAACCTAGGTGAGACCCAAGCCGACATGACCTAACCCACGTGTGACCCGAGCCGACACCCACCTGACCCACGTACTCCCCTCGATTAGGCCCCACCCAAGCTGACTCAATTGCTATGGTTTTCCCGATTTAAAGGTCTGTACAGGTACAGGGTATTGTCAATTTGTGTTGCTTGCCATTGATTGCAAATATGTTAAAAAGGTCAACAGATACCCTAATTGGTAAAACAGCTGGTGCAAAGAGGAAGCATAATTCATTGTCAATTGCCAAGAAAGTGGCGTTACTCCAGAGATTAGATGGAGGTGGTTCAGTGAGAAGATTGAGTGAGGAATATGGTGTTGGAATCTCCACCATTTATAATATAAAAAAACAGAAAGAACAAACCATGAAGTTTTATGCAGAAAGTGATGTTCAGAAAGAAATGAGTAAGAGAAAAACAATGCATAAGCCTAAAGGTGATGAGTTGGATCGAGTAAAGATGGCATGATGGCAACAGAGGAAAAGTGAAAAGGTTCCATTGTCTGGCCCAATGGTGGTGCAACAAACCAAGATATCCCATGTAGAACTGGAGATTGAAACTCTATGTGAGTACTCTTCAGGTTGGCTAACCAAATTTAAAAGGTGTCATGGCATCAGGCAATTGAAAGTGTGTGGTGAAAAAGCCTCAGCAGATCATGAGGCAGCTGAAAGTTATATGGATGAGTTAATTAAACTAATTGCCGATGAAAACCTTTTGGCTGAGCAAATCTATAATGCCGACGAGACAGCACTGTTTTGGTGATACGTACCGAGAAAGACATTAGCAACAGCAGAAGAATTGCAGCCAGCAGGTGTAAAAGATGTCAAAGATAGAATGACTGTGCTTGCTTGGGCAAATGCAGCTGGGACACATGCGTGTAAGATGTTTCAAGGGCGTGAGAGTATTGCCAATGCATTATTATGCTAATAACAAAACATGGGTAACCAGAGTGATCTTTCTGAACTGGTTTGGGAAGCATTTTGTTCCGCAGGTGCATGCTCATTGCACGGAAGCTGGCCTTGAAGAAAACTATGACATATTCTTGCTGCTAGACAATTGCTCAGCACATCCTGATGCTGAGCTTCTAGTAAAGGATTATGTCCATGGAATCTATTTACCTCCCAATGTAACATCACTGGTACAGCCAATACACTAAGAAATTTTGAGATCGATGAAGTGTCTCTACAAAAACGAATTTATGAGGTGCTTGCTTAGTGCTGTGACAGAGGCATGGGAATAAAGCGTTCTCAAAAGGTTTCTGTGAAGGATGCCATATGGTCAACTGCGGATGCGTGGAATGAGGTAACTAGAGACACCTTTGCCAATGCTTGGCATAAAAAAAACGCTGTTCCCTGACATCAGAGGCAGCTCGAGCCTGGAGTAGCTGGAGGGAGTTTCAAAAAAAGCTGCTCCTTGACAACAGAGGCAGCTCGAGCTTGGAGCAGCTGGAGGGAGTTTCAAAAAAAAGCTAGCCTCAACGGATCTCTCAAGGGGATAAAAGGAAATAAAAAGTAATGAGGTTATGACCACAAGGATGGAGGGCACTGATTGGTTCTTCCATATTAAGTGAATCAATGGACAGGGAAAGCATTTTAAAAAAAGCTTAAAAAAATATTTAATTTGCTTCAATTGTTAATTTTCTAATTTCAATTTAATGTATAATTATTGTATATATTATTTAATTGTGTTTAATTATAATTAATCTTTATTATACTAGTGCTGAATGGCCATATATCCTATGTAATGCTATGTAATCTGTATTGAAGTGTTAGTTGAGGATAAATATTATCCAGGAAACCAGGGAGACGCCCATTGTTTTTTTTAAAATAGTGCCGAGATCTTTTACTTCCACCTGAGAGGGCAGATAGGGGTCATCTAAAAGACGGCACCTGTGATAGTGCAGCACTCCCTCAGTACTGCACTGGAGTGTAGGCCTAGATTTTTTGCTCAAGTCCGTGGAGCGGAACTTGAACCCACAACCTTCTGACTCAGAGATTAGAGTGCTACCACTGAGCTACACCTGACACTACAACACACTATTGTCCATGCATGTCACTATTTACATGTCAGCCTATTGAGCTTCAGCACCTCCTCTGCTATTAAGGTGTCAGCCGTGGCTCAATGGTAGCACGCTCACCTATGAGTAAGAACTTTATGCATTCAAGCCCCACTCCAGAGCCTTGAGCATAAAACTTATGCTGCACTGCCGGAAGTGCTACCTTTCGGATAATACGTTAAAATGAGGCCCTGTCTGCCCTCTCTCGTGGATGCAAAATATTCCATGGCACTATTTGAAGAAGAGCAGTGGCGTTCTGCCCGGTGTCCTGGCTAATATTTATCCCTCAACCTACATCACTAAAACCAATTATCTGGTCATTATTTCATTGCTGTTTGTGGGAGCTTGCTGTGCACAAATTGGCTGCTGCATTTCCTACATTACAACAGTGACTTTGGTTGTTGGTCAATGCACATAAGTAATTTCATAGCACATTTTCTCTTCTCAGGATTAGGGCAGTGGTGAAGGGTGTGAACTGGAAAAAGCGGCTTCCTCTGCATGGTCATTTTCATAGCCCCATTGATTGGGAATACCTTGGGAGCCTTCTGTCAGGGAGGACAGACATCGACGACAAAATCCAACACCGCATTCAGTGTGCCAGTGCAGCCTTCAGTTGCCTGAGGAAAAGAGTGTTGAAAAGATCAAGATCTCAAACCCAGCACCAAACTCATGGTCTACAGAGCAGTAGTGATACCCGCCCTCCTATTTGTTTCAGATACATGGACAGTAGGCACCTCAAAGCACTGGAGAAGTACCATCAACGCTGCCTCCGCAAAATCCTGCAAAACCATTGGCAGGATAGGTGTACCGACGTCTCTCTTAAGCCAACAGCTCCAGCATTGAGGCATTGATCACGCTCAACCAGCTTCGATGGACAGGCCACATTGTCTGCATGCCTGATACAAGACTCCCAAAGCAAGCATTATATTCCGAACTCCGCCATTGCAAGCGAGCCCTAGGAGGGCAGAGAAAACACTTCAAAGACAACCTCAAAGCCTCCCTGAAAAAGTGTAACATCCGCAAACTCTAGGGAATCCATGGCACAAGACTGCTCAAAATGGAGGAGAAGCATCCATGAAGGCACCGAACACCGAGTCTCTTCGTCAGGTGCATGCGGAAGCCAAGTCATCATAGGCAGTCCCTCGAAATCGAGGAAGACTTGCTTCCACTCGAAAAGTGAGTTCTCAGGTGACGGTACAGTCCAATATGGGAATTACAGTCTCTGTCACAGGTGGGGCAGATAGTCATTGAACGAAAGGGTGGCTGGGGAGTCTGGTTTGCCGCACACTCCTTCCGCTGTCTGTGCTTGCTTTCTGCATGCTCTCGGCGACAAGACTTGAGGTGCTCAGTGCCCTCCCGGAAGCTATTCCTCTACTTAGGGCGGTCTTTGGCCAGGGACTCCCAGGTGTCGTTGGGGATGTTGCACTTTATCAAGGAGGCTTTGAGGGTGTCCTTGAAATGTTTCCTCTTCCCACCTGGGGCTCACTTGCCGTGTAGGAGTTCCAAGTAGAGCGTTTGCTTTGGGAGTCTCGTGTCGGGCATGTGAACAATGTGACCCACCCAGCGGAGCTGGTCAAGTGTGGTCAGTGCTTCGAAGCTAAGGATGTTGGCCTATTCGGGAACACTGACGTTAGTGCATCTGTCCTCCCAGGGGATTTGCAGGATCTTACAGAGACATCGTTGGTGGTATTTCTCCAGCAATTTGAGGTGTCTACTGTATATGGTCCACGTCTCTGAGCCATACAGGAGGGCGGGTATCACTACAGCCCTGTAGCTTGGTGCCAGATTTGAGGGCCTGATTTTTGAACATTCGCCCTCAGGTGGCCGAAGGCTGCGCTGGCGCAATGGAGGCAGTGATGAACCTCGTCGTCGATGTCTGCCCTTGCTGATAGGCTCCCTAACAAACAGCGGAAGGAGCGTACGACAAACTACCGTATATACTCGCGTATCCTACGATCTCGCGTATCATGCGACCCCTAAATTTTCGTCCCCAAAACATGATTTTATCATATATCTCATGTATCATGCGAGTCACTTTTTTGAGATACCAGATGCCACTAGGCTAGGCTTTCAAACAAGTTTAACAAGTACCCAACACGTAACAAGTACCCTAACACATAACAACGATCGAATACGGACCTTAACAACCGAATCATGAAACATCGAGTGGATTCTGTTGTGAAAGCTGTTCGCGAATCGAACACCGATATAGCAATCATTCCAGCTGGCTTGACTAGCGTCGTTCAGCCACTTGACGTATCCATTAATAAGCCATTTAAAGACAATATAAGAAAGAAATGGAATGACTGGATGATGGAAGGAGAGAAATCATTTACGAAGGGAGGGAATATGAAGGCTCCGGATTTGCCTCTACTGTGTTTGCGGGTAAAAGAAGCATGGGCTGAGATAGATGGAGATTTGATTGTTAAAGCCTCTAATAATGCAGCAAACTTCAGAGGGAGTTGTGGGTGGCGATCTCTAGACCACAGCAAAGATACAGTACAAGTGACAATAGAGGCTGCAATCCAGCCCAGGAGATACCTGCCGAGATTCAGCGTGGATACGGTCTGCTTAACAGCCTAACAGCCTAATCTTGGCCAGCACTTCACACCCGCAAATTTTGTATCTCGCGTATCATGCGACCCCCCCAAATTTAGGTTACAATTTAGGTCTTCAAAAGTCGCATGATACGCGAGTATATACGGTAAGTACCCCACCCATCCGTCGCTTTAACCACCACCTGCCCCACCCATGACAGAGTCTGTAGATCCCGCATCAGACTCATCAGTCACCTTAGAACTCATATTACTGTCGAAGCAAGTCATCCTCGTCTCTGGGGGACTGCCGAAGACAACAGTGACTACATTTCAAAATCATTTCATTGGCTATAAAACTTTGACAAAGGCTACACATAAATGCAAGTTTTTTCTTTCCTTATATTTCAGTACTGAGATCAAATTAGTGAGCATTTAGAAATGCAAGGGATACAAGGACACTCAGCACAGGTTTGTTAAAGGCAGTTGATGTTTGAAGAAATTAACACTTTTTTTTGAAGAAGTGACTGATGGGACATCCAGCAATGGCAGCAGAAACTGAATCAAGCTGAGGTCGTTGAATTCATTGGGAACTGATGTCAGGTCCTACGGTGTCCTGGTTTTCCCAAAACTCAAAGGCCTTATTTGGACAATCTCTTTGTGACAGTGTGTACACAAATTTTACTCTTTATTTATGAAAGACTGACTTAAAAACACTGTAGAATTACGTTATTTTTTTGGTAGGCACACTTCACACATCTACAATCAATCTTCATTCACTATGCAAGTGAAGGAGCAGGTGAAGAGAATCTTCTCTATTTGGTACAGTAATGACAAATCTGTCAATTGCACAGAAGTTTTATGTGGGATACAAAGTTACAATTAATTAGATGTGAATGAAAGCAGACAAATAGTTTATTAGAAAAACCCAAATGAAAGTATGAACCCTAGGGCTGGATTTTACCATCCTCAGCGGGTCCAAGGCGGGGAACAAGGTGCTGACTCCAGCCCAAAATAATTTTCCCGTGATTGGGCTTGGTAAGCCTGCCCAGCGCGTTTGCCGGTCAATTGAAGGAAGTGGGTCTGATGACGTCACTTGATGCATCATCAGTCAGTTTCCTTAAAGGGACCATGCGTAAGTTGATTTTGACATTTGTGCTGTTAGTGTTCTACATCATTGAGGAACTGCAAACATTACAAGCACTGCACAAAGGTGCACGGCCACATCCAGGCTCTCCCCTGACTCTCTCATAGCTTACAGCACACAGGTAGGTTCTCTTCCCTTTCAATGGGTGGAAGAGACCTTCCCAGGAGACCAATGTAGCCTGGTTTCACATTGCACAAGAGGGCACAAGCACAGATGTTGTCAGGAGGACCAGGCTGTAGTGCCGCAAACCTTTCAATAATCTCAGTAGATCAAGAAACTTACTGCAAAGTCACACTCAACTTGCTGTGCCCCTCATCACATTCCCATCATTCTGCTTTTCCTATTCTACTCCTGCACATCCTTACTCACATCAACTTACATTGCATATCCATCCATCCCTCTCTATTAACGTTATCACTTCCCCATTTTACTAGCCACTCCTCACACTCACCCTCATCGTAGTCCAATTGTACCAACTAACAACACACAAGGATTGACACGTGTTTTATGCAATGTTCATGTAAAGTTTCTCTTCATGTGATGTCAAAGATTGAAACCTTTATTTTCAACACTGCGTTCTTGGACAGATTTGTGTGCATCTTTAGAAGTGGCTTAGTGAGTTGCAGTGAATGGTGAGACATAACGGTACTCCACACACCGGCGATGAGTGTGAAAGGAATGGCATGGGCTTTATGCTGTTGGTGTGGGGTGGTGCCAACCTGGCGCATCATGTGGCAGCCAGGGTGTTCAGCGTCAAGTGAAGTAAATCTGGCCATGCTGACGCCACCTCTGGCTTCTCAATGTGATTGAGTGCTGATGCCCTGTGTCCTGTGCAGCATCAGTTGTTTGCTGTTGTTAGTGCTGCTGGTGTGCCTGGTGCTGCTGGTGTTGTGGTGACATTCTTAAGACCAAGGTGGTCTTAACTTGAGAACCAATCAATCTTTAATTACAGAATAGTCAAACTTTAACTGTTTGGAACAATCAAACTTTAACTGTAGAGTACAATAAAACTTTAACTAGAAAACAATCAGACTTTAACTAGAGATGAATCAAAATTTAACTAGAGAACAAGCAAACTGCAATGAGGAAATAATGAAATGTTAACTAGAGAACAATTAAACTTTAACTGCAGATAGCAATCCAACTTTAACTGTAATGAACAATCAAATATTAACTAGCAAACAATCAAGCTTTAAACAGTGAACAAACTTTGAAATATTGTGTTCAGTTTTGGTCTCCTAATCTGAGGAAGGACATTCTTGCTATTGAGAGAGTGCAGCGAAGGTTCACCAGACTGATTCTCGGGATGGCAGGACTGACATATGAGGAGAGACTGGATCTACTGAGCTTTAGAAGAATGAGAGGAGATCTCATAGAAATATACAGAAGTCTGATGGGATTGGACAGGTTAGATGCAGGAAGAATGTTCCCGATGTTGGGGAAGTCCAGAACCAGGGGTCACAGTCTAAGGATAAGGGGTAAGCCATTTAAGACTGAGATGAGTAGAAACTGCTTCACTCAGAGAGTTGTTAATCTGTGGAATTCTCTACCGCAGAAAATTGTTGAGGGCAGTTTGTTAGATATATTCAAAAGGGAGTTAGATATGGCCCTTACAGCTAAAGGGATCAAGGGGTATGGAGACGAAGCAGGAAAGGGATACTGAGGTTGAATGATCAGCCATGATCATATTGAATGGTGGTGCAGGCTCAAAGGGCCGAATGCCATACTCCTGCACATATTTTCTATGTTTCTATGTTTAACTGTGGAGAACAATCAAACTCTAACTGTAGAGAACAATCAAACTTTAACTACAGAATAATCAGAAGTTAACAGTAGAGAACAAGGAAACTTTAACTGGAATAAACAATCAAACTTTAACTAGAGAACTAACAAACCAACAAACCATAACTGTGCAGAACAATAGACTTTTACTAGAAAACAATCAAACTTTAAATAATCAAATTTTAACTAGAGAACAACCAAACTTTAACAATAGAGAATAATCAAACTTTAACTGTAGAGAACAATCAAACATTAACTGTAGTGAACAGTCAAATATTAAGTAGAGATCAAACAAACTTTACTAGAAAACACTCAAAATTTAACTGGAGAATAATCAAACTTTAATGGTCTAGAACAAACAAACTTTAATTGTAGAGATCAATCAAATATTAACTAGAGAACAATCAAACTTTAACGAGAGAACAATTAAACTTTCATTCTAGAGTACAATCAAATTAACTGTAGGCAACAATCAAACATTAACTGCAGAGAACAATCATATTTTAACTAGAAAATAATCAAACTTTAATGAGAGAACAATCACATTTTAGCTTGAGAACAAGCAAACTTTAACTAGAAAACAATGAACATTTAACAAGAGAACAATGATATTTTAACTAGAACACAATAACAAATTAACTAGAGAACAATCCAAATTTAAGTAGAGAACAATCAAACTGCCACTGCAGAGAACAATCAATCTTTAATGAGAGAACTACCAAACTTTAACCAGAAAACAGTAAAACTTTAATGATGGAACAATCAAACTTTAACTCGGGAACAATCAAACTGTCACTGCAGTAAACAATCAAGGTTTAACTAGCGAACAATCAAACATTAACGAGAGAACAATCAAACTTTAACTGTAGAGAACAATCGAACATTAAGTAGAGAACAATCAAACTTTAACTGCAGAGCACAACCAACCTATAAAGAGAGAACAGTCAAATATTAACTAGAAAACAATGAAACTTTAACCAGAGAACAATAAAACTTTAACAGTAGGGACTGATCATACCTTAACTATACAAAACAATCAAACATTAATTAGAGAACAGTCAAACTTTAACTGTACACAGCAATCAAACTTTTACGAGAGAACAAGAAACTTTAACTAGAGAACAATCAAATTTTAAGAAGCAAAAATCAATCTTTAACTAGAGAACAATCAAACATTAACTAGTGAACAATCAAACTTTAACTGCAGAGCAAAACCAAACTGACAACAATCAAACGTTAACAGGAAAACGATCAAACTTTAAATAGAGAGCAATCAAACATTAACTAAAAAACAATTAATTTTTAAGTGAAGAACAATCAAACTTTAACTAGAAAACAATCAAACTTTAACTGTGGAGAACAATCAAGCTATAAATAAAAAATAATCAATCTTTAACTCTAGAGGACAATCAAACTGAACACTCAAAAATTATATAAAAACAATCAAACTTTTAACTAGTGAACAATCAACCTTTAAGTAGAGTACAATCAAATTTTAACTCGAAACAATCAACCTTTAAATAGACAACAATCAGACATTAACTAGAGAACAATAACACTTTAATTGTAGCGAACAATCAATCATTAACTGGAAAGTACAATCATATTTCACGTAGATAACATACAGACTTTAGCTAGTGAACAATCAAACTTTAACTGGAGAGAACAATCAAACTTTAAGTAGAAAACAATAAAATTATGACTGTAGAGAATGATCAAATTTTAACTGTACAGAACAATCACTTTAACTGTAGAGATCAAACGTTATCTGTAGAGAACAGTCCAACTTCAACTGTAGAGAACAATCAAACTTTAACTATAGGGATCAAACAAACTTTACTAGAAAACCCTCAAACTTTAGCTGGAGAACAATCAAACTTTAACGGTACAGAATAAAAAAACTTTAATTGTAGAGATCAATCAAATATTAACTAGAGAACAATCAAACTTTCATTCTAGAATACAATCAAATTTAACTGTAGAGAACAATCAAACTTTAACTATGGAGAACAACAAAACTTTAACTGTAGAGAACAATCATATTTTAACTAGAAAATAATCAAACTTTAATGAGAGAACAATCACATTTTAGCTTGAGGACAAGCAAACTTTAACTAGAAACGAATGAACATTTAACTAGAAAACAATGACATTTTAACTAGAACACAATAACACATTAACGAGGGAGCAATCCAAATTTAAGAAGAGAACAATCAGACTGCCACTGCAGAGAACAATCAACCTTTAATGAGAGAACTACCAAACTTTAACTAGAAAACAGTAAAACTTTAATGATGGAACAATCAAACTGTTACTGCAGTAAACAATCAAGGTTTAACTAGCGAACAATCAAACATTAACTGGAGAACAATCAAACTTTAGCTGTCGAGAACAATCACATTTTAAATCGAAAACAATCAAACTTTATTTAGGGAAGAACCACACTTTAACAATCGAACAATCAAACTTTAACTGTAGAGAACAATCGACCTTTACCGAGAGAACAATCAAACTTTAAATGCAGAGCACAACCAACCTGTAAATAGAGAACAGTCAAATATTAACTAGAAAACAATGAAACTTTAACAAAAGAACAATAAAACTTTAACAGTAGGGACTGATCAAACTTTAACTGTACAATACAAACAAACTTTAACTAGAGAACAATCAAATGTTAAGTAGAGAACAATCAAACTTTAATGAGAGAAAAGTCAAATTTTAACTGCAGACAACAATCAAACTTTAACTAGAGAACAAGAAACTTTAACGAGAGAACAATCAAATTTTAACTAGAGAACAATCAAACTTTAACAAGTCAATAATCAAACTTTAACTGCAGAGCACAACCAAACTGACAATTAAACTTTAACTGGAGAACAATCAAACATTAACTGGAGAACAATCAGCCTTTAACTCAACAGAACAATCAAACTATAACTAGGGAACAATCAAACTTTAAATGTAGAGAACAACCAAACATTAATTAGAGAACAATCAAATTTTAACCAGAAAACAATCACACTTTAACTGTAGGGAACAATCAAACTTTAACTAAAACATAATCAGTGTTCAACTGAGGAGAACAATCAAATTATAATTGAAGAGATCAATCAAACTTTAACTAGAGAACAATCAAACATTAACTATAGAGAACAATCAAACATTAACTATAGAGAACAATCAAACATTAACTGAAGAACAATCAAACTTTAACAGTAAAGAACAATCACACTTTAACTGTAAACAACAATCAAACTGTAAGTAGAGAACAAGCAAACTTTAATGAAAGAACAATCAAATTGCCATTGCAGAGAACAATCAAACTTAACTGTAGAGAACAATCAAACTTTAACTGTAGAGAACAATAAAGGTTTAACTAGCGAACAATCAAACTTTAACTAGAGAAAAATCAAACTGCAACTGCACAGAACAATCAAACATTAACGAGGCAACAATCAAACTTTCAGAAGAAAGCAATCAAACTTTAATTGTAGAGAACAACCGACCTTTAATTAGAGATCAACAAAACATTAACTACAGAGAACAGTCAAACATCAACGGTCTAGAACAATCAAACTTTACCTGTACACAGGAATCAAACTTGAACTAGGGAACAATCAAACTTTAGATGTAGAGAACAATCAAATATTAATTAGATAAGAATCAATCTTTAATTAGAGGACAATCAAACTTTAACTCTAGAGAAAAAACAAACTTTAACTGTAGAGAACAATCAAACTTTAACCGTAGAGAACAATCAAACATTAACTGTAGAGAATAATCAAACTTTAACTGGAAACAATCAAACTTTAACTGTAGAGAACAATCAAACTTTAACTGTAGAGAACAATCGAACTTTAACTCAAAATAAGAAGAAGAATTTTAACT
The DNA here is from genome assembly GCF_044704955.1 of Pristiophorus japonicus. Taxonomy (NCBI): domain Eukaryota; kingdom Metazoa; phylum Chordata; class Chondrichthyes; family Pristiophoridae; genus Pristiophorus; species Pristiophorus japonicus. Next base: position 104,944,229 of record NC_091982.1, read on the forward strand.
GTAGAGAACAATCAAAATTTACCTGTAGAGAACAATCATTCTTTAACCAAAGGACAATCAAACTATAACTCTAGAGAACAATCAAACTTTAACTGTAGAGAACAATAAACTTTGACTATAGACAACAATCAAACTATGATGGTAGACAACGATCAAATTTTAAATAGAGAAGAGTCAAATTTTAACTGTAGAGAAAAATCAAACTTTAACTAGAAAACAAACAAACTTTACCAGCAGCGAACAATCAAACTTTAACTGGAGAGTACAATCAAACTTTAACTAGATCACAGCCAAACATTAACTGTAGACAACAATTAAACTTTAACAATGGAGAAAAATCAAATTTTAACTAGAGAACAATCAAACTTTGATTCTAAGGACAAATCAAATATTAACTGCAGAGACCAATCAAACTTTAACTGTAGAAAACAGTCAAACTTTAACTGTAGAGAAAAATCAAACTTTAACTGTAGAGAACAACCAAACTTTAACTGTAGGGATCAAACGTTATCTGTAGAGAACAGTCAAACTTTAACTGTAGCGAACAATCAAACTTTAACTAGAGAACAATCAAACTTTAACCGGAAAATAATCAATCTTTAAAGAGAATATTCCATTTTTTATTAGAGAACAACAAAAGTTTAACTGTAGAGAACAATCAAATTTACCTAGAGAAAAATCAAACCTTAATTAGAGAACAATCAAACTTTAACTGTTTAAACAAACAAACTTTAACTGTAGAAAACAATTAAATTTTAAGTAGAGAACAATCAAACTTAAACTCCACATACGAAGAATAATTTTAACTGTAGCGAACATTCAAACTTTAGCTGTAGAGAACAATCATTCTTTAACTAGAGAACAATCAAACTTTAACTGTACAGAACAATCAAACTTTATTGAGGGAACAATTAAATTTTAACTAGAAAAAAATCAATCTTTAATTCAATTTTTAATTAGAGAGCAACAAAACTTTAACTGCAGAGAACAATCAAACTCTAACTAGGGTACAATCAAACTGTAACTGTAGAGAGAAACCACAGTTTAACTAGCGAACAATCAAACTTTAACCAGAGAACAATCAAACATTGACTCTAGAGAATAATCTAACTTTAACTATAGAATAATTGAATATTAGCTGTTGCGAAAATCAAATTTTTACTGTAGAGAACAATCAATCTTTAACACTAGAAAACAATCAAACTTTAACAATATGGAACAATCAAACTCTAACTAGGGAACAATCAGATTTTAACTAGAGAATAATCAAACTTTAACTGTAGAGAACAATTAAAAATTAACTGCAGACAACAATTAGATTTTAACAATGGAGAAAAATCAAACATTAACTAGAGAACAAGCAAACTTTAGTTGTAGGGATCAAACGTTATCTGTAGCGAACAATCAAACTTTAACTAGAGAACAACAAAACTTTAACTGTAAAGAACAGTCAAACTTTAACTGTAGAGACCAATCCTACTTTAACTGTAGAGAACAGTCAAACTTTAACTCTAGAGAACAAACAAACTTTACCGAGATAACAATCACACCTTAATTAGAGAACAATCAAACTTTAGCTAGAGAGCAATCAAACATTAACTGTAGAAACAATCAAACTTTAAGTGTAGACAACAATCAAACTTTAACTGGTGAATAATCAAACTGTAACCATAGGGAATAACTAAGGTTTAACTAACGAACAATCACACTTTAACTAGAAAACAATCAAACTATAACTAGAAAATAATCAATCTTTAAAGAGAACATACAATTTTTAATTAGAGAACAACAAAACTTTAACTGTAGAAACAATCAAACTTTAACTGTCGAGAACAATCAAACTTTAACTCTAGAGAACAATCAAACTTTAACTGTAGGCAACAATCAAACTATAACTGTCAACAACAATCAACCATTAACTGTAGGCAGCAATCACACTTTAACTGTAGACAACAATAAATCTTTAACTAGAGAACAGTCGAACTTGAACTGTCGATAACAATCAAACTTTAACTGTCGACAACAATCAAACATTAACCAGAGAACGATCAAATTTTAACTGTAGCAAACAATCAAACTTTAACTGTCAAGAACAATCAAATTTTAACTCTAGAGAACAATCGAACTTTAACTGTAGAGAACAATTAAACATTAACTGTAGACAACAATTAAACTTTAACAATGGAGAATAATCAAACATTAACTAGAGAACAATCAAACTTTAACGGCAGGGATCAAACGTTATCTGTAGCGAACAATCAAATTTTAACTAGAGAACAACAAAACTTTAACTGTAAAGAACAGTCAAACTTTAACTGTAGAGAACAATCATACTTTAACTGTAGAGAACAATCAAATATTAACTGAAGAGAACAATCAAACATTAACTGTTGAGAACATTCAAACTTTAACTAGAGAACAATCAAACTTTAACTGTAGACAACAATCAAACGTGAACTGTAGGCAACAATCAAACTTTAACTGTAGAGAACAATCCAACTTTAACTCAAAATAATAATTAGAATTTATCAGTAGAGAACAATCAAAATTTACCTGTAAAGAACAATCATTATTTATCTAGAGGACAATCAAACTATAACTCTAGAGAACAATCAAAATTTAAATGTAGAGAACAATAAACTTTGACTATAGACAACAATCAAACTATAACTGTAGACAACAATCAAATTTTAAATAGAGAACAGTCAAACATTAACCGTAGGCAACAATCAAACGTTAACTGTAGACAACAATCAAACATTAACTCTCGGCAACAATCAAACTTTAACTGTAGAGAACAATCAAACTTTAACTCGAGAGAAAAATCGAACTTTAACTCTAGAGGACAAGCAAACTTTAACTGTAGAGAACAATTAAACATTACCTAGTAGACAACAATTAAACTTTAACTGTTGAGAACAATCAAACATTAACTAGAGAACAATCAAACTATGACTCGAAGGACAAATCAAACATTAACTGCCGAGACCAATCATACTTTAACTGTAGAGAACAGTCAAACTTTAACTAGAAAACAAACAAACTTTACCAGTAGCGAACACTCAAACTTTAACTGGAGTGTACAATCAAACTTTAACTAGAGCATAGTCAAACATTAAATGTAGACAACAATTAAACTTTAACAATGAAGAACAATCAAACAATCACTAGAGAACAATCAAACTTTGATTCTAAGGACAAATCAAACATTAACTGCACAGACCAATCAAACTTTAACTGTAGAGAACAGTCAAACGTTAACTGTAGAGAAAAATCAAACTTTAACAGGACAGTATAATCAAACTTTAACTAGAACACAATGAACCTTTAACTAGAGAACAATCAAACTTTAACTGTACAGAACAATCAAACTTTATCTCGGGAACAATCAAATTGTAAGTAGAAAAAAATCAATCTTTAAAGGGAACATTCAATTTTTAATTAGAGAGCAACAAAACTTAAACTGCGGAGAACAATCAAACCTTAACTAGGGAACAATCAAACTGTAACTGTAGAGAGAAACCACGGTTTAACTAGTGAACAATCAAACATTGACTCTAGAGAATAATCTAACTTTAAGTATAGAATAATTGAATATTAGCTGTTGCGAAAAATCAAATTTTTACTGTAGAGAACAATCAAACTTTAACACTAGAAAACAATCAAACTTTAACTGTAAGGAACAATCAAACTTTAACTAGGGAACAATCAGATTTTAACTGGAGAATAATCAAACTTTAACTGTAGAGAACAATTAAACATTAACTGTAGACAACAATTAGACTTTAACAATGGAGAACAATCAAACATTAACTTGAGAACAATCAAACTTTAGCTGTAGCAAACAATCAAAGTTTGTCTCGAAGGACAAATCAAACTTTAACTGTAGAAACAATCAAACTTTAACTGGTGAACAAACAAACTGTAACCGTAGAGAATAACTAAGGTTTAACTAACAAACAATCACACTTTAACTAGAAAACAATCAAATTTAACGAGAAAATAATCAATCTTTAAAGAGAACATTCAATTTTTAATTAGAGAACAACAAAACTTTAACTGTAGAAACAATCAAACTTTAACTGTAGAGAACAATTAAACTTTAACTAGAGAACAATCAAACGTTGACTCGAGAGAATAATCCAACTGTAACTATAGAATAATTGAATATTAACTGTTGCGAACAATCACATTTTTATTGGAGAGAACAATCAAACTTTAACTGTCGAGAACAATCAAACTTTGACTCGAGAGATCAATGAAATTTTAACTGTAGAGAACAATTAAACTTTAGTTTTAGCAAACAATCAAACTTTGACTCGAAGGAAAAATCAAAATTTAACTGCAGAGACCAATCCTACTTTAACTGTAGAGAACAATCAAACTTTAACTGTAGGGATAAAACGTTATCTGTAGGGAACAGTCAAACTTTAACTAACGAACAATCAAACTTTAATTAGAGAACAATCAAACTTTAACTGGAAAATAGTAAATCTATAAACATTCAATTTTCAATTAGAGAATAACAAAAGTTTAACTGTAGAGAACAATCAAACTTTAACTGTAGAGAACAATTAAACGTTAACAGCAGAAAACAATCAAACTTTAACTAAGGAGCAATCCAACTTTAACTCTACAGAAGAATCAACTTTGAACTGTAGAGAACAATCAAACCTTACCTGTAGAGAACAATCATTTTTTAACTAGAGGACAATCAAACTTTAACTCTCGAGAACAATCAAGCTTTAATTGTAGGCAACAATCAAACTTTAACTTTAGACAACAATCAAACTTTAACTAGAGATCAATCAAAATTTAACTAGCGAGAATAATCAAACTTTAATGGTTGAGAACAATCAAACTTTAACTATTGAGAACAATCAAACTTTAACAAGAGAACAAACAAACTTTAACTGCAGAGAACAATCAAACTTTAACTGTAGAGAATAATCAAACTTTAACTGTAGAACAATCAAACTTTTACTGTAGAGAACAATCAAACTTTAACTAGAGAACAATCAAACTTTAACTGTAGAGAACAAGCAAACTTTAATGAGAGAACAATCAAACTTTAACTAGACAACAATCAAACTTTAACTTTAGACAACAATCAAACTTTAACGAGGGAACAATCAAATTTTAACTGGAGAACAATCAAACTTTAACTGTAGAGAATAATCAAACGTTAACTGTAGAACAATCAAACTTTTATTGTAGAGAACAATCAAACTTTAACTATAGAGAACAATCAAACTTTAACTGTAGAGAACAATCAAATTTTAATTGTAGAGAACAATAAAACTTTAACTAGAGAACAATCAAACTTTAACTGTAGAGAACAATCAAACTTTAACTGTAGAGAACAATCAAACGTTAATTGTAGAGAACAATCAAACTTTAACTGTAGAGAACAATCAAATTTTAATTGTAGAGAACAATAAAACTTTAACTAGAGAACAATCAAACTTTAACTGGAGAGAACAATCAAACTTTAACTGTAGAGAACAATCAAACGTTAATTGTAGAGAACAATCAAACTTTAACTGTAGAGAATAATCAAATTTTAACTGTAGAACAATCAAACTTTTACTGTAGAGAACAATCAAACTTTAACTAGAGAATAATCAAACTTTAACTGTAGAGAAGAAGCAAACTTTAATGAGAGAACAATCTAACTTTAACAAGACAACAATCAAACTTTAACTTTAGACAACAATCAAACTTTAACGAGAGAACAATCAAATTTTAACTGGAGAACAATCAAACTTTAACTGTAGAGAATAATCAAACATTAACTGCAGAACAATCAAACTTTTATTGTAGAGAACAATCAAACTTTAACTATAGAGAACAATCAAACTTTAACTGTAGAGAACAATCAAATTTTAATTGTAGAGAACAATAAAACTTTAACTAGAGAACAATCAAACTTTAACCGCAGAGAACAATCAAACTTTAACTGGAGAACAATCAAACTTTAACTGTCCAGAACAATCAAACTTTCGCTGTAGAGAACAATCAAACTTTAACTGTCGGGAAAAAACTTTATCTGTAGAGAACAGTCAAACTTTATCTGTAGAGAACAGTCAAACTTTAACTGAAGAGAACAATCAAAATTTAGCTGTAGGGATCAAACGTTATCTGTAGCCAAGAATCAAACTTTAACTAGAGAACAACAAAATTTAACTGTAGAGAACAGTCAAACTTTAACTGTAGAGAGCCAACGAACTTTAACTTGAGAACAAAATTTTAACAATAGAGAACAATCAAATGTCAACTGTAGAAAACAACCAAACTTTACCAGTAGCGAACAATCAAACTTTAACTGGAGGTACATTAAAACGTTCACAAAACACAATCAACCTTTAAACAGAGAACAATCAAACGTTAACTGTAGAGCACAATCAAATTTGATTTAGGGAACAATCAACACTTAATTTGAGAACAATCAAACTAACACTGCAGAAAACAATCAAACTTTAACGTGTAGACAACAATCAAATTTAACTAGAGAACACTCAGACTTGAACTAGCGAGAATAATCAAACTTTTAACGGTTGAGAAAAATCAAATTTTAACTATTGAGAACAATCAAACTTTAACTAGAGAACAATCAAACTTTAACTGTAGAGAAAACCATCAAACTTTAACTGTAGAGAACAATCAAACATTAACTGTAGAGAACAATCAAACTTTAACTGTAGAGAACAATCAAACTTTAACTAGAGAACAATCAAACATTAACTGTAGAGAACAATCAAACTTTAACTAGAGAACAATCAAACTTTAACTGGAGAACAATCAAACTTTAACTGTAGAGAACAATCAAACTTTAACTGTAGAGAACAATCAAACATTAACTGTAAAACAATCAAACTTTTACTGTAGAGAAGAATCAAACTTTAACTAGAGAACAATCAAACTTTTACTGTAGAGAACAATCAAACTTTAACTGGAGAACAGCCGAACTTTAACTACAGAACAATCAAACTTTAACGAGAGAATAATCAAACTTTAACTAGAGAAAATTTAACATTAACTGTAGAAAACAATCAAACTTTAACTGTAGGGAACAATCAAACTTTAACGAGAGAATAATCAAACTTTAACTAGAGAAAATTTAACTTTAACTGTAGAAAACAATCAAACTTTAACTGTAGGGAACAATCAAACTTTAACTCGAGAGCAATCAAACTTTAACTAGAGAACAATCAAACTTTAACTGTTCAGAGCAATCAAATTTTAACTATAGAGAACAATTAAATTTTAATTGTAGAGAACAATAAAACTTTAACTGTCGCGAACAATCACATTTTAATTGGAGAAAAAAATCAAACTTTAACAAGAGAACAATCTAACTTTAACTGTAGAGAACAATCAAACTTTAACAAGAGAACAATGAAATTTAACTGTAGAGAACAATTACATGTTAACATAAGAAAACAATCACACTTTAACTAAGGAGCAATCCAACTTTAACTCTACAGAAGAATCACATTTTAACTGCAGAGAACAATCAAACTTTACCTGTAGAGAACAATCATTCTTTAACTAGAGGACAATCAAACTTTAACTCTAGAGAACAATCAAATTTTAATTGTAGACAACAATCAATCTTTAACTAGAGAACAGTGGAACTTGAACTGTAGATAACAATCAAACTTTAACTGTGCAGAACAATCAAACTTTATCTAGGGAATAATCAAATTTTAACCAGAAAACAAAACAACCTTTAACTAGAGAACAATCAAACTGTAACTAGGGAACAATCAAACTCTAACTGTAGGGAACAACCAAGGTTTAACTAGTGAACAATCATACTTTAACTAGAAAACAATTTAACTTTAATGAGAAAATACTCAATCTTTAAAGAGAACATTCAATTGTTAATTAGAGAACAACAAAACTTTAACTGTAGAGCACAATCAAACTTTGATTGCAGAGAATAATCAAAATGTAATGTTAGAACAATCAAACATTAGCTGTAGTTAACATTCAAATTTTAACTGAAGTAAACAATCAAACATTAACTATAGAATAATCAAACTTTAACTGTACGAATCAAACTTTAACGGCAGAGAGCAATCAAACTTTAACTAGAAAATAATCCAACTTTAGCTGTAGACAACAATCAAGCTAAAAAGGTAAAGCACAATCAAACTTTAACTGTAGAGCACAATCAAACTTTAACTGCGGAAAACAATCAAATGTTAACTATAGAGGTCAATCAAACTTTAACTGTCCAGATCAATCAAACTTTAACTGTAGAGAACAATCAAACTTTAACTGTGGAGAACAATTGAACTTTAACTGTTGAGAACAATCAAACTTTAACTATAGAGAACAATCAAATGTCAATTGTAGAAAACAACCAAACTTTACCAGCAGCGAACAATCAAACTTTAAATGGAGAGTACATTAAAACGTTCACAAAACACAATCAACCTTTAAACAGAGAACAATCAAACTTTAACTGTAGAGCACAATCAAATTTAATTTAGGGAACAATCACCATTTAAATTGAGAACAATCAAACTACCACTGCAGAAAACAATTAAACTTTAACGTGCAGACAACAAGCAAACTCTAAGTAGAGAATAATCTGACTTTAACTAGCGAGAATAATCAAACTTTAACGGTTGAGAACAATCAAACTTTAACGATTGAGAACAATCAAACTTTAACTGAAGAGAACAATCAAACTTTAACTAGAGAAGAATCAAACGTTAACTGGAGAACAATCAAACTTTAACTGTCCAGAACAATCAAACTTTAACTGTAGAGAACAATGAAACTTTAACTATAGAGAACAGCCAAACTTTAACTAGATAACAATCAAACTTTAATTAGAGAACAATCAAACTTTAACAGTAGGGAACAATCAAACTTTAACTCGAGAGCAAGCAAACTTTAACAAGAGAACAATCAAGCTTTAACTGTCCAGAGAAATCAAACTGTAACTGTAGAGAACAATCAAATTTTAACTATAGAGAACAATCAAACCTTAACTAGAGAACAATCAAATTTTAACTATAGAGAACAATCAAACTTTAACTGTAGAAAAATCAAACGTTTATTGTAGAGAAGAATCAAACTTTAACGAGAGAACAATCAAACTTTAGCTGTAGACAAGAATCAAATTTTGACTGTTGGTAACAAGCAAACTTTAACTGTAGAGAACAATTAAACATTAACTGTAGACAACAATTAAACTTGAATAATGGAGAACAATCAAACATTAACTGGAGAACAATCAAACTTTCACTGTAGAGAACAATCAAACTTTAATTGTAGAGAATAATCAAACTTTAACAAGAGAACAATCAAACTTTAGCTGTAGACAACAATCAAACTTTAAAAAGAGAACAATCAAATTTAACTGTAGAGAACAATCAAACTTTAACTGTAGAGAACAATCAAACTTTAACTAGAGAACAATCAAACTTTTACTGCATGGAACAATCAAACTTTAACTAGAAATCAATCAAACTTTAACTGTCCAGAACAATCAAACTTTAACAAGAGAACAATTAAACTTAAACCATAGACAACAATCAAAGTTTAATTGTAGAGAACAATCAAACTTTAACTTTAGAGAACAATCAAACTTTAACTAGAGAACAATCAAACTTTTACTGCAGGGAACAATCAAACTTTAGCTGTAGACAACAATCAAATTTTGACTGTTGGTAACAAGCAAACTTTAACTGTAGAGAACAATTAAACATTAACTGTAGACAACAATTAAACTTGAATAATGGAGAACAATCAAACATTAACTAGAGAACAATCAAACTTTCACTGTAGAGAACAATCAAACTTTAATTGTAGAGAATAATCAAACTTTAACAAGAGAACAATCAAACTTTAGCTGTAGACAACAATCAAACTTTAAAAAGAGAACAATCAAATTTAACTGTAGAGAACAATCAAACTTTAACTGTAGAGAACAATCAAACTTTAACTAGAGAACAATCAAACTTTTACTGCATGGAACAATCAAACTTTAACTAGAAATCAATCAAACTTTAACTGTCCAGAACAATCAAACTTTAACAAGAGAACAATTAAACTTAAACCATAGACAACAATCAAAGTTTAATTGTAGAGAACAATCAAACTTTAACTTTAGAGAACAATCAAACTTTAACTAGAGAACAATCAAACTTTTACTGCAGGGAACAATCAAACTTTAACTGTCGGGAACAATCAAACTTTAACTTTCCAGAACAATCAAACTTTAACTAGAGAACAATGAAATTTAACTGTAGAGAACAATTACATGTTAACATAAGAAAACAATCACACTTTAACCAAGGAGCAATCCAACTTTAACTCTACAGAAGAATCATATTTTAACTGCAGAGAACAATCAAACTTTACCTGTAGAGAACAATCATTCTTTAACTAGAGAACAATCAAATTTTAATTGTAGACAACAATCAATCTTTAACTAGAGAATAGTGGAACTTGAACTGTAGATAACAATCAAACTTTAACTGTGCAGAACAATCAAACTTTATCCAGGGAATAATCAAATTTTAACCAGAAAAAAATCAACCTTTAACTAGAGAACAATCAAACTGTAACTAGGGAACAATCAAACTCTAACTGTAGGGAACAACCAAGGTTTAACTAGTGAACAATCATACTTTAACTAGAAAACAATTGAACTTTAACGAGAAAATACTCAATCTTTAAAGAGAACATTCAGTTGTTAATTAGAGAACAACAAAACTTTAACTGTAGAGCACAATCAAACTTTGATTGCAGAGAATAATCAAAAGGTAATGTTAGAACAATCGAACATTAGCTGTAGTTAACATTCAAATTTTAACTGAAGTAAACAATCAAACATTAACTATAGAACAATCAAACTTTAACTGTACGAATCAAACTTTAACGGCAGAGAGCAATCAAACTTTAACTAGAAAATAATCCAACTATAGCTGTAGACAACAATCAAGCTACAAAGGTAGAGCACAATCAAACTTTAACTGTAGAGCACAATCAAACTTTAACTGCAGAAAACAATCAAATGTTAACTATAGAGGTCAATCAAACTTTAACTGTCCAGATCAATCAAACTTTAACTGTAGAGAACAATCAAACTTTAACTGTGGAGAACAATCGAACTTTAACTGTTGAGAACAATCAAACTTTAACTGTAGAGAACAATCAAACTTTAATTGTAGAGAACAACCATACTTAAACTAAGGAACAACAAACTTTAACTATAGAGAACAATCAAATGTCAACTGTAGAAAACAACCAAACTTTACCAGCAGCGAACAATCAAACTTTAACTGGAGAGTACATTAAAACGTTCACAAAACACAATCAACCTTTAAACAGAGAACAATCAAACTTTAACTGTAGAGCACAATCAAATTTAATTTAGGGAACAATCACCATTTAAATTGAGAACAATCAAACTACCACTGCAGAAAACAATTAAACTTTAACGTGCAGACAACAAGTAAACTTTAACTAGAGAACAATCAGACTTTAACTAGCGAGAATAATCAAACTTTAACGGTTGAGAACAATCAAACTTTAACTATTGAGAACAATCAAACTTTAACTGTAGAGAGAACCATCAAACTTTAACTGTAGAGAATAATCAAACTTTAACTAGTGAACAATCAATCTTTAACTGTAGAGAACAATCAAACTTTAACTGTAGAGAACAATCAAAATTTAACTAGAGAACAATCAAACTTTAACTTTCCAGAACAATCAAACTTTAACTGTAGAGAACAATCAAACTTTAACTGTAGAGAACAATCAAACTTTAACTAGAGAAGAATCAAACTTTAACTGGAGAACAATCAAACTTTAACTGTCCAGAACAATCAAACTTTAACTGTAGAGAACAATGAAACTTCAACTATAGAGAACAGCCAAACTTTAACTAGATAACAATCAAACTTTAATTAGAGAACAATCAAACTTTAACAGTAGGGAACAATCAAACTTTAACTCGAGAGCAAGCAAACTTTAACAAGAGAACAATCAAGCTTTAACTGTCCAGAGAAATCAAACTGTAACTGTAGAGAACAATCAAATTTTAACTATAGAGAACAATCAAACTTTAACTAGAGAACAATCAAATTTTAACTATAGAGAACAATCAAACTTTAACTAGAGAACAATCAAACTTTAGCTGTTGACAACAATCACATTTTGACTGTTGGTAACAAGCAAACTTTAACTGTAGAGAACAATTAAACATTAACTGTAGACAACAATTAAACTTGAATAATGGAGAACAATCAAACATTAACTAGAGAACAATCAAACTTTCACTGTAGAGAACAATCAAACTTTAATTGTAGAGAATAATCAAACTTTAACAAGAGAACAATCAAACTTTAGCTGTAGACAACAATCAAACTTTAAAAAGAGATCAATCAAATTTAACTGTGGAGAACAATCAAACTTTAACTGTAGAGAACAATCAAACTTTAACTAGAGAACAATCAAACTTTTACTGCATGGAACAATCAAACTTTAACTGTAGGGAACAATCAAACTTTAACTTTCCAGAACAATCAAACTTTAACTAGAGAACAATCAAACTTTAACTGTAGAGAACATTCAAACTTTAACTAGAAATCAATCAAACTTTAACTGTCCAGAACAATCAAACTTTAACAAGAGAACAATTAAACTTAAACCATAGACAACAATCAAAGTTTAATTGTAGAGAACAATCAAACTTTAACTTTAGAGAACAATCAAACTTTACCTGTAGAGAACAATCAAACTTTAACTAGAGAACAATCAAACTTTTACTGCAGGGAACAATCAAACTTTAACTGTCGGGAACAATCAAACTTTAACTTTCCAGAACAATCAAACTTTAACTAGAGAACAATGAAATTTAACTGTAGAGAACAATTACATGTTAACATAAGAAAACAATCACACTTTAACCAAGGAGCAATCCAACTTTAACTCTACAGAAGAATCATATTTTAACTGCAGAGAACAATCAAACTTTACCTGTAGAGAACAATCATTCTTTAACTAGAGAACAATCAAATTTTAATTGTAGACAACAATCAATCTTTAACTAGAGAATAGTGGAACTTGAACTGTGGATAACAATCAAACTTTAACTGTGCAGAACAATCAAACTTTATCCAGGGAATAATCAAATTTTAACCAGAAAAAAATCAACCTTTAACTAGAGAACAATCAAACTGTAACTAGGGAACAATCAAACTCTAACTGTAGGGAACAACCAAGGTTTAACTAGTGAACAATCATACTTTAACTAGAAAACAATTGAACTTTAACGAGAAAATACTCAATCTTTAAAGAGAACATTCAGTTGTTAATTAGAGAACAACAAAACTTTAACTGTAGAGCACAATCAAACTTTGATTGCAGAGAATAATCAAAATGTAATGTTAGAACAATCGAACATTAGCTGTAGTTAACATTCAAATTTTAACTGAAGTAAACAATCAAACATTAACTATAGAACAATCAAACTTTAACTGTACGAATCAAACTTTAACGGCAGAGAGCAATCAAACTTTAACTAGAAAATAATCCAACTTTAGCTGTAGACAACAATCAAGCTACAAAGGTAGAGCACAATCAAACTTTAACTGTAGAGCACAATCAAACTTTAACTGCAGAAAACAATCAAATGTTAACTATAGAGGTCAATCAAACTTTAACTGTCCAGATCAATCAAACTTTAACTGTAGAGAACAATCAAACTTTAACTGTGGAGAACAATCGAACTTTAACTGTTGAGAACAATCAAACTTTAACTGTAGAGAACAATCAAAACTTTAGTTGTAGAGAACAACCATACTTAAACTAAGGAACAACAAACTTTAACTATAGAGAACAATCAAATGTCAACTGTAGAAAACAACCAAACTTTACCAGCAGCGAACAATCAAACTTTAACTGGAGAGTACATTAAAACGTTCACAAAACACAATCAACCTTTAAACAGAGAACAATCAAACTTTAACTGTAGAGCACAATCAAATTTAATTTAGGGAACAATCACCATTTAAATTGAGAACAATCAAACTACCACTGCAGAAAACAATTAAACTTTAACGTGCAGACAACAAGTAAACTTTAACTAGAGAACAATCAGACTTTAACTAGCGAGAATAATCAAACTTTAACGGTTGAGAACAATCAAACTTTAACTATTGAGAACAATCAAACTTTAACTGTAGAGAGAACCATCAAACTTTAACTGTAGAGAATAATCAAACTTTCACTAGTGAACAATCAAACTTTAACTGTAGAGAACAATCAAACTTTAACTGCAGAGAACAATCAAAATTTAACTAGAGAACAATCAAACTTTAACTTTCCAGAACAATCAAACTTTAACAAGAGAACAATTAAACTTAAACCATAGACAACAATCAAAGTTTAATTGTCGAGAACAATCAAACTTTAACTTTAGAGAACAATCAAACTTTACCTGTAGAGAACAATCAAACTTTAACTAGAGAACAATCAAACTTTTACTGCAGGGAACAATCAAACTTTAACTGTCGGGAACAATCAAACTTTAACTTTCCAGAACAATCAAACTTTAACTAGAGAACAATCAAACTTTAACTGTAGAGAACAATCAAACTTTAACTAGATAACAATCAAACTTTAATTAGAGAACAATCAAACTTTAACAGTAGGGAACAATCAAACTTTAACTCGAGAGCAAGCAAAATTTAACAAGAGAACAATCAAGCTTTAACTGTCCAGAGAAATCAAACTGTAACTGTAGAGAACAATCAGATTTTAACTATAGAGAACAATCAAACTTTAACTAGAGAACAATCAAATTTTAACTATAGAGAACAATCAAACTTTAACTAGAGAACAATCAAACTTTAGCTGTTGACAACAATCACATTTTGACTGTTGGTAACAAGCAAACTTTAACTGTAGAGAACAATTAAACATTAACTGTAGACAACAATTAAACTTGAATAATGGAGAACAATCAAACATTAACTAGAGAACAATCAAACTTTCACTGTAGAGAACAATCAAACTTTAATTGTAGAGAATAATCAAACTTTAACAAGAGAACAATCAAACTTTAGCTGTAGACAACAATCAAACTTTAAAAAGAGAACAATCAAATTTAACTGTAGGGAACAATCAAACTTTAACTGTAGAGAACAATCAAACTTTAACTAGAGAACAATCAAACTTTTACTGCAGGGAACAATCAAACTTTAACTGTAGGGAACAATCAAACTTTAACTTTCCAGAACAATCCATCTTTAACTAGAGAACAATCAAACTTTAACTGTAGAGAACATTCAAACTTTAACTAGAAATCAATCAAACTTTAACTGTCCAGAACAATCAAACTTTAACAAGAGAACAATTAAACTTAAACCATAGACAACAATCAAAGTTTAATTGTAGAGAACAATCAAACTTTAACTTTAGAGAACAATCAAACTTTACCTGTAGAGAACAATCAAACTTTAACTAGAGAACAATCAAACTTTTACTGCAGGGAACAATCAAACTTTAACTGTCGGGAACAATCAAACTTTAACTTTCCAGAACAATCAAACTTTAACTAGAGAACAATCAAACTTTAACTGTAGAGAACAATGAAACTTTAACTAGAGAACAATCAAACTTTTACTGCAGGGAACAATCAAACTTTAACTGTAGGGAACAATCAAACATTAACTTTCCAGAACAATCAAACTTTAACTAGAGAACAATCAAACTTTAACTGTAGAGAACATTCAAACTTTAACTAAAAATCAATCAAACTTTAACAGTCCAGAATAATCAAACTTTAACAAGAGAACAATTAAACTTAAACCATAGACAACAATCAAAGTTTAATTGTAGAGAACAATCAAACTTTAACTTTAGAGAACAATCAAACTTTAACTGTAGAGAACAATCAAACTTTAACTAGAGAATAATCAAACTTTTACTGCAGGGAACAATCAAACTTTAACTGTCGGGAACAATCAAACTTTAACTTTCCAGAACAATCAAACTTTAACTAGAGAACAATCAAACTTTAACTGTGTAGAACAATCAAACTCTAACAAGAGAACAATTAAACTTAAACCATAGACAACAATCAAAGTTTAATTGTAGAGAACAATCAAACTTTAACTTTAGAGAACAATCAAACATTAACTGTAGAGAACAATCTAACTTTAACTGTCCAGAGCAATCAAACTTTAACTGTAGAGAACAATCAAACTTTATCTGTAGAGAACAATCAAACATTAACTGTTGAGAACAATCAAAGTTTAACTAGAGAACAATCAAACATTAACTGTTGAGAACAATCAAACTTTAACTGTAGAGAACAATCAAACTTTAACTGGAAAACAATCGAACTTCTACAGTAGAGAACAGTCAAACTTTAACTGTAGAGGACAAACAAACTTTACCTAGGGAACACTCAAACCATAATTAGAGAACAATCACACTTTAGCTAGAGACCAATCAAACATTAACTGTACAAACAATCAAACTTTAAGTATAGACAACACAAACTTTAACTGGAGAACAATCAAACTGTAACCGGAGGGAATAACTAAGGTTTCACTAATGAACAATCACACTTTAACGAGAAAACAATCAAACTTTAACTAGAAAATAATCACTCCTTAAAGAGAACATTACATTTTTCATTAGAGAACAACAAAACTTTAACTGTAGAAACAATCAAACTTTAACTGTAGAGAACAATTACATTTTAACTAGAGAACAATCAAATGTTAACTCGAGAGAATAATCCAACTGTAACTATAGAATAATTGAATATTAGCTGTTGTGACCAATCACATTTTTATTGGAGAGAACAATCAAACTTTAACTATAGAGAACAATCAAACTTTGACTCGAGAGACCAATCAAATTTTAACTGTAGAACAATCAAACGTTTATTGTAGAGAAGAATCAAACTTTAACTGGAGAACGATCAAACTTTAACTGTAGAGAATAATCAAACTTTAACTAGTGAACAATCAAACTTTAACTGTAGAGAACAATCACATTTTAACTGTAGTGAACAATTAAATTTTAATTGTGGAGAACAATCAAAATTTAATGAGAGAACAATCAAACTTTAACTGTAGAGAACAATCACATTTTTATTGTAGCGAAAAATCAAACTTTAACAAGAGAACAATCAAACTTTAACTATAGACAACAATCAAACTTGAACTGTAGAGAACAATCAAACTTTAACAAGAGAACAATCAAATTTAACTGTAGAGAACAATCAAACTTTAACTGTAGAGAACAATCAGACTTTAACTAGAGAACAATCAAACTTTAACTGCACGGAACAATCAAACTTTAAATGTAATGAACAATCAAACGTTAACTGTGCAGAACAATCAAACTTTAACTGTAGGGAACAATCAAACTTTAACTGTAGAGAACAATCAAACTTTAACAAGGGAACAATTAAACTTTAACAGTAGGCAACAATCAAAGTTTAACTGTAGACAACAATCAATCTTTAACTAGAGAACAGTCGAATTTGAACTGTAGATAACAATCAAACTTTAACTGCAGACAACAATCAAACATTAACTAGAGAACAATTAAACTTTCACTGTAGGCAACAATCAAACTTTAACTGTAGGCAACAAGCAAAGATTAACTAGGGAACAATCAGACTTCAATTGCAGAAAACATTCAAACTTTTACGAGAGAACAATCAAACTGTAACTGTAGTGAACAACCAAACTTTTACTATAGAGAACAATCAAAATGTAATGATAGAACAATCTAACATTGGCTATAGTGAACAATCAAATTTTAACTGAAGCAAACAAACAATCTTTAACTACAGAACAATCAAACTTGAACTGTAGGGATCACAGTTTATCTGTAGAGATCACTCAAACTTTAACTGTAAAGATCAATCAAATTTAACTGGAGAACTATCAAATTTTAACTGTTGGTAACAAGCAAATTTTAAATGTAGAGAACAATTAAACATTAACTATGGACAACAATTACACTTTAACAAAGGAGAACAATCAAACATTAACTAGAGCACAACCAAACTTTAACTGCAGACAACAATCAAACTTTAATTGCAGAGAGCAATCAAACTTTGACTGTAGAGCACAATCAAACTTTAACTGCAGAGAGCAATCAAATGTTAACCGTAGAGCACAATCAAACTTTAGCTAGAGAAAAATCATACTTTATCTGGAGAACAATCAAACGTTTACTCAAGAGAATAATCAAACTTTAACTATAGAATAATCGACTATTAGCTGTTGCAATCAATCACATTTTTACTGTAGAGATCCATCAAAATTTAATTGTAGCAAACAGTCAAACTTTAACTGTAGAGAACAATCAAACTTCAACAAGAGAACAATCAAATTTAACTGTAGAGAACAATTGAACTTTAATTGTAGAGTAGAATCAAACTTTAACAAGAGAACAATCAAAGTTTAGCTGTAGACAACAATCAAACATTAACTGTAGAGAACAATCAAACTTTAACAAGGGAACAATCACATTTAACTGTAGAGAACAATCAAATTTAACTGTAGAGAACAATCAAACTTTAACTGCAGAGAACAATCAAACTTTTACTGCAGGGAACAATCAAACTTTAACTGCAGTGAACAATCAAACTTTAACTGTCCAGAACAATCAAACTTTAACTAGAGAACAATCAAACTTTAACAGTAGGCAACAATCAAACTTTAACTAGAAATCAATAAAACTTCAACTGTCCAGAACAAATAAACTTTAACAAGAGAACAATTAAACTTCAACCATAGACAACAATCAAAGTTTAATTGTAGAGAACAATCAAACTTTAACTGTAGTGAACAATCAAACCTTAACTGTAGAGAACAATCAAACATTAACTGTAGAGAACAATCAAACAATAACTGTCCAGAGCAATCAAACATTAACTGTTGAGAACAATCAAACTTTAATTGTAGACAACAATCAAACATTAACGAGAGAACAATCAAACTTTAATTGCAGAAAACATAGAAACATAGAAACATAGAAAATAGGTGCAGGAGAAGGCCATTCGGCCCCTCCAGCCTGCATCGCAATTCAACGAGTCCATGGCTGAACATGCAACTTCAGTACCCCATTCCTGCTTTCTCACCATACCCCTTGATCCCCTTAGTAGTAAGGACTACATCTAACTCTTTTTTGAATATATTTAGTGAATTAGCCTCAACAACTTTCTGTGGTAGAGAATTCCACAGGTTCACCAATCTCTGGGTGAAGAAGTTCCTCCTCATCTCGGTCCTAAATGGCCCACCCTTATCCTTAGACTGTGACCCCTGGTTCTGGACTTTCCCAACATTGGGAACATTCTTCCTGCATCTAACCTGTCTAAACCCATCAGAATTGTAAACGTTTCTATGAGGTCCCCTCTCATTCTTCTGAACTCCAGTGAATACAAGTTGATCCAGTCTTTCTTGATAGGTCAGTCCCGCCATCCCGGGAATCAGTCTGGTGAACCTTCGCTGCACTCCCTCAATAGCAAGAATGTCCTTCCTCAGGTTAGGAGACCAAAACTGTACACAATACTCCAGGTGTGGCCTCACCAATGCCCTGTACAAGTGTAGCAACACCTCCCTGCCCCTGTACTCAAATCCCCTCGCTATGAAGGCCAACATGCCATTTGCTTTCTTAACCGCCTGCTGTACCTGCATGCCAACCTTCAATGACTGATGTACCATGACACCCATGTCTCGTTGCACCTCCCCTTTTCCTAATCTGTCACCATTCAGATAATAGTCTGTCTCTCTGTTTTTACCACCAAAGTGGATAACCTCACATTTATCCACATTATACTTCATCTGCCATGCATTTGCCCACTCACCTAACCTATCCAAGTCACTCTGCAGCCACAGAGCATCCTCCTCGCAGCTCACACTGCCACCTAACTTAGTGTCAT
Organism: Pristiophorus japonicus; assembly: GCF_044704955.1. Taxonomy (NCBI): domain Eukaryota; kingdom Metazoa; phylum Chordata; class Chondrichthyes; family Pristiophoridae; genus Pristiophorus; species Pristiophorus japonicus. The sequence continues at coordinate 104,964,174 of NC_091982.1, forward strand.
CCACAAATTTGGAGATACTACATTTAATCCCCTCGTCTAAATCATTAATGTACAGTGTGAACAGCTGGGGCCCCAGCACAGAACCTTGCGGTACCCCACTAGTCACCGCCTGCCATTCTGAAAAGTACCCATTTACTCCTACTCTTTGCTTCCTGTCTGACAACCAGTTCTCAATCCATGTCAGCACACTACCCCCAATCCCAGGTGCTTTAACTTTGCACATTAATCTCTTGTGTGGGACCTTGTCGAAAGCCTTCTGAAAGTCCAAATATACCACATCAACTGGTTCTCCCTTGTCCACTCTACTGGAAACATCCTCAAAAAATTCTAGAAGATTTGTCAAGCATGATTTCCCTTTCTGACTTGGACCTATCATGTCACCTCTTTCCAAATGCGCTGCTATGACATCCTTAATAATTGATTCCATCATCTTACCCACTACCGATGTCAGGCTGACCGGTCTATACTTCGCTGTTTTCTCTCTGCCACCTTTTTTAAAAAGTGGGGTTACATTGGCTACCCTCCACTCGATAGAAACTGATCCAGAGTCAATGGAATGTTGGAAAATGACTGTCAATGCATCCGCTATTTCCAAGGCCACCTCCTTAACTACTCTGGGATGCAGTCCATCAGGCCCTGGGGATTTATCGGCCTTCAATCCCATTAATTTCCCCAACACAATTTCCCGACTAATAAGGATTTCCTTCAGTTCCTCCTCCTTACTAGACCCTCTGACCCCTCTTATATCCGGAAGATTGTTAGTGTCCTCCTTAGTGAATACCGAACCAAAGTACTTGTTCAATTGGTCCGCCATTTCTTTGTTCCCCGTTATGACTTCCCCTGATTCTGACTGCAGGGGACCTACATTTGTCTTTATTAACCTTTTTCTCTTTACATATCTATAGAAACTTTTGCAATCCGTCTTAATGTTCCCTGCAAGCTTCTTCTCGTACTCCATTTTCCCTGCCCTAATCAAACCCTTTGTCCTCCTCTGCTGAGTTCTAAATTTCTCCCAGTCTCCGGGTTCACTGCTATTTCTGGCCAATTTTTATGCCACTTCCTTGGCTTTAATACTATCCCTGATTTCTCTTGATAGCCACGGTTGATCCACCTTCCCTTTTTTATTTTTACGACAGACAGGAATGTACAATTGTTGTAGTTCATCCATGCGGTCTCTAAATGTCTGCCATTGCCCATCCACAGTCAACCCCTTAAGTATCATTCGCCAATCAATCCTAGCTAATTCACGCCTCATACCTTCAAAGTTACCCTTCTTTAAGTTCTGGACCATGGTCTCTGAATTAACTGTTTCATTCTCCATCCTAATGCAGAATCCCACCACATTATGGTCACTCTTCCCCAAGGGGCCTCGCACAATGGTATTGCTAATTAATCCTCTCTCATTACACAACACCCAGTCTAAGATGGCCGTCCCCCTAGTTGGTTCCTCGACATATTGGTCTAGAAAATCATCCCTTATGCACTCCAGGAAATCCTCGTCCACCGTATTGCTTCCAGTTTGGTTAGCCCAATCTCTGTGCATATTAAGGTCACCCATTGTAACTGCTGCACCTTTATTGCATGCACCCTAATTTTCTGTTTGATGCCCTCCCCAACATCACTACTACTAAAACAATCAAACTTTTACTAGAGAACAATCAAACTTTAACTGTAGTGAACAATCAAACTTTAACTGTAGAGAACAATCAAAACGTAACTATAGAACAATCTAACATTAGCAGTAGTGAACAATCAAATTTAACTGAAGCAAATAAACAATCTTTAACTATAGAACAATCAAACTTAAACTGTTGGGATCACAGTTTATCTGTAGAGATCACTCAAACTTTAGCTGTAAAGATCAATCAAATTTAACTAGAGAACTATCAAATTTTAACTGTCGGTAACAAGTAAACTTTAACTGTAGAGAACAATTAAACATTATCTATGGACAACAATTAAACTTCAGCAATGGAGAACAATCAAACATTAACTAGAGAACAGCCAAACTTTAACTGTAGACAACAATCAAACTTTAATTGCAGAGAACAATCAAACTTTAACTGTAGAGTACAATCAAACTTTAACTGCAGAGACCAATCAAATGTTAACAGTAGAGCACAATCAAACTTTAGCTAGAGAAAAATCATACTTTATCTGGAGAACAATCAAACGTTTACTCTGGAGAATAATCAAACTTTAACTATAGAATAATCGAATATTAGCTGTTGCGAACAATCACATTTTTACTGTAGCAATCAATCAAACTTTAATTGTAGCAAACAATCAAACTTTAACTGTAGAGAACAATCAAATTTTAACTCTAGAGAACAATCAAACTTTCACTGTAGAGAACAATTAAACATTAACTGTAGATAACAATTAAACTTTAACAATGGAGAACAATCAAACATCAACTAGAGAACAATCAAACTTTCGCTGTAGAGAACAATCAAACTTTAACTGTAGGGATCAAATGTTATCTGTAGAGAACAGTCAAACTTTAACTGTAGAGAACAATCAAACTTTAACTTGAGAACAAAGCTTTAACAATAGAGAACAATCAAATGTCAACTGTAGAAAAAAGTCAAACTTTAACTTGTAGACAACAATCAAACGTTAACTAAAGAACAATCAGATTTTAACTATTGAGAACAATCAAACTTTAACAAGAGAACAATCAAACTTTAACTGTCCAGAGCAATCAAACTTTAACTGTCCAGAACAATCAAACTTTAACTGTAGAGAACAATCAAACATTAACTGTTGAGAACAATCAAACTTTAACTGTAGAGAACAATCAAACAGTAACTAGAGAACAATCAATCTTTAACTGTCGAGAAGAATCAAACTTTAACTAGAGAACTATCAAACTATAACAGTTCAAACTTTAACTGTAGAGAACAATCAAACATTAACTCAAGAGAACAATCGAACTTTAACTCTAGAGGACAAGCAAACTTTAACTGCAGAGAAAAATCAAACTTTAACTAGAGAACAATGAAACTTTAACTAGAGAACAATCAAACTTTAACTAGAGAACAATCAAACTTTAATTGAAGAGAACAATCAAACTTTAAATGTAGAGAACAATCATTCTTTAACGAGAAGACAATCAAACTTTAACTCTAGAGAACAATCAAACCTTAACTGTAGAGAACAATAAACTTTAACCAAAGAAAACAATCAAACGTTAACTGTAGACAACAATCAAACTTTAACTATAGGCAACAATCAAACGTTAACTGTAGAGAACAATCAAACTTTAACTCGAGAGAACAATCGAACTTTAACTCTAGAGGACAAGCAAACTTTAACTGTAGAGAACAACCAAACATTAACTGGTGAGAACAACCAAAGTTTAACTAGAGAACAATCAAACTTTAACTAGAAAACAATCAAATTTCAACAGCAGAAAACAGTCAAATTTTAACTGTAGCAAACAATCCAGAGCAATCAAACTTTAACTGTAGAGAACAATCAAACATTAACTCGAGAGAACAATCGAACTTTAACTCTAGAGGACAAGCAATCTTTAACTGTAGAGAACAATTAAAAATTACCTATAGACAACAATTAAACGTTAACTGTTGAGAACAATCAAACATTAACTAGAGAACAATCAAACTATGACTCGAAGGACAAATCAAATGTTAACTGAAGAGACCAATCATACTTTAATTGTAGAGAACAATCATACTTTAACTGTAGAGAAAAATCAAACTTTAACTAGAAAACAAACAAACTTTACCAGTGGCGAACAATCAAACTTTAACTGCAGAGTACAATCAAACTTTAACTAGATCACAATCAACCTTTAACTAGGGAACAATTAAACGTTAACTTTAGAGAATAATCAAAGTTTAACTAGAGAACAATCAAACATTAACTGTAGACAACAAATAAACTTTAACAATGGAGAACAATCAAACATTAACTGGAGAACAATCAAACTTTGATGCTAAGGACAAATCAAACATTAACTGCAGAGAATAATCAAACTTTAACTGTAGAGAAAAATCAAACTTTAACTGTAGAGAACAACCAAATTTTACGAGCTGCGAACAATCAAACTTTAACTGGACAGTATAATCAAACTTTAACTAGAACACAATCAACCTTTGACTAGAGAACAATCAAATTTTAACTGTACAGAATAATCAAACTTTATCTAGGGAACAATCAAATTTTAACTAGAAAAAAATCAATCTTTAAAGGGAACATTCAATTTTTAATTAGAGAGCAACAAAACTTTAACTGCAGAGAACAATCAAACTGTAACTAGGGAACAATCAAACTGTAATTGTGGAGAGAAGCCATGGTTTAACTAGCAAACAAACAATCTTTGACTATAGAACAATCAAACTTTAACGGTCGGGATCACAGTTTATCTGTAGAGATCACTGAAACTTTAACTGTAAATATCAATCAAATTTAACTAGAGAACTATCAAATTTTAACTGTCAGTAACAAGCAAACTTTAACTGTAGAGAACAATTAAACATTAACTATGGACAACAATTAAACTTTAACAGCAGAGAACAATCAAACATTAACTAGAGAACAATTAAACTTTAACTTGAGAACAAAACTTTAACAATAGAGAACAATCAAACGTCAACTGTAGAAAAAAATCAAACTTTAACTGCAGATAGCAAACCAACTTTACCAGTAGTGAACAATCAAACTTTAACTAGAAAATAATCAACACTTAAACTAGAGAACAATCAAACTTTAACTGTACAGAACAATCAAACTTTATCAAGGGAATAATCAAATTTTAACTAGAAAATATCAACCTTTAACTCGATAACAATCAAACTGTAACTAGGGAAGAATCAAACTCTAACCGTAGGGAACAACCAAGGTTTAACTAGTGAACAATCATACTTTAACTAGAAAACAATATAACTTTAACTAGAAAATACTCAATCTTTAAAGAGAACATTCAATTGTTAATTAGAGAACAACATAACTTTAACTGTAGAGCACAATCAAACATTAATTGTAGAGAATAATCAAAATATAATGTTAGAACAATCGAACATTAGCTGTAGCTAACATTCAAATTTTAACTGAAGCAAACAATCAAACACTAACTCTAAAACAATCAAACTTTAACTGTACGGATCAAACTTTAACTGCAGAGAGCAATCAAACTTTAACTGTAGAGCACAATCAAACTTTAACTGCAGAAAACAATCAAATGTTAACTGTAGAACGTAATTAAACTTTAACTATAGATTAATTTAATATTAGCTGCTGCGAACAATCAAATTTTTAGTGGAGAGATCAATAAAACTTTAACACTAAAAAACAATCAAACTTTAACTGTCGAGAATAATCAAACTTTAACTGTAGAGAACAATCAATGTTTAACTGTAGTGATCCAACGTTATCTGTATAACAGTCAAACATTAACTGTACAGAACAATCAAACTTAAACAAAGGAACAACAAACTTTAACTATAGAGAACAATCAAATGTCAACTGGAGAAAAGAACCAAACTTTACCAGTAGCGAACAATCAAACTTCAACTTGAGAGTACAATAAAACATTCACTAGAACGCAATCAACCTTTAACCAAAGAACAATCAAAGTTTAACTGTAGAGCACAATCAAATTTGATCGAGGGAACATTCAAACTGTAACGAGAGAACAATCAAACTGCCACTGCAGAAAACAATCAAACTTTAACTTGTAAACAACAATCAAATTTAACTAGAGAACAATCAAACTTGAACTAGCGAGAACAATCAAACTTTTACTGCAGAGAAGAATCAAACTTTAACTAGAGAACAATCAAACTTTAATTTAGAGCAAAATCAAACTTTAACAAGAGAACAATCAAATGTTAACTGCAGAGAACAATCAAACTTTAACTGTAGAGAACAATCAAACTTTAACGAGAGAACAATCAAACTTTAACTGCAGAGAACAAGCGAATTTTAACAGTAGGGAACAATAAAACTTTAACAAGAGAACAATCAAACTTTAACTGTAGAGAACAATCAAACTTTAATTGTCAAGAAAAATCAAACATTAACAAGAGAAAAATCAAACTTTAACAAGAGAACAATCAAACTTTAACTGGAGACAACATGAAACTTTAACTGTAGAGAACAAGGAAACTTTAAGAAGAAAACAATCAAAGTTTAATTGTAGAGGACAATCAAACTTTAACTGTAGTGAACAATCAAACTTTAACTGGAGACAACAATGAAACTTTAACTGTAGAGAACAAGGAAACTTTAAGAATAGAACAATCAAAGTTTAATTGTAGAGGACAATCAAACTTTAACTGTAGTGAACAATCAAACTTTAACTGTAGAGAACAATCAAAATTAACTGCAGAGAACAACCTAACTTTAACTGTAGAGGACAATCAAATTTTAAGTGTAGAGAACAATCAAACCTTAACTGTAGAGAACAATCAAACCTTACCTGCAGAAAACAATCATTCTTTAACTAGAGGACACTCAAACTTTAACTCTAGAGAACAATCAAACTTTAACTGTAGGCAATAATCAAACTTTAACTGTAGACAACAATCAAACATTAACTGTAGGCAACAATCAAACTTTAACTGTAGACAACAATCACTCTTTAACTAGAGAACATTGGAACAGGAACTGTAGAGAACAATCAAACTTTACCTGTAGAGAACAATCATTCTTTAACTAGAGGACACTCAAACTTTAACGCTAGAGAACAATCAAACTTTAACTGCAGGCAATAATCAAACTTTAACTGTAGACAACAATCAAACTTTAACTGTACAGAACAATCAAACTTTATCTAGGGAATAATCAAACTCTAACTGTAGGGATCAACCAAGGTTTAACTAGTGAACAATCATACTTTAACTAGAAAACAATATAACTTTAATGAGAAAATACTCAATCTTTAAAGAGGACATTCAATTTTTAATTAGAGAACAACAAAACTTTAACTGTAGAGCACAATCAAACTTTAATTGTAGAGAATAATCAAAAAGTAATGTTAGAACAATCGAACATTAGCTGTAGCTAACATTCAAATTTTAACTGAAACAAACAATCAAACATTAACTATAGAACAATCAAACTTTAACTGTATGCATCAAACTTTAACTGCAGAGAACAATCAAACTTTATCTAGAGACTAATCAAACTTTAACTGTAGAAAACAATCCAACTTTAGCTGTAGACAACAATCAAGCTATTAAGGTAGAGCAAAATCAAACTTTAACTGTAGAGCACAATCAAACATGAACTGCAGAAAAAAATCAAATGATAACTTTAGAGAACAATCAAACTTTAACGAGAGAACAATCGAACTTCAACTGTCCAGAACAATCAAACTTTAACTGTAGAGAACAATCAACCTTTAACTAGAGAACAATCAAACTTTAACTGGAGAACAATCAAACTTTGACTGTCCAGAACAATCAAACTTTAACTGTAGAGAACAATCAAACTTTAACTAGAGAACAAACAAACTTTAACTCGAGAACAATCAAACTTTAACAGCAGAGAACAATCAAACTTTAACTGTAGAGAACAATCAAACTTTAACGAGAGAACAATCAAACTTTAACTAGAGAACAATCAAACTTTAACTAGAGAACAATCAAACTTTAACTAGTGAACAATCAAACTTTAACCGTAGAGAACAATCAAACTTTCATTGTAGAGAAAAATCAAACTTTAACAAGGGAACAATCAAACTTTAACTGTAGAGAACAATCAAACTTTAACTAGAGAACCATCAAACTAGAGAACAACCAAACTATAACTGTAGAAAACAATCAAACTTTAACCAGAGAACAATTAAACTTTAACTGTCCAGAGCAATCAAATGTTAACTGTAGCGAACAATCAAACATTAACAAGAGAACAATCAAACTTTAATTATAGAGATCAATCAAACTTTAACTGCAGTGAATAATCAAACTTTAACTGTAGAACAATCAAACTTTTATTGTAGAGTAGAATCAAACATTAACTAGAGAACAATCAAACTTTAACTATAGAGAACAATCAAACTTTAACCAGGGAACAATTTAACTTTAACTGTCCAGAGCAATCAAACATTAACTGTAGCGAACAATCAAATGTTAACAAGAGAACAATCAAACTTTAACTATAAAGAACTATAAACAATAACTGGAGAACAATCAAACTTTAACTGTAGAGAACAATCAAACATTAACTGTCCAGATCAATCAAACTTTCGCTGTAGAGAAGAATCAAACTTTTACTGTCGGGATCAAACTTTATCTGTAGAGAACAGTCATACTTTATCTGCAGAGAACAGTCAAACTTTCACTGAAGAGAACAATCAAAATTTAACTGTAGGGATCAAACGTTATCTGTAGCGAACAATCAAACTTTAACTAGAGAACAATCAAACTTTAACTAGAGAACAACAAAACTTTAACTGTAGAGAACAGTCAAACTTTAACTGTAGAGAACAATCAAACTTTAACTAGAGAACAATCAAACTTTAACTAGAGAACAATCAAACTTTAAATGTAGAGAACAATCATTCTTTAACTAGAAGACAATCAAACTTTAACTCTAGAGAACAATCAAACCTTAACAGTAGAGAACAATAAACTTTAACTATAGACAACAATCAAACGGTAACTGTAGACAACAATCAAACTTTAACAGTAGAGAACAACCAAACATTAACTGTTGAGAACAATCAAAGTTTAACTCGAGAGAACAATTGAACTTTAACTGTAGAGAACAATTGAACTTTAACTGTAGAGAACAATCAAACATTAAATCGAGAGAACAATCGATCTTTAACTCTAGAGGACAATCAAACCTTAACTGTAGAGAACAATAAACTTTAACTATAGAAAACAATCAAACGGTAACTGTAGACAACAATCAAACTTTAACTGTACAGAACAACCAAACATTAACTGTTGAGAACAATCAAAGTTTAACTCGAGAGAACAATTGAACTTTAACTGTACAGAACAATCAAACTTTATCTAGGGAATAATCAAACTCTAACTGTAGGGATCAACCAAGGTTTAACTAGTGAACAATCATACTTTAACTAGAAAACAATATAACTTTAATGAGAAAATACTCAATCTTTAAAGAGGACATTCAATTTTTAATTAGAGAACAACAAAACGTTAACTGTAGAGCACAATCAAACTTTAATTGTAGAGAATAATCAAAAAGTAATGTTAGAACAATCGAACATTAGCTGTAGCTAACATTCAAATTTTAACTGAAGCAAGCAATCAAACATTAACTATAGAACAATCAAACTTTAACTGTATGCATCAAACTTTAACTGCAGAGAACAATCAAACTTTAACTATAAAGAACAATAAAACTTTAACTGGAGAACAATCAAACTTTAACTGTAGAGAACAATCAATCATTAACTGTCCAGATCAATCAAACTTTCGCTGTAGAGAAGAATCAAACTTTTACTGTCGGGATCAAACTTTATCTGTAGAGAACAGTCATACTTTATCTGCAGAGAACAGTCAAACTTTCACTGAAGAGAACAATCAAAATTTAACTGCAGGGATCAAACGTTATCTGTAGCGAACAATCAAACTTTAACTAGAGAACAATCAAACTTTAACTAGAGAACAACAAAACTTTAACTGTAGAGAACAGTCAAACTTTAACTGTAGAGAACAATCAAACTTTAACTAGAGAACAATGAAACTTTAACTAGAGAACAATCAAACTTTAAATGTAGAGAACAATCATTCTTTAACTAGAAGACAATCAAACTTTAACTCTAGAGAACAATCAAACCTTAACTGTAGAGAACAATAAACTTTAACTATAGACAACAATCAAACGGTAACTGTAGACAACAATCAAACTTTAACAGTAGAGAACAACCAAACATTAACTGTTGAGAACAATCAAAGTTTAACTCGAGAGAACAACTGAACTTTAACTGTAGAGAACAATTGAACTTTAACTGTAGAGAACAATCAAACTTTAACTCGAAAACAATCGAATTTCAACAGCAGAGAACAGTCAAACTTTAACTGTAGCGAACAATCAAACTTTAACTAGAGAACAATCAAACTTTAACTAGAGAACTATCAAACGTTAACAGTCCAGAGCAATCAAACTTTAACTGTAGAGAACAATCAAACATTAAATCGAGAGAACAATCGAACTTTAACTCTAGAGGACAAGCAAACTTTACCTGTAGAGAAAAATCAAACTTTAACTAGAGAAGAATGCAACTTTAACTAGAGAACAAACTTTAATTGAAGAGAACAATCAAACTTTAAATGTAGAGAACAATAAACTTTTACTCGAGAGAACAGTCGAACTTTAACTCTAGAGGACAAGCAAACTTTAACTGTAGAGAACAATTAAACATTACCTATAGACACCAATTAAACGTTAACTGATGAGGACAATCAAAAATAACTAGAGAACAATCAAACTATGACTCGAAGGACAAATCAAACTTTAACTGCAGAGATCAATCATTCTTTAATTGTAGAGAACAATCATACTTTAACTGTGGAGAAAAATCTAATTTTAACTAGAGAACAATGAAACTTTAACTGTAGAGAACAGTCAAACATTAACTGTAGAGAACAATCAAACTTTAACTAGAGAACAATGAAACTTTAACTAGAGAACAATCAAACTTTAAATGTAGAGAACAATCATTCTTTAACTAGAAGACAATCAAACTTTAACTCTCGAGAACAATCAGACCTTAACTGTAGAGAACAATAAACTTTAACTATAGACAACAATCAAACGGTAACTGTAGACAACAATCAAACTTTAACTGTAGAGAACAACCAAACATTAACTGTTGAGAACAATCAAAGTTTAACTCGAGAGAACAATTGAACTTTAACTGTACAGAACAATCGAACTTTATCTAGGGAATAATCAAACTCTAATTAAAAATTGAATGTCCTCTTTAAAGATTGAGTATTTTCTCATTAAAGTTATATTGTTTTCTAGTTAAAGTATGATTGTTCACTAGTTAAACCTTGGTTGATCCCTACAGTTAGAGAACAACAAAACGTTAACTGTAGAGCACAATCAAACTTTAATTGTAGAGAATATTCAAAAAGTAATGTTAGAACAATCGAACATTAGCTGTAGCTAACATTCAAATTTTAACTGAAGCAAGCAATCAAACATTAACTATAGAACAATCAAACTTTAACTGTATGCATCAAACTTTAACTGCAGAGAACAATCAAACTTTAACTAGAGACTAATCAAACTTTAACTGTAGAAAACAATCCAACTTTAGCTGTAGACAACAATCAAGCTATTAAGGTAGAGCAAAATCAAACTTTAACTGTAGAGCACAATCAAACATTAACTGCAGAAAAAAATCAAATGATAACTTTAGAGAACAATCAAACTTTAACGAGAGAACAATCAAACTTCAACTGTCCAGAACAATCAAACTTTAACTGTAGAGAACAATCAACCTTTAACTAGAGAACAATCAAACTTTAACTGGAGAACAATCAAACTTTGACTGTCCAGAACAATCAAACTTTAACTGTAGAGAACAATCAAACTTTAACTAGAGAACAAACAAACTTTAACTCGAGAACAATCAAACTTTAACAGCAGAGAACAATCAAACTTTAACTGTAGAGAACAATCAAACTTTAACGAGAGAACAATCAAATTTAACTAGAGAACAATCAAACTTTCATTGTAGAGAAAAATCAAACTTTAACAAGGGAACAATCAAACTTTAACTGTAGAGAACAATCAAACTTTAACGAGCGAACAATCAAACTTCAACTGTCCAGAACAATCAAACTTTAACTGTAGAGAACAATCAACCTTTAACTAGAGAACAATCAAACTTTAACTGGAGAACAATCAAACTTTGACTGTCCAGAACAATCAAACTTTAACTGTAGAGAACAATCAAACTTTAACTAGAGAACAAACAAACTTTAACTCGAGAACAATCAAACTTTAACAGCAGAGAACAATCAAACTTTAACTGTAGAGAACAATCAAACTTTAACGAGAGAACAATCAAATTTAACTAGAGAACAATCAAACTTTCATTGTAGAGAAAAATCAAACTTTAACAAGGGAACAATCAAACTTTAACTGTAGAGAACAATCAAACTTTAACTAGAGAACCATCAAACTAGAGAACAACCAAACTATAACTGTAGAAAACAATCAAACTTTAACCAGAGAACAATTAAACTTTAACTGTCCAGAGCAATCAAATGTTAACTGTAGCGAACAATCAAACATTAACAAGAGAACAATCAAACTTTAATTATAGAGATCAATCAAACTTTAACTGCAGTGAATAATCAAACTTTAATTGTAGAACAATCAAACTTTTATTGTAGAGTAGAATCAAACATTAACTAGAGAACAATCAAACTTTAACTATAGAGAACAATCAAACTTTAACCAGGGAACAATTTAACTTTAACTGTCCAGAGCAATCAAACATTAACTGTAGCGAACAATCAAATGTTAACAAGAGAACAATCAAACTTTAACTATAAAGAACAATAAAACTTTAACTGGAGAACAATCAAACTTTAACTGTAGAGAACAATCAAACATTAACTGTCCAGATCAATCAAACTTTCGCTGTAGAGAAGAATCAAACTTTTACTGTCGGGATCAAACTTTATCTGTAGAGAACAGTCATACTTTATCTGCAGAGAACAGTCAAACTTTCACTGAAGAGAACAATCAAAATTTAACTGTAGGGATCAAACGTTATCTGTAGCGAACAATCAAACTTTAACTAGAGAACAATCAAACTTTAACTAGAGAACAACAAAACTTTAACTGTAGAGAACAGTCAAACTTTAACTGTAGAGAACAATCAAACTTTAACTAGAGAACAATCAAACTTTAAATGTAGAGAACAATCATTCTTTAACTAGAAGACAATCAAACTTTAACTCTAGAGAACAATCAAACCTTAACTGTAGAGAACAATAAACTTTAACTATAGACAACAATCAAACGGTAACTGTAGACAACAATCAAACTTTAACAGTAGAGAACAACCAAACATTAACTGTTGAGAACAATCAAAGTTTAACTCGAGAGAACAACTGAACTTTAACTGTAGAGAACAATTGAACTTTAACTGTAGAGAACAATCAAACTTTAACTCGAAAACAATCGAATTTCAACAGCAGAGAACAGTCAAACTTTAACTGTAGCGAACAATCAAACTTTAACTAGAGAACAATCAAACTTTAACTAGAGAACTATCAAACGTTAACAGTCCAGAGCAATCAAACTTTAACTGTAGAGAACAATCAAACATTAAATCGAGAGAACAATCGAACTTTAACTCTAGAGGACAAGCAAACTTTACCTGTAGAGAAAAATCAAACTTTAACTAGAGAAGAATGCAACTTTAACTAGAGAACAAACTTTAATTGAAGAGAACAATCAAACTTTAAATGTAGAGAACAATAAACTTTTACTCGAGAGAACAGTCGAACTTTAACTCTAGAGGACAAGCAAACTTTAACTGTAGAGAACAATTAAACATTACCTATAGACAACAATTAAACGTTAACTGATGAGGACAATCAAAAATAACTAGAGAACAATCAATCTATGACTCGAAGGACAATTCAAACGTTAACTGCAGAGATCAATCATTCTTTAATTGTAGAGAACAATCATACTTTAACTGTGGAGAAAAATCTAATTTTAACTAGAGAACAATGAAACTTTAACTGTAGAGAACAGTCAAACATTAACTGTAGAGAACAATCAAACTTTAACTGCAAAAAACAATCAACATTTAACTGCAGAAAACAATCAAACTTTAACTAGAGAACAATGAAACTTTAACTAGAGAACAATCAAACTTTAAATGGAGAGAACAATCATTCTTTAACTAGAAGACAATCAAACTTTAACTCTAGAGAACAATCAGACCTTAACTGTAGAGAACAATAAACTTTAACTATAGACAACAATCAAACGGTAACTGTAGACAACAATCAAACTTTAACTGTAGAGAACAACCAAACATTAACTGTTGAGAACAATCAAAGTTTAACTCGAGAGAACAATTGAACTTTAACTGTAGAGAACAATCAAACTTTAACTAGAAAACAATCGAATTTCAACAGCAGAGAACAGTCAAACTTTAACTGTAGCAAACAATCAAACTTTAACTAGAGAACAATCAAACTTTAACAGTCCAGAGCAATCAACCTTTAACTGTAGAGAACAATCAAACATTAACTCGAGAGAACAATCGAACTTTAACTCTAGAGGACAAGCAAACTTTACCTGTAGAGAACAATCAAACTTTAACTAGAGAAGAATGCAACTTTAAATTGCGAACAATCAAACTTTAATTGAAGAGAACAATCAAACTTTAAATGTAGAGAACAATCAAACTTTAAATGTAGAGAACAATCAAACTTTAACTATAAAGAACAATAAAACTTTAACTGGAGAACAATAAACTTTAACTGTAGAGAACAATCAAACATTAACTGTCCAGATCAATCAAACTTTCGCTGTAGAGAAGAATCAAACTTTTACTGTCGGGATCAAACTTTATCTGTAGAGAACAGTCATACTTTATCTGCAGAGAACAGTCAAACTTTCACTGAAGAGAACAATCAAAATTTAACTGTAGGGATCAAACGTTATCTGTAGCGAACAATCAAACTTTAACTAGAGAACAACAAAACTTTAACTGTAGAGAACAATCAAACTTTCACTGAAGAAAACAATCAAAATTTAACTGTAGGGATCAAACGTTATGTCCAGAGCAATCAAACATTAACTGTAGCGAACAATCAATCTTTAACAAGAGAACAATCAAACTTTAACTGTAAAAAACAATCAAACTTTAACCAGGGAACAATTTAACTTTAACTGTCCAGAGCAATCAAACATTAACTGTAGCGAACAATCAAACTTTAACTGGAGAACAACAAAACTTTAACTGTAGAGAACAATAAAACTTTAACTGGAGAACAATCAAACATTAACTGCAGGGAACAATCAAACTTTAACTGTCCAGAATAATCAAACTTTCGCTGTAAAGAACAATCAAATTTTTACTGTCGGAATCAAACTTTATCTGTAGTGAACAGTCATACTTTATCTGCAGAGAATAGTCAAACTTTCACTGAAGAAAACAATCAAAATTTAACTGTAGGGATCAAACGTTATCTGTAGCGAACAATCAAACTTTAACTAGAGAACAATCAAACTTTAACTAGAGAACAACAAAACTTTAACTGTAGAGAACAGTCAAACTTTAACTGTAGAGAACAATCAAACTTTAACTAGAGAACAATGAAACTTTAACTAGAGTACAATCAAACTTTAAATGTAGAGAACAATCATTCTTTAACTAGAAGACAATCAAACTTTAACTCTAGAGAACAATCAAACCTTAACTGTAGAGAACAATAAACTTTAACTATAGACAACAATCAAACGGTAACTGTAGACAACAATCAAACTTTAACAGTAGAGAACAACCAAACATTAACTATTGATAACAATCAAAGTTTAACTCGAGAGAACAATTGAACTTTAACTGTAGAGAACAATCAAACTTTAACTCGAAAACAATCGAATTTCAACAGCAGAGAACAGTCAAACTTTAACTGTAGCGAACAATCAAACTTTAACTAGAGAAGAATGCAACTTTAAATTGAGAACAATCAAACTTTAATTGAAGAGAACAATAAACTTTAACTCTAGAGAGCAGTCGAACTTTAACTCTCGAACAATCAAGCTTTAACTAGAAAACTATCAAACTTTAACAGTCCAGAGCAATCAAACTTTAACTGTAGAGAACAATCAAACATTAACTCGAGAGAACAATCAAACTTTAACTCTAGAGGACAAGCAAACTTTAACTAGAGAACAATCAAACTTTAATTGAAGAGAACAATCAAACTTTAAATGTAGAGAACAATCATTCTTTGACTAGAGAACAATCAAACTTCAACTGTAGAGAACAATAAACTTTAACTCGAGAGAACAATCGAACTTTAACTCTAGAGGACAAGCAAACTTTAACTGTAGAGAACAATTAAACATTACCTATAGACAACAATTAAACGTTAACTGTTGAGAACAATCAAACATTAACTAGAGAACAATCAAACTATGACTCGAAGGACAAATCAAACATTAACTGCAGAGACCAATCATACTTTAATTGTAGAGAAAAATCAAACTTTAACTAGAAAACAAACAAACTTTACCAGTAGTGAACAATCAAACTTTAACTGCAGAGTACAATCAAACTTTAACTAGATCACAGTCAATCTTTAACTAGGGATCAATTAAACTTTAACTGTAGAGAATAATCAAAGTTTAACTAGAGAACAATCAAACATTAACTGTAGAAAACAAATAAACTTTAACAATGGAGAACAATCAAACATTAACTGGAGAACAATCAAACTTTGATTCTAAGGACAAATCAAACATTAACTGCAGAGAATAATCAAACTTTAACTGTAGAGAAAAATCAAACTTTAACTGTAGAGAACAACCAAATTTTACGAGCTGCGAACAATCAAACTTTAACTGGACAGTATAATCAAACTTTAACTAGAACACAATCAACCTTTGACTAGAGAACAATCAAATTTTAACTGTACAGAACAATCAAACTTTATCTAGGGAACAATCAAATTTTAACTAGAAAAAAATCAATCTTTAAAGGGAACATTCAATTTTTAATTAGAGAGCAACAAAACTTTAACTGCAGAGAACAAACAAACTGTAACTAGGGAACAATCAAACTGTAACTGTAGAGAGAACCCATGGTTTAACTAGCGAACAATCAAACTTTAACTAGAGAACAATCAATCATTGACTCTAGAGAATAATTAACTTTAACTATAGAATAATTGAATAACAATGGAGAACAATCAAACATTAACTACAGAACAATCAAACTTTAGCTGGAGCTAACAATCAAAGTTTGACTCGAAGGACAAATAAAACTTTAAATGTAGAGACCAATCCTACTTAAACTGTATAGAACAGTCAAACTTTAACTGTAGAGAACAAACAAACTTTACCTAGAGAATAATCAAACCTTAATTAGAGAACAATCAAACTTTAGCTAGAGACCAATCAAACGTTAACTGTAGACAACAATCAAACATTCAATAGAGAACAATCAAACTTTAATTGCAGAAAACAATCACACTTTTACTAGAGAACAATCAAACTTTAACTGTAGTGAACAATCAAACTTTAACTGTAGAACAATCTAACATTACCTGTAGTGAACAATCAAATTTTAACTGAAGCAAACAATCTTTGACTATAGAACAATCAAACTTTAACGGTCGGGATCACAGTTTATCTGTAGAGATCACTCAAACTTTAACTGTAAAGATCAATCAAATTTAACTAGAGAACTATCAAATTTTAACTGTCAGTAACAAGCAAACTTTAACTGTAGAGAACAATTAAACATTAACTATGGACAACAATTAAACTTTAACAGTAGAGAACAATCACAAATTAACTAGAGAACAATCAAACATTAACTTGAGAACAAAACTTTAACAATAGAGAACAATCAAACGTCAACTGTAGAAAAAAATCAAAATTTAACTGCAGATAGCAAACCAACTTTACCAGTAGTGAACAATCAAACTTTAACTAGAAAATAATCAACACTTAAACTAGAGAACAATCAAACTTTAACTGTACAGAACAATCAAACTTTATCTCAGGAATAATCAAATTTTAACTAGAAAAATATCAACCTTTAACTCGAGAACAATCAAACTGTAACTAGGGAACAATCAAACTCTAACTGTAGGGAACAACCAAGGTTTAACTAGTGAACAATCATACTTTAACTAGAAAACAATATAATTTTAACGAGAAAATACTCAATCTTTAAAGAGAACATTCAATTGTTAATTAGAGAACAACAAAACTTTAATTGTAGAGCACAATCAAAATTTTATTGTAGAGAATAATCAAAATGTAATGTTAGAACAATCGAACATTAGCTGTAGCTAACATTCAAATTTTAACTGAAGCAAACAATCAAACATTAACTCTAGAACAATCAAACTTTAACTGTACGGATCAAACTTTAACTGCAGAGAACAATCAAACTTTAACTTGAGACTAATCAAACTTTAATTGTGGAAAACAATCGAACTTTAGCTGTAGACAACAATCAAACTTTAATTGTAGAGAACAATCAAACTTTAACTATAGACAACAATCAAGCTATAAAGGTAGACCACAATCAAACTTTAACTGTAGAGCGCAATCAAACTTTAACTGCAGAAAACAATCAAATGTTAACTGTAGAACGTAATTAAACTTTAACTATAGATTAATTGAATATTAGCTGCTGCGAACAATCACATTTTTAGTGTAGAGATCAATAAAACTTTAACACTAAAAAGCAATCAAACTTTAACTGTCGAGAACAATCAAACTTTAACTGTAGAGAACAATCAATGTTTAACTGTAGTGATCCAACGTTATCTGTAGAACAGTCAAACTTTAACTGTACAGAACAATCAAACATAAACAAAGGAACAACAAACTTTAACGATAGAGAACAATCAAATGTCAACTGTAGAAAACAACCAAACTTTACTAGTAGCGAACAATCAAACTTTAACTTGAGAGTACAATAAAACATTCACTAGAACACAATCAACCTTTAACCAATGAACAACCAAACTTTAACTGTAGAGCACAATCAAATTTGATCTAGGGAACATTCAAACTGTAACGAGAGAACAATCAAACTGCCACTGCAGAAAACAATCAAACTTTAACTTGTAGACAACAATCAAATTTAACTAGAGAACAATCAAACTTGAACTAGCGAGAACAATCAAACTTTTACTGTAGAGAAGAATCAAACTTTAACTAGAGAACAATCAAACTTAAACTGTAGAGAACAATCAAACTTTAATTGTAGAGCAAAATCAAACTTTAACAAGAGAACAATCAAACATTAACTGCAGAGAACAATCAAACTTTAATTGTAGAGAACAATCAAACTGTAACTAGAGAAGAAGCAAACTTTAACTGTAGAGAACAAGCAAATTTTAACTGTAGGGAACAATCAAACTTTAACTAGAGAACAATCAAACTTTAACTATGGAGAACAATCAACTTTTAATTGTAGAGAACAATAAAATTTTAACTAGAAAACAATCAAACTTTAACTGTAGAGAACAATCAAACTTTAATTGTAGAGAAAAATCAAATATTAACAAGAGAAAAATCAAAGTTTAATTGTAGAGGACAATCAAACTTTAACTGTAGTGAACAATCAAACTTTAACTGCAGAGAACAATCAAACATTAACTGTAGAGAACAATCAAACTTTACCTGTAGAGAACAATCATTCTTTAACTAGAGGACACTCAAAAATTAACTCTAGAGAACAATCAAACTTTAACTGTAGGCAATAATCAAACTTTAACTGTAGACAACAATCAAACATTAACTGTAGGCAAAAATCAACCTTTAACTGTAGACAACAATCACTCTTTAACTAGAGAACAGTGGAACTTGAACTGTAGATAACAATCAAACTTTAACTGTAGTGAACAATCAAACTTTAACTGCAGAGAACAATCAAATTTTAAGTGTAGAGAACAATCAAACATTAACTGTAGAGAACAATCAAACTTTACCTGTAGAGAACAATCATTCTTTAACTAGAGGACACTCAAAAATTAACACTAGAGAACAATCAAACTTTAACTGTAGGCAAGAATCAAACTTTAACTGTCGAGAACAATCAAACATTAACTGTAGGCAAAAATCAACCTTTAACTGTAGACAACAATCACTCTTTAACTAGAGAACAGTGGAACTTGAACTGTAGATAACAATCAAACTTTAACTGTACAGAACAATCAAACTTTATCGAGGGAATAATCAAACTCTAACCGTAGGGAACAACCAAGGTTTAACTAGTGAACAATCATACTTTAACGAGAAAACAATTTAACTTTAACGAGAAAATACTCAATCTTTACAGAGAACATTCAATTGTTAATTAGAGAACAACAAAACTTTAACTGTAGAGCACAATCAAACTTTAATTGTAGAGAATAATCAAAATGTAATGTTAGAACAATCGAACATTAGCTGTAGCTAACATTCAAATTTTAACTGAAGCAAACAATCAAACATGAACTACAGAACAATCAAATTTTAACTGTATGGATCAAACTTTAACTGCAGAGAACAATCAAACTATAGCTGCAGACAAAAATCAAGCTATAAAGTTAGAGCACAATCAAACTTTAACTGTAGAGCACAATCAAACTTTAAATGCAGAAAACAATCAAATGTTAACTATAGAAAACAATCAATCTTTAACGAGAGAACAATCAAACTTCAACTGTCCAAAACAATCAAACATGAACTGTAGAGAACAATCAACCTTTGAATGTCCAGAACAATCAAACTTTAACTGGAGAGAACAATCAAACTTTAACTGTCCAGAACAATCAAACTTTAACTGTAGAGAACAAACAAACTTTAACTGTAGAGAACAATCAAACTATAACTGTAGAAAACAATCAACCTTTAACCAGAGAACAATTAAACTTTAACTGTCCTGAGCAATCAAACGTTAACTGCAGCGAACAATCAAACGTTAACAAGAGAAGAATCAAACGTTAACAAGAGAACAATCAAACTTTAACTGCAGAGAATAATCAAACTTTAACTGGAGAACAATCAAACTTTTATTGTAGAGAAGAATCAAACATTAACTAGAGAACAATCAAACCTTAACCATAGAGAACAATCAAACTTTAACTATAGAACAATCAAACTTTAACTGGAGAACAATCAAACTTTAACGGCAGAGCACAATCAAACTTTAACCAGAGAACAATCAAGCTTTAACTAGAAAACAATCAGACTTTAACTGGAGAACAATCTAAGTTTAACTAGAGAGCAATAAAACTTTAATTGTAGAGAACAATCAAACTTTAACTATAGAGAACAATCAAACTTTAACTACAGAAGGATCAACCTTTAATTGTAGAGAACAATCAAACTTTAACTAGAGAACAATCAAACTTTAACTAAAGAACAATCGAACTTTAACTGTTGAGAACAATCAAACTGTAACAAGAGAACAAACAAGCTTTAACTGCAGTGAACAATCAAACTTTAACGGCAGAGAACAATCAAATTTTAACTGGAGAACAATCAGAGTTTAACTGGAGAACAATCAAACTTCAAGTAGAGAACAATCAAACTTGAACTAGAGAACAATCAAACTTTAACGAGAGAACAATCAAACTTTAACTGCAGAAAACAATCAAACTTTAACTAGAGAACAATCAAACTTTAACTGTAGAGAACAATCAAACTTTAACTGTATAGAACAATCAAATATTATCTGTATAGAACAATCAAACATTAACTGTAGAGAACAATCAAACTTTAACTGTATAGAACAATCAAATATTATCTATAGAGAACAATCAAATATTAACTGTAGAGAACAATCAAATTTTAACTGTAGAGAATAATCAAACTTTAACTGTCCAGAGCAATCAAAATTTAACTGTAGAGAACAATCAAACATTAACTGTCCAGAGCATTCAAACTTTAACTGTCAAGAAAAATCAAACGTTAACAAGAGAACAATCAAACTTTAATGAGAGAACAATCAAACTTTAACGAGAGAACAAACAATCTTTAACTGCAGTGAACAATCAAACTTTAACTGGAGAACAATCAAACTTTAACGGCAGAGCACAATTAAACTTTAACCAGAGAACAATCAAGCTTTAACTAGAAAACAATCAGACTTTAACTGGAGAACAATCTAACTTTAACTAGAGTGCAATAAAACTTTAATTGTAGAGAACAATCAAACTTTAACGAGAGAACAATCAAACTTTAACTATAGGGAACAATCAAACTTTAACTGCAGTGAACAATCAAACTTTAACTAGCGAACAATCAAACGTTAACTGTAGAGAACAATCAAACGTTAACAAGAGAACAATCAAACATTAACTGTGGAGAATAATCAAACTTTAACTGCAGAGAACAATCAAGCTTTAACTAGAGAACAATCAAACTTTAACTAGACAACAATCAACCTTTAAGAAGAGAACAATCAAACTTTAATTGAAGAGAACAATCAAACTTTAATTGAAGAGAACAATCAAACTTTAACTCGAGAACAATCAAACTTTAGCTGTAGAAAACATTCAAACTTTAACTGTAGAAAACAATCAAAAGTTAACTGGAGAACAATCAAACTTTAGCTGTAGAAAACATTCAAACTTTAACTGTAGAAAACAATCAAAAGTTAACTGGAGAACAATCAAACTTTAACTAGAGAATTATCAACTTTAACTGTCCAGAACAATCAAACCTTTACTGCAGAAAGCAATCAAACTTGAACTAGAGAACAATCAAACTTTAACGAGGGAACAATCAAATTTGACAATAGAAGACAATCAAAATTTAACTGTCGAAAACAATCAAACATTCACTGTAGAGAACAATCAAACTTTAATTAGAGAACAATCAAAGCTTACCTCTAGAGGAGAATCAAACTTTAACTGTAGAGAACAATCAAACTTTAACTAGAGCACAATCAAACATTATCTAGAGAGCAATCAAACTTTAACTAGAGAACAATCAAACTTTAACGAGGGAACAATCAAACTTTAACTGTAGAGAACAATCAAACTTTTACTTGAGAACAATCAAACTTTAACTGTCGAGAACAATCAAACTTTAACTGTAGAGACCAATGAAACATTAACTGCAGAGAACAATCAAATTTTAACTCTGTTGATTAATCAAACTTTAACTCAAGCACAATCAAACTTTAACTGTAGAGAACAATCAATCTTTAACTAGGGAACAATCAGACTTTAACGAGAGAACAAGTGAACTGTAACTAAGAAACAATGAAACTTTAACCAGAGAACGAGCAAACTTTAATTGAGGAGAACAATCAAACTTTAACTGTAGAGAACAATCAAACATTAACTGTAGAGAACAATCAAACTTTTACTGTCCAGAGCAATCAAATTTTAACTGTAGAGTACAATCAAATTTTCACTAGAGAACAATCAAACTTTAACGATAGGGAACTATCAAACCTTAACTGTAGATTACAATCAAACTTTAACTGTCAAGAGCAATCAAACTTTAACTGTACAGAACAATCAAACGTTAACAAGAGAACAATCAAACATTAACTGTAGAGAACAATCAAACTTTAACTGTATAGAACAATCAAATATTAACTGTAGAGAACAATCAAATTTTAACTGTAGAGAATAATCAAACTTTAACTGTCCAGAGCAATCAAACTTTAACTGTAGAGAACAATCAAACATTAACTGTCCAGAGCAATCAAACTTTAACTGTCGAGAACAATCAAACGTTAACAAGAGAACAATCAAAGTTTAACTGTAGAGAACAATCAAATTTTAATTGAAGAGAACAATCAAACTTTAACTCGAGAACAATCAAACTTTAGCTGTAGAAAACATTCAAACTTTTACTGTAGAAAACAATCAAAAGTTAACTGGAGAACAATCAAACTTTAACTAGAGAATTATCAACTTTAACTGTCCAGAACAATCAAACCTTTACTGCAGAAATCAATCAAACTTGAACTAGAGAACAATCAAACTTTAACGAGGGAACAATCAAATTTGACAATAGAAGACAATCAAAATTTAACTGTCGAAAACAATCAAACATTCACTGTAGAGAACAATCAAACTTTAATTAGTGAACAATCAAAGCTTACCGCTAGAGGAGAATCAAACTTTAACTGTAGAGAACAATCAAACTTTAACTAGAGCACAAGCAAACATTATCTAGAGAGCAATCAAACTTTAACTAGAGAACAATCAAACTTTAACGAGGGAACAATCAAATTTGACTATAGAAGACAATCAAAATTTAACTGTCGAAAACAATCAAACATTCACTGTAGAGAACAATCAAACTTTAATTAGAGAACAATCAAAGCTTACCTCTAGAGGAGAATCAAACTTTAACTGTAGAGAACAATCAAACTTTAACTAGAGCACAATCAAACATTATCTAGAGAGCAATCAAACTTTAACTAGAGAACAATCAAACTTTAACTGTTGTGAACAATCAATCATTAACTTCAGAACAATCAAACTTTAACTGTGGAGAACAATGAAACTTTTACTAGAGAACAATCAAACATTAACTGCCCAGAGCAATCAAACTTTAACTGTCGAGAACAATCAAACGTTAACTGTCGAGAACAATCAAACTTTAACTGTAGAGAACAATCAAACTTTTACTTGAGAACAATCAAACTTTAACTGTCGAGAAGAATCAAACTTTAATTGTAGAGACCAATGAAACATTAACTGCAGAGAACAATCAAATTTTAACTCTGTTGATTAATCAAACTTTAACTCAAGCACAATCAAACTTTAACTGTAGAGAACAATCAATCTTTAACTAGGAAACAATCAGACTTTAACGAGAGAACAAGTGAACTGTAACTAAGAAACAATGAAACTTTAACCAGAGAACGAGCAAACTTTAATTGAGGAGAACAATCAAACTTTAACTGTAGAGAACAATCAAACATTAACTGTAGAGCACAATCAAACTTTTACTGTCCAGAGCAATCAAACTTTAACTGTAGAGTAAAATCAAATTTTAACTAGAGAACAATCAAACTTTAACGATAGGGAACTATCAAACCTTAACTGTAGATTACAATCAAAATTTAACTGTCAAGAGCAATCAAACTTTAACTGTAGAGAACAATCAAACATAAACAAGAGAACAATCAAACTTTAACTGTCCAGAGCAATCAAACTTTAACTGTCGAGAACAATCAAACATAAACAAGAGCACAATCAAACTTTAACTATAGAAAACAATCAAACTTTAGCTAGAGAACAATGAAACATTAACTGGAGAACACTCAAACTTTAACTAGACAACAATCAAACTTAAACTATACAGAACAATCAAACTTTAACAAGAGAACAATCAAACTTTAACTTTCGAGGACAATTAAACTTTAACTGTAGGGAATGATCAAGCTTTATCTGTCAAGAACATTCAAATTTTAACTGCAGACAAGAATCAAACATTAACTGGAGAATAATCAAACGTTAACTGTCGAGAACAATCAAACTTTAACTGTAGAGAACAATCCAACTTCAACTACAGACCGATCAAACTTTAATTGGAGAGAACAATCAAACTTTAACTGCAAAAAACAATCAAAATTTAACTGCAGAAAACAATCAAACTTTAACTAGAGAACAATCAAACCTTAACTAAGAACAAACAAACTTTAACTCGAGAACAATCAAACTTTAACTAGAGAACAATCAAACTTTAATTGTAGAGAACAATCAAATATTAACTAGACAACAATCAAACTATAACAAAAGAACAATCAGAATTTAACTGTAGAAAAGAATCAAACTTTAACTGTGGAGAACAATTAAACTTTAACTAGAGAACAATCAAACTTTAACTAGAGAAGAATCAACTTTAACTGTCCTGAACAATCAAACTTTTACTGAGGAAACCAATCAAACTTTAACTAGAGTATAATTAAACTTTAACTTCAGAACAAGCAAACTTTAACTAGAGAACAATGAAACTTTAACTAGAGAACTATCAACTTTAACTGTCCTGAACAATCAAACTTTTACTGCAGAAAACAATCAAACTTTAACTGGAGTACAATTAAACTTTAACTAGAGAACATTCAAACTTTAACTGTCGAGAACAATCAAACTTTAACTGTAGAGACCAATCAAACATTAACTGCAGAAAACAATCAAAATTTAAATGTCCAGATCAATCAAACTTTAACTGTAGAGCATAATCAAACTTTAACTCGAGAACAATAAAACTTTAACTATAGGGAACTATCAAACCTTAACTGTAGATTACAATCAAATTTTACCTGTCAAGAACAATCAAACTTTAACTCTATAGAACAATCAAATATTAACTGTAGAGAACAATCACATTTTTACTGTCCAGAGCAATCAAACTTTAACTGTAGAGAACAATCAAATTTTAACTAGAGAACAATAAAACTTTAATTAGAGAGAACAATCAAACTTTAACTGTAGAAAGCAATCAAACTTTAACTAGAGAACAATCAAACTTTAACTAGAGAACAATCAAACTTTAACGATAGGGAACTATCAAACCTTAACTGTAGATTACAATCAAACTTTAACTGTCAAGAGCAATCAAACTTTAACTGTAGAGAACAATCAAACGTTAACAAGAGAACAATCAAACATTAACTGTAGAGAACAATCAAACTTTAAGTGTATAGAACAATCAAATATTAACTGTAGAGAACAATCAAATTTTAACTGTAGAGAATAATCAAACTTTAACTGTCCAGAGCAATCAAACTTTAACTGTAGAGAACAATCAAATTTTAACTAGAGAGCAATAAAACTTTAATTGTAGAGAACAATCAAACTTTAACGAGAGAACAATCAAACTTTAACTATAGAGAACAATCAAACTTTAACTGTCCAGAGCAATCAAACTTTAACTGTCGAGAACAATCAAACATAAACAAGAGAACAATCAAACTTTAACTATATAAAACAATCAAACTTTAACTAGAGAACAATGAAACATTAACTGGAGAACAATCAAATTTAACGAGACAACAATCAAACTTAAACTATACAGAACAATCTAACTTTAACAAGAGAACAATCAAACTTTAACTTTCGAGAACAATTAAACTTTAACTGTAGAGAATGATCAAGCTATATCTATCAAGAACATTCAAATTTTAACTGCAGACAAGAATCAAACATTAACTGGAGAATAATCAAACGTTAACTGTAGAGAACAATCAAACTTTAACTGTAGAGAACAATCAAACTTTAACTAAAGACCAATCAAACTTTAATTGGAGAGAACAATCAAACTTTAACTGCAAAAAACAATCAAAATTTAACTGCAGAAAACAATCAAACTTTAACTAGAGAACAATCAAACCTTAACTAAGAACTAACAAACTTTAACTGGAGAACAATCAAACATTAACTAGAGAACAATCAAACTTTAATTGTAGAGAACAATCAAATATTATCTGGACAACAATCAAACTATAACAAAAGAACAATCAGACTTTAACTGCAGAACAGAATCAAACTTTAACTGTGGAGAACAATTAAACTTTAACTAGAGAACAATCAAACTTTAACTAGAGAAGAATCAACTTTAACTGTCCTGAACATTCAAACTTTTACTGCAGAAAACAATCAAACTTTAACTAGAGTATAATTAAACTTTAACTTCAGAACAAGCAAACTTTAACTAGAGAACAATGAAACTTTAACTAGAGAACTATCAACTTTAACTGTCCTGAACAATCAAACTTTTACTGCAGAAAACAATCAAACTTTAACTGGAGTACAATTAAACTTTTACTAGAGAACATTCTCTAGTTAAAATTTGATTGCAGAGAACAATCAAACTTTTACTGTCCAGAGCAATCAAACTTTAGCTGTAGAGCATAATCAAACTTTAACTCGAGAACAATAAAACATTAACGATAGGGAACTATCAAACCTTAACTGTAGATTACAATCAAACTTTACCTGTCAAGAACAATCAAACTTTAACTGTATAGAACAATCAAATATTAACTGTAGAGAACAATCACATTTTAACTGTCCAGAGCAATCAAACTTTAACTATATAAAACAATCAAACTTTAACTAGAGAACAATGAAACATTAACTGGAGAACAATCAAACTTTAACTAGACAACAATCAAACTTAAACTATACAGAACAATCAAACTTTAACAAGAGAACAATCAAACTTTAACTTTCGAGAACAATTAAACTTTAACTGTAGAAAATGATCAAGCTTTATCTGTCAAGAACATTCAAATTTTAACTGCAGACAAGAATCAAACATTAACTGTAGAAAGCAATCGAACTTTAACTAGAGAACAATCAAACTTTAACTAGAGAACAATCAAACTTAAACTATAGAGAACAATAAAACTTTAACTAGAGAACAATCAAACTTTAACTGTTGAGAACAATTAAACTTTAACTGTAGAAAATGATCAAGCTTTATCTGTCAAGAACATTCAAATTTTAACTGCAGACAACAATCAAACATTAAATAGAGAACAATCAAACTTTAACTGTAGAGAACAATCAAACTTTAATTGTAGAGAACAATCAAACTTTAACTACAGACCGATCAAACTTTAATTGTAGAGAACAATCAAACTTTAACTGCAGAAAACAATCAAAATTTAACTGCAGAAAACAATCAAACTTTAACTAGAGAACAATCAAACTTTAACGAAGAACAAACAATCTTTAATTGTAGAGAACAATCAAACTTTAACTGGAGAACAATTAACCTTTAACTAGAAAACAATCAAACATTAATGAGAGCACAATCAAAATTTAACTGTAGAGAACAATCAAACTTTAATTGTCCAGAACAATCAAACATTAACTGCAGAAAACAATCAAAATTTAACTGCAGAGAATAATCAAGCATTATCTGTAAAGAACATTAAAATTTTAACTGCAGAGAATAATCAAACTCTAACGAGAGAACAATCAAACTTTAACTGTTGAGAACATTCAAACATTAACTGTAGAGAACAATCAAACTTTAATTAGAGAACAATCAAACTTTAACTGGAGAAAAATCAAACTTTAATTGTTGAGAACAATCAAACTTTAACAAGAGAAAAACCAAACTTTAACTGCAGAGAACAATCAAACTTGAATTGTAGAGAACAATCAAACATTAACTGAAGAAAACAACCACATTTAACTGTAGAGAACAATGAAACTTTAACTAGAGAACAATCAAGCTTTAACTGTAGAGAACAATCAAACATTAACTAGAGAGCAATCAAACTTTAACTGCAGAGAACAATCAAACTTTAACTGTAGAGAACAATCAAACTTTAACTACAGACCGATCAAACTTTAATTGTAGAGAACAATCAAACTTTAACTGCAAAAAACAATAAAATTTAACTGCAGAAAACTATCAAACTTAACTAGAGAACAATCAAACTTTACTGAAGAACAAATAAACTTTAATTGTAGAGAACAATCAAACTTTAATGAGAGAACATTCAAACTTTAACTGTTGAGAACATTCAAACATTAACTGTAGAGAACAATCAAACTTTAACTCTGCAGAACAATCAAACTTTAACGAGAGCACAATCAAAATATAACTGAAGAGAACAATAAAACTTTAACTGGAGAACAATCAAACTTTAACTGTTGAGAACGATCAATCATTAACGAGAGAACAATCAAACTTTAACTGTTGGGAACAATCAAACATTAACTGTAGAGAACAGTCAAACATTAACTGTAGAGAACAATCAAACTTTAATTAGAGAACAATTAAACTTTAACTGGAGAAAAATCAAACTTTAATTGTCGAGAACAATCAAACTTTAACAAGAGAAAAACCAAACTTTAACTGTAGAGAACAATCAAACTTGAATTGTAGAGAACAATCAAACATGAACTGAAGAAAACAATCAAATTTTAACTGTAGGGAACAATGAAACTTTAACTAGAGAACAATCAAGCTTTAACAGTAGAGAACAATCAAACATTAACTGTAGAGAACAATCAAACATTAACTGTAAAGAACAATCAAACTTTAACTGTCCAGAGCAATCAAACTTTAACTGGAGAACAATCAAACTTTACCAAGAGAGCAATCAAATTTTAACTAGGGAACAATCAAACTTTAACTGGAGAACAATCAAACTTTAATTGTCGAGAACAATCAAACTTTAACTGTAGAAAACAATCAAACTTTAACTCGAGAACAATAAAACTTTAACTATAGGGAACTATCAAACCTTAACTGTAGATTACAATCAAACTTTAACTGTCAAGAGCAATGAAACTTTAACTGTAGAGAACAATCAAACGTCAACAAGAGAACAATCAAACATTAACTGTAGAGAACAATCAAATATTAACTGTAGAGAACAATCACATTTTAACTGTAGAGAATAATCAAACGTTAACTGTCCAGAGCAATCAAACTTTAATTGTAGAGAACAATCAAACATTAACTGTCCAGAGCAATCAAACTTTAACTGTCGAGAACAACCAAACGTTAACAAAAGAACAATCAAAGTTTATTGTAGAGAACAATCAAATTTTAACTAGAGAGCAATAAAACTTTAATTGTAGAGATCAATCAAACTTTAACTAGAGAACAATCAAACTTTAATGAGATAAGAATCAAACTTTAACTGTAGAGCACAATCAAACTTTAACTGTCCAGAGCAATCAAACTTTAACTGTCGAGAACAATCAAACATAAACAAGAGAACAATCAAACTTTAACGATAGAAAACAATCAAACTTTAACTAGAGAACAATGAAATAAACTAGAGAACAATCAAACTTTAACTGGAGAACAATCAAACTTTAACGAGATAACAATCAAACTTTAACTGTAGAGCATAATCAAACTTTAACTCAAGAACAATAAAACTTTAACTATAGGGAACTATCAAACCTTAACTGTAGATTACAATCAAACTTTAACTGTCAAGAACAATCAAACTTTAACTGTATAGAACAATCAAATATTAACTGTAGAGAACAATCAAATTTTAACTGGAGAAGAATCAACTTTAACTGTCCTGAACAATCAAACTTTTACTGCAGAAAACAATCAAACTTTAACTAGAGTACAATTAAAGTTTAACTACAGAACAAGCAGACTTTAACTAGAGAACAATGAAACTTTAACTAGAGAACTATCAACTTTAACTGTCCTGAATAATCAAACTTTTACTGCAGAAAACAATCAAACTTTAACGAGAGTACAATTAAACTTTAACTCGAGAACATTCAAACTTTAACTGTCGAGAACAATCAAACTTTAACTGTAGAGCCCTATCAAACATTAACTGCAGTGAACAATCAAACTTTAACTGTCCAGATCAATCAAACTTTAACTGTAGAGAACAATCAAACTTATACTGTCCAGAGCAATCAAACTTTAACTGTAGAGAACAATAAAACTTTAACTATAGGGAACTATCAAACATTAACTGTAGATTACAATCAAACTTTAACTGTCAAGAGCAATCAAACTTTAACTGTAGAGAACAATCAAACGTTAACAAGAGAACAATCAGACATTAACTGTAGAGAACAATCAAATATTAACTGTAGAGAACAATCACATTTTAACTGTAGAGAATAATCAAACGTTAACTGTCCAGAGCAATCAAACTTTAATTGTAGAGAACAATCAAACATTAACTGTCCAGAGCAATCAAACTTTAACTGTCGAGAACAACCAAACGTTAACAAAAGAACAATCAAAGTTTATTGTAGAGAACAATCAAATTTTAACTAGAGAGCAATAAAACTTTAATTGTAGAGATCAATCAAACTTTAACTAGAGAACAATCAAACTTTAACGAGATAAGAATCAAACTTTAACTGTAGAGCACAATCAAACTTTAACTGTCCAGAGCAATCAAACTTTAACTGTCGAGAACAATCAAACATAAACAAGAGAACAATCAAACTTTAACGATAGAAAACAATCAAACTTTAACTAGAGAACAATGAAATAAACTAGAGAACAATCAAACTTTAACTGGAGAACAATCAAACTTTAACGAGATAACAATCAAACTTTAACTGTAGAGCATAATCAAACTTTAACTCAAGAACAATAAAACTTTAACTATAGGGAACTATCAAACCTTAACTGTAGATTACAATCAAACTTTAACTGTCAAGAACAATCAAACTTTAACTGTATAGAACAATCAAATATTAACTGTAGAGAACAATCAAATTTTAACTGTCCAGAGCAATCAAACTTTAACTATACAGAACAATCAAACATTAACAAGAGAACAATCAAACTTTAACTGTAGAGAAGAATCAAATTTTAACTACAGAACAATAAAACTTTAATTAGAGAGAACAATCAAACTTTAACTGTAGAAAGCAATCAAACTTTAACTAGAGAACAATCAAACTTTAACTAGAGAACAATCAAACTTAAACTATAGAGAACAATCAAACTTTAACTAGAGAACAATCAAACTTTAACTGTTGAGAACAATTAAACTTTAACTGTAGAAAATGAACAAGCTTTATCTGTCAAGAACATTCAAATTTTAACTGCAGACAACAATCAAACATTAACTAGAGAACATTCAAACTTTAACTGTAGAGAACAATCAAACTTTAACTGTAGAGAACAATCAAACTTTAACTACAGACCGATCAAACTTTAATTGTAGAGAACAATCAAACTTTAACTGCAGAAAACAATCAAAATTTAACTGCAGAAAACAATCAAACTTTAACGAGAGAACAATCAAACTTTAACGAAGAACAAACAAACTTTAATTGTAGAGAACAATCAAACTTTAACTGGAGAACAATAAACCTTTAACGAGAAAACAATCAAACATTAATGAGAGAACAATCAAAATTTAACTGCAGAGAACAATCAAACATTAATTGTCCAGAACAATCAAACTTTAACTGCAGAAAACAATCAAAATTTAACTGCAGAGAATAATCAAGCTTTATCTGTGAAGAATATTAAAATTTTAACTGCAGAGAACAATCAAACTCTAACGAGAGAACAATCAAACTTTAACTGTTGAGAACATTCAAACATTAACTGTAGAGAACAATCAAACTTTAACTCTGCAGAACAATCAAACTTTAACGAGAGCACAATCAAAATTTAACTGAAGAGAACAATCAAACTTTAACTGGAGAACAATCAAACTTTAACTGTTGAGAACGATCAATCATTAACGAGAGAACAATCAAACTTTAACTGTTGGGAACAATCAAACATTAACTGTAGAGAACAATCAAACATTAACTGTAGAGAACAATCAAACTTTAATTAGAGAACAATCAAACTTTAACTGGAGAAAAATCAAACTTTAATTGTAGAAAACAATCAAACTTTAAATGTGGAGAACAATTAAACTTTAACTAGAGAACAATCAAACTTTAACTGGAGAAGAATCAACTTTAACTGTCCTGAACAATCAAACTTTTACTGCAGAAAACAATCAAACTTTAACTAGAGTACAATTAAACTTTAACTAGAGAACATTCAAACTTTAACTGTCGAGAACAATCAAACTTTAACTGTAGAGACCAATCAAACATTAACTGCAGAGAACAATCAAACTTTAACTGTCCAGATCAATCAAACTTTAACTGCAGAGAACAATCAAACTTGAATTATAGAGAACAATCAAACATGAACTGAAGAAAACAATCAAATTTTAACTGTAGAGAACAATGAAACTTTAACGAGAGAACAATCAAGCTTTAACTGTAGAGAACAATCAAACGTTAACAAGAGAACAATCAAACATTAAATGTAGCAAACAATCAAACTTTAACTGTAGAGAACAATCAAATTTTAACTGTAGAGAACAATGAAACTTTAACTAGAGAACAATCAAGCTTTAACTGTAGAGAACAATCAAACGTTAACAAGAGAACAATCAAACATTAACTGTAGCGAACAATCTAACTTTAACTGTAGAGAACAATCAAACATTAACTGCAGAAAACAATCAAAATTTAAATGTCCAGATCAATCAAACTTTAACTGTAGAGCATAATCAAACTTTAACTCAAGAACAATAAAACTTTAACTATAGGGAACTATCAAACCTTAACTGTAGATTACAATCAAACTTTAACTGTCAAGAACAATCAAACTTTAACTGTATAGAACAATCAAATATTAACTGTAGAGAACAATCAAATTTTAACTGTCCAGAGCAATCAAACTTTAACTATACAGAACAATCAAACATTAACAAGAGAACAATCAAACTTTAACTGTAGAGAAGAATCAAATTTTAACTACAGAACAATCAAACTTTAATTAGAGAGAACAATCAAACTTTAACTGTAGAAAGCAATCAAACTTTAACTAGAGAACAATCAAACTTTAACTAGAGAACAATCAAACTTAAACTATAGAGAACAATCAAACTTTAACTGTTGAGAACAATTAAACTTTAACTGTTGAGAACAATTAAACTTTAACTGTAGAAAATGAACAAGCTTTATCTGTCAAGAACATTCAAATTTTAACTGCAGACAACAATCAAACATTAACTAGAGAACAATCAAACTTTAACTGTAGAGAACAATCAAACTTTAACTGTAGAGAACAATCAAACTTTAACTACAGACCGATCAAACTTTAATTGTAGAGAACAATCAAACTTTAACTGCAGAAAACAATCAAAATATAACTGCAGAAATCAATCAAACTTTAACGAGAGAACAATCAAACTTTAACAAAGAACAAACAAACTTTAATTGTAGAGAACAATCAAACTTTAACTGGAGAACAATTAACCTTTAACGAGAAAACAATCAAACATTAATGAGAGAACAATCAAAATTTAACTGCAGAGAACAATCAAACATTAATTGTCCAGAACAATCAAACTTTAACTGCAGAAAACAATCAAAATTTAACTGCAGAGAATATTCAAGCTTTATCTGTAAAGAATATTAAAATTTTAACTGCCGCGAACAATCAAACTCTAACGAGAGAACAATCAAACTTTAACTGTTGAGAACATTCAAACATTAACTGTAGAGAACAATCAAACTTTAACTCTGCAGAACAATCAAACTTTAACTAGAGCACAATCAAAATTTAACTGAAGAGAACAATCAAACTTTAACTGGAGAACAATAAAACTTTAACTATAGGGAACTATCAAACCTTGACTGTAGATTACAATCAAACTTTAACTGTCAAGAACAATCAAACTTTAACTGTATAGAACAATCAAATATTAACTGTAGAGAACAATCAAATTTTAACTGTCCAGAGCAATCAAACTTTAACTATACAGAACAATCAAACATTAACAAGAGAACAATCAAACTTTAACTGTAGAGAAGAATCAAATTTTAACTACAGAACAATAAAACTTTAATTAGAGAGAACAATCAAACTTTAACTGTAGAAAGCAATCAAACTTTAACTAGAGAACAATCAAACTTTAACTAGAGAACAATCAAACTTAAACTATAGAGAACAATCAAACTTTAACTGGAGAACAATCAAACTTTAACTGTTGAGAACAATTAAACTTTAACTGTAGAAAATGAACAAGCTTTATCTGTCAAGAACATTCAAATTTTAACTGCAGACAACAATCAAACATTAACCAGAGAACAATCAAACTTTAACTGTAGTGAACAATCAAACTTTAACTGTAGAGAACAATCAAACTTTAACTACAGACCGATCAAACTTTAATTGTAGAGAACAATCAAACTTTAACTGCAGAAAACAATCAAAATTTAACTGCAGAAAACAATCAAACTTTAATGAGAGAACAATCAAACTTTAACGAAGAACAAACAAACTTTAATTGTAGAGAACAATCAAACTTTAACTGGAGAACAATTAACCTTTAACGAGAAAACAATCAAACATTAATGAGAGAACAATCAAAATTTAACTGCAGAGAACAA
Source organism: Pristiophorus japonicus (assembly GCF_044704955.1). NCBI lineage: Eukaryota > Metazoa > Chordata > Chondrichthyes > Pristiophoridae > Pristiophorus > Pristiophorus japonicus. The sequence goes on from NC_091982.1 coordinate 104,999,753, forward strand.
TCAAACATTAATTGTCCAGAACAATCAAACTTTAACTGCAGAAAACAATCAAAATTTAACTGCAGAGAATAATCAAGCTTTATCTGTAAAGAATATTAAAATTTTAACTGCCGCGAACAATCAAACTCTAACGAGAGAACAATCAAACTTTAACTGTTGAGAACATTCAAACATTAACTGTAGAGAACAATCAAACTTTAACTCTGCAGAACAATCAAACTTTAACTAGAGCACAATCAAAATTTAACTGAAGAGAACAATCAAACTTTAACTGGAGAACAATCAAACTTTAACTGTTGAGAACGATCAATCATTAACGAGAGAACAATCAAACTTTAACTGTTGGGAACAATCAAACATTAACTGTAGAGAACAATCAAACATTAATTAGAGAACAATCAAACTTTAACTGGAGAAAAATCAAACTTTAATTGTCGAGAACAATCAAACTTTAACAAGAGAAAAACCAAACTTTAACTGTAGAGAACAATCAAACTTGAATTGTAGAGAACAATCAAACATGAACTGAAGAAAACAATCAAATTTTAACTGTAGAGTACAATCAAACTTAAACGAGAGAACAATCAAACTTTAACTAGAGAACAATCAAACTTTAACTGTCAAGAACAATCAAACGTTAACTGTAGAGAACAATCAATCATTAACGAGAGAACAATCAAACATTAACTGTAGAGAAAAATCAAACCTTAACTGGAGAAAAATCAAACTTTAATTGTAGAGAACAATCAAAGTTGAATTGTAGAGAACAATCAAACTTTAACTAGAGAACAATCAAACTTTAATTGTAGAGAACAATCAAATATTAACTAGAAAACAATCAAACTAAAACAAAAGAACAATCAGAATTTAACTGTAGAAAACAATCAAACTTTAACTGTGGAGAACAATTAAACTTTAACTAGAGAACAATCAAACTTTAACGAGAGAAGAATCAACTTTAACTGTCCTGAACAATCAAACTTTTACTGCAGAAAACCATCAAACTTTAACGAGAGTACAATTAAACTTTAACGACAGAACAAGCAAACTTTATCTAGAGAACAATGACACTTTAACGAGAGAACTATCAACTTTAACTGTCCTGAACAATCAAACTTTTACTGCAGAAAACAATCAAACTTTAACTAGAGTACAATTAAACTTTAACTAGAGAACATTCAAACTTTAACTGTCGACAACAATCAAACTTTAACTGTAGAGACCAATCAAACATGAACTGCAGAGAACAATCAAACTTTAACTGTCCAGATCAATCAAACTTTAACTGTAGAGAACAATCAAACTTATACTGTCCAGATCAATCAAACTTTAACTGTAGAGAACAATCAAACTTATATTGTCCAGAGCAATCAAACTTTAACTGTCGAGAACAATCAAACATTAACAAGAGAACAATCAAAGTTTAACTGTAGAGAACAATCAAACTTTAACTAGAGAACAAGCAAACTTTAACAAGAGAACAATCGAACTTTAACTGGAGTGAACAATCGAACTTTAGCTAGAGAACAATCAAACATTAACTGTCGAGAACAATCAAACATTAACAAGAGAACAATCAAACTTTAACTGTAGAGAACAATCAAATTTTAACTTGAGAACAATAATACTTTAATTGGAGACAACAAGCAAACTTTAAGTGTAGAAAACAATCAAACTTTAACTAGAGAACAATCAAACTTTAACTGGAGAAGAATCAACTTTAACTGTCCTGAACAATCAAACTTTTACTGCAGAAAACAATAAAACTTTAACAAGAGAACAATTAAACTTTAAATACAGAACAAGCAAACTTTAACTAGAGAAAAATGACACTTTAACTGGAGAAGAATCAACTTTAACTGTCCTGAACAATCAAACTTTTACTGCAGAAAACAATCAAACTTTAACAAGAGAACAATTAAACTTTAAATACAGAACAAGCAAACTTTAACTAGAGAACAATGACACTTTAACTAGAGAACTATCAACTTTAACTGTCCTGAACAATCAAACTTTTACGGCAGAAAACAATCAAACTTTAACTAGAGTACAATTAAACATTAACTAGAGAACATTCAAACTTTAACTGTCGAGAACAATCAAACTTTAACTGTAGAGACCAATCAAACATTAACTGCAGAGAACAATCAAACTTTAACTGTCCAGATCAATCAAACTTTAACTGTAGAGAACAATCAAACTTATACTGTCCAGAGCAATCAAACTTTAACTGTAGAGTACAATCAAACTTTAACTCGAGAATGATAAAACTTTAACTATAGGGAACTATCAAACCTTAACTGTAGATTACAATCAAACTTATACTGTCCAGAGCAATCAAACTTTAACTGTAGAGTACAATCAAACTTAAACGAGAGAACAATCAAACTTTAACTAGAGAACAATCAAACTTTAACTGTCAAGAACAATCAAACGTTAACTGTAGAGAACAATCAATCATTAACGAGAGAACAATCAAACATTAACTGTAGAGAAAAATCAAACCTTAACTGGAGAAAAATCAAACTTTAATTGTAGAGAACAATCAAACTTTAACAAGAGAAAAATCAAACTTTAACTGTAGAGAACAATCAAAGTTGAATTGTAGAGAACAATCAAACTTTAATTAGAGAACAATCAAACTTTAATTGTAGAGAACAATCAAATATTAACTAGACAACAATCAAACTAAAACAAAAGAACAATCAGACTTTAACTGTAGAAAACAATCAAACTTTAACTGTGGAGAACAATTAAACTTTAACTAGAGAACAATCAAACTTTAACGAGAGAAGAATCAACTTTAACTGTCCTGAACAATCAAACTTTTACTGCAGAAAACAATCAAACTTTAACGAGAGTACAATTAAACTTTAACTACAGAACAAGCAAACTTTATCTAGAGAACAATGACACTTTAACTAGAGAACTATCAACTTTAACTGTCCTGAACAATCAAACTTTTACTGCAGAAAACAATCAAACTTTAACTAGAGTACAATTAAACTTTAACTAGAGAACATTCAAACTTTAACTGTCAAGAACAATCAAACTTTAACTGTAGAGACCAATCAAACATGAACTGCAGAGAACAAGCAAACTTTAACTGTCCAGATCAATCAAACTTTAACGGTAGAGAACAATCAAACTTATACTTTCCAGATCAATCAAACTTTAACTGTAGAGAACAATCAAACTTATATTGTCCAGAGCAATCAAACTTTAACTGTCGAGAACAATCAAACATTAACAAGAGAACAATCAAAGTTTAACTGTAGAGAACCATCAAATTTTAACTAGAGAGCAATAAAACTTTAATTGTAGAGAACAATCAAACTTTAACTAGAGAACAATCAAACTTTAACGAGAGAACAATCAAACTTTAACTGGAGTGAACAATCAAATTTTAACTAGAGAACAATAATACTTTAATTGGAGACAACAATCAAACTTTAAGTGTAGAAAACAATCAAACTTTAACTAGAGAACAATCAAACTTTAACTAAAGAACAATCAAATTAAACTATAGAGAACAATCAAACTTTATCTGTCAAGAACATTCAAATTTTAACTGCAGACAAGAATTAAACATTAACTAGAGAACAATCAAACTTTAACTGTAGAGAACAATCAAACTTTAACTGTTGGGAACAATCAAACATTAACTGTAGAGAACAATCAAACATTAACTGTAGAGAACAATCAAACTTTAACTAGAGAACAATCAAACTTTAACTGTCGAGAACAATCAAACATTAACTGTAAAGAACAATCAAACTTTAACTGTCCAGAGCAATCAAACTTTAACTAGAGAACAATCAAACTTTACCTAGAGAGCAATCAAATTTTAACGAGGGAACAATCAAACTTTAGCTGGAGAACAATCAAACATTAATTGTTGAGAACAATCAAACTTTAATTGTCGAGAACAATCAAACTTTAACTGTAGAACACAATCAAACTTTAACTCGAGAACAATAAAACTGTAACTATAGGGAACTATCAAAACTAACTGTAGATTACAATCAAACTTTAACTGTCAAGAGCAATCAAAGTTTAACTGTAGAGAACCATCAAATTTTAACTAGAGAGCAATAAAACTTTAATTGTAGAGAACAATCAAACTTTAACTAGAGAACAATCAAACTTTAACGAGAGAACAATCGAACTTTAACTGGAGTGAACAATCGAACTTTAGCTAGAGAACAATCAAACATTAACTGTCGAGAACAATCAAACATTAACAAGAGAACAATCAAACTTTAACTGTAGAGAACAATCAAATTTTAACTAGAGAACAATAATACTTTAATTGGAGACAACAATCAAACTTTAAGTGTAGAAAACAATCAAACTTTAACGAGAGAACGATCAAACTTTAACTAAAGAACAATCAAATTAAACTATAGAGAACAATCAAACTTTAACTAGAGAACAATCAAACTTTAACTGTCGAGAACAATTAAACTTTAACTATAGAGAATGATCAAGCTTTATCTGTCAAGAACATTCAAATTTTAACTGCAGACAAGAATCAAACATTAACTAGAGAATAATCAAACTTTAACTGTAGAGAACAATCAAACTTTAACTGTTGGGAACAATCAAACATTAACTGTAGAGAACAATCAAACATTAACTGTAGAGAACAATCAAACTTTAACTAGAGAACAATCAAACTTTAACTGTCGAGAACAATCAAACATTAACTGTAAAGAACAATCAAACTTTAACTGTCCAGAGCAATCAAACTTTAACTAGAGAACAATCAAACTTTACCTAGAGAGCAATCAAATTTTAACGAGGGAACAATCAAACTTTAGCTGGAGAACAATCAAACTTTAATTGTCGAGAACAATCAAACTTTAATTGTCGAGAACAATCAAACTTTAACTGTAGAACACAATCAAACTTTAACTCGAGAACAATAAAACTGTAACTATAGGGAACTATCAAACCTAACTGTAGATTACAATCAAACTTTAACTGTCAAGAGCAATCAAACTTTAACTGTAGAGAACAATCAAACGTTAACAAGAGAACAATCAAACATTAACTGTAGAGAACAATCAAACTTTAACTGTATAGAACAATCAAATATTAACTGTAGAGAACAATCAAATTTTAACTGTAGAGAATAATTAAACTTTAACTTTCCAAATCAATCAAACTTTAACTGTAGAGAACAATCAAACATTAACTGTCCACAGGAATCAAACTTTAACTGTCGAGAACAATCAAACGTTAACAAGAGAACAATCAAAGTTTAACTGTAGAGAACCATCAAATTTTAACTAGAGAGCAATACAACTTTAATTGTAGAGAACAATCAAACTTTAATTAGAGAACAATCAAACTTTAACGAGAGAAGAATCAAACTTTAACTATAGAGCACAATCAAACTTTAACTGTCCAGAGCAATCAAAACTTTAACTGTCGAGAACAATCAAACATTAACAAGAGAACTATCAAACTTTTACTGTAGAGAACAATCAAACATTAACTGTAGGGAACAATCAAACTTTAACTGGAAAACAATCAAACTTAACTAGAGAACAATCAAACTTTAACGAAGAACAAACAAACTTTAATTGTAGAGAACAATCAAACTTTAATGAGAGAACAATCAAACTTTAACTGTTGAGAACATTCAAACATTAACTGCAGAGAACAATCAAACTTTAACTCTGCAGAACAATCAAACTTTAACTAGAGCACAATCACAATTTAACTGGAGAACAATCAAACTTTAACTAGAGAACAATCAAACTTTAACTGTTGAGAACAATCAATCATTAAAGAGAGAACAATCAAACATTAACTGTAGAGAAAAATCAAACCTTAACTGGAGAAAAATCAAACTTTAATTGTAGAGAACAATTAAACTTTAACAAGAGGAAAATCAAACTTTAACTGTAGAGAACAATCAAAGTTGAATTGTAGAGAACAATCAAACTTTAATTGTAGAGAACAATCAAATATTAACTAGACAACAATCAAACTATATCTAAAGAACAATCAGACTTTAACTGTAGAAAACAATCAAACTTTAACTGTGGAGAACAATTAAACTTTAACTAGAGAACAATCAAACTTTTACTGCAGAAAACAATCAAACTTTAACGAGAGTACAATTAACTTTAACGACAGAACAAGCAAACTTTAACGAGAGAACAATGACACTTTAACTAGAGAACTATCAACTTTAACTGTCCTGAACAATCAAACTTTTACTGCAGAAAACAATCAAACTTTAACTAGAGTACAATTAAACTTTAACTAGAGAACATTCAAACTTTAACTGTCGAGAACAATCAAACTTTAACTGTAGAGACCTATCAAACATTAACTGTATAGAACAATCAAATATTAACTGTAGAGAGCAATCAAATTTTAACTGTCCAGAGCAATCAAACTTTAACTGTAGAGAACAATCAAACATTAACTGTCCAGAGCAATCAAACTTTACCTGTCGAGAACAATCAAATGTTAACAAGAGAACAATTAAAGTTTAACTGTAGAGAACAATCACATTTTAACTAGAGAACAATAAAACTTTAATTAGAGAGAACAATCAAACTTTAACTGCAGAAGACAATCAAACTTTAACTAGAGAACAATCAAACTTTAAATAGAGAACAATCAAACTTAAACTATAGAGAACAATCAAACTTTAACTAGAGAACAATCAAACTTTAACTGTCGAGAACAATTAAACTTTAACTGTAGAGAATGATCAAACTTTATCTGTCAAGAACATTCAAATTTTAACTGCAGACAACAATCAAACATTAACTAGAGAACAATCAAACTTTAACTGTAGAGAACAATCAAACTTTAACTGTAGAGAACAATCAAACTTTAACTACAGACCGAGCAAACATTAATTGTAGCGAACAATCAAACTTTAACTTTCAAGAACAACTAAACTTTAAATGTAGAGAATGATCAAGCTTTATCTGTCAAGAACATTCGAATTTTAACTGCAGACAAGAATCAAACATTAACTAGAGAATAATCAAACTTTAACTGTAGAGAACAATCAAACTTTAACTGTCGAGAACAATCAAACTTTAACTACAGACCGATCAAACTTTAATTGTCGAGAACAATCAAACTTTAACTGCAAAAAACAATCAAACTTAACTAGAGAACAATCAAACTTTAACGAAGAACAAACAAACTTTAATTGTAGAGAACAATCAAACTTTAACGAGAGAACAATGAAACTTAAACTGTTGAGAACATTCAAACATTAACTGTAGAGAACAATCAAACTTTAACTCTGCAGAACAATCAAACTTTAACTAGAGCACAATCAAAATTTAACTGAAGAGAACAATCAAACTTTAACTAGGGAACAATCAAACTTTAACTGTTGAGAACGATCAATCATTAATGAGAGAACAATCAAACATTAACTGCAGAGAACAATCAAACTTTAACAAGAGAAAAACCAAACTTTAACTGTAGAGAACACTCAAACTTGAATTGTAGAGAACAATCAAACATGAACTGAAGAAAACAATCAAATTTTAACTGCAGAGAACAATGAAAGTTTAACTAGAGAACAATCAAGCTATAACTGTAGAGAACAATCAAACATTAACTGTAGAGGACAATCAAACTTTAACTGTCCAGAGCAATCAAACTTTAACTGTCGAGAACAATCAAACATTAACTGTAAAGAACAATCAAACTTTAACTGTCCAGAGCAATCAAACTTTACCTAGAGAGCAATCAAATTTTAACTAGGGAACAATCAAACTTTAACTGGAGAACAATCAAACTTTAATTGTCGAGAACAATCAAACTTTAACTGTAGAAAACAATCAAACTTTAACTGTCGAAAACAATCAAACTTTAACTCGAGAACAATAAAACTTTAACCATAGGGAACTAATAAACCTTAACTGTAGATTACAATCAAACTTTAACTGTCAAGAGCAATCAAACTTTAACTGTAGAGAACAATCAAACATTAACAAGAGAACAATCAAACATTAACTGTACAGAACAATCAAACTTTAAATGTATAGAACAATCAAATATTAACTGTAGAGAACAATCAAATTTTAACTGTCCAGAGCAATCAAACTTTAACTATAGAGAACAATCAAGCATTAACAAGAGAACAATCAAACTTTAATTGCAGAGAACAATCAAACATTAACAAGAGAACAATAAAACTTTAATGAGAGAGAACAATCAAACTTTAACTGTAGAAAACAATCAAACTTTAACTAGAGAACAATCAAACTTTAACTATAGGGAACTATCAAACCTTAACTGTAGATTACAATCAAACTTTAACGAGAGAACAATCAAACTTTAACTGTCGAGAACAATTAAACTTTAACTGTAGAAAATGATCAAGCTTTATCTGTCAAGAACATTCAAATTTTAACTGCAGACAACAATCAAACATTAACTCGAGAACAATCAAACTTTAACTGTAGAGAACAATCAAACTTTAACTGTAGAGTACAATCAAACTTTAACTCGAGAACAATAAAACTTTAACTATAGGGAACTAATAAACCTTAACTGTAGATTACAATCAAACTTTAACTGTCAAGAGCAATCAAACTTCAACTGTAGAGAACAATCAAACGTTAACAAGAGAACAATCAAACATTTACTGTGGAGAACAATCACACTTTAAATATATGTAGCAATCAAATATTAACTGTAGAGAACAATTAAATTTTAACTGTCCAGAGCAATCAAACTTTAACTATAGAGAACAATCAAACATTAACAAGAGAACAATCAAACTTTAACTGCAGAGAACAATCAAACATTAACAAGAGAAAATAAAACTTTAATGAGAGAGAACAATCAAACATTAACTGTAGAGGACAATCAAACTTTAACTGTCCAGAGCAATCAAACTTTAACTGTCGAGAACAATCAAACATTAACTGTAAAGAACAATCAAACTTTAACTGTCCAGAGCAATCAAACTTTACCTAGAGAGCAATCAAATTTTAACTAGGGAACAATCAAACTTTAACTGGAGAACAATCAAACTTTAATTGTTGAGAACAATCAAACTTTAACTGTAGAAAACAATCAAACTTTAACTGTCGAAAACAATCAAACTTTAAGTCGAGAACAATAAAACTTTAACCATAGGGAACTAACAAACCTTAACTGTAGATTACAATCAAACTTTAACTGTCAAGAGCAATCAAACTTTAACTGTAGAGAACAATCAAACATTAACAAGAGAACAATCAAACATTAACTGTACAGAACAATCAAACTTTAAATGGATAGAACAATCAAATATTAACTGTAGAGAACAATCAAATTTTAACTGTCCAGAGCAATCAAACTTTAACTATAGAGAACAATCAACCATTAACAAGAGAACAATCAAACTTTAACTGCAGGGAACAATCAAACATTAACAAGAGAACAATAAAACTTTAATGAGAGAGAACAATCAAACTTTAACTGTAGAAAACAATCAAACTTTAACTAGAGAACAATCAAACTTTAACTATAGGGAACTATCAAACCTTAACTGTAGATTACAATCAAACTTTAACGAGAGAACAATCAAACTTTAACTGTCGAGAACAATTAAACTTTAACTGTAGAAAATGATCAAGCTTTATCTGTCAAGAACATTCAAATTTTAACTGCAGACAACAATCAAACATTAACTCGAGAACAATCAAACTTTAACTGTAGAGAACAATCAAACTTTAACTGTAGAGTACAATCAAACTTTAACTCGAGAACAATCAAACTTAAACTATAGAGAATAATCAAACTTTAACTAGAGAACAATCAAACATTAACTGTAGAGAACAATCAAACTGTAACTCTGCAGAACAATCAAACTTTAACGAGAGCACAATCAAAATTTAACTGAAGAGAACAATCAAACTTTAACTAGAGAACAATCAAACTTTAACTGTTGAGAACGATCAATCATTAACGAGAGAACAATCAAACTTTAACTGTTGGGAACAATCAAACAGTAACTGTAGAGAACAATCAAACATTAACTGTAGAGAACAATCAAACTTTAACTAGAGAACAATCAAACTTTAACTGGAGAAAAATCAAACTTTAATTGTCGAGAACAATCAAACTTTAACTGTCGAGAACAATCAAACATTAACAAGAGAACAATCAAACTTTAACTATAGAGAAGAATCAAACTTTAACTAGAGAACAACCACATTTTAAATAGAGAACAATAAAACTTTATTTGGAGAAAACAATCAAACTTTAACTGCAGAGAACAATCAAACATTAACAAGAGAAAATAAAACTTTAATGAGAGAGAACAATCAAACATTAACTGTAGAGGACAATCAAACTTTAACTGTCCAGAGCAATCAAACTTTAACTGTCGAGAACAATCAAACATTAACTGTAAAGAACAATCAAACTTTAACTGTCCAGAGCAATCAAACTTTACCTAGAGAGCAATCAAATTTTAACTAGGGAACAATCAAACTTTAACTGGAGAACAATCAAACTTTAATTGTCGAGAACAATCAAACTTTAACTGTAGAAAACAATCAAACTTTAACTGTCGAAAACAATCAAACTTTAAGTCGAGAACAATAAAACTTTAACCATAGGGAACTAACAAACCTTAACTGTAGATTACAATCAAACTTTAACTGTCAAGAGCAATCAAACTTTAACTGTAGAGAACAATCAAACATTAACAAGAGAACAATCAAACATTAACTGTACAGAACAATCAAACTTTAAATGGATAGAACAATCAAATATTAACTGTAGAGAACAATCAAATTTTAACTGTCCAGAGCAATCAAACTTTAACTATAGAGAACAATCAACCATTAACAAGAGAACAATCAAACTTTAACTGCAGGGAACAATCAAACATTAACAAGAGAACAATAAAACTTTAATGAGAGAGAACAATCAAACTTTAACTGTAGAAAACAATCAAACTTTAACTAGAGAACAATCAAACTTTAACTATAGGGAACTATCAAACCTTAACTGTAGATTACAATCAAACTTTAACGAGAGAACAATCAAACTTTAACTGTCGAGAACAATTAAACTTTAACTGTAGAAAATGATCAAGCTTTATCTGTCAAGAACATTCAAATTTTAACTGCAGACAACAATCAAACATTAACTCGAGAACAATCAAACTTTAACTGTAGAGAACAATCAAACTTTAACTGTAGAGTACAATCAAACTTTAACTCGAGAACAATAAAACTTTAACTATAGGGAACTAATAAACCTTAACTGTAGATTACAATCAAACTTTAACTGTCAAGAGCAATCAAACTTCAACTGTAGAGAACAATCAAACGTTAACAAGAGAACAATCAAACATTTACTGTGGAGAACAATCAAACTTTAAATATATGTAGCAATCAAATATTAACTGTAGAGAACAATTAAATTTTAACTGTCCAGAGCAATCAAACTTTAACTATAGAGAACAATCAAACATTAACAAGAGAACAATCAAACTTTAACTGCAGAGAACAATCAAACATTAACAAGAGAAAATAAAACTTTAATGAGAGAGAACAATCAAACTTTAACTGTAGAAAACAATCAAACTTTAACTAGAGAACAATCAAACTTTAGCTAGAGAACAATCAAACTTAAACTATAGAGAACAATCAAACTTTAACTAGAGAACAATCAAACGTTAACTGTCGAGAACAATTAAACTTTAACTGTAGAAAATGATCAAGCTTTATCTGTCAAGAACATTCAAATTTTAACTGCAGAGAACAATCAAACATTAACTACAGACCGATCAAACTTTAATTGTAGAGAACAATCAAACTTTAACTGCGGAAAACAATCAAAATTTAACTGCAGAAAACAATCAAACTTTAACTAGAGAACAAGCAAACTTTAACGAAGAACAAACGTTAATTGTAGAGAACAATCAAACTTTAACTGGAGAACAATTAACCTTTAACTAGAAAACAATCAAACTTTAATGAGAGAACAATCAAAATTTAACTGTAGAGAACAATCAAACTTTAATTGTCCAGAACAATCAAACTTTAACTGCAGAGAATAATCAAGCTTTATCTGTAAAGAATATTAAAATTTTAACTGCAGAGAACAATCAAACTCCAACGAGAGAACAATCAAACTTTAACTGTTGAGAACAATCAAAATTTAACTGTAGAGAACAATCCAACTTTAACTGTTGAGAACGATCAATCATTAACGAGAGAACAATCAAACTTTAACTGTTGGGAACAATCAAACATTAACTGTAGAGAACAATCAAACATTAACTGTAGAGAACAATCAAACTTTAACAAGAGAAAAGCCAAACATTAACTGTGGAGAACAATCAAACTTTAACTGTCCACAGCAATCAAACTTTAACTGTAGAGAACAATCAAACATTAACTGTAGAGAACAATCTTACTTTAACTGTCCAGAGCAATCAAACGTTAACTAGAGAACAATCAAACTTTAGCTAGAGAGCAATCAAATTTTAACTAGGGAACAATCAAACTTTAACTGGAGAACAATCAAACTTTAATTGTCGAGAACAATCAAACTTTAATTGTCGAGAACAATCAAATTTTAACTGTAGAAAACAATCAAACTTTAACTCGAGAACAATAAAACTTTAACTATAGGGAACTATCAAACCTTAACTGTAGATTACAATCAAACTTTAACTGTCAAGAGCAATCAAACTTTAACTGTAGAGAACAATCAAAAGTTAACAAGAGACCAATCAAACATTAACTGTCGAGAACAAGCAAACTTTAACTGTATAGAACAATCAAATATTATCTGTAGAGAACAATCAAATATTAACTGTAGAGAACAATCAAATTTTAACTGTAGAGAATAATCAAACTTTAACTGTCCAGAGCAATCAAACTTTAACTGTAGAGAACAATCAAACATTAACTGTATAGAACAATCAGATATTAACTGTAGAGAACAATCACATTTTAACTGTAGAGAACAATCAAACATTAACTGTCCAGAGCAATCAAACTTTAACTGTCGAGAACAATCAAACGTTAACAAGAGAACAATCAAAGTTTAACTGTAGAGAACAATCACATTTTAAATAGAGAACAATAAAACTTTAATTGGAGAGAACAATCACACTTTAACTGTAGAAAACAATCAAACTTTAACTAGAGAACAATCAAACTTTAACTGGAGAACAATCAAACTTAAACTATAGAGAATAATCAAACTTTAACTAGAGAACAATCAAACATTAACTGTAGAGAACAATCAAACTGTAACTCTGCAGAACAATCAAACTTTAACGAGAGCACAATCAAAATTTAACTGAAGAGAACAATCAAACTTTAACTAGAGAACAATCAAACTTTAACTGTTGAGAACGATCAATCATTAACGAGAGAACAATCAAACTTTAACTGTTGGGAACAATCAAACAGTAACTGTAGAGAACAATCAAACATTAACTGTAGAGAACAATCAAACTTTAACTAGAGAACAATCAAACTTTAACTGGAGAAAAATCAAACTTTAATTGTCGAGAACAATCAAACTTTAACAAGAGAAAAAACAAACATTAACTGTAGAGAACAATCAAACTTTAACTGTCCAGAGCAATCAAACTTTAACTGTAGAGAACAATCAAACATTAACTGTAGAGAACAATCAAACTTTAACTGTCCAGAGCAATCAAACTTTAACTAGAGAAAAATCAAACTTTACCTAGAGAGCAATCAAATGTTAACTAGAGAACAATCAAACTTTAACTCGAGAACAATCAACCTTTAATTGTCGAGAACAATCAAACTTTAACTGTAGAAAACAATCAAACTTTAACTCAAGAACAATAAAACTTTAACTATAGGGAATTATCAAACCTTAACTGTAGATTACAATCAAACTTTAACTGTCAAGAGCAATCAAACTTTAACTGTAGAGAACAATCAAACGTTAACAAGAGAACAATCAAACATTAACTGCAGAGACAATCAAACTTTAACTGTATAGAACAATCAAATATTATCTGTAGAGAACAATCAAATATTACCTGTAGTGAACAATCAAATTTTAACTGTAGAGGATAATCAAACTTTAACTGTCCAGAGCAATCATACTTTAACTGTCGAGAACAATCAAACATTAACTGTCCAGAGAAATCAAACTTTAACTGTCGAGAACAATCAAACATTAACAAGAGAACAATCAAAGTTTAACTGTAGAGAACAATCAAATTTTAACTAGAGAGCAATAAAACTTTAATTGTAGAGAACAATCAAACTTTAACTAGAGAACAATCAAACTTTAACGATAGAAGAATCAAACTTTAACTATAGAGCACAATCAAACTTTAACTGTCCAGATCAATCAAACTTTAACTGTCGAGAACAATCAAACATTAACAAGAGAACAATCAAACTTTAACTATAGAGAAGAATCAAACTTTAACTAGAGAACAACCACATTTTAAATAGAGAACAATAAAACTTTATTTGGAGAAAACAATCAAACTTTAACTGTAGAAAACAATCAAACTTTAACTAGAGAACAATCAAACATTAACTAGAGAAAAATCAAACTTAAACTATAGAGAAGAATCAAACTTTAACTAGAGAACAATCAAATTTTAACTGTCGAGAATAATTAAACTTTGACTGTCGAGAATGATCTAGCTTTATCTGTCAAGAGCATTCAAATTTTAACTGCAGACAACAATCAAGCATTAACTAGAGAACAATCAAACCTTAACTGTAGAGAACAATCAAACTTTAACTGTAGAGAACAATCAAACTTTAACTACAGACCGATCAAACTTTAATTGTAGAGAACAATCAAACTTTAACTGCACAAAACAATCAAAATTTAACTGCAGAAAACAATCAAACTTTAACTAGAGAACAATCAAACTTTAACGAAGAACAAAGAACCTTTAATTGTAGAGAACAATCAAACATTAACTGGAGAACAATTAACCTTTAACTAGAAAACAATCAAACTTTAATGAGAGAACAATCAAACTTTAACTGTAGAGAACAATCAAACTTTAATTGTCCAGAACAATCAAACTTTAACTGTAGAAAACAAACAAACTTTAACTGCAGAGAATAATCAAGCTTTATCTGTAAAGAACATTAACATTTTAACTGCAGAGAACAATCAAACTTTAACGAGATAACAATCAAACTTTAATTCTCCAGAACAATCAAACTTTTACTGTAGAAAACAATCAAACTTTAACTGCAGAGAACAATCAATATTTAACTAGGGAACAATCAAAATTATCTGGAGAACAATCAAACTTGAACAAGAGAACAATCAAATTTTAACTATAGAAAACAATCAAACTTTAACTGTTGAGAGCAATCAAAAATTAACTGAAGAGAACAATCAAACTTTAACTGTTTCGAACAATCAAACATTAACTAGAGAACAATCAAACATTAACGAAAGAACAATCAAACTTGAACTGTGGAGAACAATCAAACATTAACTGAAAAGAACAATCAAACTTTAATGAGAGAACAATCAAACTTTAACTGTAGAGAACAATCAAACTTTAATTGTCCAGAACAATCAAACTTTAACTGTAGAAAACAATCAAACTTTAACTGCAGAGAACAATCAAGTTTATCTGTAAAGAACATTAACATTTTAACTGCAGAGAACAATCAAACTTTAACGAGATAACAATCAAACTTTAATTCTTCAGAACAATCAAACTTTTACTGTAGAAAACAATCAAACTTTAACTGCAGAGAACAATCAATATTTAACTAGAGAACAATCAAAATTATCTGGAGAACAATCAAACTTGAACAAGAGAACAATCAAATTTTAACTATAGAAAACAATCAAACTTTAACTGTTGAGAGCAATCAAAAATTAACTGAAGAGAACAATCAAACTTTAACTGTTTCGAACAATCAAACATTAACTAGAGAACAATCAAACATTAACTAAAGAACAATCAAACTTGAACTGTGGAGAACAATCAAACATTAACTGAAGAGAACAATCAAACTTTAATGAGAGAACAATCAAACATTAACTAGAGAACAATCAAACATTAATGAAAGAACAATCAAACTTGAACTGTGGAGAACAATCAAACATTAACTGAAGAGAACAATCAAACTTTAATGAGAGAACAATCAAACTTTAACTGTAGAGAACAATCAAACTTTAACTGCAGAGAATAATCAAGCTTTATCTGTAAAGAACATTAACATTTTAACTGCAGAGAACAATCAAACTTTAACGAGATAACAATCAAACTTTAATTCTCCAGAACAATCAAACTTTTACTGTAGAAAACAATCAAACTTTAACTGCAGAGAACAATCATTATTTAACTAGAGAACAATCAAAATTATCTAGAGAACAATCAAACTTTAACATGAGAACATTCAAATTTTAACTATAGAAAACAATCAAACTTTAACTGTTGAGAACAATCAAAAATTAACTGAAGAGAACAATCAAACTTTAACTGTTTCGAACAATCAAACATTAACTAGAGAACAATCAAACATTAACGAAAGAACAATCAAACTTGAACTGTGGAGAACAATCAAACATTAACTGAAGAGAACAATCAAACTTTAACTGTGGAGAACAATTGAACCTTAACTAGGGAACAATCGAACTTGAACTGTAGACAACAATCAAACTTTAACAGAAGAACAAATAAACTTTAATTGCACAGAACAATTAAACATTAACTGTAGAGAACAATCAAACTTTAACTGTAGAGAACAATCAAACATTAACTGCAGAGAACAATCAACTTTAACTGTGGAGAACAATTGAACCTTAACTAGGGAACAATCGAACTTTAACTGTAGAGAACAATCAAACTTTAACAAGAGAAGAAATACACTTTAACTGCAGAGAACAATCAAACATTAACTGTAGAGAACAATCAAGCTTTAACTGTAGAGAACAATCAAACTTTAACATGACAACAATCAAACATTAACTGAGAAACAATCAAATTTTAACTAGAGAAGAATCCAACTTTAACTAGACAACAATCAAACTTTAATGAGAGAACAGTCAAGCTTTAACTGTAGAAAGCAATCAAACTTTAACGAGAGAACAATCAAACATTAACTGTAGAGAACAATCAAACTTTAACTCGTGAACAACCAAACTTTTACTATTGACAACAATCAAACTTTATCTGTAGAGAACAATCAAACATTAACTAGAGAACAATCAAACATTAACTAGAGCACAATCAAATGTTAACTGAAGAGAACAATCAAACTTTAACTGTAGAGAACGATAAAACATTATCTACAGAACAATCAGACTTTAACTGTCGAGAACAATCAAATATTAACTGTAGAGAACAATCAAAAATTAACTGTAGAGAACAATCAACATTTTACTGTTGGGAACAATCAAACATTAACTGTAGAGAACAATCAAACATTAACTAGAGAACAATCAAACTTTAACAAGAGAACAATCAAACTTTAACTGCCGAGAACAATCAAACTTTTACTGTAGAAAACAATCAAACATTAACTAGAGAACAATCAAACATGAACTTGAGAACAATCAAACTTTAACTCTGTTGAACAATCAAACTTTAACAAGAGCACAATCAGACTTTAACTGTTGAGAACAATCAAACATTAACTAGAGAACAATCAAACTTTAACTGTAGAGTACAATCAAAATTTAACTGTAGAGAACAATCAAACTTTAACTGTAGAGAACAATCAATCATGAGCTAAAGAACAATCAAACTTCAACTGTTGACAACATTCAAACTTTAACTGCAGAGAACAATCAAACATGAACTAGAAAACAATCAAACTTTAAATGTTGAGAACAATAAAGCGTTAACTAGAGAACAATTAAACTTTAACTCTCCAGAACAATCAAACTTTAACTAGAAAACAATCGAACTATAACTGTAGAGAACAATCAAACTTTAACTAGAGAACAATCAAACTTTAACTGCCGAGAACAATCAAACTTTTACTGCAGAGAACAATCAAACTTTAACTAGTGAACAACCAAACTTTAACTATTGACAACAATCATACTTTATCTGTAGAGAACAATCAAACTTTAACTAGAGAACAATCAAACATGAACTTGAGAACAATCAAACTTTAACTCTGTTGAACAAACAAACTTTAACAAGAGCACAATCAGACTTTAACTGTTGAGAACAATCAAACATTAACTAGAGAACAATCAAACTTTAACTGTAGAGTACAATCAAAATTTAACTGTAGAGAACAATCAAACTTTAACTGTAGAGAACAATCAATCATGAGCTAAAGAACAATCAAACTTCAACTGTTGACAACATTCAAACTTTAACTGCAGAGAACAATCAAACATGAACTAGAAAACAATCAAACTTTAAATGTTGAGAACAATAAAGCGTTAACTAGAGAACAATTAAACTTTAACTCTCCAGAACAATCAAACTTTAACTAGAAAACAATCGAACTATAACTGTAGAGAACAATCAAACTTTAACTAGAGAACAATCAAACTTTAACTGCCGAGAACAATCAAACTTTTACTGCAGAGAACAATCAAACTTTAACTAGTGAACAACCAAACTTTAACTATTGACAACAATGATACTTTATCTGTAGAGAACAATCAAACATTAACTAGAGAACAATCAAACATTAACTAGAGCACAATCAAATGTTAACTGAAGAGAACAATCAAACTTTAACTAGAGAAAAATTAAACTTTAACTGTTGAGAACATTCAAACATTAGCGAGAGAACAATCAAACTTTAACTAGTGAACAACCAAACTTTAACTATTGACAACAATCATACTTTATCTGTAGAGAACAATCAAACATTAACTAGAGCACAATCAAATGTTAACTGAAGAGAACAATCAAATTTTAACTAGAGAAAAATTAAACTTTAACTGTTGAGAACATTCAAACATTAGCGAGAGAACAATCAAACTTTAACTGTAGAGAACGATAAAACATTATCTACAGAACAATCAAACTTTAACTGTTGAGAACTATCAAAATTTAACTGTTGAGAACAATCAAACATTAACTGGAGAGAACAATCAAACATTAACGAGAGAACAATCAGACTTTAACTGTCGAGAACAATCAAATATTAACTGTAGAGAACAATCAAAATTTTACTGTTGGGAACAATCAAACATTAACTGTAGAGAACAATCAAACATTAACTAGAGAACAATCAAACTTTAACTGTAGAGAACAATCAAACTTTAATGTAGAAAACAATCAAACATTAACTAGAGAACAATCAAACATGAACTTGAGAACAATCAAACTTTAACTCTGTTGAACAATCAAACTTTAACAAGAGCACAATCAGACTTTAACTGTTGAGAACAATCAAACATTAACTAGAGAACAATCAAACTTTAACTGTAGAGTACAATTAAAATTTAACTGTAGAGAACAATCAAACTTTAACTGTAGAGAACAATCAATCATGAGCTAAAGAACAATCAAACTTCAACTGTTGACAACATTCAAACTTTAACTGCAGAGAACAATCAAACATGGACTAGAAAACAATCAAACTTTAAATGTTGAGAACAATAAAACGTTAACTAGAGAACAATTAAACTTTAACTCTCCAGAACAATCAAACTTTAACTAGAAAACAATCGAACTATAACTGTAGAGAACAATCAAACTTTAACTAGAGAACAATCAAACTTTAACTGCCGAGAACAATCAAACTTTTACTGCAGAGAACAATCAAACTTTAACTAGTGAACAACCAAACTTTAACTATTGACAACAATCATACTTTATCTGTAGAGAACAATCAAGCATTAACTAGAGAACAATCAAACATTAACTAGAGCACAATCAAATGTTAACTGAAGAGAACAATCAAACTTTAACTAGAGAAAAATTAAACTTTAACTGTTGAGAACATTCAAACATTAGCGAGAGAACAATCAAACTTTAACTAGTGAACAACCAAACTTTAACTATTGACAACAATCATACTTTATCTGTAGAGAACAATCAAACATTAACTAGAGCACAATCAAATGTTAACTGAAGAGAACAATCAAACTTTAACTAGAGAAAAATTAAACTTTAACTGTTGAGAACATTCAAACATTAGCGAGAGAACAATCAAACTTTAACTGCAGAGAACGATAAAACATTTTCGACAGAACAATCAAACTTTAACTGTTGAGAACAATCAAAATTTAACTGTTGAGAACAATCAAACATTAACTGGAGAGAACAATCAAACATTAACGAGAGAACAATCAGACTTTAACTGTAGAGAACAATCAAATATTAACTGGAGAGAACAATCAAACATTAACAAGAGAACAATCAAACTTTAACTGTAGAGAACAATCAAACTTCAACAAGAGAACAATCAAACTTTAACAAGAGAACAATCAAACTTTAACTGTAGACAACAATCAAACATTAACTGTAGAAAACAATCAAACATGAACTAGAGAACAATCAAACTTTAACTCTGTTGAACAATCAAACGTTAACACGAGCACAATCAAACTTTACCTGTTGAGAACAATCAAACATTAACTAGAGAACAATCAAACATTAACTGTAGAGTACAATCAAACATGAACTAGAGAACAATCAAACTTTAACTGTTGACAACATTGAAACTTAAACTGCAGAGTACAATCAAACATTAACTATAGCACAATCAAACTTTACCTGTCCAGAACAATCAAACTTTAACTAGAAAACAATCGAACTATAACTTTAGAGAACAATCAAACTTTAACTAGAGAACAATCAAACATTAACTAGAGAACAATCAATCTTTAATTGACTTGAACAATCAAACTTAAACTGTAGAGAACAAACAAACTTTAACTACAGAAGGATCAACCTTTAATTGTCGAGAACAATCAAACTTTAACGAGAGAACAATCAAACTTTAACTAGAGAACAATCAAACATTAACTGTAGATTACAATCAAACTTTAACTGTGGAGAACAATCAAACTTTAACTGTAGAGAACAATCAAACTTTAACTAGAGGACAATCAGACTTTAACTGGAGAACAATCAAACTTTAACTAGAGAACAATCGAACTTGAACTAGAGAACAATCGAACTTGAACTAGAGAACAATCAAACATTTACTAGAGAATAATCAAACTTTAAATCTGTTGAATAATCAAACTTTAACTGTTGAGCACAATCAAACATTAACTAGAGAACAATCAAACTTTCACTGTTGAGAACAATCAATCATGAAGTAGAGAACAATCAAACATTAACTGTTGACATCATTCAAACTTTAACTGCAGAGTACAATCAAACATTAACTAGAGAACAATCAAACTTTAACAGTCCAGAACAATCAAACTTTTACTAGAAAACAATCGAACTATAAATGTAGAGCACAATCAAACTTTAACTAGGGAACAATCAAACATTAACTAGAGAACACTCAATCTTTAATTGACATGAGTAATCAAACTTAAACTGTAGACAACAATCCAAATTTAACGACAGAAGGATCAACCTTTAATTGTGGAGAACAATCAAACTTTAACTAGAGAACAATCAAACTTTAACTGTAGAAAACAATCAAACTTTAACTAGAGAACAATCAATCTTTAATTGTCTAGAACAATCAAACTTAAAGTGCAGAGAATAATCAAAGTTTAACTACAGAAGGATCAACCTTTAATTGTAGAGAACAATCAAACTTTAAGTAGAGAACAATGAAACTTTAACTAGAGAACAATCAAACTTTAACTGTAGAAAACAATCAAACTTTAACTAGAGGACAATCAAACTTTAACTGTAGAGAACAATCAAACATTTACTAGAGAACAATTAAACGTGAACTGTCGAGAACAATCCAACTTTAACTGTAGAGACCCATCAAACATTAACTGCAGAGAACAATCAAACTTTAACTGTCCAGATCAATCAAACTTTAACTAGAGAACAATCAAACTTTAACTGTAGAGAACAATCAAACATTAACTGTAGATAACAATCAAACTTTTACTGTCCAAAGCAATCAAACTTTAAATGTCGAGCACAATCAAACATTAACTAGAGAACAATCAAACTTTAACTATAGGGAACTATCAAACCTTAACTGTAGATTACAATCAAACTTTAACTGTCAAGAGCAATCAAACTTTAACTGTAGAGAACAATCAACCGTTAACAAGAGAACAATCAAACATTAACTGTAGAGAACAATCAAACTTTAACTGAATAGAACAATCACATATTAACTGAAGAGAACAATCAAATATTAACTGTAGAGAACAATCAAATTTTAACTGTCGAGAACAATCAAACGTTAACAAGAGAACAATCAAACATTAACTGTCCAGAGCAATCAAACTTTAACTGTCGAGAACACTCAAACGTTAACAAGAGAACAATCAAAGTTTAACTGTGGTGAACAATCAAATTTTAACTAGAGAGCAATAAAACTTTAATTGTGGAGAACAATCAAACTTTAACTAGAGAACAATCAAACTTTAATTGTAGAAAACAATCAAACTTTAACTAGAGAACAATCAATCTTTAATTGTCTAGAACAATCAAACTTAAAGTGCAGAGAATAATCAAAGTTTAACTACAGAAGGATCAACCTTTAATTGTAGAGAACAATCAAACTTTAAGTAGAGAACAATGAAACTTTAACTAGAGAACAATCAAACTTTAACTGTAGAAAACAATCAAACTTTAACTAGAGGACAATCAAACTTTAAATGTAGAGAACAATCAAACATTTACTAGAGAACAATTAAACGTGAACTGTCGAGAACAATCCAACTTTAACTGTAGAGACCAATCAAACATTAACTGCAGAGAACAATCAAACTTTAACTGTCCAGATCAATCAAACTTTAACTAGAGAACAATCAAACTTTAACTGTAGAGAACAATCAAACATTAACTGTAGATAACAATCAAACTTTTACTGTCCAAAGCAATCAAACTTTAAATGTCGAGCACAATCAAACATTAACTAGAGAACAATCAAACTTTAACTATAGGGAACTATCAAACCTTAACTGTAGATTACAATCAAACTTTAACTGTCAAGAGCAATCAAACTTTAACTGTAGAGAACAATCAACCGTTAACAAGAGAACAATCAAACATTAACTGTAGAGAACAATCAAACTTTAACTGAATAGAACAATCACATATTAACTGTAGAGAACAATCAAATATTAACTGTAGAGAACAATCAAATTTTAACTGTAGAGAATAATCAAACTTTAACTGTCGAGAACAATCAAACGTTAACAAGAGAACAATCAAACATTAACTGTCCAGAGCAATCAAACTTTAACTGTCGAGAACACTCAAACGTTAACAAGAGAACAATCAAAGTTTAACTGTGGTGAACAATCAAATTTTAACTAGAGAGCAATAAAACTTTAATTGTGGAGAACAATCAAACTTTAACTAGAGAACAATCAAACTTTAACTGTAGAAAACAATCAAACTTTAACTAGAGAACAATCAATCTTTAATTGTCTAGAACAATCAAACTTAAAGTGCAGAGAATAATCAAAGTTTAACTACAGAAGGATCAACCTTTAATTGTAGAGAACAATCAAACTTTAAGTAGAGAACAATGAAACTTTAACTAGAGAACAATCAAACTTTAACTGTAGAAAACAATCAAACTTTAACTAGAGGACAATCAAACTTTAACTGTAGAGAACAATCAAACATTTACTAGAGAACAATTAAACGTGAACTGTCGAGAACAATCCAACTTTAACTGTAGAGACCAATCAAACATTAACTGCAGAGAACAATCAAACTTTAACTGTCCAGATCAATCAAACTTTAACTAGAGAACAATCAAACTTTAACTGTAGAGAACAATCAAACATTAACTGTAGATAACAATCAAACTTTTACTGTCCAAAGCAATCAAACTTTAAATGTCGAGCACAATCAAACATTAACTAGAGAACAATCAAACTTTAACTATAGGGAACTATCAAACCTTAACTGTAGATTACAATCAAACTTTAACTGTCAAGAGCAATCAAACTTTAACTGTAGAGAACAATCAACCGTTAACAAGAGAACAATCAAACATTAACTGTAGAGAACAATCAAACTTTAACTGAATAGAACAATCACATATTAACTGTAGAGAACAATCAAATATTAACTGTAGAGAACAATCAAATTTTAACTGTAGAGAATAATCAAACTTTAACTGTCGAGAACAATCAAACGTTAACAAGAGAACAATCAAACATTAACTGTCCAGAGCAATCAAACTTTAACTGTCGAGAACACTCAAACGTTAACAAGAGAACAATCAAAGTTTAACTGTGGTGAACAATCAAATTTTAACTAGAGAGCAATAAAACTTTAATTGTAAAGAACAATTATACTTTAACTAGAGAACAATCAAACTTTAAATAGAGAACAATCAAACTTTAACCATAGAGAACAATCAAACTTTAACTGTCCAGAGCAATCAAACTTTAACTGTCGAGAACAATCAAACTTTAACTGTAGAAACAATCAAATTTTAACTAGAGAATAATAAAACTTTAATTGCAGAGAACAATCAAACTTTAACTGTAGAAAACAATCAAACTTAAACTATAGAGAACAATCAAACTTTAACTAGAGAACAATCAAACTTTAACTAGAGAACAATCAAACTTTAACTAGAGAATAATCAAACTTTAACTGTCGAGAACAATTAAACTTTAACTGTAGAGAATGATCAAGCTTTACCTGTCAAGACCATTCAAATCTTAACGGCAGACAACAATCAAACATTAACTAGAGAACAATCAAACTTTAACTGTAGAGAACAATCAAACTTTAACAGTAGAGAACAATCAAACTTTAACTACAGACCGATCAAACTATAATTGTAGAGAACAATCAAACTTTAACAAGAGAACTATCAACTTTAACTGTCCTGAACAATCAAACTTTTACTGTAGAAAACAATCAAACTTTAACAAGAGACCAATTAAACTTTAACTAGAGAACAAGCAAACATTAACTGTCGAGAACAATCAAACATTTACGAGAGAACAATCAAACTTTAACTGTCGAGAACAATCAAACTTTAACTGTAGAGACCAATCAAACATTAACTGCAGAGAACAATCAAACTTTAACTGTCCAGATCAATCAAACTTTAACTGTAGAGAACAATCAAACTTTTAATGCAGAAAACAATAAAACTTTAACAAGAGAACAATTAAACTTTAACGAGAGAACAATCAAACTTTAGCTAGAGAACAATCAAACTGTAGAAAACAATCAAACTTTAACTGTGGAGAATAATCAAACTTTAACGAGAGAACAATCATACTTGAACTAGAGAACAATCAAACATTAATTGCCCAGAGCAATCAAACTTTAACTGTCGAGAAGAATCAAACTTTAACTGTCGAGAACAATCAAACTTTAACTGTAGAGAACAATCAAACTTTAAATCTGTTGATTAATCAAACTTTAACTAGAGCACAATCAAACTTTAACTGAAGAGAACAATCAAACATTTACTAGAGAACAATCAAACTTTAACTGTTGAGAACAGTCAAACATTAACTGTAGAGACCAATCAAACATTAACTGCAGAGAACAATCAAACTTTAACTGTCCAGATCAATCAAACTTTAACTGTAGAGAACAATCAAACATTAACTGTAGAGAACAATCAAACTTTTACTGTCTAAAGCAATCAAACTTTAACTGTCGAGAACAATCAAACATTAACAAGAGAACAATCAAACTTTAACTGTAGAGAACAATCAAATTTTAACTAGAGAACAATAAAACTTTAATTGTAGAGAACAATCAAACTTTAACTGGAGAAAACAATCAAACTTAAACTATAGAGAACAATCAAACTTTAACTAGAGAACAATCAAACTTAAACTATAGAGAACAATCAAACTTTAACTGTCGAGAACAATTAAACTTTAAATGTAGAGAATGATCAAGCTTTATCTGTCAAGAACATTTATATTTTAACGGCAGACAACAATCAAACATTAACTAGAGAACAATCAAACTTTAACTGTAGAGAACAATCAAACTTTAACTGTAGAGAACAATCAAACTTTAACTACAGACCGATCAAACTTTAATTGTAGAGAACAATCAAACTTTAACTAGAGAACTATCAACTTTAACTGTCCTGAACAATCAAACTTTTACTGCAGAAATCAATCAAACTTTAACAAGAGAACAATCAAACTTGAACTGTAGAGAACAATCAAATTTTAACTACAGAAGAAGCAACCATTAATTGTAGAGACCAACCAAACTTTAACGAGAGAACAATCAAACTTAAACTAGAGAACAATCAAACTTCAACTGTAGAAAACAATCGAACTTTTACTGTAGGAAACAATCAAACTTTAACAAGAGAACAATCAAACTTTAACTAGAGAACGATCAAACGTTAATTAAA
The DNA here is from genome assembly GCF_044704955.1 of Pristiophorus japonicus. Lineage (NCBI taxonomy): Eukaryota > Metazoa > Chordata > Chondrichthyes > Pristiophoridae > Pristiophorus > Pristiophorus japonicus. The sequence goes on from NC_091982.1 coordinate 105,026,182, forward strand.
GAGAACAATCAAACTTGAACTGTAGAGAACAATCAAATTTTAACTGCAGAAGAATCAACCTTTAATTGTAGAGGAGAACCAAACATTAACGAGAGAACAATCAAACTTTAACTGTAGAAAACAATAAAACTTTTACTATAGGAAACAATCAAATTTTAACTAGAGAACAATATAACTTTAACTGGAGATCAATCAAACTTTTAAAAGAGAATAATCAATGTTTAATTGTAGAGAACAAACAAACTTTAACTTGAGAACAATCAAACTTTAAGTCGAAAACAATGAAACTTTTACTGTAGAAAACAATCGAACCTTTACTGTAGAAAACAATCAAACTTTAATTGAAGAGAACAATCAAACTTCAACCAGAGAACAATTGAACTTTAATAGGGAACAATCAAACTTTAATAGAGAACAATCAAACTTTAACTAGAGAACTATCACACTTTAACTCTGTTGAACAGTCAAACTTTAACTAGAGCATAATCAAACTTTAACTAGGGAACTATCAAACTTTAACTGTAGAAAACAATCGAACTTTTACTGTAGAAAACAATCAAACTTTAACTCGAGAACAATCAAGCTTTAATTGAAGAGAACAATCAAACTTCAACCAGAGAACAATCAAACATTTAACGAGGAAACTATCAAACTTTAACTCTGTTGAACAGTCAAACTTTAACTAGAGCACAATCAAACTTTAACTGAACAGAACAATCAAACTTGAACTAGGGAACAATCAAACTTTAACTGTAGAAAACAATCAAACTTGAACTAGAGAACAATCAAACTTTAACTGTAGAAAACAATCAAACTTTTAATATAGGAAACAATCAAACTTTAACTAGAGAACAATCAAATTTTAACTAAGAAACAATCAAACTTTAACGATAGAAAAATGAAACATTAACCATAGAAAAATGAAACATTAACTAGAGAACAATCAAACTTTAACGAGAGAACAATCAAACGTTAACGAGAGAACAATGAAACATGAACTAGAGAACAATCAAACTTTAACTGGAGAACAATCAAACTTTAACTGTAGAAAACAATCAAACTTTTACTATTGGAAACAATCAAACTTTAACTCGAGAACAATCAAACTTTAACGAAGAAACAATCAAACTTAAACGAGAGAAAAATGAAACATTAACTAGAGAACAATCAAACTTTAACTAGAGAACGATCAAACTTTAATTGAGGAGAACAAGCAAACTTGAACTGTGGAGAATAATCAAATTTTAACTACAGAAGAATCAACCTTTAATTGTTGAGAACATCCAAACTTTAACGAGAGAACAATCAAACTTTAACTAGAGAACAATCAAACTTCAACTGTAGAAAACAATTGAACTTTTACTGTAGAAAACAATCAAACTTTAACTCGACAACAATCAAACTTTAACTGTATAGAACAATCAAACTTTAACTGGAGAACAATCAAACTTTCACTCGAGAACAATCAAACTTTAATTGAAGAGAACAATCAAACTTCAACCAGAGAAAAATCAAACTTTAACTGCAGAAAACAATCAAACTTTTACTATCAGAAACAATCAAACTTAAACTAGAGAACAATCAAACTTTAACTGTAGAAAACAATCAAACTTTAACTAGAAAACAATCAAACTTTAACTCGACAACAATCAAACTTTAACTGTAGAGAACAATCAAACTTTAACGAGAGAACAATCAAACTTTAACTCGAGAACGATCAAACTTTAATTGAAGAGAACAATCAAACTTGAACTGTAGAGAACAATCAAATTTTAACTACAGAAGAATCAACCTTTAATTGTAGAGAACAACCAAACTTCAACGAGAGAACAATCAAACTTTAACTAGAGAACAATCAAACTTTAACTGTAGAGAACAATCAAACTTTAACGAGAGAAGAATCAAACTTTAACTCATGAACAATCAAACTTTAATTGAAGAGAACAATCAAACTTCAACCAGAGAACAATCAAACTTTAATAGAGAACAATCAAACTTTAACTCGAGAACTATCAAACTTTAACTCTGTTGAACAGTCAAACTTTAACTAGAGCACAATCAAACTTTAACTGAAGAGAACAATCAAACTTAAACTAGAGAAAAATCAAACCTTAACTGTAGAAAACAATCATATTTTAATATAGGGAACAATCAAACGGAAACTAGAGAACAATCAAACTTTAACTGTAGAAAACAATCAAACTGTTACTATAGGAAACAATCAAGCTTTAACTAGAGAACAATCAAACTTTAACTAGAGAACGATCAAACTTTAATTGAAGAGAACAATCAAACTTGAACTGTAGAGAACAATCAAATTTTAACTACAGAAGAATCAACCTTTAATTGTAGAGAACAACCAAACTTTAACGAGAGAACAATCAAACTTTAACAAGAGAACAATCAAACTTTAACTGTAGAGAACAATCAAACTTTAACCGGAGATCAATCAAACTTTAACGAGAGAACAATGAAACATGAACTAGAGAACAATCAAACTTTAACTGGAGAACAATCAAACTTTAAATAGAGAATAATCAACCTTTAATTGTAAAGAACAATCAAGCTTTAAATTGAGAACAATCAAACTTTAAGGAGAGAACAATGAAACTTTAACTGTAGAAAACAATCGAACTTTTACTATAGAAAAAAATCAAACTTTAACTCGACAACAATCAAACTTTAACTGTAGAGAACAATCAAACTTTAACTAGAGAACAATCAAACTTTAACTCGAGAACAATCAAACTTTAATTGAACAGAACAATCAAGCTTCAACCAGAAAACAATCAAACTTTAATAGAGAACACTCAAACTTTAACTAGAGAACTATCACACTTTATCTCTGTGGAACAGTCAAACTTTAATTGGAAACAATCAAACTTTAACTGAAGAGAACAATCAAACTTAAACTAGAGAACAATCAAACTTTAACTGTAGAAAACAATCAAACTTTTACTATAGGAAACAATCAAACTTTAACTAAGAAACAATCAAACTTTAACAAGAGAACAATGAAACATTAACTAGAGAAAAATGAAACATTAACTAGAGAACAATCAAATATTAACTAGAGAACAATCACACTTTTAATGGAGAACAATCAAACTTTAATTGAAGAGAACAATCAAACTTAAACTAGAGAACAATCAAACTTTAACTGTAGAAAACAATCAAACTGTTACTATAGGAAACAATCAAGCTTTAACTAGAGAACAATCAAACTTTAACTAGAGAACGATCAAACTTTAATTGAAGAGAACAATCAAACTTGAACTGTAGAGAACAATCAAATTTTAACTACAGAAGAATCAACCTTTAATTGTAGAGAACAACCAAACTTTAACGAGAGAACAATCAAACTTTAACAAGAGAACAATCAAACTTTAACTGTAGAGAACAATCAAACTTTAACCGGAGATCAATCAAACTTTAACGAGAGAACAATGAAACATGAACTAGAGAACAATCAAACTTTAACTGGAGAACAATCAAACTTTAAATAGAGAATAATCAACCTTTAATTGTAAAGAACAATCAAGCTTTAAATTGAGAACAATCAAACTTTAAGGAGAGAACAATGAAACTTTAACTGTAGAAAACAATCGAACTTTTACTATAGAAAAAAATCAAACTTTAACTCGACAACAATCAAACTTTAACTGTAGAGAACAATCAAACTTTAACTAGAGAACAATCAAACTTTAACTCGAGAACAATCAAACTTTAATTGAACAGAACAATCAAGCTTCAACCAGAAAACAATCAAACTTTAATAGAGAACACTCAAACTTTAACTAGAGAACTATCACACTTTATCTCTGTGGAACAGTCAAACTTTAATTGGAAACAATCAAACTTTAACTGAAGAGAACAATCAAACTTAAACTAGAGAACAATCAAACTTTAACTGTAGAAAACAATCAAACTTTTACTATAGGAAACAATCAAACTTTAACTAAGAAACAATCAAACTTTAACAAGAGAACAATGAAACATTAACTAGAGAAAAATGAAACATTAACTAGAGAACAATCAAATATTAACTAGAGAACAATCACACTTTTAATGGAGAACAATCAAACTTTAATTGAAGAGAACAATCAAACTTAAACTAGAGAACAATCAAACTTTAAGTAGAGACCAATGAAACTTTAACTGTAGAAAACAATCGAACTTTTACTGTAGAAAACAATCAACATTTAACTCGAAAACAATCAAACTTTAACTGTAGACAACAATCAAATTTTAACTAGAGCACAATCAAACTTTATCTCGAGAACAATCAAACTTTAATTGAAGAGAACAATCAAACTTGAACTGTAGAGAACAATCAAATTTTAACTGCAGAAGAATCAACCTTTAATTGTAGAGAACAACCAAACTTTAACAAGAGAACAATCAAACTTCAACTGTAGAAAACAATCAAACTTTTACTATAGAAAACAATCAAACTTTAACTCGACAACAATCAAACTTTAACTGTAGAGAACAATCAAACTTTAAATAGAGAACAATCAAACTTTAACTCGAGAACAATCAAACTTTAATTGAAGAGAACAATCAAACTTCAACCAGAGAACAATCAAACTTTAATAGAGAACAATCAAACTTAAACTAGAGAACAATCAAACTTCAACTGTAGAAAACAATCAAACTTTAACTGAAGAGAACAATCAAACATTAACTGCAGAAAACAATCAAACTTTTACTATAGGGAACAATCAAACTTAAACTAGAGAACAATCAAACTTTAACTGTAGAATACAATCAAACATTTACTAGAGGAAACACTCAAGCTTTAACTAGAGAACATTCAAACTTTAACTAGAGAAAGATCAAACTTTAATTGAAGAGAACAATCAAACTTGAACTGCAGAGAACAATCAAATTTTTACTACAGAAGAATCAACCTTTAATTTTCGAGAACAACCAAACTTTAACGAGAGAACAATCAAACTTTAACAAGAGAACAATCAAACTTTAACTGTAATGAACAATCAAACTTTAACTGGAGATCAATCAAACTTTTAATAGAGAACAATCAAACTTTAGTTGAAGAGAACAATCAAACTTTAACTCGAGAACAATCAAACTTTAACGAGAGAACAATGAAACATGAACTAGGGAACAATCAAACTTTAACTGGAGAACAATCAAACTTTAAATAGAGAATAATCAACCTTTAATTGTAGAGAACAATCAAACTTTAAATTGAGAACAATCAAACTTTAAGTAGAGAACAATGAAACTTTAACGGTAGAAAACAATCGAACTTTTACTGTAGAAAACAATCAAACTTTAACTCGACAACAATCAAACATTAACTGTCGAGAACACTCAAACGTTAACAAGAGAACAATCAAAGTTTAACTGTGGTGAACAATCAAATTTTAACTAGAGAGCAATAAAACTTTAATTGTAAAGAACAATTAAACTTTAACTAGAGAACAATCAAACTTTAAATAGAGAACAATCAAACTTTAACCATAGAGAACAATCAAACTTTAACTGTCCAGAGCAATCAAACTTTAACTGTCGAGAACAATCAAACTTTAACTGTAGAAACAATCAAATTTTAACTAGAGAATAATAAAACTTTAAGTGCAGAGAACAATCAAACTTTAACTGTAGAAAACAATCAAACTTGAACTATAGAGAACAATCAAACGTTAACTAGAGAACAATCAAACTTTAACTAGAGAACAATCAAACTTAAACTATAGAGAACAATCAAACTTTAACTAGAGAATAATCAAACTTTAACTGTCGAGAACAATTAAACTTTAACTGTAGAGAATGATCAAGCTTTACCTGTCAAGACCATTCAAATTTTAACGGCAGACTACAATCATACATTAATTAGAGAACAATCAAACTTTAACTGTAGAGAACAATCAAACTTTAACAGTAGAGAACAATCAAACTTTAACTACAGACCGATCAAACTATAATTGTAGAGAACAATCAAACTTTAACTAGAGAACTATCAACTTTAACTGTCCTGAACAATCAAACTTTTACTGTAGAAAACAATCAAACTTTAACAAGAGACCAATTAAACTTTAACTAGAGAACAATCAAACATTAACTGTCGAGAACAATCAAACATTTACGAGAGAACAATCAAACATTAACTGTCGAGAACAATCAAACTTTAACTGTAGAGACCAATCAAACATTAACTGCAGAGAACAATCAAACTTTAACTGTCCAGATCAATCAAACTGTAACTGTAGAGAACAATCAAACTTTTAATGCAGAAAACAATAAAACTTTAACAAGAGAACAATTAAACTTTAACGAGAGAACAATCAAACTTTAACTAGAGAACAATCAAACTGTAGAAAACAATCAAACTTTAACTGTGGAGAACAATCAAACTTTAACTACAGACCGATCAAACTATAATTGTAGAGAACAATCAAACTTTAACTAGAGAACTATCAACTTTAACTGTCCTGAACAATCAAACTTTTACTGTAGAAAACAATCAAACTTTAACAAGAGACCAATTAAACTTTAACTAGAGAACAATCAAACATTAACTGCAGAGAACAATCAAACTTTAACTGTCCAGATCAATCAAACTTTAACTGTAGAGAACAATCAAACTTTTAATGCAGAAAACAATAAAACTTTAACAAGAGAAGAATTAAACTTTAACGAGAGAACAATCAAACTTTAACTAGAGAACAATCAAACGGTAGAAAACAATCAAACTTTAACTGTGGAGAACAATCAAACTTTAACTATAGACCGATCAAACTATAATTGTAGAGAACAATCAAACTTTAACGAGAGAACTATCAACTTTAACTGTCCTGAACAATCAAACTTTTACTGTAGAAAACAGTCAAACTTTAACAAGAGACCAATTAAACTTTAACTAGAGAACAATCAAACATTAACTGCAGAGAACAATCAAACTTTAACTGTCCAGATCAATCAAACTTTAACTGTAGAGAACAATCAAACTTTTAATGCAGAAAACAATAAAACTTTAACAAGAGTACAATTAAACTTTAACGAGAGAACAATCAAACTTTAACTAGAGAACAATCAAACTGTAGAAAACAATCAAACTTTAACAGTAGAGAACAATCAAACTTTAACTACAGACCGATCAAACTATAATTGTAGAGAACAATCAAACTTTAACTAGAGAACTATCAACTTTAACTGTCCTGAACAATCAAACTTTTACTGCAGAAATCAATCAAACTTTAACAAGAGAACAATCAAACTTGAACTGTAGAGAACAATCAAATTTTAACTACAGAAGAAGCAACCATTAATTGTAGAGACCAACCAAACTTTAACGAGAGAACAATCAAACTTAAACTAGAGAACAATCAAACTTCAACTGTAGAAAACAATCAAACTTTTACTGTAGGAAACAATCAAACTTTAACACGAGAACAATCAAACTTTAACTAGAGAACGATCAAACTTGAATTAAAGAGAACAATCAAACTTGAACTGTAGAGAACAATCAAATTTTAACTGCAGAAGAATCAACCTTTAATTGTAGAGGAGAACCAAACATTAACGAGAGCACAATCAAACTTTAACTGTAGAAAACAATAAAACTTTTACCAAAGGAAACAATCAAATTTTAACTAGAGAACAATCTAACTTTAACTGGAGATCAATCAAACTTTTAAAAGAGAATAATCAATGATTAATTGTAGAGAACAAACAAACTTTAACTTGAGAACAATCAAACTTTAAGTCGAAAACAATGAAACTTTTACTGTAGAAAACAATCGAACTTTTACTGTAGAAAACAATCAAACTTTAATTGAAGAGAACAATCAAACTTCAACCAGAGAACAATTGAACTTTAATAGGGAACAATCAAACTTTAATAGAGAACAATCAAACTTTAACTAGAGAACTATCACACTTTAACTCTGTTGAACAGTCAAACTTTAACGAGAGCATAATCAAACTTTAACTAGGGAACTATCAAACTTTAACTGTAGAAAACAATCGAACTTTTACTGTAGAAAACAATCAAACTTTAACTCGAGAACAATCAAACTTTAATTGAAGAGAACAATCAAACTTCAACCAGAGAACAATCAAACTTTAACGAGGGAACTATCAAACTTTAACTCTGTTGAACAGTCAAACTTTAACTAGAGCACAATCAAACTTTAACTGAACAGAACAATCAAACTTGAACTAGAGAACAATCAAACTTTAACTGTAGAAAACAATCAAACTTGAACTAGAGAACAATCAAACTTTAACTGTAGAAAACAATCAAAATTTTACTATAGGAAACAATCAAACTTAAACTAGAGAACAATCAAACTTTAACTGTAGAATACAATCAAACTTTTAATATAGGAAACAATCAAACTTTAACTAGAGAACAATAAAACCTTAACGAGAGAACAATCAAATTTTAACTAAGAAACAATCAAACTTTAACGATAGAAAAATGAAACATTAACCATAGAAAAATGAAACATTAACTAGAGAACAATCAAACTTAACGAGAGAACAATCAAACGTTAACGAGAGAACAATGAAACATGAACTAGAGAACAATCAAACTTTAACTGGAGAACAATCAAACTTTATCCGTAGAAAACAATCAAACTTTTACTATAGGAAACAATCAAACTTTAACTAGAGAACAATCAAACTTTAACTAAGAAACAATCAAACTTTAACGAGAGAAAAATGAAACATTAACTAGAGAACAATCAAACTTTAACTAGAGAACGATCAAACTTTAATTGAGGAGAACAAGCAAACTTGAACTGTGGAGAACAATCAAATTTTAACTACAGAAGAATCAACCTTTAATTGTAGAGAACATCCAAACTTTAACGAGAGAACAATCAAACTTTAACTAGAGAACAATCAAACTTTAACTGCAGAGAATAATCAAACTTTAACTGGAGATCACTCAAACTTTTAATAGAGAACAATCAAACTTTAATTGAAGAGAACAATCAAACTTTAACTGTAGAGAACAATCAAATTTTAACTGGAGATCAATCAAACTTTTAATAGTGAACAATCAACCTTTAATTGAAGAGAACAATCAAACTTTAACGAGAGAACAATCAAACTTTAAGGAGAGAACAATGAAATATGAACTAGAGAAAAATCAAACTTTAACTGGAGAACAATCAAACTTTAAATAGAGAATAATCAACCTTTAATTGTAGAGAACAATCAAACTTTAAATTGAGACCAATGAAATTTTAACTGTAGAAAACAATCAAACTTTTACTGTAGAAAACAATCAAATTTTAACTCGACAACAATCAAACTTTAACTGTAGAGAACAGTCAAACTTTAACAAGAGAACAATCAAACTTTAACTCGAGAACAATCAAACCTTAATTGAAGAGAACAATCAAACTTGAACTGTAGTGAACAATCAAATTTTAACGACAGAAGAATCAACCTTTAATTGTAGAGAACAACCAAACTTTAACGAGAGAACAATCAAACTTAAACTAGAGAACAATCAAACTTCAACTGTAGAAAACAATCGAACTTTTACTGTAGAAAACAATCAAACTTTAACTCGACAACAATCAAACTTTAACTGTAGAGAACAATCAAACTTTAACTAGAGAACAATCAAACTTTCACTCGAGAACAATCAAACATTAATTGAAGAGAACAATCAAACTTCAACCAGAGAACAATCAAACTTTAAATAGAGAACAATCAAACTTTAAATCTGTTGAACAGTCAAACTTTAACTAGAGCACAATCAAACTTTAACTGAAGAGAACAATCAAACTTAAACTAGAGAACAATCAAACTTTAACTGTAGAAAACAATCAAACTTTTAATATAGGGAACAATCAAGCTTTAACTAGAGAACAATCAAACTTTAACTAGAGAACGATCAAACTTTAATTGAAGAGAACAATCAAACTTGAACTGTAGAGAACAATCAAATTTTAACTACTGAAGAATCAACCTTTAATTGTAGAGAACAACCAATCTTTAACGCGAGAACAATCAAACTTTAACTAGAGAACAATCAAACTTTAACTGTAGAGAACAATCAAACTTTAACTGGAGATCAATCAAACTTTTAACAGAGAACAATCAAACTTTAATTGAAGAGAACAATCAAACTTTAACGAGAGAACAATCAAACTTTAACGAGAGAACAATGAAACATGAACTAGAGAATAATCAAACTTTAACTGGAGAAAAATCAAATTTTAATAGAGAATAATCAACCTTTAATTGTAGAGAACAATCAAACTTTAAATTGAGAACAATCAAACTTTAAGTAGAGAACAATGAAACTTTAACTGTAGAAAACAATCGAACTTTTACTGTAAAAAACAATCAAACTTTAACTCGACAACAATCAAACTTTAACTGTAGAGAACAATCAAACTTTAACGAGAGAACAATCAAACTTTAACTCGAGAACAATCAAACTTTAATTGAACAGCACAATCAAGCTTCAACCAGAAAACAATCAAACTTTAATAGAGAACACTCAAACTTTAACTGGAGAACTATCACACTTTATCTCTGTGGAACAGTCAAACTTTAATTGGACACAATCAAACTTTAACTGAAGAGAACAATCAAACTTCAACTAGAGAAAAATCAAACTTTAACTATAGAAAACAATCAAACTTTTACTATCGGAAACAATCAAACTTAAACTAGAGAACAATCAAACTTTAACTGTAGAAAACAATCAAATTTTAACTAGAAAACAATCAAACTTTAACTCGACAACAATCAAACTTTAACTGTAGAGAACAATCAAACTTTAACGAGAGAACAATCAATCTTTAACTCGAGAACAATCAAACTTTAATTGAAGAGAACAATCAAACTTCAACCAGAGAACAATCAAACTTTAATAGAGAACAATCAAACTTTAACGAGAGAACTATCAAACTTTAACTCTGTTGAACAGTCAAACTTTAACTAGAGCACAATCAAACTTTAACTGAAGAGAACAATCAAACTTAAACTAGAGAAAAATCGAACCTTAACTGTAGAAAACAATCAAACTTTTACTATAGGGAACAATCAAACGGAAACTAGAGAACAATCAAACTTTATCTGTAGAAAACAATCAAACTGTTACTATAGGAAACAATCAAGCTTTAACTAGAGAACAATCAAACTTTAACTAGAGTACGATCGAACTTTAATTGAAGAGAACAATCAAACTTGAACTGTAGAGAACAATCAAATTTTAACTACAGAAGAATCAACCTTTAATTGTAGAGAACAACCAAACTTTAACGAGAGAACAATCAAACTTTAACTAGAGAAAAATCAAACTTTAACTGTAGAGAACAATCAAACTTTAACTCGAGATCAATCAAACTTTAACTCGAGAACAATCAAACTTTAATTGAAGAGAACAATCAAACTTCAACCAGAGAACAATCAAACTTTAATAGAGAACAATCAAACTTTAACTAGAGAACTATCAAACTTTAACTCTGTTGAACAGTCAAACTTTAACTAGAGCACAATCAAACTTTAACTGATGAGAACAATCAAACTTAAACTAGAGAAAAATCAAACCTTAACTGTAGAAAACAATCAAACTTTTAATATAGGGAACAATCAAACGGAAACAAGAGAACAATCAAACTTTAACTGTAGAAAACAATCAAACTGTTACTATAGGAAACAATCAAGCTTTAACTAGAGAACAATCAAACTTTAACTAGAGAACGATCAAACTTTAATTGAAGAGAACAATCAAACTTGAACTGTAGAGAACAATCAAATTTTAACTACAGAAGAATCAACCTTTAATTGTAGAGAACAACCAAACTTTAACTGGAGATCAATCAAACTTTTAATATAGGGAACAATCAAACGGAAACAAGAGAACAATCAAACTTTAACTGTAGAAAACAATCAAACTGTTACTATAGGAAACAACCAAATTTTAACGAGAGAACAATCAAACTTTAACTGAAGAGAGCAATCAAACTTAAACTAGAGAACAATCAAACTTTAACTGTAGAAAACAATCAAACTTTTACGATAGGAAACAATCAAACTTTAACTAAGAAACAATCAAACTTTAACGAGAGAACAATGAAACATTAACTAGAGAACAATGAAACATTAACTAAAGAACAATCAAATATTAACTAGAGAACAATCACACTTTTAATGGAGAACAATCAAACTTTAATTGAAGAGAACAATCAAACTTAAACTAGAGAACAATCAAACTTTAAGTAGAGACCAATGAAACTTTAACTGTAGAAAACAATCGAACTTTTACTGTAGAAAACAATCAACATTTAACTCGAAAACAATCAAACTTTAACTGTAGACAACAATCAAATTTTAACTAGAGCACAATCAAACTTTATCTCGAGAACAATCAAACTTTAATTGAAGAGAACAATCAAACTTGAACTGTAGAGAACAATCAAATTTTAACTGCAGAAGAATCAATCTTTAATTGTAGAGAACAACCAAACTTTAACAAGAGAACAATCAAACTTCAACTGTAGAAAACAATCGAACTTTTACTATAGAAAACAATCAAACTTTAACTCGACAACAATCAAACTTTAACTGTAGAGAACTATCAAACTTTAAATAGAGAACAATCAAACTTTAACTCGAGAACAATCAAACTTTAATTGAAGAGAACAATCAAACTTCAACCAGAGAACAATCAAACTTTAATAGAGAACAATCAAACTTTAACTGTAGAAAACAATCAAACTTTTACTGTAGGAAACAATCAAACTTAAACTAGAGAACAATCAAACTTGAACTGTACAGAACAATCAAATTTTAACTACAGAAGAATCAGCCTTTAATTGTAGAGAACAATCAAACTTTAACGAGAGAACAATCAAACTTAAACTAAAGAACAATCAAACTTCAACTGTAGAAAACAATCGAACTTTTACTGTAGAAAACAATCAAACTTTAACTCGACAACAATCAAACTTTAACTGTAGAGAACAATCAAACTTTCACTCGAGAACAATCAAACTTTAATTGAAGAGAACAATCAAACTTCAACCAGAGAACAATCAAACTTTAATAGAGAACAATCAAACTTTAACGAGAGAACAATCAAACTTAAACTAGAGAACAATCAAACTTCAACTGTAGAAAACAATCAAACTTTAACTGAAGAGAACAATCAAACTTTTACTATAGGGAACAATCAAACTTAAACTAGAGAACAATCAAACTTTAACTGTAGAAAACAATCAAACTTTTACTAGAGGAAACAATCAAGCTTTAACTAGAGAACAATCAAACTTTAACTAGAGAAAGATCAAACTTTAATTGAAGAGAACAATCAAACTTGAACTGCAGAGAACAATCAAATTTTAACTACAGAAGAATCAACCTTTAATTTTCGAGAACAACCAAACTTTAACGAGAGAACAATCAAACTTTAACAAGAGAACAATCAAACTTTAACTGTAATGAACAATCAAACTTTAACTGGAGATCAATCAAACTTTTAATAGAGAACAATCAAACTTTAGTTGAATAGAACAATCAAACTTTAACGAGAGAACAATCAAACTTTAACGAGAGAACAATGAAACATGAACTAGGGAACAATCAAACTTTAACTGGAGAACAATCAAACTTTAAATAGAGAATAATCAACCTTTAATTGTAGAGAACAATCAAACTTTAAATTGAGAACAATCAAACTTTAAGTAGCGAACAATGAAACTTTAACGGTAGAAAACAATCGAACTTTAACTCGAGAACAATCAAACTTGAATTGAAAAGAACAATCAAGCTTCAACCAGAAAACAATCAAATTTTAATAGAGAACACTCAAACTTTAACTAGAGAACTATCACACTTTATCTCTGTGGAACAGTCAAACTTTAACTGTAGAAAACAATCAAACTTTTACTAGAGGAAACAATCAAGCTTTAACTAGAGAACAATCAAACTTTAACTAGAGAAAGATCAAACTTTAATTGAAGAGAACAATCAAACTTTAACTGTAGAAAACAATCAAACTTTTACTATAGGAAACAATCAAACTTAAACTAGAGAACAATCAAACTTTAAATGTAGAAAACAATCAAACTTTTACGAGAAGGAAACAATCAAACTTTAACTAGAGAACAATCAAACTTTAACTAAGAAACAATCAAACTTTAACGAGAGAACAATGAAACATTGACTAGAGAAAAATGAAACATGAACTAGAGAACAATCAAACATTAACTAGAGAACAATCAAACTTTTAATAGAGAACAATCAAACTTTAATTGAAGAGAACAATCAAACTTAAACTAGAGAACAATCAAATTTTAACGACAGAAGAATCAACCTTTAATTGTAGAGAACAACCAAACTTTAACGAGAGAACAATCAAACTTTAACAAGAGAACAATCAAACTTTAACTGTAGAGAACATCAAACTTTAACTGGAGATCAATAAAACTTTTAATGGAGAACAATCAAACTTTAACGAGAGAACAATCAAACTTTAACGAGAGAACAATGAAACATGAACTAGAGAACAATCAAACTTTAACTGGAGAACAATCCAACTTTAAATAGAGAATAATCAACCTTTAATTGTAAAGAACAATCAAGCTTTAAATTGAGAACAATCAAACTTTAAGTAGAGAACAATGAAACTTTAACTGTAGAAAACAATCGAACTTTTACTATAAAAAAAAAATGAAACTTTAACTCGACAACAATCAAACTTTAACTGTAGAGAACAATCAAACTTTAACTAGAGAACAATCAAACTTTAACTCGAGAACAATCAAACTTTAATTGAACAGAACAATCAAGCTTCAACCAGAAAACAATCAAACTTTAATAGAGAACACTCAAACTTTAACTAGAGAACTATCACACTTTATCTCTGTGGAACAGTCAAACTTTAATTGGACACAATCAAACTTTAACTGAAGAGAACAATCAAACTTAAACTAGAGAACAATCAAACTTTAACTGTAGAAAACAATCAAACTTTTACGATAGGAAACAATCAAACTTTAACTAAGAAACAATCAAACTTTAACGAGAGAACAATGAAACATTAACTAGAGAAAAATGAAAAATTAACTAGAGAACAATCAAACATTAACTAGAGAACAATCACACTTTTAATGGAGAACAATCAAACTTTAATTGAAGAGAACAATCAAACTTAAACTAGAGAACAATCAAACTTTAAGTAGAGACCAATGAAACTTTAACTGTAGAAAACAATCGAACTTCTACTGTAGAAAACAATCAACATTTAACTCGACAACAATCAAACTTTAACTGTAGACAACAATCAAATTTTAACTAGAGCACAATCAAACTTTATCTCGAGAACAATCAAACTTTAATTGAAGAAAACAATCAAACTTGAACTGTAGAGAACAATCAAATTTTAACTACAGAAGAATCAACCTTTAATTGTAGAGAACAACCAAACTTTAACAAGAGAACAATCAAACTTCAACTGTAGAAAACAATCGAACTTTTACTATAGAAAACAATCAAACTTTAACTCGACAACAATCAAACTTTAACTGTAGAGAACAATCAAACTTTAAATAGAGAACAATCAAACTTTAACTCGAGAACAATCAAACTTTAATTGAAGAGAACAATCAAACTTCAACCAGAGAACAATCAAACTTTAATAGAGAACAATCAAACTTAAACGAGAGAACAATCAAACTTTAATAGAGAACAATCAAACTTAAACGAGAGAACAATCAAACTTTAACTGTAGAAAACAATCAAACTTTTACTGTAGGAAACAATCAAACTTAAACTAGAGAACAATCAAACTTGAACTGTACAGAACAATCAAATTTTAACTACAGAAGAATCAACCTTTAATTTTAGAGAACAATCAAACTTTAACGAGAGAACAATCAAACTTAAACTAGAGAACAATCAAACTTCAACTGTAGAAAACAATCAAACTTTAACTCGACAACAATCAACCTTTAACTGTAGAGAACAATCAAACTTTCACTCGAGAACAATCAAACTTTAATTGAAGAGAACAATCAAACTTCAACCAGAGAACAATCAAACTTTAATAGAGAACAATCAAACTTTAACGAGAGAACAATCAAACTTAAACTAGAGAACAATCAAACTTCAACTGTAGAAAACAATCAAACTTTAACTGAAGAGAACAATCAAACTTAAACTAGAGAACAATCGAACATTAACTGTAGAAAACAATCAAACTTTTACTATAGGGAACAATCAAACTTAAACTAGAGAACAATCAAGCTTTAACTAGAGAACAATCAAACTTTAACTAGAGAACGATCAAACTTTAATTGAAGAGAACAATCAAACTTGAACTGTAGAGAACAATCAAATTTTAACTACAGAAGAATCAACCTTTAATTTTCGAGAACAACCAAACTTTAACGAGAGAACAATCAAACTTTAACAAGAGAACAATCAAACTTTAACTGTAATGAACAATCAAACTTTAACTGGAGATCAATCAAACTTTTAATAGAGAACAATCAAACTTTAATTGAAGAGAACAATCAAACTTTAACGAGAGAACAATCAAACTTTAACGAGAGAACAATGAAACATGAACTAGGGAACAATCAAACTTTAACTGGAGAACAATCAAACTTTAAATAGAGAATAATCAACCTTTAATTGTAGAGAACAATCAAACTTTAAATTGAGAACAATCAAACTTTAAGTAGAGAACAATGAAACTTTAACGGTAGAAAACAATCGACCTTTTACTGTAGAAAACCATCAAACTTTAACTCGACAACAATCAAACTTTAACTGTAGAGAACAATCAAACTTTAACGAGAGAACAATCAAACTTTAACTCGAGAACAATCAAACTTGAATTGAAAAGAACAATCAAGCTTCAACCAGAAAACAATCAAACTTTAATAGAGAACACTCAAACTTTAACTAGAGAACTATCACACTTTATCTCTGTGGAACAGTCAAACTTTAATTGGACACAATCAAAGTTTAACTGAAGAGAACAATCAAACTTAAACTAGAGAACAATCAAACTTTAACTGTAGAAAACAATCAAACTTTTACTACAGGAAACAATCAAACTTAAACTAGAGAACAATCAAACTTTAACTGTAGAAAACAATCAAACTTTTACAATAAGGAAACAATCAAACTTTAACTAGAGAACAATCAAACTTTAACTAAGAAACAATCAAACTTTATCGAGAGAACAATGAAACATTAACTAGAGAAAAATGAAACATGAACTAGAGAACAATCAAACATTAACTAGAGAACAATCAAACTTTTAATAGAGAACAATCAAACTTTAATTGAAGAGAACAATCAAACTTAAACTAGAGAACAATCAAACTTTAACTATAGAAAATAATCAAACGTTTACTATTGGAAACAATCAAGCTTTAACGAGACAACAATCAAACTTTAACTAAGAAACAATCAAACTTTAACGAGAGAACAATGAAACATTAACTAGAGAAAAATGAAACATTAACTAGAGAACAATCAAACTTTAAATAGAGAACAATGAAACTTTAACTGTAGAAAACAATCGAACGTTTAGTGTAGAAAACAATCAACCTTTAACTCGACAACAATCAAACATTAACTGTAGACAACAATCAAATTTTAACTAGAGAACTATCAAACTTTAACTTGAGAACAATCAAACTTTAATTGAAGAGAACAATCAAACTTGAACTGTAGAGTACAATCAAATTTTAACTACAGAAGAATCAAGCTTTAATTGTAGAGAACAACAAACTTTAACGAGAGAACAACCAAACTTAAACTAGAGAACAATCAAACTTCAACTGGAGAAAACAATCGAACTTTTACTGTAGAAAACAATCAAACTTTAACTCGACAACAATCAAACTTTAACTGTAGAGAACAATCAAACTTTAACTAGAGAACAATCAAACTTTCACTCGAGAACAATCAAACTTTAATTGAAGAGAACAATTAAACTTCAAATAGAGAACAATCAAACTTTAATAGAGAACAATCAAACTTTAACGAGAGAACTATCAAACTTTAACTCTGTTGAACAATCAAACATTAACTAGAGAACAATCAAACTTTAACTGTAGAGAACAATCAAACTTTAACAGTAGAGAACAATCAAACTTTAACTACAGACCGATCAAACTATAATTGTAGAAAACAATCAAACTTTAACAAGAGACCAATTAAACTTTAACTAGAGAACAATCAAACATTAACTGTCGAGAACAATCAAACATTTACGAGAGAACAATCAAACTTTAACTGTCGAGAACAATCAAACTTTAACTGTAGAGACCAATCAAACATTAACTGCAGAGAACAATCAAACTTTAACTGTCCAGATCAATCAAACTTTAACTGTAGAGAACAATCAAACTTTTAATGCAGAAAACAATAAAACTTTAACTAGAGAACAATCAAACTTTAACTGGAGATCAATCAAACTTTAAATAGTGAACAATCAAACTTTAATTGAAGAGAACAATCAAACTTTAACGAGAGAACAATCAAACTTTAAGGAGAGAACAATGAAACATGAACTAGAGAACAATCAAACTTTAACTGGAGAACAATCAAACTTTAAATAGAGAATAATCAACCTTTAATTGTAGAGAACAATCAAACTTTAAATTGAGACCAATGAAATTTTAACTGTAGAAAACAATCGAACTTTTACTGTAGAAAACAATCAAATTTTAACTCGACAACAATCAAACTTTAACTATAGAGAACAGTCAAACTTTAACAAGAGAACAATCAAACTTTAACTCGAGAACAATCAAACCTTAATTGAAGAGAACAATCAAACTTGAACTGTAGAGAACAATCAAATTTTAACTACAGAAGAATCAACCTTTAATTGTAGAGAACAACCAAACTTTAACGAGAGAACAATCAAACTTAAACTAGAGAACAATCAAACTTGAACTGTAGAAAACAATCGAACTTTTACTGTAGAAAACAATCAAACTTTAACTCGACAACAATCAAACTTTAACTGTAGAGAACAATCAAACTTTAACTAGAGAACAATCAAACTTTCACTCGAGAACAATCAAACTTTAATTGAAGAGAATAATCAAACTTCAACCAGAGAAATATCAAACGTTAATAGAGAACAATCAAACTTTAACTCTGTTGAACAGTCAAACTTTAACTAGAGCACAATCAAACTTTAACTGAAGAGAACAATCAAACTTAAACTAGAGAACAATCAAACTTTAACTGTAGAAAACAATCAAACTTTTAATATAGGGAACAATCAAGCTTTAACTAGAGAACAATCAAACTTTAACTAGAGAACGATCAAACTTTAATTGAAGAGAACAATCAAACTTGAACTGTAGAGAACAATCAAATTTTAATGACTGAAGAATCAACCTTTAATTGTAGAGAACAACCAAACTTTAACGCGAGAACAATCAAACTTTAACTAGAGAACAATCAAACTTTAACTGCAGAGAACAATCAAACTTTAACGGGAGATCAATCAAACTTTTAATAGAGAACAATCAAACTTTAATTGAAGAGAACAATCAAACTTTAACAAGAGAACAATCAAACTTTAACGAGAGAACAATGAAACATGAACTAGAGAATAATCAAACTTTAACTGGAGAAAAATCAAATTTTAATAGAGAATAATCAACCTTTAATTGTAGAGAACAATCAAACTTTAAATTGAGAACAATCAAACTTTAAGTAGAGAACAATGAAACTTTAACTGTAGAAAACAATCGAACTTTTACTGTAGAAAACAATCAAACTTTAGCTCGACAACAATCAAACTTTAATTGAAGAGAACAATCAAACTTCAACCAGAGAACAATCAAACTTTAATAGAGAACAATCAAACTTTAACGAGAGAACTATCAAACTTTAACTCTGTTGAACAGTCAAACTTTAACTAGAGCTCAATCAAACTTTAACTGAAGAGAATAATCAAACTTAAACTAGAGAAAAATCAAACCTTAACTGTAGAAAACAATCAAACTTTTACTATAGGGAACAATCAAACGGAAACTAGAGAAAAATCAAACTTTAACTGCAGAAAACAATCAAACTGTTACTATAGGAAACAATCAAGCTTTAACTAGAGAACAATCAAACATTAACTAGAGAACGATCAAACTTTAAATGTAGAGAACAACCAAACTTTAACGAGAGAACAATCAAACTTTAACTAGAGAACAATCAAACTTTAACTACAGACCGATCAAACTATAATTGTAGAGAACAATCAAACTTTAACTAGAGAATTATCAACTTTAACTGTTCTGAACAATCAAACTTTTACTGTAGAAAATAATCAAACTTTAACAAGAGACCAATCAAACTTTAACTAGAGAACAATCAAACATTAACTGTCGAGAACAATCAAACATTTACGAGAGAACAATCAAACTTTAACTGTCGAGAACAATCAAACTTTAACTGTAGAGACCAATCAAACATTAACTGCAGAGAACAATCAAACTTTAACTGTCCAGATCAATCAAACTTTAACTGTAGAGAACAATCAAACTTTTAATGCAGAAAACAATAAAACTTTAACTAGAGAACAATCAAACTTTAACTGCAGAGAACAATCAAACTTTAACTGGTAATCAATCAAACTTTTAATAGAGAACAATCAAACTTTAATTGAAGAGAACAATCAAACCTTTAATGAAAGAACAATCAAACTTTAACTGTAGAGAACAATCAAATTTTAACTACAGAAGAATCAACCTTTAATTGTAGAGAACAACCAAACTTTAACGAGAGAACAATCAAACTTAAACTAGAGAACAATCAAACTTCAACTGTAGAAAACAAGCGAACTTTTACTGTAGAAAACAATCAAACTTTAACTTGACAACAATCAAACTTTAACTGTAGAGAACAATCAAACTTTAAATAGAGAACAATCAAACTTTCACTCGAGAACAATCAAACTTTAATTGAAGAGAACAATCAAACTTTAACTCTGTTGAACAGTCAAACTTTAACTAGAGCACAATCAAACTTTAACTGAAGAGAACAATCAAACTTAAACTAGAGAACAATCAAACTTTAACTGTAGAAAACAATCAAACTGTTAATATAGGGAACAATCAAGCTTTAACTAGAGAACAATCAAACTTTAACTAGAGAACGATCAAACTTTAATTGAAGAGAACAATCAAACTTGAACTGTAGAGAACAATCAAATTTTAACGACTGAAGAATCAACCTTTAATTGTAGAGAACAACCAAACTTTAACGCGAGAACAATCAAACTTTAACTAGAGAACAATCAAACTTTAACTGTAGAGAACAATCAAACTTTAACTGGAGATCAATCAAACTTTTAATAGAGAACAATCAAACTTTAATTGAAGAGAACAATCAAACTTTAACGAGAGAACAATCAAACTTTAACGAGAGAACAATGAAACATGAACTAGAGAATAATCAAACTTTAACTGGAGAAAAATCAAATTTTAATAGAGAATAATCAACCTTTAATTGTAGAGAACAATCAAACTTTAAATTGAGAACAATCAAACTTTAAGTAGAGAACAATGAAACTTTAACTGTAGAAAACAATCAAACTTTTACTGTAGAAAACAATCAAACTTTAACTCGATAACAATCAAACTTTAATTGAAGAGAACAATCAAACTTCAACCAGAGAACAATCAAACTTTAATAGAGAACAATCAAACTTTAACGAGAGAACTATCAAACTTTAACTCTGTTGAACAGTCAAACTTTAACTAGAGCACAATCAAACTTTAACTGAAGAGAACAATCAAACTTAAACTAGAGAAAAATCAAACCTTAACTGTAGAAAACAATCAAACTTTTACTATAGGGAACAATCAAACGGAAACTAGAAAAAAATCAAACTTTAACTGCAGAAAACAATCAAACTGTTACTATAGGAAACAATCAAGCTTTAACTAGAGAACAATCAAACTTTAACTAGAGAACGATTAAACTTTAATAGTAGAGAACAACCAAACTTTAACGAGAGAACAATCAAACTTTAACTAGAGAACAATCAAACTTTAACTGTAGAGAACAATCAAACTTTAACTCGAGAACAATCAAACTTTAAGTCGAGAACAATCAAACTTTAATTGAAGAGAACAATCAAACTTCAACCAGAGAACAATCAAACTTTAATAGAGAACAATCAAACTTTAACTAGAGAACTATCAAACTTTAACTCTGTTGAACAGTCAAACTTTAACTAGAGCACAATCAAACTTTAACTGAAGAGAACAATCAAACTTAAACGAGAGAAAAATCAAACCTTAACTGTAGAAAACAATCAAACTTTTACTATAGGGAACAATCAAACTGAAACTAGAGAACAATCAAACTTTAACTGTAGAAAACAATCAAACTGTTACTATAGGAAACAATCAAGCTTTAACTAGAGAACAATCAAACTTTAACTAGAGAACGATCAAACTTTAATTGAAGAGAACAATCAAACTTGAACTGCAGAGAACAATCAAATTTTAACTACAGAAGAATCAACCTTTAATTGTAGAGAACATCCAAACTTTAACGAGAGAACAATCAAACTTTAACTAGAGAACAATCAAACTTTAACTGTAGAGAACAATCAAACTTTAACTGGAGATCAATCAAACTTTTAATAGAGAACAATCAAACTTTAACGAGAGAACAATCAAACTTTAACGAGAGAACAATGAAACATGAACTAGAGAACAATCAAACTTTAACTGGAGAACAATCAAACTTTAAATAGAGAATAATCAACCTTTAATTGTAAAGAACAATCAAACTTTAAATTGAGAACAATCAAACTTTAACGAGAGAACAATCAAACTTTAACGAGAGAACAATGAAACATGAACTAGAGAACAATCAAACTTTAACTGGAGAACAATCAAACTTTAAATAGAGAATAATCAACCTTTAATTGTAAAGAACAATCAAACTTTAAATTGAGAACAATCAAACTTTAAGTAGAGAACAATGAAACTTTAACTGTAGAAAACAATCGAACATTTACTATAGAAAAAAATCAAACTTTAACTCGACAACAATCAAACTTTAACTGTAGAGAACAATCAAACTTTAACTCGAGAACAATCAAACTTTAATTGAACAGAACAATCAAGCTTCAACCAGAAAACAATCAAACTTCAACCAGAGAACACTCAAACTTTAACTAGAGAACTATCACACTTTATCTCTGTGGAACAGTCAAACTTTAATTGGACACAATCAAACTTTAACTGAAGAGAACAATCAAACTTAAACTAGAGAACAATCAAACTTTTACGACAGGAAACAATCAAACTTAAACTAGAGAACAATCAAACTTTAACTGTAGAAAACAATCAAACTTTTGCTGTAGGAAACAATCAAACTTTAACGAGAGAACAATGAAACATTAACGAGAGAAAAATGAAACATTAACTAGAGAACAATCAAACATTAACTAGAGAACAATCACACTTTTAATGGAGAACAATCAAACTTTAATTGAAGAGAACAATCAAACTTGAACTGTAGAGAACAATCAAATTTTAACTGCAGAAGAATCAACCTTTAATTGTAGAGGAGAACCAAACATTAACGAGAGAACAATCAAACTTTAACTGTAGAAAACAATAAAACTTTTACTATAGGAAACAATCAAATTGTAACTAGAGAACAATCTAACTTTAACTGGAGATCAATCAAACTTTTAAAAGAGAATAATCAATGTTTAATTGTAGAGAACAAACAAACTTTAACTTGAGAACAATCAAACTTTAAGTCGAAAACAATGAAACTTTTACTGTAGGAAACAATCAAACTTTTACTGTAGAAAACAATCAAACTTTAATTGAAGAAAACAATCAAACTTCAACCAGAGAACAATTGAACTTTAACAGAGAGCAATCAAACTTTAATAGAGAACAATCAAACTTTAATAGAGAACAATCAAACTTTAACTAGATAACTATCACACTTTAAGTCTGTTGAACAGTCAAACTTTAACTAGAGCATAATCAAACTTTAACTAGGGAACTATCAAACTTTAACTGTAGAAAACAATCGAACTTTTACTGTAGAAAACAATCAAACTTTAACTCGAGAACAATCAAACTTTAATTGAAGAGAACAATCAAACTTCAACCAGAGAACAATCAAACTTTAACTAGGGAACTATCAAACTTTAACTCTGTTGAACAGTCAAACTTTAACTAGAGCACAATCAAACTTTAACTGAATAGAACAATCAAACTTGAACTAGAGAACAATCAAACATTAACTGTAGAAAACAATCAAACTTGAACTAGAGAACAATCAAACTTTAACTGTAGAATACAATCAAACTTTTAAAATAGGAAACAATCAAACTTTAACTAGAGAACAATCAAACCTTAACTTGAGAACAATCAAACTTTAACTAAGAAACAATCAAACTTTAACGATAGAAAAATGAAACATTAACCATAGAAAAATGAAACATTAACTGGAGAACAATCAAACTTTAATGAGAGAACAATCAAACGTTAACGAGAGAACAATGAAACATGAACTAGAGAACAATCAATCTTTAACTGGAGAACAATCAAACTTTAACTGTAGAAAACAATCAAACTTTTACTATAGGAAACAATCAAACTTTAACTAGAGAACAATCAAACTTTAACTAAGAAACAATCAAACTTTAACGAGAGAACAATGAAACATTAACGAGAGAAAAATGAAACATTAACTAGAGAACAATCAAACATTAACTAGAGAACAATCACACTTTTAATGGAGAACAATCAAACTTTAATTGAAGAGAACAATCAAACTTGAACTGTAGAGAACAATCAAATTTTAACTGCAGAAGAATCAACCTTTAATTGTAGAGGAGAACCAAACATTAACGAGAGAACAATCAAACTTTAACTGTAGAAAACAATAAAACTTTTACTATAGGAAACAATCAAATTGTAACTAGAGAACAATCTAACTTTAACTGGAGATCAATCAAACTTTTAAAAGAGAATAATCAATGTTTAATTGTAGAGAACAAACAAACTTTAACTTGAGAACAATCAAACTTTAAGTCGAAAACAATGAAACTTTTACTGTAGGAAACAATCAAACTTTTACTGTAGAAAACAATCAAACTTTAATTGAAGAGAACAATCAAACTTCAACCAGAGAACAATTGAACTTTAACAGAGAGCAATCAAACTTTAATAGAGAACAATCAAACTTTAATAGAGAACAATCAAACTTTAACTAGATAACTATCACACTTTAAGTCTGTTGAACAGTCAAACTTTAACTAGAGCATAATCAAACTTTAACTAGGGAACTATCAAACTTTAACTGTAGAAAACAATCGAACTTTTACTGTAGAAAACAATCAAACTTTAACTCGAGAACAATCAAACTTTAATTGAAGAGAACAATCAAACTTCAACCAGAGAACAATCAAACTTTAACGAGGGAACTATCAAACTTTAATTGAAGAGAACAATCAAACTTCAACCAGAGAACAATCAAACTTTAACTAGGGAACTATCAAACTTTAACTCTGTTGAACAGTCAAACTTTAACTAGAGCACAATCAAACTTTAACTGAATAGAACAATCAAACTTGAACTAGAGAACAATCAAACATTAACTGTAGAAAACAATCAAACTTGAACTAGAGAACAATCAAACTTTAACTGTAGAAAACAATCAAACTTTTACTACAGGAAACAATCAAACTTAAACTAGAGAACAATCAAACTTTAACTGTAGAATACAATCAAACTTTTAAAATAGGAAACAATCAAACTTTAACTAGAGAACAATCAAACCTTAACTTGAGAACAATCAAACTTTAACTAAGAAACAATCAAACTTTAACGATAGAAAAATGAAACATTAACCATAGAAAAATGAAACATTAACTGGAGAACAATCAAACTTTAATGAGAGAACAATCAAACGTTAACGAGAGAACAATGAAACATGAACTAGAGAACAATCAATCTTTAACTGGAGAACAATCAAACTTTAACTGTAGAAAACAATCAAACTTTTACTATAGGAAACAATCAAACTTTAACTAGAGAACAATCAAACTTTAACTAAGAAACAATCAAACTTTAACGAGAGAAAAATGAAACATTAACTGGAGAACAATCAAACTTTAACTAGAGAATGATCAAACTTTAATTGAGGAGAAACAAGCAAACTTGAACTGTAGAGAACAATCAAATTTTAACTACAGAAGAATCAACCTTTAATTGTAGACAACATCAAAACTTTAACGAGAGAACAATCAAACTTTAACTAGAGAACAATCAAACTTTAACTGCAGAGAACAATCAAACTTTAACTGGAGATCAATCAAACTTTTAATAGAGAACAATCAAACTTTAATTGAAGAGAACAATCAAACTTTAATGAAAGAACAATCAAACTTTAACTGTAGAGAACAATCAAACTTTAACTGGAGATCAATCAAACTTTTAATAGAGAACAATCAAACTTTAATTGAAGAGAACAATCAAACTTTAACGAGAGAACAATCAAACTTTAAGGAGAGAACAATGAAACATGAACTAGAGAACAATCAAACTTTAACTGGAGAACAATCAAACTTTAAATAGAGAATAATCAACCTTTAATTGTAGAGAACAATCAAACTTTAAATTGAGACCAATAAAATTTTAACTGTAGAAAACAATCGAACTTTTACTGTAGAAAACAATCAAATTTTAACTCGACAACAATCAAACTTTAACTGTAGAGAACAGTCAAACTTTAACAAGAGAACAATCAAACTTTAACTCGAGAACAATCAAACCTTAATTGAAGAGAACAATCAAACTTGAACTGTAGAGAACAATCAAATTTTAACTACAGAAGAATCAACCTTTAATTGTAGAGAACAACCAAACTTTAACGAGAGAACAATCAAACTTAAACTAGAGAATAATCAAACTTCAACTGTAGAAAACAATCGAACTTTTACTGCAGAAAACAATCAAACTATAACTCGACAACAATCAAACTTTAACTGTAGAGAACAATCAAACTTTAACTAGAGAACAATCAAACTTTCACTCGAGAACAATCAAACTTTAATTGAAGAGAACAATCAAACTTCAACCAGAGAACAATCAAACTTTAATAGAGAACAATCAAACTTTAACTCTGTTGAACAGTCAAACTTTAACTAGAGCACAATCAAACTTTAACTGAATAGAACAATCAAACTTGAACTAGAGAACAATCAAACATTAACTGTAGAAAACAATCAAACTTGAACTAGAGAACAATCAAACTTTAACTGTAGAAAACAATCAAACTTTTACTATAGGAAACAATCAAACTTAAACTAGAGAACAATCAAACTTTAACTGTAGAATACAATCAAACTTTTAATATAGGAAACAATCAAACTTTAACTAGAGAACAATCAAACCTTAACTAGAGAACAATCAAACTTTAACTAAGAAACAATCAAACTTTAACGATAGAAAAATGAAACATTAACTGGAGAACAATCAAACTTTAATGAGAGAACAATCAAACGTTAACGAGAGAACAATGAAACATGAACTAGAGAACAATCAATCTTTAACTGGAGAAC
Source organism: Pristiophorus japonicus (assembly GCF_044704955.1). Lineage (NCBI taxonomy): Eukaryota > Metazoa > Chordata > Chondrichthyes > Pristiophoridae > Pristiophorus > Pristiophorus japonicus. The sequence goes on from NC_091982.1 coordinate 105,053,768, forward strand.
AATCAAACTTTAACTGTAGGAAACAATCAAACTTTTACTATAGGAAACAATCAAACTTTAACTAGAGAACAATCAAACTTTAACTAAGAAACAATCAAACTTTAACGAGAGAAAAATGAAACATTAACTGGAGAACAATCAAACTTTAACTAGAGAATGATCAAACTTTAATTGAGGAGAACAAGCAAACTTGAACTGTAGAGAACAATCAAATTTTAACTACAGAAGAATCAACCTTTAATTGTAGACAACATCAAAACTTTAACGAGAGAACAATCAAACTTTAACTAGAGAACAATCAAACTTTAACTGCAGAGAACAATCAAACTTTAACTGGAGATCAATCAAACTTTTAATAGAGAACAATCAAACTTTAATTGAAGAGAACAATCAAACTTTAATGAAAGAACAATCAAACTTTAACTGTAGAGAACAATCAAACTTTAATTGAAGAGAACAATCAAACTTTAACGAGAGAACAATCAAACTTTAAGGAGAGAACAATGAAACATGAACTAGAGAACAATCAAACTTTAAATAGAGAATAATCAACCTTTAATTGTAGAGAACAATCAAACTTTAAATTGAGACCAATGAAATTTTAACTGTAGAAAACAATCGAACTTTTACTGTAGAAAACAATCAAATTTTAACTCGACAACAATCAAACTTTAACTGTAGAGAACAATGAAACATGAACTAGAGAACAATCAAACTTTAACTGGAGAACAATCAAACTTTAAATAGAGAATAATCAACCTTTAATTGTAGAGAACAATCAAACTTTAAATTGAGACCAATGAAATTTTAACTGTAGAAAACAATCGAACTTTTACTGTAGAAAACAATCAAATTTTAACTCGACAACAATCAAACTTTAACTGTAGAGAACAGTCAAACTTTAACAAGAGAACAATCAATCTTTAACTCGAGAACAATCAAACCTTAATTGAAGAGAACAATCAAACTTGAACTGTAGAGAACAATCAAATTTTAACTACAGAAGAATCAACCTTTAATTGTAGAGAACAACCAAACTTTAACGAGAGAACAATCAAACTTAAACTAGAGAATAATCAAACTTCAACTGTAGAAAACAATCGAACTTTTACTGCAGAAAACAATCAAACTATAACTCGACAACAATCAAACTTTAACTGTAGAGAACAATCAAACTTTAACTAGAGAACAATCAAACATTCACTCGAGAACAATCAAACTTTAATTGAAGAGAACAATCAAACTTCAACCAGAGAACAATCAAACTTTAATAGAGAACAATCAAACTTTAACTCTGTTGAACAGTCAAACTTTAACTAGAGCACAATCAAACTTTAACTGAATAGAACAATCAAACTTGAACTAGAGAACAATCAAACATTAACTGTAGAAAACAATCAAACTTGAACTAGAGAACAATCAAACTTTAACTGTAGAAAACAATCAAACTTTTACTATAGGAAACAATCAAACTTAAACTAGAGAACAATCAAACTTTAACTGTAGAATACAATCAAACTTTTAATATAGGAAACAATCAAACTTTAACTAGAGAACAATCAAACCTTAACTAGAGAACAATCAAACTTTAACTAAGAAACAATCAAACTTTAACGATAGAAAAATGAAACATTAACCATAGAAAAATGAAACATTAACTGGAGAACAATCAAACTTTAATGAGAGAACAATCAAACGTTAACGAGAGAACAATGAAACATGAACTAGAGAACAATCAATCTTTAACTGGAGAACAATCAAACTTTAACTGTAGGAAACAATCAAACTTTTACTATAGGAAACAATCAAACTTTAACTAGAGAACAATCAAACTTTAACTAAGAAACAATCAAACTTTAACGAGAGAAAAATGAAACATTAACTGGAGAACAATCAAACTTTAACTAGAGAATGATCAAACTTTAATTGAGGAGAACAAGCAAACTTGAACTGTAGAGAACAATCAAATTTTAACTACAGAAGAATCAACCTTTAATTGTAGACAACATCAAAACTTTAACGAGAGAACAATCAAACTTTAACTAGAGAACAATCAAACTTTAACTGCAGAGAACAATCAAACTTTAACTGGAGATCAATCAAACTTTTAATAGAGAACAATCAAACTTTAATTGAAGAGAACAATCAAACTTTAATGAAAGAACAATCAAACTTTAACTGTAGAGAACAATCAAACTTTAATTGAAGAGAACAATCAAACTTTAACGAGAGAACAATCAAACTTTAAGGAGAGAACAATGAAACATGAACTAGAGAACAATCAAACTTTAAATAGAGAATAATCAACCTTTAATTGTAGAGAACAATCAAACTTTAAATTGAGACCAATGAAATTTTAACTGTAGAAAACAATCGAACTTTTACTGTAGAAAACAATCAAATTTTAACTCGACAACAATCAAACTTTAACTGTAGAGAACAATGAAACATGAACTAGAGAACAATCAAACTTTAACTGGAGAACAATCAAACTTTAAATAGAGAATAATCAACCTTTAATTGTAGAGAACAATCAAACTTTAAATTGAGACCAATGAAATTTTAACTGTAGAAAACAATCGAACTTTTACTGTAGAAAACAATCAAATTTTAACTCGACAACAATCAAACTTTAACTGTAGAGAACAGTCAAACTTTAACAAGAGAACAATCAATCTTTAACTCGAGAACAATCAAACCTTAATTGAAGAGAACAATCAAACTTGAACTGTAGAGAACAATCAAATTTTAACTACAGAAGAATCAACCTTTAATTGTAGAGAACAACCAAACTTTAACGAGAGAACAATCAAACTTAAACTAGAGAATAATCAAACTTCAACTGTAGAAAACAATCGAACTTTTACTGCAGAAAACAATCAAACTATAACTCGACAACAATCAAACTTTAACTGTAGAGAACAATCAAACTTTAACTAGAGAACAATCAAACTTTCACTCGAGAACAATCAAACTTTAATTGAAGAGAACAATCAAACTTCAACCAGAGAACAATCAAACTTTAATAGAGAACAATCAAACTTTAACTCTGTTGAACAGTCAAACTTTAACTAGAGCACAATCAAACTTTAACTGAATAGAACAATCAAACTTGAACTAGAGAACAATCAAACATTAACTGTAGAAAACAATCAAACTTGAACTAGAGAACAATCAAACTTTAACTGTAGAAAACAATCAAACTTTTACTATAGGAAACAATCAAACTTAAACTAGAGAACAATCAAACTTTAACTGTAGAATACAATCAAACTTTTAATATAGGAAACAATCAAACTTTAACTAGAGAACAATCAAACCTTAACTAGAGAACAATCAAACTTTAACTAAGAAACAATCAAACTTTAACGATAGAAAAATGAAACATTAACCATAGAAAAATGAAACATTAACTGGAGAACAATCAAACTTTAATGAGAGAACAATCAAACGTTAACGAGAGAACAATGAAACATGAACTAGAGAACAATCAATCTTTAACTGGAGAACAATCAAACTTTAACTGTAGGAAACAATCAAACTTTTACTATAGGAAACAATCAAACTTTAACTAGAGAACAATCAAACTTTAACTAAGAAACAATCAAACTTTAACGAGAGAAAAATGAAACATTAACTGGAGAACAATCAAACTTTAACTAGAGAATGATCAAACTTTAATTGAGGAGAACAAGCAAACTTGAACTGTAGAGAACAATCAAATTTTAACTACAGAAGAATCAACCTTTAATTGTAGACAACATCAAAACTTTAACGAGAGAACAATCAAACTTTAACTAGAGAACAATCAAACTTTAACTGCAGAGAACAATCAAACTTTAACTGGAGATCAATCAAACTTTTAATAGAGAACAATCAAACTTTAATTGAAGAGAACAATCAAACTTTAATGAAAGAACAATCAAACTTTAACTGTAGAGAACAATCAAACTTTAATTGAAGAGAACAATCAAACTTTAACGAGAGAACAATCAAACTTTAAGGAGAGAACAATGAAACATGAACTAGAGAACAATCAAACTTTAAATAGAGAATAATCAACCTTTAATTGTAGAGAACAATCAAACTTTAAATTGAGACCAATGAAATTTTAACTGTAGAAAACAATCGAACTTTTACTGTAGAAAACAATCAAATTTTAACTCGACAACAATCAAACTTTAACTGTAGAGAACAATGAAACATGAACTAGAGAACAATCAAACTTTAACTGGAGAACAATCAAACTTTAAATAGAGAATAATCAACCTTTAATTGTAGAGAACAATCAAACTTTAAATTGAGACCAATGAAATTTTAACTGTAGAAAACAATCGAACTTTTACTGTAGAAAACAATCAAATTTTAACTCGACAACAATCAAACTTTAACTGTAGAGAACAGTCAAACTTTAACAAGAGAACAATCAATCTTTAACTCGAGAACAATCAAACCTTAATTGAAGAGAACAATTAAACTTGAACTGTAGAGAACAATCAAATTTTAACTACAGAAGAATCAACCTTTAATTGTAGAGAACAACCAAACTTTAACGAGAGAACAATCAAACTTAAACTAGAGAACAATCAAACTTCAACTGTAGAAAACAATCGAACTTTTACTGCAGAAAACAATCAAACTATAACTCGACAACAATCAAACTTTAACTGTAGAGAACAATCAAACTTTAACTAGAGAACAATCAAACTTTCACTCGAGAACAATCAAACTTTAATTGAAGAGAACAATCAAACTTCAACCAGAGAACAATCAAACTTTAATAGAGAACAATCAAACTTTAACTCTGTTGAACAGTCAAACTTTAACTAGAGCACAATCAAACTTTAACTGAAGAGAACAATCAAACTTAAACTAGAGAACAATCAAACTTTAACTGTAGAAAACAATCAAACTTTTAATATAGGGAACAATCAAGCTTTAACTAGAGAACAATCAAACTTTAACTAGAGAACGATCAAACTTTAATTGAAGAGAACAATCAAACTTGAACTGTAGAGAACAATCAAATTTTAACTACTGAAGAATCAACCTTTAATTGTAGAGAACAACCAAACTTTAACGCGAGAACAATCAAACTTTAACTAGAGAACAATCAAACTTTAACTGTAGAGAACAATCAAACTTTAACTGGAGATCAATCAAACTTTTAATAGAGAACAATCAAACTTTAATTGAAGAGAACAATCAAACTTTAACGAGAGAACAATCAAACTTTAACGAGAGAACAATGAAACATGAACTAGAGAATAATCAAACTTTAACTGGAGAAAAATCAAATTTTAATAGAGAATAATCAACCTTTAATTGTAGAGAACAATCAAACTTTAAATTGAGAACAATCAAACTTTAAGTAGAGAACAATGAAACTTTAACTGTAGAAAACAATCGAACTTTTACTGTAGAAAACAATCAAACTTTAACTCGACAACAATTAAACTTTAACTGTAGAGAACAATCAAACTTTAACTAGAGAACAATCAAACTTTAACTCGAGAACAATCAAACTTTAATTGAACGGCACAATCAAGCTTCAACCAGAAAACAATCAAACTTTAATAGAGAACACTCAAACTTTAACTGGTGAACTATCACACTTTATCTCTGTGGAACAGTCAAACTTTAATTGGAAACAATCAAACTTTAACTGAAGAGAACAATCAAACTTCAACTAGAGAAAAATCAAACTTTATCTGTAGAAAACAATCAAACTTTTACTGTCGGAAACAATCAAACTTAAACTAGAGAACAATCAAACTTTAACTCGACAACAATCAAACTTTAACTGTAGAGAACAATCAAACTTTAACTAGAGAACAATCAAACTTTAACTCGAGAACAATCAAACGTTAATTGAACGGCACAATCAAGCTTCAACCAGAAAACAATCAAACTTTAATAGAGAACACTCAAACTTTAACTGGTGAACTATCACACTTTATCTCTGTGGAACAGTCAAACTTTAATTGGACACAATCAAACTTTAACTGAAGAGAACAATCAAACTTCAACTAGAGAAAAATCAAACTTTAACTGTAGAAAACAATCAAACTTTTACTGTCGGAAACAATCAAACTTAAACTAGAGAACAATCAAACTTTAACTGTAGAAAACAATCAAACTTTAACGAGAAAACAATCAAACTTTAACTCGACAACAATCAAACTTTAACTGTAGAGAACAATGAAACATGAACTAGAGAACAATCAAACTTTAACTGGAGAACAATCAAACTTTAAATAGAGAATAATCAACCTTTAATTGTAGAGAACAATCAAACTTTAAATTGAGACCAATGAAATTTTAACTGTAGAAAACAATCGAACTTTTACAGTAGAAAACAATCAAATTTTAACTCGACAACAATCAAACTTTAACTGTAGAGAACAGTCAAACTTTAACAAGAGAACAATCAATCTTTAACTCGAGAACAATCAAACCTTAATTGAAGAGAACAATCAAACTTGAACTGTAGAGAACAATCAAATTTTAACTACAGAAGAATCAACCTTTAATTGTAGAGAACAACCAAACTTTAACGAGAGAACAATCAAACTTAAACTAGAGAACAATCAAACTTCAACTGTAGAAAACAATCGAACTTTTACTGCAGAAAACAATCAAACTATAACTCGACAACAATCAAACTTTAACTGTAGAGAACAATCAAACTTTAACTAGAGAACAATCAAACTTTCACTCGAGAACAATCAAACTTTAATTGAAGAGAACAATCAAACTTCAACCAGAGAACAATCAAACTTTAATAGAGAACAATCAAACTTTAACTCTGTTGAACAGTCAAACTTTAACTAGAGCACAATCAAACTTTAACTGAAGAGAACAATCAAACTTAAACTAGAGAACAATCAAACTTTAACTGTAGAAAACAATCAAACTTTTAATATAGGGAACAATCAAGCTTTAACTAGAGAACAATCAAACTTTAACTAGAGAACGATCAAACTTTAATTGAAGAGAACAATCAAACTTGAACTGTAGAGAACAATCAAATTTTAACTACTGAAGAATCAACCTTTAATTGTAGAGAACAACCAAACTTTAACGCGAGAACAATCAAACTTTAACTAGAGAACAATCAAACTTTAACTGTAGAGAACAATCAAACTTTAACTGGAGATCAATCAAACTTTTAATAGAGAACAATCAAACTTTAATTGAAGAGAACAATCAAACTTTAACGAGAGAACAATCAAACTTTAACGAGAGAACAATGAAACATGAACTAGAGAATAATCAAACTTTAACTGGAGAAAAATCAAATTTTAATAGAGAATAATCAACCTTTAATTGTAGAGAACAATCAAACTTTAAATTGAGAACAATCAAACTTTAAGTAGAGAACAATCAAACTTTAACTGTAGAAAACAATCGAACTTTTACTGTAGAAAACAATCAAACTTTAACTCGACAACAATTAAACTTTAACTGTAGAGAACAATCAAACTTTAACTAGAGAACAATCAAACTTTAACTCGAGAACAATCAAACTTTAATTGAACGGCACAATCAAGCTTCAACCAGAAAACAATCAAACTTTAATAGAGAACACTCAAACTTTAACTGGTGAACTATCACACTTTATCTCTGTGGAACAGTCAAACTTTAATTGGAAACAATCAAACTTTAACTGAAGAGAACAATCAAACTTCAACTAGAGAAAAATCAAACTTTATCTGTAGAAAACAATCAAACTTTTACTGTCGGAAACAATCAAACTTAAACTAGAGAACAATCAAACTTTAACTCGACAACAATCAAACTTTAACTGTAGAGAACAATCAAACTTTAACTAGAGAACAATCAAACTTTAACTCGAGAACAATCAAACGTTAATTGAACGGCACAATCAAGCTTCAACCAGAAAACAATCAAACTTTAATAGAGAACACTCAAACTTTAACTGGTGAACTATCACACTTTATCTCTGTGGAACAGTCAAACATTAATTGGACACAATCAAACTTTAACTGAAGAGAACAATCAAACTTCAACTAGAGAAAAATCAAACTTTAACTGTAGAAAACAATCAAACTTTTACTGTCGGAAACAATCAAACTTAAACTAGAGAACAATCAAACTTTAACTGTAGAAAACTATCAAACTTTAACGAGAAAACAATCAAACTTTAACTCGACAACAATCAAACTTTAACTGTAGAGAACAATGAAACAAGAACTAGAGAACAATCAAACTTTAACTGGAGAACAATCAAACTTTAAATAGAGAATAATCAACCTTTAATTGTAGAGAACAATCAAACTTTAAATTGAGACCAATGAAATTTTAACTGTAGAAAACAATCGAACTTTTACTGTAGAAAACAATCAAATTTTAACTCGACAACAATCAAACTTTAACTGTAGAGAACAGTCAAACTTTAACAAGAGAACAATCAATCTTTAACTCGAGAACAATCAAACCTTAATTGAAGAGAACAATCAAACTTGAACTGTAGAGAACAATCAAATTTTAACTACAGAAGAATCAACCTTTAATTGTAGAGAACAACCAAACTTTAACGAGAGAACAATCAAACTTAAACTAGAGAACAATCAAACTTCAACTGTAGAAAACAATCGAACTTTTACTGCAGAAAACAATCAAACTATAACTCGACAACAATCAAACTTTAACTGTAGAGAACAATCAAACTTTAACTAGAGAACAATCAAACTTTCACTCGAGAACAATCAAACTTTAATTGAAGAGAACAATCAAACTTCAACCAGAGAACAATCAAACTTTAATAGAGAACAATCAAACTTTAACGAGAGAACAATCAAACTTTAACGAGAGAACAATGAAACATGAACTAGAGAATAATCAAACTTTAACTGGAGAAAAATCAAATTTTAATAGAGAATAATCAACCTTTAATTGTAGAGAACAATCAAACTTTAAATTGAGAACAATCAAACTTTAAGTAGAGAACAATCAAACTTTAACTGTAGAAAACAATCGAACTTTTACTGTAGAAAACAATCAAACTTTAACTCGACAACAATTAAACTTTAACTGTAGAGAACAATCAAACTTTAACTAGAGAACAATCAAACTTTAACTCGAGAACAATCAAACTTTAATTGAACGGCACAATCAAGCTTCAACCAGAAAACAATCAAACTTTAATAGAGAACACTCAAACTTTAACTGGTGAACTATCACACTTTATCTCTGTGGAACAGTCAAACTTTAATTGGAAACAATCAAACTTTAACTGAAGAGAACAATCAAACTTCAACTAGAGAAAAATCAAACTTTATCTGTAGAAAACAATCAAACTTTTACTGTCGGAAACAATCAAACTTAAACTAGAGAACAATCAAACTTTAACTCGACAACAATCAAACTTTAACTGTAGAGAACAATCAAACTTTAACTAGAGAACAATCAAACTTTAACTCGAGAACAATCAAACGTTAATTGAACGGCACAATCAAGCTTCAACCAGAAAACAATCAAACTTTAATAGAGAACACTCAAACTTTAACTGGTGAACTATCACACTTTATCTCTGTGGAACAGTCAAACATTAATTGGACACAATCAAACTTTAACTGAAGAGAACAATCAAACTTCAACTAGAGAAAAATCAAACTTTAACTGTAGAAAACAATCAAACTTTTACTGTCGGAAACAATCAAACTTAAACTAGAGAACAATCAAACTTTAACTGTAGAAAACTATCAAACTTTAACGAGAAAACAATCAAACTTTAACTCGACAACAATCAAACTTTAACTGTAGAGAACAATGAAACAAGAACTAGAGAACAATCAAACTTTAACTGGAGAACAATCAAACTTTAAATAGAGAATAATCAACCTTTAATTGTAGAGAACAATCAAACTTTAAATTGAGACCAATGAAATTTTAACTGTAGAAAACAATCAAACTTTTACTGTAGAAAACAATCAAATTTTAACTCGACAACAATCAAACTTTAACTGTAGAGAACAGTCAAACTTTAACAAGAGAACAATCAATCTTTAACTCGAGAACAATCAAACCTTAATTGAAGAGAACAATCAAACTTGAACTGTAGAGAACAATCAAATTTTAACTACAGAAGAATCAACCTTTAATTGTAGAGAACAACCAAACTTTAACGAGAGAACAATCAAACTTAAACTAGAGAACAATCAAACTTCAACTGTAGAAAACAATCGAACTTTTACTGCAGAAAACAATCAAACTATAACTCGACAACAATCAAACTTTAACTGTAGAGAACAATCAAACTTTAACTAGAGAACAATCAAACTTTCACTCGAGAACAATCAAACTTTAATTGAAGAGAACAATCAAACTTCAACCAGAGAACAATCAAACTTTAATAGAGAACAATCAAACTTTAACTCTGTTGAACAGTCAAACTTTAACTAGAGCACAATCAAACTTTAACTGAAGAGAACAATCAAACTTTAACGAGAGAACTATCAAACTTTAACTGGAGAACAATCAAACTTTAATTGAAGAGAACAATCAAACATTAACTAGAGAACAATCAAACTTTAACTAGAGAACATTCAAACTTTAACTAAAGCACAATCAAACTTTAACGGAAGAGAGCTATCAAAAACATTAATTATTGAGAACAATCAAACATTAACTGGAGAACAATCACACGTTAACTGTAGAGAACAATGAAACTTTAAAGAAAGAACAATCAAACCTTTACTGTTGAGAACAATCAAACATTAACTAGAGAACAATCAAACTTTAACTGTTGACAACAATCAATCATTAACTAGAAAAGAATCTAACATTAACGAGAATAATCAAACTTTAACTGTAGAGAACCACCAATCTTTAACTCGAGAACAATCAAACTTTAACTAGAGAACAATCAAACTTTAATTGACGAGAACAAGCTAACTGTGACTAAGAAACAATCTAACTTTAACGAGAGAACAATCAAACTTTAACGAGAGAACAATGAAACATTAAGTAGAGCACAATCAAACTTTAGCCAGAGAAGAAGCAAACTGTAACTAAGAAACAATCAAACTTTAACGAGAGAACAATCAAACTTTAACTAGAGAACAATCAAATTTTGACTACAGAAGAATTAACCATTAATTGTAGAGAGCAACCAAACTTTAAAGAGAGAACAATCAAACTTTAACTGTAGAAAACAATCAAACTTTAACTAGAGAACAATCTAAGTTTAACTGTAGAGAACATTCAAACTTTAAATGTAGAGAACAATCACACTTTAACGAGAGAACAATCAAAGTTTAACTGTTTAGAACAATCAAACTTAAACTGGAGAACAATCAAACTTTAACTGTAGAGAACAATCAAACTTTAACTAGAGAACAATCAAACTTTAACTGGAGATCAATCAAACTTTTAATAGAAAATAATAAAACTTTTAATAGCGAACAATCAAACTTTAATTGAAGAGAACAATCAAACTTTAACTGGAGAACAATCAGACTTTAGCTGTAGAGAACAAACAAACTTTAACTTTAGAGAACAATCAAACTTTAACCAGAGAACAAGCAAACTGTAACTAAGAAACAATCAAACTTTAACGAGAGAACAATCAAACTTTAACTGTAGAGAACAGTCAAACTTTAACTAGAGAACAATCAAACTTTAACTGGAGATCAATCAAACTTTTAATAGAAAATAATCAAACTTTTAATAGCGAACAATCAAACTTTAATTGAAGAGAACAATCAAACTTTAACTGGAGAACAATCAAACTTTAACTGTAGAGAACAAACAAACTTTAACTGTAGAGAACAATCAAACTTTAAGTAGAGAATAATCAAACTTTAACTGTAGAAAACAATCAAACTTTACTGTAGTAAACAATCAAACTTTAACTCGACAACAATCAAACTTTAACTGTAGAGAACTATCAACCTTTAACTTGAGAACAACCAAACTTTAACTCGAGAACAATCAAAGTTTAATTGAAGAGAACAATCAAACTTTAAAGAGAGATCAATCAAACTTTAACTGTAGAAAACAATCAAACTTTAACTAGAGAACAATCAAAGATTAACTGTTTAGAACAATCAAACTTAAACTGGAGAACAATCAAACTTTAACTGTAGAGAACAATCAAACTTTAACTAGAGAACAATCAAACTTTAACTGGAGATCAATCAAACTTTTAATAGAAAATAATCAAACTTTTAATAGCGAACAATCAAACTTTAATTGAAGAGAACAATCAAACTTTAACTGGAGAACAATCAAACTTTAACTGTAGAGAACAAACAAACTTTAACTGTAGAGAACAATCAAACATTAACCAGAGAACAAGCAAACTGTAACTAAGAAACAATCAAACTTTAACGAGAGAACAATCAAACTTTAACTAGAGAACAATGAAACATTAACAGGAGAACAATCAAACTTTAACTGTAGAGAACAGTCAAACTTTAACTAGAGAACAATCAAACTTTAACTGGAGATCAATCAAACTTTTAATAGAAAATAATCAAACTTTTAATAGCAAACAATCAAACTTTAATTGAAGAGAACAATCAAACTTTAACTGGAGAACAATCAAACTTTAACTGTAGAGAACAAACAAACTTTAACTGTAGAGAACAATCAAACTTTAAGTAGAGAATAATCAAACTTTAACTGTAGAAAACAATCAAACTTTACTGTAGTAAACATACAAACTTTAACTCGACAACAATCAAACTTTAACTGTAGAGAACAATCAACCTTTAACTTGAGAACAACCAAACTTTAACTCGAGAACAATCAAAGTTTAATTGAAGAGAACAATCAATCTTTAAATGGAGAACAATCAGTCTTTATCCAGAGAACAATCAAACTTTAACGAGAGAACAATCAAACCTTAACTGTTTAGAACAATCAAATTTTAATTGAAGAAAACAATCAAACTTTAACTGTAGAAAACAATCAAATTCTAACTACAGAAGAATTAACCTTTAATTGTAGAGAACAACCAAATTTTAAAGAGAGAACAATCAAACTTAAAGTGGAGAACAATCAAACTTTAACTGTAGAAAACAATCAAAATTTACTATAGGGAACAATCAAACTTTAACTAGAGAACAATCAAACTTTAACTAGAGAACAATCAAACTTTAACTGGAGATCAATCAAACTTTTAATAGAAAATAATCAAACTTTTAATAGCGAACAATCAAACTTTAATTGAAGAGAACATTCAAACTTTAACTGGAGAACAATCAAACTTTAACTGTAGAGAACAAACAAACTTTAACTGTAGAGAACAATCAAACTTTAACTTCAGAAGAATCAACATTTAATTGTAGAGAACAATCAAACTTTAACTGGAGATCAATCAAACTTTTAATAGAAAATAATCAAACTTTTAACAGTGAACAATCAAATTTTAATTGAAGAGAACAATCAAACTTTAACTAGAGAACAATCAAACTTTAACTGGAGAAGAATCAAACTTTAACTGTAGAGAACAAACAAACTTTAACTGTAGAGAACAGTCAAACATTAACTCGAGAACAATCGAATTTAAAGTGGAGAACAATCAAACTTTAACTGTAGAAAACAATCAAAATTTACTATAGGGAACAATCAAACTTTAACTAGAGAACAATCAAACTTTAACTGTAGAGAACAATCAAACTTTAACTAGAGAACAATCAAACTTTAACTGGAGATCAATCAAACTTTTAATAGAAAATAATCAAACTTTTAATAGCGAACAATCAAACTTTAATTGAAGAGAACATTCAAACTTTAACTGGAGAAGAATCAAACTTTAACTGTAGAGAACAAACAAACTTTAACTGTAGAGAACAATCAAACTTTAACTTCAGAAGAATCAACATTTAGTTGTAGAGAACAATCAAACTTTAACTGGAGATCAATCAAACTTTTAATAGAAAATAATCAAACTTTTAACAGTGAACAATCAAATTTTAATTGAAGAGAACAATTAAACTTTAACTAGAGAACAATCAAACTTTAACTGGAGAAGAATCAAACTTTAACTGTAGAGAACAAACAAACTTTAACTGTAGAGAACAATCAAACTTTAACTGCAGAAGAATCAACCTTTAATTGTAGAGAACAATCAAACTTTAACTTGAGAACAATCAAACTTTACGTAGAGACTAATCAAACTTTAACTGTAGAGAACAATCGAACTTTAACTACAGAAGAATCAACCTTTAACTGTAGAGAACAATCAAACTTTAACTAGAGAACAATTAAAGTTTGAATGTGGACAATCAAACTGTAACTATAGAAAACAATCAAACTTTAACTGTAGAAAACAATCAAACTTTAACTGTAGAGAACAATCAAACTTTAACAAGAGAACAAACAAACTTAAACTGTAGAGAACAATCAAACATTAACTGTAGAGAACAATCAAACTTTAACAAGAGAACAAACAAACTTAAACTGCAGAGAACAATCAAACATTAACTGTAGAGAACAATCAAACTTTAACTGTAGAGAACAATCAAAGTTTAACTGCAGGGAACACTCAAACTTTAACTGTGGAGAACAGTCAAACGTTAACTCGAGAACAATCGAACTTAAACTAGAGAACAATCAAACTTTACCTGTAGAAAACAATCAACTTTTACTATAGAAAACAATCAAACTTTAACTAGTGAACAATCACACTTTAATGAGAGATCAATCAAACTTTAACTAGAGGACAATGAAACATTAACTAGAAAACAATCAAACTTTAACTGTTAGCAACAATCAATCATTAACTAGAGAAGAATCAAATATAAAAGAGAATAATCAAACTTTAAGTGTAGAGAACAACCAAACTTTAAGTAGAGAACAATCAAACTTAACTTTAGAAAACAATTAAACTTTACTGTCGTAAACAATCAATCTTTAACTCGACAACAATGAAACTTTAACTGTAGAGAACAATCAACCTTTAACTTGAGAACAACCAAACTTTAACTCAAGAACAATCAAAGTTTAATTGAAGAGAACAATCAAACTTTAAATGGAGAACAATCAAACTTTAACCAGAGAACAATCAAACTTTATCTAGAGAACAATCAAACTTTAAGTAGAGAACAATCAAACTTAACTGTAGAAAACAATTGAACTTTACTGTCGTAAACAATCAATCTTTAACTCGACAACAATGAAACTTTAACTGTAGAGAACAATCAACCTTTAACTTGAGAACAACCAAACTTTAAGTCAAGAACAATCAAAGTTTAATTGAAGAGAACAATCAAACTTTAAATGGAGAACAATCAAAATTTAACCAGAGAACAATCAAACTTTAAGTAGAGAACAATCAAACTTTAACTGTAGAGAACAATCAAACATTAAATGTATAGTACAATCAAACTTTAACTGGAGAACAATCAAAGTTTAACTGTGGAGAACAGTCAAACATTAACTCGAGAACAATCGAATTTAAACTAGTGAACAATCAAACTTTAACTATAGAAAACAATCAAACTTTAACTGTAGAGAACAAGCAAACTGTAACTAAGAAACAATCAAACTTTAACTAGAGAACAATCAAACTTTAATTGAAGAGAACAATCAAACTTGAACTGTAGAGAACAATCAAATTTTAACTACAGAAGAATCAACCTTTAATTGTAGAGAACAACCAAACTTTAATGAGAGAACAATCAAACTAGAGAACAATCAAACTTTAACTGTAGAAAACAATCAAACTTTTAATAGAGAACAATCAAACCTTAATTGAAGAGAACAATCAAACTTTAACTAGAGAACAATTAAAGTTTGAATGTGGACAATCAAACTGTAACTATAGAAAACAATCAAACTTTAACTGTAGAAAACAATCAAACTTTAACTGTAGAGAACAATCAAACTTTAACAAGAGAACAAACAAACTTAAACTGTAGAGAACAATCAAACATTAACTGTAGAGAACAATCAAACTTTAACAAGAGAACAAACAAACTTAAACTGCAGAGAACAATCAAACATTAACTGTAGAGAACAATCAAACTTTAACTGTAGAGAACAATCAAAGTTTAACTGCAGGGAACACTCAAACTTTAACTGTGGAGAACAGTCAAACGTTAACTCGAGAACAATCGAACTTAAACTAGAGAACAATCAAACTTTACCTGTAGAAAACAATCAACTTTTACTATAGAAAACAATCAAACTTTAACTAGTGAACAATCACACTTTAATGAGAGATCAATCAAACTTTAACTAGAGGACAATGAAACATTAACTAGAAAACAATCAAACTTTAACTGTTAGCAACAATCAATCATTAACTAGAGAAGAATCAAATATAAAAGAGAATAATCAAACTTTAAGTGTAGAGAACAACCAAACTTTAACTAGAGAACAATCAAACTTTATCTAGAGAACAATCAAACTTTAAGTAGAGAACAATCAAACTTAACTTTAGAAAACAATTGAACTTTACTGTCGTAAACAATCAATCTTTAACTCGACAACAATGAAACTTTAACTGTAGAGAATAATCAACCTTTAACTTGAGAACAACCAAACTTTAACTCAAGAACAATCAAAGTTTAATTGAAGAGAACAATCAAACTTTAAATGGAGAACAATCAAACTTTAACCAGAGAACAATCAAACTTTATCTAGAGAACAATCAAACTTTAAGTAGAGAACAATCAAACTTAACTGTAGAAAACAATTGAACTTTACTGTCGTAAACAATCAATCTTTAACTCGACAACAATGAAACTTTAACTGTAGAGAACAATCAACCTTTAACTTGAGAACAACCAAACTTTAAGTCAAGAACAATCAAAGTTTAATTGAAGAGAACAATCAAACTTTAAATGGAGAACAATCAAACTTTAACCAGAGAACAATCAAACTTTAAGTAGAGAACAATCAAACTTTAACTGTAGAGAACAATCAAACATTAAATGTATAGTACAATCAAACTTTAACTGGAGAACAATCAAAGTTTAACTGTGGAGAACAGTCAAACATTAACTCGAGAACAATCGAATTTAAACTAGAGAACAATCAAACTTTAACTATAGAAAACAATCAAACTTTAACTGTAGAGAACAAGCAAACTGTAACTAAGAAACAATCAAACTTTAACTAGAGAACAATCAAACTTTAATTGAAGAGAACAATCAAACTTGAACTGTAGAGAACAATCAAATTTTAACTACAGAAGAATCAACCTTTAATTGTAGAGAACAACCAAACTTTAATGAGAGAACAATCAAACTAGAGAACAATCAAACTTTAACTGTAGAAAACAATCAAACTTTTAATAGAGAACAATCAAACCTTAATTGAAGAGAACAATCAAACTTTAACTGGAGAACAATCAAACTTTAACTGTAGAGAACAATCAAACTTTAACTGGAGATCAATCAAACTTTTAATAGAGAACAATCAAACTTTAATTGAAGAGAACAATCAAACTTTAACGAGAGAACAATCAAACTTTAACGAGAGAACAATGAAACATGAACTAGAGAATAATCAAACTTTAACTGGAGAAAAATCAAATTTTAATAGAGAATAATCAACCTTTAATTGTAGAGAACAATCAAACTTTAAATTGAGAACAATCAAACTTTAAGTAGAGAACAATGAAACTTTAACTGTAGAAAACAATCAAACTTTTACTGTAGAAAACAATCAAACTTTAACTCGATAACAATCAAACTTTAATTGAAGAGAACAATCAAACTTCAACCAGAGAACAATCAAACTTTAATAGAGAACAATCAAACTTTAACTCTGTTGAACAGTCAAACTTTAACTAGAGCACAATCAAACTTTAACTGAAGAGAACAATCAAACTTTAACGAGAGAACTATCAAACTTTAACTGGAGAACAATCAAACTTTAATTGAAGAGAACAATCAAACATTAACTAGAGAACAATCAAACTTTAACTAGAGAACATTCAAACTTTAACTAAAGCACAATCAAACTTTAACGGAAGAGAGCTATCAAAAACATTAATTATTGAGAACAATCAAACATTAACTGGAGAACAATCACACGTTAACTGTAGAGAACAATGAAACTTTAAAGAAAGAACAATCAAACCTTTACTGTTGAGAACAATCAAACATTAACTAGAGAACAATCAAACTTTAACTGTTGACAACAATCAATCATTAACTAGAAAAGAATCTAACATTAACGAGAATAATCAAACTTTAACTGTAGAGAACCACCAATCTTTAACTCGAGAACAATCAAACTTTAACTAGAGAACAATCAAACTTTAATTGACGAGAACAAGCTAACTGTGACTAAGAAACAATCTAACTTTAACGAGAGAACAATCAAACTTTAACGAGAGAACAATGAAACATTAAGTAGAGCACAATCAAACTTTAGCCAGAGAAGAAGCAAACTGTAACTAAGAAACAATCAAACTTTAACGAGAGAACAATCAAACTTTAACTAGAGAACAATCAAATTTTGACTACAGAAGAATTAACCATTAATTGTAGAGAGCAACCAAACTTTAAAGAGAGAACAATCAAACTTTAACTGTAGAAAACAATCAAACTTTAACTAGAGAACAATCTAAGTTTAACTGTAGAGAACATTCAAACTTTAAATGTAGAGAACAATCACACTTTAACGAGAGAACAATCAAAGTTTAACTGTTTAGAACAATCAAACTTAAACTGGAGAACAATCAAACTTTAACTGTAGAGAACAATCAAACTTTAACTAGAGAACAATCAAACTTTAACTGGAGATCAATCAAACTTTTAATAGAAAATAATAAAACTTTTAATAGCGAACAATCAAACTTTAATTGAAGAGAACAATCAAACTTTAACTGGAGAACAATCAGACTTTAGCTGTAGAGAACAAACAAACTTTAACTTTAGAGAACAATCAAACTTTAACCAGAGAACAAGCAAACTGTAACTAAGAAACAATCAAACTTTAACGAGAGAACAATCAAACTTTAACTGTAGAGAACAGTCAAACTTTAACTAGAGAACAATCAAACTTTAACTGGAGATCAATCAAACTTTTAATAGAAAATAATCAAACTTTTAATAGCGAACAATCAAACTTTAATTGAAGAGAACAATCAAACTTTAACTGGAGAACAATCAAACTTTAACTGTAGAGAACAAACAAACTTTAACTGTAGAGAACAATCAAACTTTAAGTAGAGAATAATCAAACTTTAACTGTAGAAAACAATCAAACTTTACTGTAGTAAACAATCAAACTTTAACTCGACAACAATCAAACTTTAACTGTAGAGAACTATCAACCTTTAACTTGAGAACAACCAAACTTTAACTCGAGAACAATCAAAGTTTAATTGAAGAGAACAATCAAACTTTAAAGAGAGATCAATCAAACTTTAACTGTAGAAAACAATCAAACTTTAACTAGAGAACAATCAAAGATTAACTGTTTAGAACAATCAAACTTAAACTGGAGAACAATCAAACTTTAACTGTAGAGAACAATCAAACTTTAACTAGAGAACAATCAAACTTTAACTGGAGATCAATCAAACTTTTAATAGAAAATAATCAAACTTTTAATAGCGAACAATCAAACTTTAATTGAAGAGAACAATCAAACTTTAACTGGAGAACAATCAAACTTTAACTGTAGAGAACAAACAAACTTTAACTGTAGAGAACAATCAAACATTAACCAGAGAACAAGCAAACTGTAACTAAGAAACAATCAAACTTTAACGAGAGAACAATCAAACTTTAACTAGAGAACAATGAAACATTAACAGGAGAACAATCAAACTTTAACTGTAGAGAACAGTCAAACTTTAACTAGAGAACAATCAAACTTTAACTGGAGATCAATCAAACTTTTAATAGAAAATAATCAAACTTTTAATAGCAAACAATCAAACTTTAATTGAAGAGAACAATCAAACTTTAACTGGAGAACAATCAAACTTTAACTGTAGAGAACAAACAAACTTTAACTGTAGAGAACAATCAAACTTTAAGTAGAGAATAATCAAACTTTAACTGTAGAAAACAATCAAACTTTACTGTAGTAAACATACAAACTTTAACTCGACAACAATCAAACTTTAACTGTAGAGAACAATCAACCTTTAACTTGAGAACAACCAAACTTTAACTCGAGAACAATCAAAGTTTAATTGAAGAGAACAATCAATCTTTAAATGGAGAACAATCAGTCTTTATCCAGAGAACAATCAAACTTTAACGAGAGAACAATCAAACCTTAACTGTTTAGAACAATCAAATTTTAATTGAAGAAAACAATCAAACTTTAACTGTAGAAAACAATCAAATTCTAACTACAGAAGAATTAACCTTTAATTGTAGAGAACAACCAAATTTTAAAGAGAGAACAATCAAACTTAAAGTGGAGAACAATCAAACTTTAACTGTAGAAAACAATCAAAATTTACTATAGGGAACAATCAAACTTTAACTAGAGAACAATCAAACTTTAACTAGAGAACAATCAAACTTTAACTGGAGATCAATCAAACTTTTAATAGAAAATAATCAAACTTTTAATAGCGAACAATCAAACTTTAATTGAAGAGAACATTCAAACTTTAACTGGAGAACAATCAAACTTTAACTGTAGAGAACAAACAAACTTTAACTGTAGAGAACAATCAAACTTTAACTTCAGAAGAATCAACATTTAATTGTAGAGAACAATCAAACTTTAACTGGAGATCAATCAAACTTTTAATAGAAAATAATCAAACTTTTAACAGTGAACAATCAAATTTTAATTGAAGAGAACAATCAAACTTTAACTAGAGAACAATCAAACTTTAACTGGAGAAGAATCAAACTTTAACTGTAGAGAACAAACAAACTTTAACTGTAGAGAACAGTCAAACATTAACTCGAGAACAATCGAATTTAAAGTGGAGAACAATCAAACTTTAACTGTAGAAAACAATCAAAATTTACTATAGGGAACAATCAAACTTTAACTAGAGAACAATCAAACTTTAACTGTAGAGAACAATCAAACTTTAACTAGAGAACAATCAAACTTTAACTGGAGATCAATCAAACTTTTAATAGAAAATAATCAAACTTTTAATAGCGAACAATCAAACTTTAATTGAAGAGAACATTCAAACTTTAACTGGAGAAGAATCAAACTTTAACTGTAGAGAACAAACAAACTTTAACTGTAGAGAACAATCAAACTTTAACTTCAGAAGAATCAACATTTAGTTGTAGAGAACAATCAAACTTTAACTGGAGATCAATCAAACTTTTAATAGAAAATAATCAAACTTTTAACAGTGAACAATCAAATTTTAATTGAAGAGAACAATTAAACTTTAACTAGAGAACAATCAAACTTTAACTGGAGAAGAATCAAACTTTAACTGTAGAGAACAAACAAACTTTAACTGTAGAGAACAATCAAACTTTAACTGCAGAAGAATCAACCTTTAATTGTAGAGAACAATCAAACTTTAACTTGAGAACAATCAAACTTTACGTAGAGACTAATCAAACTTTAACTGTAGAGAACAATCGAACTTTAACTACAGAAGAATCAACCTTTAACTGTAGAGAACAATCAAACTTTAACTAGAGAACAATTAAAGTTTGAATGTGGACAATCAAACTGTAACTATAGAAAACAATCAAACTTTAACTGTAGAAAACAATCAAACTTTAACTGTAGAGAACAATCAAACTTTAACAAGAGAACAAACAAACTTAAACTGTAGAGAACAATCAAACATTAACTGTAGAGAACAATCAAACTTTAACAAGAGAACAAACAAACTTAAACTGCAGAGAACAATCAAACATTAACTGTAGAGAACAATCAAACTTTAACTGTAGAGAACAATCAAAGTTTAACTGCAGGGAACACTCAAACTTTAACTGTGGAGAACAGTCAAACGTTAACT
This sequence comes from Pristiophorus japonicus, assembly GCF_044704955.1. Classification (NCBI taxonomy): domain Eukaryota; kingdom Metazoa; phylum Chordata; class Chondrichthyes; family Pristiophoridae; genus Pristiophorus; species Pristiophorus japonicus. The sequence goes on from NC_091982.1 coordinate 105,075,669, forward strand.
CGAGAACAATCGAACTTAAACTAGAGAACAATCAAACTTTACCTGTAGAAAACAATCAACTTTTACTATAGAAAACAATCAAACTTTAACTAGTGAACAATCACACTTTAATGAGAGATCAATCAAACTTTAACTAGAGGACAATGAAACATTAACTAGAAAACAATCAAACTTTAACTGTTAGCAACAATCAATCATTAACTAGAGAAGAATCAAATATAAAAGAGAATAATCAAACTTTAAGTGTAGAGAACAACCAAACTTTAAGTAGAGAACAATCAAACTTAACTTTAGAAAACAATTAAACTTTACTGTCGTAAACAATCAATCTTTAACTCGACAACAATGAAACTTTAACTGTAGAGAACAATCAACCTTTAACTTGAGAACAACCAAACTTTAACTCAAGAACAATCAAAGTTTAATTGAAGAGAACAATCAAACTTTAAATGGAGAACAATCAAACTTTAACCAGAGAACAATCAAACTTTATCTAGAGAACAATCAAACTTTAAGTAGAGAACAATCAAACTTAACTGTAGAAAACAATTGAACTTTACTGTCGTAAACAATCAATCTTTAACTCGACAACAATGAAACTTTAACTGTAGAGAACAATCAACCTTTAACTTGAGAACAACCAAACTTTAAGTCAAGAACAATCAAAGTTTAATTGAAGAGAACAATCAAACTTTAAATGGAGAACAATCAAAATTTAACCAGAGAACAATCAAACTTTAAGTAGAGAACAATCAAACTTTAACTGTAGAGAACAATCAAACATTAAATGTATAGTACAATCAAACTTTAACTGGAGAACAATCAAAGTTTAACTGTGGAGAACAGTCAAACATTAACTCGAGAACAATCGAATTTAAACTAGTGAACAATCAAACTTTAACTATAGAAAACAATCAAACTTTAACTGTAGAGAACAAGCAAACTGTAACTAAGAAACAATCAAACTTTAACTAGAGAACAATCAAACTTTAATTGAAGAGAACAATCAAACTTGAACTGTAGAGAACAATCAAATTTTAACTACAGAAGAATCAACCTTTAATTGTAGAGAACAACCAAACTTTAATGAGAGAACAATCAAACTAGAGAACAATCAAACTTTAACTGTAGAAAACAATCAAACTTTTAATAGAGAACAATCAAACCTTAATTGAAGAGAACAATCAAACTTTAACTAGAGAACAATTAAAGTTTGAATGTGGACAATCAAACTGTAACTATAGAAAACAATCAAACTTTAACTGTAGAAAACAATCAAACTTTAACTGTAGAGAACAATCAAACTTTAACAAGAGAACAAACAAACTTAAACTGTAGAGAACAATCAAACATTAACTGTAGAGAACAATCAAACTTTAACAAGAGAACAAACAAACTTAAACTGCAGAGAACAATCAAACATTAACTGTAGAGAACAATCAAACTTTAACTGTAGAGAACAATCAAAGTTTAACTGCAGGGAACACTCAAACTTTAACTGTGGAGAACAGTCAAACGTTAACTCGAGAACAATCGAACTTAAACTAGAGAACAATCAAACTTTACCTGTAGAAAACAATCAACTTTTACTATAGAAAACAATCAAACTTTAACTAGTGAACAATCACACTTTAATGAGAGATCAATCAAACTTTAACTAGAGGACAATGAAACATTAACTAGAAAACAATCAAACTTTAACTGTTAGCAACAATCAATCATTAACTAGAGAAGAATCAAATATAAAAGAGAATAATCAAACTTTAAGTGTAGAGAACAACCAAACTTTAACTAGAGAACAATCAAACTTTATCTAGAGAACAATCAAACTTTAAGTAGAGAACAATCAAACTTAACTTTAGAAAACAATTGAACTTTACTGTCGTAAACAATCAATCTTTAACTCGACAACAATGAAACTTTAACTGTAGAGAATAATCAACCTTTAACTTGAGAACAACCAAACTTTAACTCAAGAACAATCAAAGTTTAATTGAAGAGAACAATCAAACTTTAAATGGAGAACAATCAAACTTTAACCAGAGAACAATCAAACTTTATCTAGAGAACAATCAAACTTTAAGTAGAGAACAATCAAACTTAACTGTAGAAAACAATTGAACTTTACTGTCGTAAACAATCAATCTTTAACTCGACAACAATGAAACTTTAACTGTAGAGAACAATCAACCTTTAACTTGAGAACAACCAAACTTTAAGTCAAGAACAATCAAAGTTTAATTGAAGAGAACAATCAAACTTTAAATGGAGAACAATCAAACTTTAACCAGAGAACAATCAAACTTTAAGTAGAGAACAATCAAACTTTAACTGTAGAGAACAATCAAACATTAAATGTATAGTACAATCAAACTTTAACTGGAGAACAATCAAAGTTTAACTGTGGAGAACAGTCAAACATTAACTCGAGAACAATCGAATTTAAACTAGAGAACAATCAAACTTTAACTATAGAAAACAATCAAACTTTAACTGTAGAGAACAAGCAAACTGTAACTAAGAAACAATCAAACTTTAACTAGAGAACAATCAAACTTTAATTGAAGAGAACAATCAAACTTGAACTGTAGAGAACAATCAAATTTTAACTACAGAAGAATCAACCTTTAATTGTAGAGAACAACCAAACTTTAATGAGAGAACAATCAAACTAGAGAACAATCAAACTTTAACTGTAGAAAACAATCAAACTTTTAATAGAGAACAATCAAACCTTAATTGAAGAGAACAATCAAACTTTAACTGGAGAACAATCAAACTTTAACTGTAGAGAACAATCAAACTTTAACTTGAGAACAATCAAACTTTAAGTCGAGAACCATCAAACTATAACTAGAGAACAATCAAACTTTAACTTGAGAACAATCAAACTTTAAGTAGAGAACAATCAACTTTAACTGTCGAAAACAATTGAACTGTACTGTAGAGAACAATCAAACTTTAACTAGAGAACAATCAAACTTTAACTCGAGAACAATCAAAGTTGAATTGAAGAGAACAATCAAACTTTAACTCAAGAACAATCAAAGTTTAACTGCAGAGAACAATCAAACTTTAACTGTAGAGAACAATCACACTTTAACTGTAGAGAACAATGAAATTTTAACGAAAGAACAATCAAGCTTTTACTGTTGAGAACAATCAAACATTAACTAGAGAACAATCAAACTTTAACTGTTAACAACAATCAATCATTAACTAAGAAGAATCAAACATTAAAGAGAATAATCAAACTTTAACTGTAGAGAACAACCAAACTTTAACTAGAGAACAATCAAACTTTATCTAGAGAACAATCAAACTTTAAGTAGAGAACAATCAAACTTAACTGTAGAAAACAATTGAACTTTACTGTCGTAAACAATCAATCTTTAACTCGACAACAATGAAACTTTAACTGTAGAGAACAATCAACCTTTAACTTGAGAACAACCAAACTTTAACTCAAGAACAATCAAAGTTTAATTGAAGAGAACAATCAAACTTTAAATGGAGAACAATCAAACTTTAACCAGAGAACAATCAAACTTTAACTACAGAAGAATCAACCTTTAATTGCAGAGAACAATCAAACTTTAACTTGAGAACAATCAAACTTTAAGTCGAGAACAATCAAACTTTAACTGAAGAAAACAATTGAACTTTACTGTAGAGAACCATCAAACTTTAACTAGAGAACAATCAAACTTTAACTTGAGAACAATCAAACTTTAAGTAGAGAACAATCAACTTTAACTGTCGAAAACAATTGAACTTTACTGTAGAGAACAATCAAACTTTAACTGGAGAACAATCAAACTTTAACTCGAGAACAATCAAAGTTTAATTGAAGAGAACAATCAAACTTTAACTCAAGAACAATCAAAGTTTAACTGCAGAGAACAATCAAACTTTAACTGTGGAGAATAGTCAAGCTTTAACTCGAGAACAATCGAACTTAAACTAGAGAACAATCAAACTTTAACTGTAGAAAACAATCAAACTTTTACTATAGAAAACAATCAAACTTTAACTAGAGAACAATCAAACTTTCACTAGAGAACAAACAAACTTTAACTGTGGAGAACAATCAAACTTTAACTTGAGAACAATCAAACTTTAAGTAGAGAATAATCAAACTTTAACTGTAGAAAACAATCAAACTTTACTGTAGTAAACAATCAAACTTTAACTCGACAACAATGAAACTTTAACTGTAGAGAACAATCAACCTTTAACTTGAGAACAACCAAACTTTAACTCGAGAACAATCAAAGTTTAATTGAAGAGAACAATCAAACTTTAAATGGAGAACAATCAATCTTTATCCAGAGAACAATCAAACTTTAACGAGAGAACAATCAAACTTTAACTGTTTAGAACAATCAAATTTTAATTGAAGAAAACAATCAAACTTTAACTGTAGAAAACAATCAAATTCTAACTACAGAAGAATTAACCTTTAATTGTAGAGAACAACCAAATTTTAAAGAGAGAACAATCAAACTTAAAGTGGAGAACAATCAAACTTTAACTGTAGAAAACAATCAAAATTTACTATAGGGAACAATCAAACTTTAACTAGAGAACAATCAAACTTTAACTAGAGAACAATCAAACTTTAACTGGAGATCAATCAAACTTTTAATAGAAAATAATCAAACTTTTAATAGCGAACAATCAAACTTTAATTGAAGAGAACATTCAAACTTTAACTGGAGAACAATCAAACTTTAACTGTAGAGAACAAACAAACTTTAACTGTAGAGAACAATCAAACTTTAACTTCAGAAGAATCAACATTTAATTGTAGAGAACAATCAAACTTTAACTGGAGATCAATCAAACATTTAATAGAAAATAGTCAAAATTTTAACAGTGAACAATCAAATTTTAATTGAAGAGAACAATCAAACTTTAACTAGAGAACAATCAAACTTTAACTGGAGAAGAATCAAACTTTAACTTGAGAACAATCAAACTTTACGTAGAGACTAATCAAACTTTAACTGTAGAGAACAATCGAACTTTAACTACAGAAGAATCAACCTTTAACTGTAGAGAACAATCAAACTTTAACTAGAGAACAATTAAACTTTAAATGTGGACAATCAAACTGTAACTATAGAAAACAATCAAACTTTAACTGTAGAAAACAATCAAACTTTAACTGTAGAGAACAATCAAACTTTAACAAGAGAACAAACAAACTTAAACTGTAGAGAACAATCAAACATTAACTGTAGAGAACAATCAAACTTTAACAAGAGAACAAACAAACTTAAACTGTAGAGAACAATCAAACATTAACTGTAGAGAACAATCAAACTTTAACTGTAGAGAACAATCAAAGTTTAACTGCAGAGAACACTCAAACTTTAACTGTGGAGAACAGTCAAACGTTAACTCGAGAACAATCGAACTTAAACTAGAGAACAATCAAACTTTACCTGTAGAAAACAATCAACTTTTACTATAGAAAACAATCAAACTTTAACTAGGGAACAATCACACTTTAATGAGAGATCAATCAAACTTTAACTAGAGGACAATGAAACATTAACTAGAAAACAATCAAACTTTAACTGTTAACAACAATCAATCATTAACTAGAGAAGAATCAAACATTAAAGAGAATAATCAAACTTTAAGTGTAGAGAACAACCAAACTTTAACTAGAGAACAATCAAACTTTAAGTAGAGAACAATCAAACTTAACTTTAGAAAACAATTGAACTTTACTGTCGTAAACAATCAATCTTTAACTCGACAAGAATGAAACTTTAACTGTAGAGAACAATCAACCTTTAACTTGAGAACAACCAAAGTTTAATTGAAGAGAACAATCAAACTTTAAATGGAGAACAATCAAACTTTAACCAGAGAACAATCAAACTTTAAGTAGAGAACAATCAAACTTCAACTGTAGAGAACAATCAAAAATTAAATGTATAGTACAATCAAACTTTAACTGGAGAACAATCAAAGTTTAACTGTGGAGAACAGTCAAACATTAACTCGAGATCAATCGAATTTAAACTAGAGAACAATCAAACTTTAACTATAGAAAACAATCAAACTTTAACTGTAGAGAACAAGCAAACTGTAACTAAGAAACAATCAAACTTTAACTAGAGAACAATCAAACTTTAATTGAAGAGAACAATCAAACTTGAACTGTAGAGAACAATCAAATTTTAACTACAGAAGAATCAACCTTTAATTGTAGAGAACAACCAAACTTTAATGAGAGAACAATCAAACTAGAGAACAATCAAACTTTAACTGTAGAAAACAATCAAACTTTTAATAGAAAACAATCAAACTTTTAATAGAGAACAATCAAACCTTAATTGAAGAGAACAATCAAACTTTAACTGGAGAACAATCAAACTTTAACTGTAGAGAACAATCAAACTTTAACTTGAGAACAATCAAACTTTAAGTCGAGAACCATCAAACTTTAACTAGAGAACAATCAAACTTTAACTTGAGAACAATCAAACTTTAAGTAGAGAACAATCAACTTTAACTGTCGAAAACAATTGAACTTTACTGTAGAGAACAATCAAACTTTAACTAGAGAACAATCAAACTTTAACTCGAGAACAATCAAAGTTGAATTGAAGAGAACAATCAAACTTTAACTCAAGAACAATCAAAGTTTAACTGCAGAGAACAATCAAACTTTAACTGTAGAGAACAATCACACTTTAACTGTAGAGAACAATGAAACTTTAACGAAAGAACAATCAAGCTTTTACTGTTGAGAACAATCAAACATTAACTAGAGAACAATCAAACTTTAACTGTTAACAACAATCAATCATTAACTAAGAAGAATCAAACATTAAAGAGAATAATCAAACTTTAACTGTAGAGAACAACCAAACTTTAACTAGAGAACAATCAAACTTTATCTAGAGAACAATCAAACTTTAAGTAGAGAACAATCAAACTTAACTGTAGAAAACAATTGAACTTTACTGTCGTAATCAATCAATCTTTAACTCGACAACAATGAAACTTTAACTGTAGAGAACAATCAACCTTTAACTTGAGAACAACCAAACTTTAACTCAAGAACAATCAAAGTTTAATTGAAGAGAACAATCAAACTTTAAATGGAGAACAATCAAACTTTAACCAGAGAACAATCAAACTTTAACTACAGAAGAATCAACCTTTAATTGCAGAGAACAATCAAACTTTAACTTGAGAACAATCAAACTTTAAGTCGAGAACAATCAAACTTTAACTGTAGAAAACAATTGAACTTTACTGTAGAGAACCATCAAACTTTAACTAGAGAACAATCAAACTTTAATTTGAGAACAATCAAACTTTAAGTAGAGAACAATCAACTTTAACTGTCGAAAACAATTGAACTTTACTGTAGAGAACAATCAAACTTTAACTGGAGAACAATCAAACTTTAACTCGAGAACAATCAAAGTTTAATTGAAGAGAACAATCAAATTTTAACTCAAGAACAATCAAAGTTTAACTGCAGAGAACAATCAAACTTTAACTGTGGAGAATAGTCAAGCTTTAACTCGAGAACAATCGAACTTAAACTAGAGAACAATCAAACTTTAACTGTAGAAAACAATCAAACTTTTACTATAGAAAACAATCAAACTTTAACTAGAGAACAATCAAACTTTCACTAGAGAACAAACAAACTTTAACTGTAGAGAACAATCAAACTTTAACTTGAGAACAATCAAACTTTAAGTAGAGAATAATCAAACTTTAACTGTAGAAAACAATCAAACTTTACTGTAGTAAACAATCAAACTTTAACTCGACAACAATGAAACTTTAACTGTAGAGAACAATCAACCTTTAACTTGAGAACAACCAAACTTTAACTCGAGAACAATCAAAGTTTAATTGAAGAGAACAATCAAACTTTAAATGGAGAACAATCAATCTTTATCCAGAGAACAATCAAACTTTAACCAGAGAACAATCAAACTTTAACTGTTTCGAACAATCAAATTTTAATTGAAGAAAACAATCAAACTTTAACTGTAGAAAACAATCAAATTCTAACTACAGAAGAATTAACCTTTAATTGTAGAGAACAACCAAATTTTAAAGAGAGAACAATCAAACTTAAAGTGGAGAACAATCAAACTTTAACTGTAGAAAACAATCAAAATTTACTATAGGGAACAATCAAACTTTAAATAGAGAACAATCAAACTTTAACTGTAGAGAACAATCAAACTTTAACTAGAGAACAATCAAACTTTAACTGGAGATCAATCAAACTTTTAATAGAAAATAATCAAACTTTTAATAGCGAACAATCAAACTTTAATTGAAGAGAACATTCAAACTTTAACTGGAGAACAATCAAACTTTAACTGTAGAGAACAAACAAACTTTAACTGTAGAGAACAATCAAACTTTAACTTGAGAACAATCAAACTTTACGTAGAGACTAATCAAACTTTAACTGTAGAGAACAATCGAACTTTAACTAGAGAACAATTAAACTTTAAATGTGGACAATCAAACTGTAACTATAGAAAACAATCAAACTTTAACTGTAGAAAACAATCAAACTTTAACTGTAGAGAACAATCAAACTTTAACAAGAGAACAAACAAACTTCAACTGTAGTGAACAATCAAACATTAACTGTAGAGAACAATCAAACTTTAACAAGAGAACAAACAAACTTAAACTATAGAGAACAATCAAACATTAACTGTAGAGAACAATCAAACTTTAACTGTAGAGAACAATCAAAGTTTAACTGCAGAGAACACTCAAACTTTAACTGTGGAGAACAGTCAAACGTTAACTCGAGAACAATCGAACTTAAACTAGAGAATAATCAAACTTTACCTGTAGAAAACAATCAACTTTTACTATAGAAAACAATCAAACTTTAACTAGGGAACAATCACACTTTAATGAGAGATCAATCAAACTTTAACTAGAGGACAATGAAACATTAACTAGAAAACAATCAAACTTTAACTGTTAACAACAATCAATCATTAACTAGAGAAGAATCAAACATTAAAGAGAATAATCAAACTTTAAGTGTAGAGAACAACCAAACTTTAACTAGAGAACAATCAAACTTTATCTAGAGAACAATCAAACTTTAAGTAGAGAACAATCAAACTTAACTTTAGAAAACAATTAAACTTTACTGTCGTAAACAATCAATCTTTAACTCGACAACAATGAAACTTTAACTGTAGAGAACAATCAACCTTTAACTTGAGAACAACCAAACTTTAACTCAAGAACAATCAAAGTTTAATTGAAGAGAACAATCAAACTTTAAATGGAGAACAATCAAACTTTAACCAGAGAACAATCAAACTTTATCTAGAGAACAATCAAACTTTAAGTAGAGAACAGTCAAACTTAACTGTAGAAAACAATTGAACTTTACTGTCGTAAACAATCAAACTTTAACCAGAGAACAATCAAACTTTAAGTAGAGAACAATCAAACTTTAACTGTAGAGAACAATCAAACATTAAATGTATAGTACAATCAAACTTTAACTGGAGAACAATCAAAGTTTAACTGTGGAGAACAGTCAAACATTAACTCGAGAACAATCGAATTTAAACTAGAGAACAATCAAACTTTAACTATAGAAAACAATCAAACTTTAACTGTAGAGAACAAGCAAACTGTAACTAAGAAACAATCAAACTTTAACTAGAGAACAATCAAACTTTAATTGAAGAGAACAATCAAACTTGAACTGTAGAGAACAATCAAATTTTAACTACAGAAGAATCAACCTTTAATTGTAGAGAACAACCAAACTTTAATGAGAGAACAATCAAAATAGAGAACAATCAAACTTTAACTGTAGAAAACAATCAAACTTTTAATAGAAAACAATCAAACTTTTAATAGAGAACAATCAAACCTTAATTGAAGAGAACAATCAAACTTTAACTGGAGAACAATCAAACTTTAACTGTAGAGAACAATCAAACTTTAACTTGAGAACAATCAAACTTTAAGTCGAGAACCATCAAACTTTAACTAGAGAACAATCAAACTTTAACTTGAGAACAATCAAACTTTAAGTAGAGAACAATCAACTTTAACTGTCGAAAACAATTGAACTTTACTGTAGAGAACAATCAAACTTTAACTCGAGAACAATCAAAGTTGAATTGAAGAGAACAATCAAACTTTAACTCAAGAACAATCAAAGTTTAACTGCAGAGAACAATCAAACTTTAACTGTAGAGAACAATCACACTTTAACTGTAGAGAACAATGAAACTTTAACGAAAGAACAATCAAGCTTTTACTGTTGAGAACAATCAAACATTAACTAGAGAACAATCAAACTTTAACTGTTAACAACAATCAATCATTAACTAAGAAGAATCAAACATTAAAGAGAATAATCAAACTTTAACTGTAGAGAACAACCAAACTTTAACTAGAGAACAATCAAACTTTATCTAGAGAACAATCAAACTTTAAGTAGAGAACAATCAAACTTAACTGTAGAAAACAATTGAACTTTACTGTCGTAAACAATCAATCTTTAACTCGACAACAATGAAACTTTAACTGTAGAGAACAATCAACCTTTAACTTGAGAACAACCAAACTTTAACTCAAGAACAATCAAAGTTTAATTGAAGAGAACAATCAAACTTTAAATGGAGAACAATCAAACTTTAACCAGAGAACAATCAAACTTTAACTACAGAAGAATCAACCTTTAATTGCAGAGAACAATCAAACTTTAACTTGAGAACAATCAAACTTTAAGTCGAGGACAATCAAACTTTAACTGTAGAAAACAATTGAACTTTACTGTAGAGAACCATCAAACTTTAACTAGAGAACCATCAAACTTTAACTTGAGAACAATCAAACTTTAAGTAGAGAACAATCAACTTTAACTGTCGAAAACAATTGAACTTTACTGTAGAGAACAATCAAACTTTAACTGGAGAACAATCAAACTTTAACTCGAGAACAATCAAAGTTTAATTGAAGAGAACAATCAAACTTTAACTCAAGAACAATCAAAGTTTAACTGCAGAGAACAATCAAACTTTAACTGTGGAGAATAGTCAAGCTTTAACTCGAGAACAATCAAACTTAAACTAGAGAACAATCAAACTTTAACTGTAGAAAACAATCAAACTTTTACTATAGAAAACAATCAAAGTTTAACTAGAGAACAATCAAACTTTCACTAGAGAACAATCAAACTTTAACTGTAGAGAACAATCAAACTTTAACTCGTGAACAATCAAACTTTTGCTGCAGAACAATCAAACTTTAACTAGGGAACAATGAAACATTAACCAGAGAACAATCAAATTTTAACTGTAGAGAACTGTTGTGTCCTTAGATGCTCTAACAATGACTCCACGAGGCAGTGCGTTGTACTTGAACGGTAGTGACCTTAATCCTTTATTAGTTAACTCCAGAGTGAGGATCACACCTGGTGGCCTGCCTTTTATACTAGGCCAGGCACACCTGTACATGTAAGCTACGAGTCTCCCACTGCTGTGCCCTCTGGTGGCACACCTTGAGATAGTACCAACAGTAGCCATGTACGATACATGATATCACTCGCCGCTGAATCCTCAGTGCAAATCATGTCTGCATTGACTGTGCTCTGGCATTAGCTCCACGTGGGTTTTGTCTGCTTGACCTCTGGCGGGCCAGCTCAACCTTGGGTGGGTGGTTGGTGCAGTAACGTGCTGGTGGCTACTGTTTGTGTCTGTGTGTTCGTAGCCACTCCATTCTCCTCCCCTCCCACACTGACGTGGCAGGGGCTCCTGACATTCATGTACATTCAAGGTCAGGTAAGTGGGTTTGAGTTTTTTTTTGGTTCTGATGTTAGATGCCTTGTCGATGCGGTGACCGTTGTGTGAGGACACACTAGTTCCAGAACTGCTGAGTTGTGTCCCTGCAGTCTGGTGGTGGCTCAGTGCCCGGTGCTGGCAATGGGACCCTGGTCGGCTCGTGTAGCCTGCTCTCGGGGCTGTTGCCGTGGTCCCTAGCGCCAGGCAGGTTCACAGATGTCTGTGACTCCCCGTTCTTTCTTTACGCCCAGAGTCACAGCTGTCATCTAGCAGTGCACAGGGAACTGCTGACTTGCTGGCCTGAGCGCCATTTGGTTTGAAATCCTGGCTGGTGCTTGTTTCTTCTGGGGGATCTGTGGCAGGTGACCCTACATCTAGGGGTATGTCCTTGGTGCAGTCTGCACCTTCAGGCTCATGCAGTTGGTACTATCGGTTGCCTGAGAGATGGAGCCGAACGAGGGCATGGTATCAATGCCGTTGCCATTGCCCTGCTGAGGTCGTTTGCTCCGCAGCTTGTGTGTGTTGGCTGCTTGTGGCCACACTTCATGATGCATGACTCTGGACCCGGGACGCAGGCTGCAGCATTGGGTAGCTTGCTGGACCTGTGTGCACCCGATGGCTGAATTGGCTGCATGCAGTGGGAATCTTGCATCGCACAGCTTTTCCTTACTTATGATGGACACTCTAGGGGTCCGATCACGGTCGCGCGACTTTTCCTTGCTGGTTGCATGTATACAATTCCGATTATCAGTTACACATTTTACATGATCAGTTACACACTTTACATAATCTGTTGCTCCTTTTGTCTCTAGATTACAATTACTGTTACATTGCTTAAATGTGTGGAACTGTCCCTTTAATTGTAGTGGGTTGGAGGCCTCCTTTAAGAGAGCCTTGCTTGCTTTACCCCAATCTGCTTCTCCGTTTGGTGCCATGTGTTGCTCCATCAGCGCTGTACCTCATGGTCTGGCCATGGACATCTTTGTCTTCATTGCATCATCTCGTGGTTCAGGCGACATCTTTCCTTCATCCACGTAGTCAACTGCGGTGATCCTCTTCACCCAGGTTCTCCCTCTGCAGTTGGGAAGTCGCCTCTGGATCCGATTTTCTTCCTCTGGAGTCCTGCCACTGGAGCCTGGAAGGTGCTTTCAGGTCGTCCCAGCCGGATCATCTCCATGCAGTCGTGCTGAGCAGTCTGTGTCTCGGGTGCCGTGCTGCTCTGCTCTCCGGTGTCGCGTCCACTCTCAGGTGAGGGCTTGCTTTGCCTCTGAGCGCAGAGCGCTTCGATTGCTGGAGGGGTGAAGTCTTCCCACTTCCAATGGATCTTCTCCATCCACCTTCTGCTGAGCAGCGTTGGTCCATCACCTGCAACAATCCACAGCAGTAACTTGTGCACCGTGCCATCATGGAGTACTTTTACATTCACACTACCAACAACTGGGATGATTTCATTGCCTGAACCAGGGCCAACTCGGGTCATTCAGCTGGGTTGTTCCATAGTCTCTCAAAGGCTCCTTGATTCATCACTGACTGGCTCTCCCCCATGTCCACTTCCATGAAGACTGGACTTCCCTCTATCTCAACTTCCATCTTCAGTGGGGAGCATTCGGTGGTGCAGGTAAACATGCTATGTACCTCCATGGGCTGGGCTGCCTCTCTGTCCAACAATTCATAATCCATGCTGGATTCATGGCCATCTGCGCACTCCTCATCAATACAGTGAGTCCTATTTCTCTGACACATTCTATGGAGGTGGCCCTTTGTGCTGCAGCCTTTAAAACGGCACTGGCGAGCCCTGTGATTTCCTCCGCAACGCCAGCATGGTGGAACTCAATTAACACCCCCTCGGCGGACTCTGAGTTAAAGGACTCGGGGGCCTGTTCTCTCTTGCCTGAGAGGATTCGCACTCTACAGTCCAGCCTCTGAACGGCGCCACTCTGTGCACAGTACCCGCTGGGTTTGAGTCCAGAGGGTGAGACATCTGCCTAGAGCTGCAGGTCGAGGTCATGAATGACTGGCTCACAGAGATGGCCTTCTGCAGTGTGACTGTGGTATCCGCCAACATTAGCTTGTGAAGAAGGCCCTCATGGCCAATTCCAATGACAAAAATGTCCCGCAGCACTTCGTTGAGGTGGGTGCCAACTTGCACGGTGCTGCCAGCCTCCTGAGGTCTGCGGCATACTTCGTGACTTCCTGGCATTCGGGACGTCGGTGGGTATAGAACCTGGCTGTGAAGATGCTCTCCTTGGGTTTGAGTTGCTCCTGGATCAGGGTTACAAGTTCTTTGTACGACTTGGTCGTTGTCTTCGCTGGTGCCAGCAAGTCCCTGACAAGGCCATAGACGTTGGGCCCATAACTGGTTAGCAGGATAGCGCGGTGCTTATCAGTCGGTGTGGCCAGGTCATCTCCTGTCAGGTGCTTTGCTGTGAAAAGGTATTCCAGCCCCTCCACAAAGGCATCCCAATCATCACCATCGGTGAATTGCTGCAACGTACCAAGGGTAGCCATTTCCACGTGAAAGTTCATAATCTCATCGCCAGTTGTTGTGTCCTTAGATGCTCCAACAATGACTCCACGAGGCAATGTGTTGTACTTGAATTGTAGTGACCGTAGTCCTTTATTAGTTAACTCCAGAGAGAAGAACACTTCTGGTGGCCTGCCTTTTATACTAGGCTAGGCACACCTGTACAGGTAACATACGAGTCTCCGACTGCTGTACCCTCTGGTGGCATACCTTGAGATAGTACCAACAATAGCCATGTAGGATATAAGACAAGAAAAATCAAACTTTACCTGTAGAGAACAATCAATCTTTAACTAGAGTAGAATCAACTTTAACTGTAGAGAACAATCAAACATTAACTAGCGAACAATCAAACTTTTACTAGAGAACAATCAAATTTTAGCTGTAGAGAACAATCAAACGTTGACTCTAGAGAATCATCAAACTTTAACTATAGAATAATTGAATATTAGCTGTTGTGAACAATCAAATTTTTACTGTAGAGAACAATCAAACATTAACTGGCGAACAATCAAACTTTAACTGTAGAGAACAATTAAACTTTCACTGTATAGAACAATCAAAATTTAACCATAGTACAATCGAACATTAACTGCAGTGAACAATCACATTTTAACTGAAGCAAACAATCAAACTTTAAATGTAGGGAGCAATCAAACTTTAACTGTAGGGATCAAACTTTATATGGAGAGAACAGTCAAACTTTCACTGTAGAGAACAATCAATCTTTAACTGTAAACAACAATTAAACTTTAACAGTAGAGAACAATTACGCTTTAACTGTAGAGAACAATCAAATTTTGACTCAAGAGACCAATCAAATTTTAACGGGAGAGAACAATAAAACTTTAACTCTGGATAGCAATCAAATTTTAACTGTAGAGAACAATCATACTTTAACTAGCGAACAATCAAACTTTAAATCTAGAGAACAAGCAAACTTTAACTGTAGAGAACAACCAAACTTTAACTGGAAAGAACAATTAAACATTAGCTGTAGACAACAATTAAACTTTAACTGTAGAGAACAATCATACGTTGACTCTAGAGAATAATCGAACTTTAACTATAGAATAATTGAATAATAGCTGTTGCGAACAATCACATTTTTACTGTAGAGATCAATCAAAATTTAACTGTAGAGAACAATCCAACTTTAACGCTAGAGAACAATCAAATTTTAACTGTAGCATACAATCATACTTTAACTAGCGACCAATCACATTTTAACTGTAGAAAACAATCAAATTTTAACTATAGAGAACAATCATACTTTAACTAGAGAACAATCAAACGTTGACTCTAGAGAATAATCCAACTTTAACTATAGAATAATTGAATATTATCTATTGCGAGCAATCGAATTTTTACTGTAGAGATCAATCAGACTTTAACTGTAGAGAACAATTCAACTTTAACTGTCAGCAACAATCAAACTTTAACTAGAGAACATTCATACTTTAATTGTAGAGAACAATTAAATGTTAACTGTAGAAACAATCAAACCTTAACTAGAGAACAATCAAACTTTAACTAGAAAATAATCAATCTTTAACGAGAACATTCAATCTTTAACTGGGGCGATACACCTGTCACATTGTAACGCAGGTGTTCTAAGGCGAGCTCAGGGAAGACAGAAACCTCCCGTGGAGCAGAAGGGCAACAAAACTTTAATTGTCGAGACCAATCAAACTTTAACTGGAGAGTACAATCAACCTTTAACTAGAGAACAATCGAACGTTAATTGTAGAGCACAATCAAACTTTAGCTCGAGAAAAATCACACTTTAACTAGAGAACAATCAAACGTTGACTCTAGAGAATAATTAAACTTTAACTATAGAATAATTGAATATTAGCTGTTGCGAACAATCAAATTTTAACTGTAGAGAACAATCATACTTTAACTGTAGAAACAATCAAACTTGAACTGTCGGCAACAATCAAACTTTAACTAGAGAACATTCAATCTTTAACTGTATAAAACAATTAAATATTTAACTAAAGAACGATCAAACTTTAACTAGCGAACAATCAATTTTTAACCAATGAACAATCAAATTTTAACTGTAGAGAACAGTCAAACTTTAACTGTAGGGAACAATCAAACTTTAATTATAGAGAACATATAGACCATTGAGAGCCCGAGGTCTTTCTATATAGACATCTGAGAGCCCTTCCTCTTTCTATATAGACAGCTGAGTGTCCCTGGTCTTTCTATTCAAACAGCAACGAGATCCCCTGGTCTTTCCATATAGACAGCTGAGAGCCCCTGGTCATTCTAGATAAGTTGTAGAGAGCCCCTGGACTTGCTATATAGGCTGCTTAGAAGGTGGGCAAGACTTACTTCTCATTTTTCATTGTTGAATCATATTTCTAACGTTCCAATCTCATATTAAAACCCCCAACCTCTTTCCATCTTCGCATATTGTTCAGTCGGCAGGACAATAAATGAGAAGAGCATGAACTTTTGCATTTTTGATTACACTATTTACAGTCAATGGGAGCTTTATGCCAGTCCATGGGCGCTATATCTCAGTCAATAGGAGCTGTATTTCAGTCAATAGGAGCCGTATCCCAGTCAATGGGAACTGTATCTATCACATGTCATGAGAAAACCTATTAAACAGATATCAAATGAGTTTGATTGACAGCCATCATTGAAACAGCAATGGGGTGAGCATTGTACCTACTAGACTGCGGAAGCATTTGAAGTCAATTCTTAAATTAATAATACACTTTCAATACTGCTCAATGAGCCTCTCTACTAAAACGACACCGTGGGATGCCAGCTCAGCAATCTACCAATATGCGTAATTATCTCAAATTCCTCTCACTGCTGCTGTGGTAAAAGCATTAACCCATTTATTTTAAATGGATTACTGCCTCCATTAAAATACTGGTGAGGGTCACTTCAGACAATGTGTTAATGATATCTTGATATCCCATATCTCCTCAGTGACATGATTAGTGGAACAGCTTATTAAAACAGAGGGAACCAACAGAAATAAAAACAATGAAATCCTCATTTGTATAAAATGATATTAAAATGATCTTGCTTGGTGTGTTGTCAATGTGCAGTCTTACCACAGGATGTTAGGTGGGAATTTAGCTGCTTTTGTTGAATTCTGGGTGACCTGTGACCGAGAGCGAAAACAAAGTGGACCAAAAATTCCGACCTCGCCGGGTCCACACGAAGTGCGCACGGACCCGGCGAAGCCCCGCAAAAGCCAGTTTTTGGGGTGGGATGCGCATGCGCCAAAAACTGGCTTTTCCGATCTGTCAAAATTTCTCTTGACAGATCCTCCGCATCCAGGGGAGAACGACATCCGCACTGGAGAGATTGAGCTATTTGCCCAACTCATGCCTAACGAATGTCCTTCAAACTTTTACACCTGGTAAAAACAGGCGCATAACTTACTTTTACCAGCGTAAAAGTTTCAAAACATATAAAAATTAAATTTAAAGACTAATTTTTATAGTTAAAAACCCTCTCCATTAATGTAAGTTTATTTTTAATCCTATTAAAACATTAAAAAATATATATTTTTCTCAAACATTTAATTACATTTAATTTCAGTTAAGTTTAAATATGTGAGGTGTTTTATTTATTTATTATTCTGTGTTTCAGTGTTTTAGGGTTTTTTCTCATTGATAGTAATGGAAGTCCATACAAACAGAGCTCCCATTTTTATCAATGAGAATACTGCATAGTGATTGGTGGTCCAGGCCCACGTGACTCCAGCTTGTACGTACATACCTGAAAGACTTCTCCCCATGTGCTGTGCAGCGAAACTAGGCCTCCGACCGTGTTTTTATGTTCCTCTGGGACCACCAGGTACTTTGGAGTTTTTTTTCGAGTCAGAGGTGTTCGTACGAAGGAAGCCTTTGACCACAATTTTCCCCCCAGTGTTTTTCAATCCTAATTCCTACCCCCTTATCCTGGTATAGGTGAATAAGCTGTTATAGCATTGGTGCAATTTTCATTTGGATTATCAAAGCCCAGTATCCGTGAATAACTCCCATTGTTTATGCTGGTAAATCCAGCTCACTTATCCCAGCATTAGACTCACTGGCCCTGTTTTTCATGAGTCTAGGAATTTGCTGCCCAAACAGGAGAGCTAGAATAGGCAGTGTATGATCCAACTCCTGGACAGCTGAGTCCTACCTTGTAGAATTATTTTCCCTTTTAATACTGACATTACTTTGCTACCCTCTCACAATAGCAAAGTTCAACGAAATGGAAGCCAGCAGTGTGATATGATTAAGAAAGAAGAAAGACTTGCATTTATATAGCACGTTTCACAACCTCAGGGTGTCCCAATGTGCTTTACAACCAATGAAGTACTTACAAGTGAGGCTGACCAGATAGCCACACTAAAATTTATAAAAAAGCTCACTAAGAGAGATATTTACCATATCATTCTGCTGCTTGATACATATTACAAAGTATTACATAGTATTAACAGCACAGAAACAGGCTATTCGGACCATGCCTGTGTTTATGCTCCTCATGAGCCTCTCCCACCCATCTTCATCTGCCACATCAACATATCCTTCTATTCCTTTCTTCCTTAGCTGCTTATCAAGCTTCCCCTTGAATGCATCGATGATATTGGCCTCAACTACTCTTTGGAGTAGTGTGTCCCACATTCTAACTCATCTCTGGGTAAAGAAGTTTCTCCTGAATTGCGTATTGGATTTATGAGTGTCTATCTTATATTTATGACCCCTAGTTCTAGTCTCGCCCGTAAGTGGAAACATCTTTTCTATGTTTACCTTAACACCCTATCAAACCCTTTCATAATCTTGAAGGTCTTTTAACCCTTCAATCTTTCCTATTCTAGCAAAAAGAGCTCCAGCCTGTTCAATCTTTCCAGATGGGTGTTACCTCTCCGATCTAGTATCATTCTTTTAAATCTATTTTACACCTTCTCCAGTGCCTCTATACCCTTTTTATAATATGGAGACCAGGGGCTAGACTTTCCACTTTTTTTGCATCGAGACCGCCCACTTAACGTCCATTTTAACGCTGAGATGAGGTATAACGCCCAGATACGCCCATTTAGGCACAAAATAGAAACTAACGCCCATGTATCAATCACTTATCGCCCAGCATAACTTTTGGCATATACTTAACGCCGAGAAATAATACTGTCCGCCCACTTTTTTGGGGCGTAAAGATCAGAATGGGTGAAACTAACGCCCAAAATATCGGCAAGCGTTACTTCCGGCACCTCGCACACATATTGCTGAAAATAATTATCGCCGAAAAAACCGCTGTGAAAATGTTGCTCTAACCTGAATTAATCACAGCGGTATGGACGCCATTTTTTA
Organism: Pristiophorus japonicus; assembly: GCF_044704955.1. Lineage (NCBI taxonomy): Eukaryota > Metazoa > Chordata > Chondrichthyes > Pristiophoridae > Pristiophorus > Pristiophorus japonicus. The sequence continues at coordinate 105,095,363 of NC_091982.1, forward strand.
AATTGCAGGTTGCTTCATTTAAAAGGCTGCTTCAACTTCAGGGGAGTTTTGAGGTACTCTGGAGTTTTTTTTAAGGTGATTTGAACATCTGAACAAATATCTTATCATACTGTGGCAATTTAGTTTAGGTGTCTTAGTGGGAAAAATTATTGTTTGTGATCAATAGGTATAATATTGATAGTTATTGGAATGGGGCCTGTCATTTCTCAGCCTGTCTTGATGCTGCAGACTAGAGATGGCAGAAGGTATATTCAACAGCATTATGTGCCCAGTCTAAGACATGCCAGATGCTGAGGAGGACGAGACCTTACACCCCACGCACTTACAGGGAGAAGTGGTCTTACCTGAACTTGTCCGATAACATGTGCCTTAGGAGACTGCGCTTCCATAATGAGATTATCAGTGAGATATGCCAGCTCATCAGGAGAGATGTGCAGCCTGCCACACCATCAGGACTGCACTGTCCGTCGAGGTCAAGGTCACCACGGCACTTTCATTCTATGTATCGGGTTCCTTTCAGGCCTCAGCTGGCGACATTTGCGGTATATCTCAGCATGCCACACATTGCTGCATTAGACACATCACTGAAGCCCTTTACACACGGAGGATGGACTTTATCAGCTTCCCTATGACCACGGAGGCTCAGTCTGAGAGGGCTCTAGGATTCTACTGAATTGCTAACTTCCCCAAGGTGCAGGGAGCAATAGACTGTATGCACATCGCCATGCGGGCACCTTTTCAGGATGCAGAGGTTTTTCGGAACCGAAAGGGATTCCACTCCTTGAATGTGCAACTCGTTGTTGACCACCAGCAAATTATAATGGCAGTGAATGCAAAATTTCCGCGCAGCATCCTTGATGCTCACACCCTGCGTAAGAGCGCTGTATATGACATGTTTACCAGTCAGACACAAGGTCAATGCTGGATGCTTGGTGACAAAGGATAGGGCCTCTCCACCTGCGCTGATGACTCCCCCTGCGTAACTCCCAGACAGAAGCCGAGAAGCGATACAATATCGTTGAGAAAAGCACTGGAATGCTTAAGCAACGCTTTAGATGCCTGGACCACTCAGGAGGGGAGCTACAATACCACTTTGAGCAGGTAGCTCAATCCGTGGTGGTGTGCTCCATGCTGCACAACTTGGCTATCAAGTGGAGACAACAATTGCCAGACGGGACTGCTAGTCCACTTCAGGAGAGAGATGAAGAGGAGGATGAGGAGGTGGACGCTGACCTCGGGCCAGAGAATCAGGCTGACACTGAAACCATGCCCACCTCTAGAACACAGGAAAGGGCCCGTGGTGGCTACATTGCTGCAGGACTCTTACGTCAGCAGCTCATAAATGAGCGCTTTGCTTGAAATAACGTTGCTGGTATTTAGAAAGCTGCATCACTGCTATGTCTGCAGCTCGTACATCAATGGTGGGCATCACCTTGGTGACAGTTAAAGTTTAAGTTGATTTATGTTCAGTTTAATTATCCCCTTTCATGTTAAGGAATCACCAGTGTGTAATGGTGCAGCTATCTGAGTCAATGCGCAACAAAGTTATGTTAAATAAAAAACATTTAATGAGAAGAAATCATAATGATAACTGTAGAAAACACCTCACCCCACCCACACCCCACCCCACAACAAATTTATAACATTTAGATCAAACAAATGGTCAACATTTCCAACAACACAGAACACAAATGCAAACCAACAAGGTAATCCCCTCCCCACTTCCCCTTCCCCCAAACCTCCCAACTAAATAGCAGCAACAACATAAAAATATGCCCAAGACAATACCTGCAGCCATGCACCTCACTTTCCTTTCCCCCCTTCACTTCTCCTGCCCACCTCTACCCCTTCTCCTCCTGACTCCAAGCCGTCTGGTCGTGGAGCTCCTCAGGCACTGTTTCATTGGGGGGATGATGGCAGAACCGCTGTTCGGATGGATACGGGAGAGGACGGTCCCGAGGTGGGAACGTGCTCCGAGCCAGAAGCAAGATCTTCCTCCTGGCTGTCATTGGCAATGAGAATGCGGCACCTTGGGATGCAGTGCCGCGCTCCTGGACCACTGGGAGGCCTCTGCCACCAGTGTTCCTGGCTATCACCTCTAGGGCCTCCGCCATCCACAGCATGTACTCCGTCATGGCGGCGGACATGCTGGCCAGCTGGTGGGATATGCCCCCCATTGTCTGGAGGATCTGCTGATCTATGTCAACACTCCTCCTGGACAAGTGTACCATGTCCCTGCTCAGATCTGCTGCTTGTGGAACAAACCTGCCACGTCGAACCAACTCCACTTGGTCGGCGGCGTACTGGAGACAAATGGGGTGCCCTGTGGCAAGGTGCTTGGCCCGGTACCTCCACGGTGGAGGTGGGAATGACCGCAGGAGCACTAGATGTCTTTGGTGTGGACTGCATTATGGAGCTTGGTGAAGCAGGCTCCTCAAAGTCGGTACTGTCATCCGTGGAGAAGGGACCCAGCAGATCCACGGGCGAGAATTGGGGCTCCTGAGCACCAGATGGACGATCCTCCGGCGAGTCCATCCCTGTGCCCCCACCTTCTGGGCTCAGTGGTCTTGCATGGGGCCACGCTGCTGGCTGAGCTGCAAAACATAAATGACGTTATTAGAGAAGGGGGTGCTAGGGTCACAAGGTCATTCCAGCTCTACACACAGCATATGCACGACAAAAGCACCACCGCTATCAAAATCATCACTGACATTACATTTCATGACCATCACCAAATTCTGCATTGCAATGATTCTCGTGAGGCCATCATTATTTAGAGAACACTTTTATCATTCATCTATCATATATTATTGTTCGGATATGAGTAGGTGTGGTATCTATTGACTTTACATCACGCAATGGTGTATACTTTACTCACGTGACATCACATCAGGTTCTGCTGCTGCATGCGTGGCCGACCGGGGGTGGATCCCCACTAGTGCCAGCACCTGCTCCTCAATGTTGGTGAGCTCGATAATGACTGGTGGCCCGCCATCCATTCGCCTCTGCTTGGTCCTATTCTTCGAAAGCTTCTTCTGTAAAAGGTAATACCAGCACGACATGGCATAAGATCATTGCGTGAGATCATTGCTGGGTACTGTCACAGAGACTGATACAACACATAATCGACAGATATAATCACGATTATTATGAAAATTATCATTCTTTACCTAAAGGCATACACCCTGAATGCAGGCTTTGAGTAAAACATTCCCGCTAAAAGTGCAAAACATCACATCTGATTTTAATCACTCATTACACTTACAATTCAAATTATATAAATATATAAATAAATGTAAATAAATGTAATACTTACTCTGGCGGATCCGACAAGGTCGTTCCAGTGCTTGCGGCATTGGTTGCCCTCACACATCTCATTGGTCGCCGACGAAACCACCTCGGCTTTGTCGGCCCAAATCCTCTGGTAGACCTTTGGGATGGACTTCCCACGCCCACCCTGGGTCAATTGACCTCAGCATGACTCTACCTCATGCAGGAGGGAGGCATTTGCCTCGTCAGAGAATCCCCTCGCTCTTTTTTATCCTCTCAATTGTTCCTCTCCCAGCTCACTGCTTTCGCTAGCGTCAGTCTCCACAGTGTGCTGTGTCGCCATCTCCATCCCTTCCATTGTAACAATAAATTTTCTGCAAAATACTCGGTGGGAACAACATTATTTGTGCTCTGAATTCTTTTTGCTGCTGGAAAATCACCCTAACTCCCAAAAAAGCCAGACAAGCACACACCACACCCACACACGCTTTCAGTTCCTCTCTGCTCCCTCTCTCTCTCTCCTCTTCTGCGCATGTAATGATGATCGCTGACCTCCTGAAATGTGGGAAACGACCATTGCCATGCCGTTGCTACGGATGCTGACACTTTATGGCAGAAGGTCAAAAAAATGTAATACTAACGTCCATTTCAGGTCGCTCATGGTAACACCCATTTTATAAAATGGAAAGTTAAGGTTTTGAAAATGGCTGATAATTCGGTGATCTCAACATATTTACCGCCCACACTGGAAATAATGCCCATTTTTGGCCGATCTGCACAAAAGTGGAAAGTCTAGCCCCAGAACTGTTCTAACCAAGGTTCTATATAAGTTTAACATTAATTTCTGATTTTCAATTCTATCCTGCTTGAAATTAACCCCAGTGCTTTGTTTGCTTGTTTTCTTCTTCTTAGGCAGACCCTTGGAGTCGAGGATGGCTTGCTTCCAGACTAACATGAGTTCTAAGGTGGCTGATGAGTCTAATGTGGGATCTACAGACTCTGTCATAGGTGGGGCAGGTGGTGGTTGTAGGAATGGGTGGATGGGGTGCTTGGTTTGTTGTATGCTCCATCCACTGTTTGTACTTGACTTCCGCGTGCTCCTGACGAAGAGACTCAAAGTGTTCGGAGCCTTCCCAAATGCTTTTTCTCCACTTTGAGCGGACATCGGCCAGGGATTCCCAAGAGTCGGTGGGGATGTTACATTTTTTCAAGGAGGCTTTGAGAGTTTTCTCTGCCCTCCTGGCGCTTGCTTGCCATGACAGAGTTTGGAGTAGAGTGCCTGTTTCGGGAATCTTATATCAGGCAAGCGGACTACGTGGCCCGCCCATCGGAACTGATTGAGCGTGGTCAATGCTTTGATGCTTGGGATGTTGGCCTGAGAGAGAACACTGATGTTGGTACGCCCATTCTGCCAATGGATTTGCATCATTTTGAGGAGGCAGCATTGGTGGTACTTCTCCAGTGCTTTGGTGGTCTGTACACAACTCCCACTAGAGTTTTCTGCCCTTTGGTATTCCGCAGCTCCACCGGTATAGATTCCACATCATCCAAGCTAATGTCCTTCCTTACTATTGTGTTAATTTCCTTTTTAACCAGCAACGCTACTCCACTTCCTTTTCCTTTCTGTCTATCCTTCCTGAATGTTGAATACCCCTGGATGTTGAGTTCCCAGCCTTGGTCACCCTGGAGCCATATCTCCGTGATGCCAATTATATCATATTCATTAATTGCTGCAGTTAATTCGTCCACCTTATAATGAATACTCCTTGCATTGAGGCACAAAGCCTTCAGGCTTGCCTTTTTAACACACTTTGCCCTTTTAGAATTTTGCTGCAATGTGGCCCTTTTTGATTTTTGCCTTGGGTTTCTCTGCCCTCCACTTTTACTTTTCTTCTTTCTAGCTTTTGCTTCTGCCCCTATTTTACTTCCCTCTGTCTCCCTGCATAAGTTCCCAACCCCCTGCCATATTAGTTTAACCCCTCCCCAACAGCACTTGCAAACACTCCTCCTAGGTTCATTGGTTCCGGTCCTGCCCAGGTGCAGACCGTCCGGTTTGTACTGGTCCCACCTCCCCCAGAACCGGTTGCATGTCCCAGGAATTTGAATCCCTCTCTTCTGCACCACTCCTCAAGCCACGTATTCATCTGAGGTATTCTGCAATTCCTACTCTGACTAGCAATCCTGAGATTACAACCTTTGAGGTCCTACTTTTTAATTTAACTCCTAGCTCCCTAAATTCAGCTTGTAGGACCTCATCCCATTTTTTACAATTTCCTGTTCATCCTGTAGATTAGCTTCATTCTAGCGGGGAGCTTGTTGGAGATTAGATGAAGCATTGCAGCGAGAAACATTGAGAAGAGCATTGATGCAATGACACAGCCTTGCTTGACCCCTGTCTGCACTTGTATTGGGTCTGTGGTAGATTCGTTGGTAAGCATCACGGCTTGCATTTATCGTGAAGCAGGTGGAGGATGATGATAAATTTTTGAGGACAGCGAAATTTGAGGAGGACCATAATCCCTCTCGGTTGACAGAGTCGAAGGCCTTTGTGAGGTCAAAGAAGGCCATGTACAGAAGTTGGTACTGCTCTCTACATTTTTCTTGGATCTGTCACATGGTGAAAATCATGTCCATTGTGCCTCTAAGTGGGCGGAATCTGTACTGCAACTCTGGGAGTTCTTCAGCCACTGGGAGGAGACGATTGAGGACAATTCTTGCGATAATTGTCCCTGTGGCAGACAGCAGGGAGACTCCTCTGTAATTGCCACAATCGGTCTTGTCACCTTTCTTGAAAATGGTCACGATTACGGCATCTCTGAGATCCCCCGGCATGCTCTCTCCTCTCCAGATAAGAGTGATGAGGTCATGGATTGGCTCCAAGAGAACTTTTTCACCATGCTTAAGTACTTCGACGGGGATTCCATCAGTTCATGAGACCTTTTTGTTTTTCAGCTGCCGGTTGGCCTTTTCAACCTCGTGCCGGGCTGGTGTTGTACTGAGATGGTGGCGGGTATCATGTTGTGAGATGGAGTCAAGGATGCTCACATCAAAGGCAGAGTCTTGGTTAAGGAGATCTTTGAAGTGCTCCTTCCAGTGGGTACTGACTGCCTCTCTGTTCCTGATGAATGCCTCTCCATTCTTAGCCCTCATTGGGGTAGGAACTTGAGTGCTTGGGCCATAGGTGGTCTTGACTGTGCTATAAAAGCCACGCACATCATGGTTGTCGGCTAGTTGCTGGATCTCCTGCACTCTTTCCACCCATCTGTCTTTAGGTCACAAGTTTTTCTTGGACCTCGGCCTTCAGTTGCCTGTAGATCTGTTTTCTTTCTCCCGAGTTGTGGTGTTGTTTCCAATTCAAAAATGCCTTATGTTTACGGTTTATTAGCTCCTGGATCTCCTGGTTGTTCTCGTCGAACCAGTCTTGATATTTTCTGGTCGAGCAACCAAGAGTCTCTTCACAGGTGCTGATTATGCTGGATTTGAAGGCAGATCAGGCACTATGGCTCTATGCAGCTCTGTTTCATTGGGAGTCGCCAGGTTGGCTGTGAGGCGTCGGCTGAACTGGGCTTTTTTTTACAGAGTCTTTGAGTGTTTCAGTGTTCATTTTTTTTGCGGCAGTGTTTCTGTTGACGCCAGCATTTCGAGGCATTGTGAATGGAGATAAGAGAGTGGAGTAGGCGGTGATCAGACCAGGTGGTGTCTTGGCGCCATGTTTTATAGCCTTATTAACCTGCGTTGTTACTTTTAGTGATCTGTACTCCAGATCCCTCTGTTCCTCTATCCCATTTAGTCACTTATTTTCCAAGGAGTATGTGGCCTCCTTATTCTTCCTATGAAAATATATTATCTCGCACTTATCTATATTGAACTTCATTTGCCAATTAAACGCTCATTCTGTAAGTTTTTTTAATGACCATGTACTCTGTCGCAATCCTCCACTGTATAACTACACCCATCCAGTTTGGTGTCAATTTTACTTTTGATTCCCGAGTCCAAATTGTTTAAGTAAATGATGAACAACAGTAGTCTCAGCACCGATCCTTGTGGAAAACCACTTCCTACCATTTGCCAATCTGAGTAACTACCTGTAAACTCTACTCTCTGTTTATTGTTTTGTAGCCAGCTTATTGTCCATTCTGCTACTTATCCCCTGACTCCACATATGCTAACCTTAGTCATGAGTCTACTATGAGGTACCTCATCAAAGACCTTTTGGAAATCCACATATATTTACTGCATTAGCTACCTTTTTTTTTACTTCTTCAAAGAATTCAATAAGGTTGGTCAAGCATGATCTTCCCTTTTGAAATCTGTGCAGATTATTCTTTATTATATTTTCAGTTTGTAGATGCTTTTCTATTACATCTTTGATTAAGGATTTCATTATCTTTCCTACCACCGACATTAAGCTAACTGCACTATGGTTCCCTGGGCGTGTTCTATCTCTCTTTTAAATACAGGAATCATATTAGCTGTTCGCCATTCCTCTGGCACTATTCCCTTTTCTAATGTATTTTTAAATGTATGTAATAGTGCCTCTGCTATCTCTTCCCTAACTTCTTCCATTATGTGCAAATGCAATCCATCCAGACCAGAAGTTTTATCCTCTCTAAGTTTGATTAGTTTATTAATTATCTTCTCCTATCTATCTTAAATATCTTGAGGGCCTTTTTGATCTCTTCTTCTGATGTCATATTTGCAGAAATACTTTCATCTGTGAAAAAGAATGTTTGTAGCTTTCGCAGCCAAAGAATATCAATTAAAACAGCTTTGCCAATGGAATGTGTTTACAGAGTTTTACAGTGACTTTTGACATCCACTTCAAATATTGATTTCAACAAAACAAAATCCAAAAGGAGAACAGCTTTAACGGACTAGAATAGGAATTTGATGACCTGTGAATTTTTCTTATACAAATTGTAAGCTTCCATTTCAAAATTTTTGCGGCTTTGAAACCTAGATGGTACAGAGGATTAAAGTGATAAACCCAGACGTAAATCCAAGCTAATATCTGAAGATTGTAAGATCACTAAAGTCTGATACAGATTAAGTGGTGTCTGATAATTCTGCGAAGACAAGCAGAACACCAATGCTATACCAATGTAGCAGCCTGGGCTGAACGTGTGAAAAACATATTACTTGATTTATTAGGTATAGCTTTCAGTTATGAACCTTGGTATCAGGCTAACCTGGAGCAGAAATGGCCAAAAGCCTACTTGCGCTATTGGATAATTGCATCAAGCCCCATCACACAGTTAGTACTCTCATAAGAACATAAGACATAGACCCTTGAGCCTGCTCTGCCATTCAATAAGATCATGGCTGATCTAATCATGGACTCAGCTCCACTACTTTGCCCACTCCCCATAATCCTTATTGCTCAAAAGTCTGTCTATCTCCGCCTTAAATATATTCAATAACTCAGACCCCACAGCTCTCTGGGGCAGAAAATTCCATAGATTTACAACCCTCAGGGAAGAAATTTCTCATCTCAGTTTTAAATGGGCAGCCCCTTATTTTAAGACTATGGGCTAGAACCTCCACTTTTTTTGCATGCTTAACGCCCACATAACGCCCATTTTACCGCTGAAATGACATATAATGCCCAGATATTGCCCAATTAGCCAAAAAATGGAAACTGATGAGCATTTTTCGGAAACTTATCACCGAGCGTTACTTTCTCCATGTGCTTAATGCCGGGGAAAAATAATACCGCTCGCCCACTTTTTTTGGGCGGAATCATCAGAATGGGCAAAATCAACGACCATAATATCACCCAGCATTAATTTCCGCAATGGTTTAATGCCGAGATTCAATAATGCCGCCCGCCCATTTTTTTTTGTCGTAAAGAACATATTTACCGAAACTAGCGGCCACGAGATCGCCCAGCCAGCCTCACTTTCACCACCTCGCACACATATCTCCCACAATATCGCCCATAAACCACCCAGAAAAAGTGAAACTAACCGGAACTAGTCACAGCCTTATGGACGCCATGTTCTACATCACATGTCGCATCCTTTAAAAGGCTGCTGTGCTTCAACCTCGGGGTTGTTCGGATGTACTGCGGAGGTCGTTGCAGTTGATGTGAACATCTCTACAAACATCTTGACCATACTGTGACCGGTGGAATATAATATGTGTTTTCGTCGGGACATTCATTCTTTGTGACCAATCGATGGAAAACAGAGAGCTACTGCAATGGGGCCTGTCCTTTCTCACCCTCTCTTGGTGACCAATTACATGCAGCAAACTCGAGATCGCCGAATATTCGCTCCACAACATTATGTTCCCAATGTAAGACATGCCAGACTGATGAGGAGGACCAGACGTTATGCCCCCCGCAAGTACAAGGAGAAGCAATCTTACCTTGACTTGCCCGACACCACCTGCCTTCGGAGACTGCGTTTCCACAAAGAGATTATCACTGAGGTATGCCAGCTGATAAGGGTAGATCTGCAGCCTGTCAGCACCATCAGTACTGCACTGTCCGTCGAGGTCAAAGTCACCACGGCATTGTCGTTTTACGCCTCGGGTTCTTTTCAGGCCACAGCTGGCGACATGTGCGGACTTTCTCAGCATGCCACACATTGCTGCATTAGACAGGACACTGAAGCCCTGTACGCACACAGGAGGGACTTGATCAGCTTCCCTATGACCAGGGAGGCACAGCATGAGAGGGCTCTAGGATTCGCCAGAAAATTGCAAACCTCCCCAAGGTGCAGGGAGCAATAGATTGTATGTACATCGCGATGCGGGCACCTTTTCAGGATGCTGAGCTTTTCAGAAACCGCAAGGGATTCCACTCTCTGAATGTTCAACTGGTTTTTGACCACCAGCAAATTATACTGACAGTGAATGCTTAATTTCCGGGCAGCATCCATGATGCTCACTTCCTGCGTGAGAGCTCTGTATCTGACTTGTTTAACAATCAGCCACAAGGTCAATGCTGGATGCTTGGTGACAAAGGATATGGCCTCACCACCTGGCTGATGACCCCCCCTGCATGACACCCACACTGAAGCCGAGAGGCGAAACAACAAGAGCCACAGAGCAACTCGCAATATCGTGGAGAAAACCACTGGAGTGCTGAAGCAGTGCTTTAGATGCCTGGACCACTCAGGAGGCGAACGCCAATACCATACTGAGCAGGTAGCTCAATTCGTGGTGGTGTGCTCCATGCTGCACAATTTGGCTATCAGGAGGGGACAAGAATTGCCTGATGAGTCTGACAGTCCACCTCACCAGAGAAAGGAAGAAGAGGATGAGGAGATGGACGCTGACATCGGCCCAGTCAATCAGACTGACGCTGAAGCCATGCCCCCGCCCCCCTGTAGACCACATGAAAGGGCACGTGGTGGCATGATAGCTGCAAGAGCCTTACGTCAGGAGCTCATCAATAAGCACTTTGCCTGAAAGAACGTTGTTATTACCTACAAGGCTGACACACTGCTGGGTGTGCAGGTGATACATCAATGGTGCGCATCACCTTGGTGAGAGTTAAAGTTTAAGTTGATTGAAGTTAAGTGTAATTACACCCTTTGATATTAAGGATTCACCATCGTGTAACAGTGCAGCTATCTGAGCCAATGCTCAACAAGGTTTTGTTAAATAAAAAACATTTAAACCGAACATTTGTCTGAAATCATCAGTACTTCTGTAAAAACCAACCCTACCCCCCCCCCCCCCACCTCTACTCATTCCCCTTTCCCTCCTGACTCCAAGCCACCTGGCTGGGTCGCTCCTCAGGCTATGCTTCATTGTGGGGGGGGGGTGGGAATGATGGCTGAACCGCTGCTTGGACGAATACGGGAGAGGACAGCCCCGAAAAGTGGGAACGTGCTCCGAGCCAGAAGCAAGATGTTGCTCCTGGCTCTCATGTGTGGCTAGCAATGGGGGTGCGGCACCTTGGGGTGCAGTGCCGCACTCCGGGACCAGTGGGAGCCCTCTGCCACCAGTGTTCCTGGCTACCAGCTCCACCATCCCTTCCATGTTATATCTTATTTGTTGGACAAAAACTCGGTGCCAACTATGTTCTTGGTGCTTAGCAGGCTTTTCGGTGCTGGTGAATCTCCTGCGTGCCTCCCACAACAGCTAAACGAGCACACACCACAGCCACACATGCCCTCAGTCCCTCTGAGCTCCCTCTCTCTCTATCTCCTCTTCTGCGCATGTCATGATGACCATTGACCTCTGAATCGTGCGAATCGAGCGTTGCTATGCCATTGCTAAGGACGGCGACACTTTACGGCAGAAGGTCAAAAACATTTTACACTACCGCCCATTTCATATCGCTCACGGTGATGCCCATTTTCAAAAATGGAGACTAGGTGCTTTGAGAATGGGCAAGAAGCCGGCGATCTGAAAACCCTTTTTTACCGCCCACGCTGGAAATAACGCCCATTTTTGGGCGATAAGCACAAAAGTGGAAAATCTAGCCCTATGTCTCCTAGTTTTAGTTTCCCCTATGAGTGGAAATATCCCCTCTGCTTACACTTTGTCGAGCCCCCTCATTACCTCTCATTCTTCTGAACTCAATGTGTATAGGCCCAACCTACTCAACCTATCTTCATAAGTTAACCCCCTCATCTCCGGAATCAACCTAGTGAACCTTCTCTGAACAGCCTCCAATACAAGTATATTCTTCCTTAAATATGGAGACCAAAACTGTATGCAGTACTCTAGGTGTGGCCTCACCAATCCCCTGTACAGTTGTAGCAGGACTTCTCTGCTTTTATACTCTATCCCCCTTGCAATAAAAGCCAACATTCCATTTGCCTTCCTGATTACTTGCTGTACCTGCACACTAACTTTTTGTGTTTCATGCACAAGGACCCCCAGGTCTCTCTGTACTGCAGCACTTTGCAATTTTTCTCTATTTAAATTATAATTTGCTTTTCTATTATTTCTGCTAAAGTGGATAACCTCACATTTTCCCACATTATACTCCATCTGCCAAATTTGTGCCCACTCATTTAGCGTGTCTATATCCCTTTTCAGATTTTTTGTGTCCTTCTCACAATTTGCTTTCCCACCCATCTTTGTATCATCAGCAAACTTGGCTACATTACACTTGATCCCTTCATCCGAGTCATTAATACAGATTGTAAATAGGACCCAGCATCGATCCCTGCGGCCCCCCACTAGTCACGGTTTGCCAACCGTAAAATGACCCATTTATCCCAAATCTTTGTTTCCTGTTAGTTAACCAATCCTCTATCCACGCTAGTATATTACCCCCAACCCCACGAGCTTTTATCTTATGCAGTAACCTCTTATGTGGCACCTTATTGAATGCCTTCTGGAAATCCAAATACACCACATCCACTGGTTCCCCCTTATCCACCCTGCTCATTACATCCTCAAAGAACTCCAGAAAATTTGTCAAACATGATTTTCCTTTCATAAAACCATGTTGACTCTGCTTGATTCAATCATGCTTCTCCAAATGTCCCGCTACTGCTTCCTTAATAATGGACTCCAGCATTTTCCCAACGACAGATGTTCGGCTAACTGGTCTATAGTTTCCTGCTTTTTGTCTGCCTCCTTTTTTAAACAGCGGTGTTACATTTGCGGTTTTCCAATCTGCTGGGACCACCTTAGGATCCAGGGAATTTTGGTAGATTACAACCAATGCATCCACTATCTCTGCAGCCACTTCTCTTAAGAGCCATCAGGTCCAGGGAACTTTTCCACCTTTAGTCCCATTATTTTACCTAGTACGACTTCATTAGTGCTAGTGATTGAATTAAGTTCCTCCCTACCTGTAGCCCCTTGATTAACCACTATTGGCTTGTTCTGAGTGTCTTCTACCGTGAAGACCGATACAAAATATTTGTTCAACGGCTCTGTCATTTTCCTGTTCTCCATTATTAATTCCCCAGTCTCATCCTCTAGGGGAGCAACATTTACTTTAGCCACTCTTTTCCTTTTTATGTACCTGTCGAAACTCTTACTATCTCTTTTTATACTTTGTCCTAGTTTACTTTCATCATCTATCTTCCCTCTCTTAATCATTTGTTTAGTCATTCTCTGCTGGCTTTTAAAGATTTCCCAATCCTCTGGCCTCCCACCAGTCTTGGCCACATTGTATGTCTTTATTTCCCTAGTTAGCCACGGATGGTTATCCCTTCTCTTACAATCTTTCCTTTTCATTGGGATATATTTTTGTTGCCAGTTATGAAATATGTCTTTAAATGTCTCATCTCTGACAGTCTGTTGAAATATTTGAATTTTAATCCCCATCTCCCTCGGGCCCCATTTGGCACCACAGTTTATAGTGCTGGACCATGGTTTGTTACCTTTAGATGAAATACTGTCGCAGGGAGAATATAAGAACATGAGAACAGAAGAACATAAGAAATAGGAGCAGGAGTAGGCCACCTGGCCCCTCAAGGCTGCTCCGCCATTTAATAAGATCATGGCTGATCTGATCACGGACTCAGCTCCACTTCCCTGCCCACTCCCCAAAATCCTTTATTCCCCTATCGCTCAAAAATCTGTCTATCTCCGCCTTAAATATATTCAATGATCCAGCCTCCACAGCTCTCTGGGGCAGAGAATTCCACAGATTTACAATCCTCTGAGAGAAGAAATTCCTCCTCATCTCAGTTCTATATGTACGACCCCTTATTCTGAGACTATGTTCCCTAATTTTAGTTTCTCCTATGAGTGGAAATATCCTCTCTGCATCCACCTTGTCGAGCCCCCTCATTATCTTATATGTATCGAAATGATCATCTCTCATTTTTCTGAACTCCAATGAGTACAGGCCCGACCTACTCAACCTATCTTCAAAAACTAAGAGTACAGTGATCGAATTTAGTATCATCAAAGTGACTGAAATCAAATTCAATTTCCAGTGTATTCCTGGTGCTCGGGATTGACCTTGTCCCTATCTCTTCAGGTCCCACATAGAGACAAGAGAGTAGATTTCCCTTTAAGCCAAAGGAATCGGTGCTCCTATACTGGGTAGTAAAGTGGAAAAGTGCCCAAAGCCCATTAAGGAAGGCCTTCCCCATCTTGTGCTGTTCATGGAGTTCCTGGGGCTCTTCTAACTGCTGTAACCAAGTCTGCGCCTGTAATAGGAGCAGCTTTCCCACTGTCTTCCAACTTACTGTAAACATACAGACCCACACACACATACTTAATATACATCATATTGTGGAGCTGCAAAGAAACATAAGAGTTGTGTCACTCAGGGCTTTTTCCCTGTTGTCGCACTCCTAAGATTTGCTTCTTAACTGAATTAATTTCATTACTTTTCCGATTTGCATATACTCATGCCTTATTGATTGGCCTATGGCCTGGTTAATTGTCCTATGGCTTGGTTAACTACGCTAAACATCTGTAAGACAAAAGTCCTCCACCAGCCTGTCCTCACCGCACAGCACTGCCCCCCCAGTCATCAAGATCCACGGCGCGGCCCTGGACATCGTGGAGCACTTCCCATATCTCGGGAGCCTCCTATCAACAAGAGCAGGCGTCGACGACGAAATCCAAAACTGCCTCCAATGCGCCAGTGCAGCCTTCAGTCGCCTGAGGAAAAGAGTGTTTGAAGACCAGGCCCTCAAAACTGCCACCAAGCTCATGGTCTACAGGGCTGTAGTAATACCTGCCCTCTTGTATGGCTCAGAGACATGGACCATGTACAGTAGACACCTCAAGTTGCTGGAGAAATATCACCAACGATATCTCCGCAAGATCCTACCAATCCCCTAGAAGGACAGGCGCACCAACATCAGCATCCTCATTCAGGCTAACATCCCCAGCATTGAAGCACTGACCACACTCGATCAGCTCCGCTGGGCAAGCCACAAAGTCCGCATTCCAGACACGAGATTCCCAAAGCAAGTGCTCTACTCGGAGCTCCTTCATGGCAAACGAGCCAAAAGTGGGCAGCGGAAACGCTACAAGGACACCCTCAAAGCCTCCCTGATAAAGTGCAACATCCCCACTGACACCTAGGAGTCCCCCTGGCCCAAGATCGCCCTGAATGGAGGAAGTGCATCCGAGAGGGCGCTGAGCACCTTGAGTCTCAACGCCGAGAGCATGCAGAAATCAAGCACAGACAGCAGAAATGTGTGCGGCAAACTATCCCAACCATCCCTTCCCTCAACGACTATCTGTCCTACCTGTGACAGAGTCTGTGGCTCTCATATTGGACTGTTCAGCCACCAAAGAACTCACTTCAGGAGTGGAAGCAAGTCTTCCTCGATTCTGAGGGACTGCCTATGATGATGATGATGGAAATTAAGCATATCCTTGCTTAAGTGTTTGTGGCACACAGCCCTACTTGCATCCCAACTTTTCATGAGCTAGTTTAGAGATTTTGCCCAATTGGCATGTTCAATGCCAATGACTGATTTGTGGTTTTCGCAGAATAATGGGCCGAATCCTTGAATATCCCTAAAGCACTGTCAAAAATTATTTCAGTCTCATGCAATAAAATGAAATTTGATTTATTCAGTCAACATATACCAACAGACCTATTTATAAAGGACAGCATTGGGAAATATCATCCCACGTAAGAAAAATAAAACTTGGCACTTCAGCTATTGTAAACAATGGCCCTGATCATGCGACAATGGTGCTGCTTTGGCTCTGAAGTTAGTGTGGGTTAGTGTTCCAGTCAAATGGGTTATATAGAGAAATTTCCTTCTTAGCCTGTGGCAATCGAAACCGCCACCAGTGTCATTTCATTAGTATAAAGAAACACGCTGACAAGAACAAAAAATTAGGACAAAAACAATGTTGTCAATTTTAGGATTTCAACGTAAATATGAAAAATTAAGATTAAAAAATATATATTTTGGATTCAAAACTGCTATGATATTCAAGCAATTTCGATAATTAGACTTGATAATATTGGGAAATCCCATTAGTATTCTAGAGTGCAAACAAATGTGTGAATTTAAAAGTTGCAGCACTGCATTGAAAGGGACAGACAAGAGAACATTACTCTGCATCCAGACATGTTACACATGAGCTGTGAGTGGTCAATGCTGGGGCGGGGATCAAAATGGAAAGTGTTAATTTTCTTGCATTAAAATCCGTCACAATGATGAGCCATCACAATCTATCAACAAAAAAAATGTATCTGATAAAAAGATGCATGATTCCCAACCACAAATATTTGAACTTTCAAGTCAAAAGAGATATCCATGCTGCACAGCCAAAGCTCCACACATCAGAACTATGTTAACTATCGTATTTATGGAGAAGCTTATTCTGCTTACAGGCCTCTGAAATGCAGTAGTGGAAATCTGGAACTTGCTCCCCAAAACAACTGAAAATTTCAAGACTGAGATAGATAGATTTTTATTAGGTAATGGTATCAAGGGATGGAGCATCAGCATGTAAATGGAGATGAGGTACAGATCAGCTATGATCTAATTTAGTGTTGGAAAAGCCTCAAGGGGCTGAATGGCCTACTCCTATTCCGATGTTCCTATTGGGATTGGAAAACTGGACAGGCTCACTTAATCAGGCGAGAAATAAAATGAAATAACTTCTGAACTCAGGCAAGCATACTGTAGCAAATTGAATGCAATTTAAGGAACTCACCACATGGAGAATCTTATTTTCAGTTTCATAAACTGTGCAATCCTACAGGAGGGAAAAAATGAACAATTAGCTCATTCCACTATGCCAAACAGCATATAGTATTTCTTAGGTCCTGACATTCCACTGTAGAACCTCAGCGCTCCCTTTGTGCATTATTCCTCAAACTATTACTTTAGCATAGCCATTAACCCATTTTAAAATAAATGGGTTAATATCTCCAACAGAGAGAGATGACGGACTAACATAAAGCCTTCACCTACTAACATCCTCTGAGCACCACAATTAGCATCTGAACAAAGGATTAAATATTGCAGTGAATTCAATGAGACAAAACTAAGCCAAATAATATAAATTCTTTGAGAGAATAAATGTTTAAGGCCCCCCAACAGATTGTGCCCTAAAACTATTGAAATAGTTCTGGCGGGTGGGGTGCAATGCATAATTTTTTCATTTAAAAAAATCAGTATTCATTTTTAAGCTACAAGAGTGTTCTGGTACAAGACATGTTTTTATAGGGTTGTGCAAAATTAATTCAAAGTATAAAAGTGAAGTACCCAGCTAGACACAGTCGCTGATGCAGATAGTCACAGTGCTGTCCTCGTCAAGTTATCACCTTTCTATTTTATTCGGGGTTTCGCACCTCAGTACAAAGGCACAGGTGGCATATATTGATATATGATCAAATCTAATCTGTGTCAAGAGGAATGGCTGAGATCTTTAACCTGAAGTCCCGTTACTGTTTATTTTTCATTTCCCAAAAGCATTTTACTGTTCTGTTCCACGTAGGCTGATGAGTTTCTCATTTATTTGTCTCGAGATCAAATGTTACTTGGACACAACTCTTGGAGCATCACTGGGCTATTATATCCATTTGAATGGTAGCACTACCTGCTTTGACACTGAAACATCCCAACAAACATTAGCTGGCAGAATATATGACAATTTCATCAATCTTTGCATAGTTTTAAAACATAACAATAAGATTAATGTCACATTTTTCTAACAAGTGTATTTTGCGCTGCCCTGGATCCTGTCTGTATTGTTGTATATCTGCACCTGGAGCCCGGCCTCAGTGCTACAAATTGCTATTTGTGTCTAAAAAACATTTCTGAAAGTCAATAATATTGGCTATAATGTATCACATTCCAAAAAGGAAACATGTCGCATAATTCTTGAGGAACAAAACATAACGATGCAGATTTCATAGAAATAGTGTATGCAGGTTGGACCTCTCCAGTCCGGCACATCTGGGAGCTGACCGGTGCCGGAGCAGAGAATTTTCCAGACCATGGGAGGTCACGACGACCCTAGCGTTGTCAGCAGTAGCCTAGACGTACCGGATACTGTTGACAATGCTGCTGACAAAGACCCGGCCATGTTCTATGCATACGCTGCGCAGAAGACTACTGCGCAGCATTACTCAGGCCCAGCTTCGGCGCCTCAGACAGCCACCATGCTCCTCGCTCCCTCTCCGTGCCGACCCGACCGAGGAGGTAGCGGGGAGAAGAGGAGCAGCCTGCCCCAGGACACAGCGCGCCATCCTGACCTCAGAGGGAACACCAGAGGCAGTGGGGAGAAGAGGAGCAGCCAGCCCCGGGAATGATGCCGGACCAGGGATGTTGCTGGACCAAAGAGACACGGACTAGAGAGGTACAACCTGTACCAAGATACAAAACTAACAGGGAACGTGTGCTTCTTTAGTGAATTTGCTTAGGAAGCAAGCTTTGCAGTGGTTTGGTGTCATGGAGACAGTCTCTCATTTTAAATTAATGCCAAAACTACTTTGTAAATTTACTTACAATCATCAAAGAAGAAAATGAAATCAAGGCCAAAGGTGATCAGTTCAATGAATATTACTAAACAAAGTTCCATATTGTGTGATCTTGCTGCACCTCATGTTATGAGACTGAAGCATACATATGGACTACCCGTCCTGGGAAAGGTACAGCAAGTTTGGTATGAAAAATAAGGAGGTCATATTACTTGTAAAAGAAGAATCTAAATAGGGTAGCAGAGCAAAGGGATCTGGGAGTACAAATACACAAATCACTAAAAGTACCAACACAGGTTAACAAGGCCATAAAAAAGCAAACTATGCACTAGGGTGTATTTCTAAAGGGATAGAATTGAAAAGTAGACAAGTTATACTAAATGTGTATTGAACCTTGGTTAGATTATACTTGGAGTACTGCTTACAATTCCGGTCGCCATATTATAAAAAGGAAATAAAGGCACTGGAGAGGGTACAAAAAAGAAGTATGATACGAGAAATGTGAGGTTATACCCATCAGGAAAGGATGAACAGGCTGGGTCTTTTTTCTCTTGAAAAAGAGAAGGCTGAGTGTTGACCTAATGGAGGTCTTTAAAATTATGAAGGGTTTTGATAGATTAGATACAGAGAGAGTGTTTCCACTTGTGGGGAAGAGCAAAACTCGAGACAATCAATATAGTCATCAAGAAATCAAATAAGGAATTCAGAAGAAACTTATTTAGCCAGAGAGTGTTGAGAATATGGAACTCGCTACCACAGGGAGTGGTTGAGGCGAATAGTACAGATGCAGTTAAGAGAAGGCTAGATAAGCATATAATGGAAAAGGTGTGGTGCTGATAGAGTTAGACGAGGAAGGATGGGAGGAGGATCCAGTGGAGCATAAAGCTTGCATGGAATGGTTGGGCCGAATGGCCTGTTTCAGTGCTATAGATTCTATGTAATTCTATGTGATAATATGTTTGGTGTGTCAGGTGTATTATGAAAGGATATTGTTGACAGAAATTCATGCAACATGGTGGCGTTTACTTCACCATTTTATTTTAAATAACTAGCATGCCCCCTATGGCATTGCCTACAGGTAGGCTGTGATGATTAGCTGCTTTTGTTGCAGTTGTGTTTAACCTAGACTTTAATGACTGCCACTCAAATTCTACCTGTGGGAAAGTGGTCTAAATAGGCAATTTCAGATCATTGCATCTGCTTGTAAACTTTTGAGGTCAATTCGAGGGAAATCACAGCAACTTGTAAATTTATGGCTCGGGGTTAAAAGAGCCCAGCATTAAATATTGATTTACTTTCTGTAACGAAGCATAACACTTTGAAATGTGATCAACAGGCATGGTAGCATAGTGATTATATTACTGGACTAGTAATCCAGAGACCTGGACAAATAATCCAGAGATGTAAATTGAAATTGCATTATGGCAGCTTGTGAATTTGAATTCAGTTAATGAAACAGTAATGGTGATCATGAAACTATTGGATTGTTGTAAAAACCCAATAGGTTTACTAATGTCCTGTAGGGAAGAAAAATCTGGCATCATCACAAATCTATCTGTCACAGATGCAACTGTCCATGACAGTACTGGTACTTGTGGAGACTAAGTCCTGTCTACCTTCCGTGTTAAATGGGATAAATTTAGAACACATTTAGCAACTCAATAATGTGGGCCATCAGCAGCAGCAGAATTGTATTCCACCACATGGCCCGGCATATCCCTCCCTCTACCATTACCATCAAACATGGGGACAAACCCCGGTTCAATGAGGAGTGCAGAAGAGCATGCCAGGAAAAGATATTACTGAAAATGAGGTGCCAACCTGGTGAAGCTACAACACAGGACTACGTGCATGCTAAACAGTGGAAGAAGTGTGCTATAGACAGATCTAAGCGATCCCACAACCAATGGGTAAGATCAAAGCTCTGCAGTTCTGCCACATCCAGTCATGAAAAGTGGTGGACAATTGGCAGGAGGAACAGGTTCCATGAACATCCCCATCCTCAATGATGGCGAAGACGCAACGATCTTCAGCCAGAAGTGCTGAGTAGATGATCTATCTTGGCCTCCTCCTGTGATGTCCACCATCACATATGCCAGTTTGCAACCAATTCAATTCACTCCACATGATATCAAGAAATGACTAAGCTCACTGGATACAGCAAAGGTTATTGGGCCCTGACAACATCCCGGCTGTAATGATAAAGATTTGTGTTCCAGAACTAGCTAAGCTGTTCGAGTACATTGGCATCTCCTCAACAAAATGAAAAAGTGCTCAGGTACATCCTGCCACAAAAAGCAGGACCAATCCAATTCAGTCAATTACTACCCCATCAGCCTACTCTCAATCTTCAACAAAGTGAGGGAAGGTTTCGCTGACAGTGCTATTACATGGCACTTACTCACCAATAATCTGCTGATTGATGCTCAGTTTGGTTTCTGCCAGGACCACTCAGCTCCAGACCTCATTACAACCTGGGTCCAAACATGAAGAAAAGAGTGAGGTGAGAGTGACTGCCCTTGACATCAAGATAGCATTTGACAGAGTGTGGCACCAAGGAGCCCTAGTAAAAATGAAGTCAATGGGGATTAGGGGGAAACTCTCCACTGGCTAGAGATATACCTAGCACAAAGGTTGTGGTTTTGGAAGCCCAATCATCTCAGCCCAAGGACATCACTGCAGGAGTTCCTCAGGGCAGTGTCCTAGGCTCAAACATCTTCAGCAGCTTTATCAAAAAACTGCCCTCCATCGTAAGGTCAGAAGTAGGGATATTCAATTGATGATTGCACAGTATTCAGTTCCATTCACACTTCCTCAGGTGATTAAGCAGTCCGTGCCCGCATGCAGCAAGACCTGGACAACAGCCAGGCTCGGGCTGACAAGTGGCAAGTAACATTCGTGCCACACAAGTGCCAGACAAAGACCATCTCCAACAAGCGAGAGTCAAACCACCTCCCCTTGACATTCAGTGGCATTACCATTGTTGAATCCCCCACCATCAACATCCTGGGGATCACTATTGATCAGAAACTTAACTGGACCAGCCACATAATTATTGTGGCTACAAGAGCAGATCAGAGACTGGTATTCTATAGTGAATGTCTCGCCTCCTGACTCCCCAAAGCCTATCCACCACTTACAATGCACAAGTCAGGAGTATGATGGAATACTCTCCACTTCCCTGTATGGGTGCAGCTCCAACAACACTCAAGAAGCTCAACACCTAACAGGAAAAAGCAGCCTGCATGATTGGCACCCCATCCACCATTTTAAACACTCACTCCCTCCACCACTAGCGCACTGTAGCTTCAGTGTGTACCATCTACAAGATGCACTGCAGCAACTCTCCAAGGCTTCTTCGATAGCACCTCCCAAACTAGTGACTTCTACCACCTAGAAGGACAAGGGCAGCAGGCGCATGGGAACACCACAATCTCCAAGTTCCCTCCAAGTCACACACCATCCTGACTTGTAACTATATTGTCGTTCCTTCATACTCGCTGGGTCAATATCCTGGAACTCTCTATCCAACAGCACTGTGGGAATACCTGCACCACAGACTGAAGTGATTCAAAAACACGGCTCCCCATTACCTTCACAAGGTTAATTAGGGATGGGCAATAAATGCTGGCCTTGCCAGCGACGCCCATATCCTGTGAATGAATAAATAAAAAAATGACGTGAGCTAGACGCAAGACTTTGTATCATGGAATCAAAAAATGATTCAGCAGAGAAGGAGGTAATTTGGCCCATCGTGCTTGTGCCGGTTCCATGGTAGTCCCACTCCCCCGCTCTTTCCCCATATGCCTCTAAATTTTTCCCCTTCAAGTAGGTCATGCTTGAAATGTATAAAACACTGGTTAAGTCGTAGCTGGAGTACTATGTGCAGTTCTGGTCATCAGATTACAGGAAAGATGTGATTGCATAGGAAAGGGTTCAGAGGACATTTACAAGAATGTTGCCTGGACAGGAGAATTTTGGCTATGAGGAAAGGTTGGAGATGCTGGATCTGTTTTTCTTTGGAACAGAGGAGGCTGGGGAGAGACCTAATTGAGGTGTATAAAATTATGAGGGGTCTGGATCAAGTGGATAGAAAGGACCTGTTTCCCTTGGCAGAGCGATCATCAATCAGGGGGCATATATTTAAAGTAATTGGGGGGAGGTTTAGAGGAGCCATGAGGGGAAATTTCTTCACCCAGGGGGTGGTGGGGGTCTGGAACTCAGTGCCTGAAAGGATAGTAGAGGCAGAAACCCTCACCACATTTTAAAAATACTTGGATGTGCACTTAAAGTGCCATAATCTACAGGGCGACGGAGCAAGAGCTGGAAAGTGGAATTAGGCTGGAAAACTCTTGGTCAGCCGGTGCGGACACGATGGGTCGAAATGGCCTCCTTCCATGCTGTAAATTTCTATGATTCTATGAAGTATTAATCCAATTTTCTTTAGAATATCACTATGGATTCTGTTTCCACAGCCCTTTCAGGTAGTGTATTACAGATCACAACTCACTCTGTAAAAGCAGATGTTTCCTTGTGTTGCCTCTGGTTCTTTTGCCAATCACCTTAAATCTGTATCCTGTGGTTACTGACCCTTCTGCCACTCGAAACAGTTTCTCCTTATTTATTCTATCAAAATCATTACATCTCCTGGCATCTTCTGTCCAGTCAGACAATGAATTAACAAAATCTAGCTTTGATGCACAAGTAGATGTGACTGATCCTACAATTTCTCCATGTTTAAGTCTGATAGGAACTCACCCTAATCGTTTTATGCTCAATAATAGGTCTTAGTAATCAGCCGTGATTTTCAGCACAGGTAGTTTTTGGTTGAATATGTAGAGAAATATATATAAACTGGGCAAGTTATGACAAAAAACGATGCTCTATCTTATGAAATATTAAATGACCCAGTTCGTTCAATCAAAAAACATTAATAGCTCTGCACATGTAACAGTGGGAGAGAGGGAGAGAGAGAGAGAGAGAGACAGAGAGCTCCATGTGTGGTCAGCTTCACTGTTCGTGCACATTTTAAATTAGTTAATTGCAGGAAGACAGTTGACAATCGCTCATTTTACAAAAGCCAGATGAGGACTTTTGAAGCTTCTACACGAAAGGACAGAAGTTAATGTATAGTCCACAACATTGTCAAATTTTGAATGTTGGAATCAGCTCACATAACTTAATGCAAGAGCTGCCATCAGCACTGAATGGTGTTATTTCAATTGTTCACTGTTTTGTGCTGTATTTTATAGTCTCTTGAACACTCTTGAATAGTTCAACTTAACTCTATTTATTTGGGAGATTTCAGACAGCCACGTGGAGCTGTAAAATGGCGTTCCTTCACAAACCTTCTCAATACAGCTCCAAAAACCTCCGAGCTAGAGGGTGCTATACAGTATATCGATGCCTCCTAGCTAGAGGCCGCTATACATTATCTCATTACACCTTTCCTTTCATAGGAAACAAAAATGAATTAAAGTTAGCTTCAATATAAACGGGTAGTTAACTTCTTCAGAATACATGTATGAAACAACTGCAAGTTTAACAAACAACAACAACAAAACTCTTGTCTTATTGATTCTTTATCCAAGTGTCCAGTGTCCACAATTACTTATTTCAGTACATCGTTCTCCAGATATTTTGGTGTTGTGTGGATTCTGTTGCTTCACCTCAAACTGGTTGTTTCAGTTGTGTTCTGTGCACTGATTGCATTAGTCCCTTCATCAGTGCTCTGAGGGGAAATATCAGGCAACATATCCCTGTTCTCACGTGTTGTCGTTGAAGTGCTGTTTTGCGTGTTAGTTGGCTGTGTTGGCAGCAGATCGTCTGTGGGTGTCACTGAGATCTCTGCGGTTTCGATGAATGTCTCAGCACTCTTTCTCAGATGTTTCCTATTTCTGCGATATTAATGGCCAACTTCTGTAATGACCTGATATGATCGAATGCCAACTTGTTTCTGGACCTGAGCTTTTTGCCACTCTTAGCTTTCTCACGTTTGCTTCAGTCTCACTGTTTCTCCTTCCTGCAGTGTAAGAAGTGCTGTAGAACCTCTGCTGTAGTAATGTACTTGTTTGGCATGGTTCCTTTCTTTGTTGACGATGACGTCGTGTATGATTCTTAGTTTGAGTAGTTCATTTGTGATTGGAATGTTTGTCTTTGTGCGGCGAACGAGCAAGGCCTTCAGTTGGTGTGTTTCGCCAGATGAGAAGGTTCATGTAGAAATCACCACAGTCTTTCTTTGTCTTTTTGATTAACCGCTTTGTGAGATTAACCGCATTCTCAACCTTTCCGTTGCTTTGTGGATATTCTGGTGAGCTTGCAGCGTGATCGAATCCATATTCTGTGGCAAAGTTTGTGAACTGTTGTGAGTTGAAGGGAGGTCCATTGTTGGATTGAACCTTGCCTGGAATACCATGGTTAGAGAAGTGTTTCTTGAGGTGTTTGATGATAACAGTGGCATCTTTCTTTCCATGCAGATTGTCTATCTCAAAATAGTCCGAGTAGTAGTCCACTGTGCATATATAATCTTCGCCATCGAGTGTGAATATGTCACAAACAATCTTTTCTCACAGTCTCAGAGGGAGGTTGTGACTTATCAATGGTTCTTTTGGTTGGCTCGATTGATGGGTGTTACATGTTTCACACTTTGAAACATAGGGTTAGAACCTCCACTTTTTTTGCCTGCTTAATGCCCACTTAACATCCATTTATCTGCTGAAATGGCGTATAATGGTCAGATATTGCCTATTTTGGCAGAAAATGGAAACTGACGGGCTTTTTAGGAGACTTATCGGCGAGCGTTATTTTCCCCATGTCCTTAACGCTGAGGAAAAATATTACCGCCCGCCCACTTTTTTGGGGCAGAATCAGCAGAATGGGCAACTTCAATGCCCATATCATCGTCCAGCATTACTTTCCTCACGGACTTAACGCCAAGATTCAATAATATCGCCCGGCGACTGTTTTTTGTCGTAAAGAGCATATTTTCCCAAACTAGCGGCCATGGAGATCGCCCAATGTCAATTTTACCACCTCGCACAAATATCGCCCACAATATCGCCCGCTCAAAAAACTACCCATAAAAAGTGGAACTAACTGGGACGGACGCCAGCGGTGTGGCTGGCATTTGGTAAATCCTACTCTTACGTGAGGAGCTGATATCGGAAAGATTTGACTGAAAGAACGCTGATGTGAGTGACAACGCTGACACACTGCTGTGTGTGTGCAGCTCAGACATCAATGGTGCCCATCACCTTGGTGCCAGTTGAAGTTTACGTTGATTGATGTAAAGTTGTATTTAACCCTTTCACGGAAAGGAATCACCAGTATGTGCAACAAGGTTATGTTCAATAACAAAAGTTTAATACCAATATTGGTCTGAAATCATAAGTGACACAGCCAATAACACCCAACCACCGCCCACATCCCATTTTTTCCACCATTGACATAAATCACATGGTCAACATGTCCAGCAACACAGAATACAGAGGCAAAGCAGGAGCGTGGTCCCCAGCCCCCATACATTGCAACAAATTGCATACACCCAGATGGAGATACAACACAGCCATCACCTGTGCACATGCACCTCACTTTCCTTCCCCACTCTCTTTCTTCTCCCCACCTCTATCCCTTCCCCTCCTCGCTCCATGGCGCCTGGCCAAGGGGCTCCTCAGGCAGTTCCTCATTGGGGAGGATGAAGGCAGATGCGGTGGTTGCATGGGTACGGGAGCGGGGGGTGTTGAGGGGGCAACATTCACTGATGCAGAAGCAGGATCTTGGTCCTTGCTCTCATCTGTCATTCGCAGTGGTGGTACGGAACCTAGGGGCGGAGTGCCGTGCTCGGGGACCACTAAGAGCCCTCTGCCACCACTGTTCCTGGCTACCAGCTCCAGGCCTCCTCCAGCCCTTCCATGTTATATCTTATTTGTTGGACAAAAACTCAGTGCCAACTATGTTCTTGGTGCTTAGTAGGCCTTTTGCTACTGGTGAATCTCCGTCACAGCCACAACAGCCAGACAAGCACACACCACAGCCACATACGCTTTCAGTGCCTCTGAGCTCCCTCTCTCTCTGTCTCCTCTTCTGTGCATGTCATGATGACCCTTGATCTCCTGAATCACAGGAATTGAGCGTTGCCATGCCGTTGCTAAGGACGGCCACACTTTACGGCTGAAGGTCAAAAAAAATTTACGCTACCGCCCATTTGATGTCGCTCACGGTAACACCCATTTTAAAAAATGTAAACTAGGTGCTTTGAGAATGGAAGAGAAGCCAGCAATCTGAAAATCCTTTTTTACCGCCCACGCCAGAAAAAACGCCCATTTTTGGGCGATAAGCTCAAAAGTGGCGGTTCTAGCCCAAAGTCTTTTATGTCACTGTTCAGTCCTAGCCAGTAAACAGATTCTCTGGCACCTCGAAGAGTGCTCTCGACACCAGTGTGAGCAGCATGAAATCGCTGATGAATGTCGGATCTCAGGGATTTTGGTATGACACAGTGATCGCCTTTGAAGATTATGCCATCCTGTGTTGTGAGTTCGTCACAAACTTTTGAAGTTTGCATGCGTTTCAAGCGGGCATTCATGTGTCGTTTCTGGCCACCCCCTTGTGATTTGTTGTATAACCAGTTGTAGTGTGGAGTTGCTTACAGTTGCGCATTGTACGGTAGTCAGTTCTTGTTTGGGGAGTGGGAGAAAGTCTACCATGTGGATACATTCCACTGCAATTTCTGTCGTGATCTCTCCATGTTTTCAAGGTATGCACGCGAGAGGGTGTCTGCTAGGTACATTTCTTTTCCTGGTTGATACTTTATTTCAACATCATGTTGGTTGAGCCGAATGAACAGACATTGTAGTTGCTTGGGTGCTGCAGATAACAGCTGGCGTCGTATAGCAACCAAAGGCTTATGGTCTGTCCATAGCTTGATCTTGCGACCATATACATATTAATGGTTTTGATTCCATTCCGAAGACTTGAGCAAGCAGTTCCTTTTCGATTTGAGAGTATCGCGTTTCTGCTGGAGTGAGCGCTCGGCTCGCATATGCAATTGGTTGTCCCTGTTGCAGAAGGACGAATCCATGACCCTTGCTCGAAGCAGCTCCTTCACCTTTGGTTGCAAGTTTGTGGTCAAAGTACCTGAGCACCGGAGAATCTGTCACGTATTGTTTGATAGCTTCAAACACTTTGTCTTGCTCTTCAGTCCATTTCCAGACTGTGTCTTTATGAATGGAACTAAACTTCAGAACCAGTGGGAACCTGTTCAACCTTCGTCGTCTCCAGGCCAAGTCCAAGACCACCACAACCTCTGTCATCGACCTACAGTACGGGGACGATGGCTGCGCCTGTGCACATACAGAGGCTGAAGTCCAAATCATAGTCAACGTATTTACTGAGGCATACGAAAGCATGGGCCTTACGCTAAACATCCGTAAGACAAAGATCCTCCACCAAACTATCCCCTAGTCACCAAGGTCCACGGCGCGGCCCTGGACAATGAGGACCATTTCCCATGTCTCGGGAGCCTCCCATCAACAAGAGCAGACATTGACGACGAGATTCAACACCGCCTCCAGTGCGTCAGTGCAGCCTTCGGCCGTTAAGGAAAAGAGTGTTTGAAGACCAGGCCTTCAAATCTGCCACCAAGCTCATGGTCTACAGTGCTGTAGAATACCCGCCCTCCTATATAACTTAGAGACATGGACTATGTACAGTAGGCACCTCAAGTCGCTGGAGAAATACCACCAACGATATCTCCGCAAGATCCTGCAAATCCCTTGGGAGGACGGACGCACCAACATCAGTGTCCTCGTCCAGGCCAACATCCCCAGCATTGAAGCACTGACCACACTTGATCAACTCCGCTGGGCAGGCCACAGTGTCCGCATGCCAGACACGAGACTCCCAAAGCAAGCGCTCTACTCGGAACTCCTTTACGGTAAACGAGCCAAAGGTGAGCAGAGGAAACGTTACAAGGACACTGTCAAAGCCTCCCTGATAAAGTGCAACATCCCCACTGACACCTGGGAGTCCCTGGCCAAAGACCGCCCTAAGTGGAGGAAATGCATCCGGGAGGGTGTAGAGCACCTCGAGTCTCATTGCCGAGAACATGCAGAAATCAAGCACAGGCAGCGGAAAGAGCGTGTGGCAAACCAGTCCCACCCCCACCTTTCCCTCAACGACTATCTGTCCCACCTATAACAGGGACTGTTGTTCTCATATTGGACTGTTCAGCCACCTAAGGACTCATTTTTAGAGTGGAAGCAAGTCTTCCTCGATTCCGAGAGACTGCCTATGATGATGATGATTTATGAGTAAGCTGCCACAGAGGCTTGCTGCAGTCTGAAAGATCTGGCAAGAATTTTGCGAGGTACTTTGTCATGCCAACAAATCGTTGTACATCTTCGACATCCTGCATTTTCTGCATTTCGTTGATTGTCCAGAACCTGTCCAGAACCCTCATGATTTTGAACACATAGTTAGACCAGAGATGGTTGAGAGGAGGTTTACTAGAACATATCTATTAAATCTGCTCTCAACCATCTCTGGTTTAACGAGAACAATCCCAGTTTCTCCACTCTATCCACGTAACTGAAGTATCTCTGGAACTATTCTTGTAAATCTTTTCTGCACCCTCTCTAAGGCCTTCACATCCTTCCTAAAATGCAGTACCCAGAATTGAACACAGTACTCCAGTTGAGGCCAAACCACTATTTTATAAAGGTTCATCATAACTGCTTTTGTATGCTATGCTTCTTTTTATGAAGCCCAGGGTCACTTTTTTAACCACTTTCTCACCCTGCCCTGCCGCCTTCAATAATTTGTGCCCATACACCCCTAGGTCTCACTGTTCATGCACCCGCTTTGGAATTGTACCCTTTAGTTCATATTGCCTCTCCTCGTTCTTCCTACCAAAATGTATCAGTTCACACTTTTCTGCATTAAATTTCATCTGCCACATGTCCACCCATTACACCATCCTGTCTATGTCCACTTGAAGACTATCACTATCCTCCTCACTGTTCACTATACTTCCAAGTTTTGTGTCATCTGCAAATTTGTGTCATGTACACCAAGTCATTAATATATATCAAGAAAAGCAGTGGTCCTAGTATTGACCCCTGGGGAACCCGACTGTACACCTTCCTCCGGTCCAAAAAACAACTATTCACCACTACTCTCTGTTTCCTGTCACTGAGCCAATTTCTTATCCATGCTGTCACTATCCTTTTTATTCCCTGGGCTTCAACTTTGCTGGCAAGCCTCTTATGTGGCACTTTATCAAACACCTTTGCAAGTCCATGTACACCACATCAACCGCATTACTCTCACCAACCCTCTCTGTTAACTCATCAAAAAAACTCAATAAAGTGAGTTAAACATGTTTTGCCTGTAACAAATCCATGCTGGCTTTCCTTAATTAATCCTTTCTTTTTCAGAGTCGAGGATGACTTGCCTCCAAACCAATATTATGAGTTCTAAGGTGACTAATGAGTCCTGTGCGAGATCTATAGACTCTGCCACAGGTGGGCCAGGTTGTGGTTGAAGGGTCGGGTGGGTGGGGCGCTTGCTTTGTCGTATGCTCCTTCCGCTGTTTGTACTTGGCTTCCGCATGCTCCTGACGAAGAGACTCAAAAGTGTTCACCGCCTTCTCGAATGCTTCCCTGATTTGAGCGGTCTTGGGCCAAGGATTCTCAAGAGTCGATGAGGATGATACATTTTTTCAAGGAGGTTTTGAGAACTTGAAGAGTTTTTTCTGCCCTCCTGGAAATCGCTTGCCATGACATAGCTCGGAGTAGAGTGCTTGTTTCGGGAGTCTTGTATCAGGCATGCGGACAATGTGGCCCCTCCATCAGAGCTGACTGAGCGTGATCAATGCCTCGATGCTGAGGATGTTGGCCTGAGAAAGAACACTGACATTGGTACGCCTATCCTGCTAATGGATTTGCCAGTGCCTTAAGGTGAATACTGTATGTTGTCCATGTCACTGAAGCATACAGGAGGGCGAGTATAACTGCTGCTCTGTAGACCATGAGCTTCGTGCAGGGTTTGAGGTCTTGTTCTTCAAACACTTTTTTCCTCAAATGGCTGAAGGTTGCGCTGGCACCCTGAAGGACTTCGTCATCGATGTCCACCCTCGCTGACAGAAGGCTCCTAATGTATGGTAAATGGTTCCACGCTGTCTAAGGTCTCGTCACGGATCTTGATAATCAGGTGTGGGGGGTGGCAGTGTTTGTGCGGCGGGGACAAGTTGATAAAGAACCTTTGTTTTTCGGATGTTTAATGTAAGGCCCAGTCTCTCATATGCTTCAGTGAAGGAATCAACGATGGTTTGAAGTTTGGTCTTCGAGTGTGCACAAACGCAAGGGTTGTCTGCATACTGTAATTCAATGACAGAGGTTTTAACAACCTTGGTTCTGGACTGGAGGCAACGGAGATTGAACAACTTCCCGTTCATCCAGTAGATTAGCTCCACTCTGGCGCGGAGCTTGCTAAAAGTGTGATGAAGTATTACAGCGAGAAAGATTGAGAAGAGCGTTGGTGCAATGGCACAGCCTTGCTTGACCCCGGTCTGCACTTGTATTGGGTCTGTAGTGGATCCGCTGGTAAGGATCACGGCTTGCATGTCATCATGAAACAGGTGGAGGATGGTAACAAATTTTTGAGGACAGCCAAATTTGAGAAGGACACTCCATAATCGCTCTCGGTTTGCAGAATCGAAAGCCTTTGTGAGATCAAAAAAGGCAATGTACAGAGGTTGGTGCTACTCCCTACATTTTTCTTGGATTTGTCGCACGATGAAAATCATGTCCATTATGCCTCTTAATGGGCGGAATCCACATTGTGACTCTGGGAGGACCCCTTCAGCCACTGGGAGTTGACAATTCTGGAGGGTTCTTACGATATCTGCCACAGGGAAACTCCTCTGTCATTACCGCAATCAAACTTGTGACCTTCCTTGAACACAGTCACAATTACGGCGTTGTCATGAATTCGTACCAAGAGTACCACCCGCCATGCTTTCGTACTTTGGCAGGGATTTTATCTGCTTCGGAAGCCTTGTTGTTTTTCAGCTGTCGGATGGCCTTTTCAACCTCATGCCGGGCTGGGATTATGCCAAAATGGTGGTGGATAACATGCTGTGGGATGGAGTCAAGGACACACACGTCGAAGATAGAGTCTTGGTTGAGGAGATCTTCGAAGTGCTCCTTCCAGCAGGCACTGACTGCCTCTCTGTCCTTGATGAGTACCTCTCCATTATTAGCTCTCAGAGGAATAGATCCTCGGATGCTTTGGTCGTAGATGGTCTTGACTGCGCTAAAGAATCCACGCATGTCATGATTGTCGACTAGTTGCTGGATCTCCTGCGCTCTTTCCACCCACCGTCTGTTCTTTAGGTCATGAGTTTTTTGTTGGACCTCGGGGCTTTCAGTTGTCTGAAGATCTGTTTCCTTTCCCTCGAGTTGTGATGATGTTGCCAATTCAAGAATGTCTTCTGTTTATGATTTATTAGCTCCTGGATCTCCTTGTCATTCTCATCAAACCAATCTTGATGTTTTCTGGTAGAGTAACCAAGTGTCTCTTCACAGGTACTAATTATGGTGGACATAAGGCACTATGGACACTCTGCGGTTCCAGTTCATCAGGAGTCATCAGGTTGGCTGTGAGGCATTGACTGAATAGGGCTTTGTTTGCAGGGTCTTTGAGTCCTTCAGCGTTGATTTTTCTGAGGCAGCATTTCTGTTGCCACCGCCATGGAGGCTAGGTTGATGGAAATAATGGAACGGATTAGGCATTATCAGCCCAGCAGTCGTCAGCTCCTGTCATGGCATGGGTGATACAAACATCCTTGCGGTCCCTTAATCGGACGATGACGTAGTCTAACAGATGCCAATGCCTGGAGCGAGGGTGTTGCCATCAGGCCTTGTACTTGTCTTGCTGACGAAACAAGGTGTTGGTTATGACAAGACAATGTTCTCAGCATTTCGTCAGAAGGAGGGTTCCATTCAAGTTGGTTTTCCTTACTCTTTCCTTGCCAATCACACCTCTCCAGAAGTCTGTGTCCTTTCCAACTTTGAATTAATTCACACTTGTCCAAATGACTGTTAATTTCGTCGCAGATTATTGTTTCTAAAAGCTTCCCACTACCGAGGTTAAACTGCTGGCCTGTAGTTGCTGGTTTATCTTTACAAGCTATTTTGAACAAGGATGTAACATTTGCAATTCTCTAGTCCCCTGGCACCACCCCCATATCCAAGGAGGATTAGAAGATTATGGCCAGTACCTCCGCAATTTCCACCCTTACTTCCCACAGCATTTAAGGATGCATCCCATCCAGTCTTGGTATCGTATCTACTTTAAGTACAGCCAGCCTTTTTAATACCTCGTCTTTATCAATTTTGATCCCATCAAGTAGCTCAACTACTTTCTCTTTCACAATGACTTTGGCAGCATCTTCTTCCTTGATGAATACAGGTGCAAAGTACTCATTTAGTACCTCAGCCATGCCCTTTGCCTCCACAAGGCCTGCAGGACCTCACCCCTCTTTCTATCTATGCCGTTGGTACCGATATTGACTACGACCTCTGGCTGTTCACCCTCCCCCCTCAGAATGTTCTGCAGCCGCAGTGATATCCTTGACCTTTGAACCAGGATGGCAACATACCATCCTGGAATCACATCTGCAGCCACAGAAATGCCTGTCTGTTCCTCTAACTATCGAATCTCCTATCACTATTGCTTTCCCAATCTTCCTCGCCCATCCCCCGTCCCTACTGTATAGCTGAACCACCCAAGGTGCCGTGGACTGTACGCCCCAGAGGAACCACCTGTATTCAGGTACTACCTGCTTGGTCCTCTTTGTCTGTCTAATAGTCACCCATTCCCTCTCTGCCTGCACACTCTTAAGCTGCGAGTGACCACCTCCTGAAATGTGCTATCCACGTAGCTCTCAGCCTCTCAGATGCACCACATTGACGCCCAACTGCTGCTCCAGCTCTGAAACCTGGAGCTCGAGTTCCTCCAGTTGACGACATTTCCTGCACATGTGGTCATCCAGGACATGCGAAGCGCATGCACCAAACCCGTAACTTGCGATCTGTCAATAATTCTCTTGAAACCAAAGGGCCTCTGCGGGCAGACAGTTCCCAACTCCTGCCCAGCGAAAGTCCTTCAAATTCTTACGACAGTATCAGCATAACACCTTTAAAGCATAGAATGATACATTTTTTTAATAATATAAACATTTAAAATCTTATTAAATAAGGTAAATTTAATTTTGGAGACATTAAAATATGTAAATTTATTTTTCAAAAAATTTAATTTTTGTTTTAAGTAGTTCATTCAATTCCATTTTGAGTCATTTGAAATATGTGATTTAAAAAAAATTTATTATCAGTTTTGTGTGTTTTGGAGGAGTATTCCATTCATATTTATGGTGGAACCACCATAAGTATGAATGGGAATACCCCTACTCTGATAGGTTGGGCCGGCCCACATGATCCCAGTGATGCATATGAAGCCCATACACTCCTGGGATACGTGGGCCTCTGGGCAGGCCTTCGCATAGAGGCCCAAGACCACAAGTCTCCGAACCTCCGGGACCACCAGGTACTTTCTTCAAAATTTTTGTGGTCGGAGTCATCCATCCGCGGGAAACCTCCGACCGCAAATTCTGGGCCATTATTATAATGAAGGGATTTCTGATATTGGGTATTTTGATTTGCATATTCAGTGTCAATACAGAGAAGGTATGGAACTAGTTGGACTGTGAGGACTGAAGTTGTTGGAGATCTAAGGGGTAGAAATTAGTCGTGGGTGGTAGCGCTAAATGGCGGTATCACATGGGTCACCCGTTATACATCCCGCTTGATATTCTGCTCTACTGAAAGCAGTGGAACTGAATATTGGGCAGAAAGTATAACAGGTGACTGATACAATACCAGCCATTTCGCACTCCCACCCAAGACAAATTTCTACCCCCTAAGGGTTAGAATAATTCTAAAATGAGAAAAGCATGAATTAGCTTTAAAATGGCTTCAACATTTGAAAGAGTGAAAGATAACTTTACACAATTCCAGATGAAGAGTGATATTATCTGGCCAGTATTACTTTGAGATATTCACTCACTCACATATTCAGCACTCATTTATACACTCAGACTATCCTTTCGAATTTCTGACTTTGTCACACAGCTTAATGCTTATTTTGCAGGTGCCATTTTAAGACGATGGTGTCAATCCAGGCAGACAGATGACATCTTCCTTCCACTTGTGAAGGTCGACATGAAATTAGAAGTAGAAATTATGACACAGAAATAGGCCGTTCAGTCCATGTTGAAGTTTATCCTCCAAACAAGCAGTAATCCTGCTGCTGGATGAGCCAGGATTGTTTTTATTCTGATAAGTGCACGTATTGTCCAACTCTTCTCAACCCAATTGCTTCTGCGTACATGTCCATATTACAAAACTATCCATCATTTGATAAAAACTGACAGTTCATTCAGAAAACCTGTAAACGTGGGTATTGTGAGAAATTTAAAGATTCACATTCGTGCTGTGATGAACCCATGGACCCTGATATTAATCTGAAGGATGCTTCCGAGCAAGGGTGTGGAATTGCATTGGGGAATCCCAGAAGCCAACTGAGCGGGTCGGAATTTGCGGTCACAACTGAATTGTACCAATTAATTTTGAATTCTGGGTTTTGCATCTCCAAGCTGCACAGTGGGCATGAGGCGCACTCGCATCACGCAATCTTACGTTCTTATAATAATTCTTATGTTCTTATAATATTAAGGGAATCAAGGGATATGTGGACAGTGCAGGAAAATGGAGTTGAGGTAAGATATCAGCCATGATCTTATTGAATGCCGGAGCAGGCTCAAGGGGCCAAATGGCCTACTCCTGCTCCTAATTCTTATGTTCTTATAATCTCAGTGTATTTAAAGGGACAGTGCACCAATGTAAATGAAAATGGTGTTTAGGATGGATGGATGGTGGACACAGATCAAAAGCAGCACCTAGATTTAATGATGCCTTGCTGGAATTACTGCTGGTTGCAGTCAAAAATGGGAGGGGCATATTTTTCCCAGCAATGGGAGGAAGAAACCTGCTGTTATCACCAAGATCTTCCTTCCTTCCTCCAGCGACGTTCTGGCCACCCCCTGGCCGCTGGGCCCACTCAACGGCAGTGTCTCTGTAGAGCACGTGGTGTGCGCAATGGCTGTAGCCACTCTGACCTCTCTGACCTCTCCTCCTTCCACGAAGTGGACCTCTGACCATCCCAATGCCTGCCCTCAACCAGGCCTCGGTTTTCTCACCACCTCACCGAAGGGCGCTGCTCAGCACCGAGCTTACGGTTCGCATCCCGCCGTGGGCAACTAGGTTCATACAGCAGTGCCTGATCTCCAGTCGTCTTGGACCCCCTTGCCAATGGACCAAGACCTCGCTCTGCTAAGCCCGTGTGGTAGCCGGTGTGCAACGGCCACCCCATGTTAAAAGAACTCATGCACAGGCATCTTCCACCCTTCAAAATGAAGTTCGGGTCCTGGAACATCAGGACCTTCATGGACAACTCCAACAGCAACAGACCGGAACGCCGCAGCGCCATCGTTGCACAGGAACTAGACGCTTCAGTGTTGACATCACCGCCCTAAGCAAGACCCGGCGGGCAGGGGAAGGCCAGCTCAAAGAACAAGATGGTGGTTACACCTTCTTCTGGAAAGGCAAACCAGAAGAAGAATGCCACCTCCATGGAGTTGGTTTCGCCATCAAGAACGAGCTGGTCGACCGCCTCAGAGACTCTCCCTGCAGGATTAGCGAACGCCTCATGACTCTCCGGCTCACCCTATCCCGGAATCAGTGCGCCAGTTATCAGTGCGTACGCCCCAACACTTGACGCAACAGATGAAGCCAAAGAGGTATTCTACTCCAGCCTCGAACAATCCCTGTCCCACATCCCTATGGAAGACAAACTGATCCTCCTCGGCGACTTCAACCCCAGAGTCGGTAAGGACACAGACCTCCAGGAAGGCATAATCGGCAGAGAGGGGGCAGGGAAAACCAACTCCAGCGGTACCCTGTTCCTGACAAAATGCCTAGAACACGACCTAGTCATCACCAACATCTTGTTCCGCCAGAGGGACAAGTACAAGGCATCATGGCAACACCCTCGCTACAAGCACTGGCAACTGCTCGACTATGTCATCATTCGAGCGCAGGATCGCAAGGACGTGCATATCACCCGTGGCATGACAGGAGCCGACGACTGCTGAATGGACCACCCCCTAATCTGTTCCATCATCAACATTAATATAGCCCCAAAGCGACGACAGCAACAGAAGCAGTTCTGCAGAAAAATCAACGTCAGGGCACTCAAAGATCCAGCTAAGAGAACCCTGTACAGCTAGCCCCTCACTGCCAACTGGCGACCCTCGATGACCCCGAGATGCAGAGTGCCCACAGTCTGCCCTCCAGGCCACCATAACCAGTGCCTGCGAAGAGACGCTCTGTCACTCAACCAGGAAACACCAGGACTGGTTTGATAAGAATGACCAGGAGATCCAGGAGCTAATAAACTGCAAGCGCAGGGCATTTCTGAACCTAAAGCAACAACCGAACTCAGGAGCAGCAAAGCAGCTCAACAGACGGCTGAAGGCCGAGGTCCAACACAAAACCCGCGACCTAAAGAATAGATGGTGGGTGGAGAAATGCAGAAGATTCATCAGCTGGCCGACAGCCATGACGTGCGAGGATTCTTCACCGCAGTCAAGTCCATCTACGGACCGAGCATCCAAGGCCCCACCCCACTGCTGGCCAAGAACAGGGAGACACTCATCAAGGACACCGAGACAGTCAGGGCATGCTGGAAGGAGCACTTCGAAGATCTCCTTAATCGAGACTCTGCCTTTGACACAAGTGTCCTCGACTCCATCCCGCAGCATGCTACCCGCCACCATCTCGGCAAAATCCCAGCCCTGCACGAGGTAGAAAAGGCCATCCATCAGCTCAAGAACAACAAGGCATCAGGAGCAGATGGAATCGCCGCTGAGGCAATAAATGTATGGCGGAGAGGCACTATTGGCGCAAATGCATGACCTCATCTCTCTCATCTGGAAGAAGGAGTGCATGCCTGGAGATCGCAGAGATGACGTAATCGTGACCATCTTCAAAAAGGGGACAAGTCCAAGTGCAGGAACTACAGAGGAATCTACCTATTGTCGGCCACTGGGAAAGTCATCGCGAGAATCCTCCTCAAACGTCTTCTCCCTGTGGCTAAAGAGCTCCTCCCGGAGTCACAATGCGGATTCCGTCCACTATGGGGTACAACGGACATGATCTTCATGGCGCGACAACTGCAAGAGAAATGCAGGGAACAGCACCAACCCTTGTACATGGCCTTCTTTGACCTCACAAAGGCCTTTGACACTGTTAACTGCAAGGGACTATGGAGCGTCCTCCTCCGTTTCGGCTGCCCCCAAAAGTTTGTCACCATCCTCCATCTGGTCCACGATGACATGCAAGCCGTGATCCTGACCAACGGATCCACCACAGACCCAATCCACGTCCGGACCGGGGTCATGCAGGGCTGCGTCATCGCGACAACCCTCTTCTCAATTTTCCTCGCTGTAATGCTCCATCTCACGCTCAACAAGCTCCCCGCTGGAGTGGAACTAAATTATCCAACTAGAAGGAACCTGGTCAACCTTCGTCGCTTCCAGGTTAGATCCAAGACCGTCCCATTCTCTGTCATAGAACTACAGTATGCGGATGACGCTTGAGTCTGCACAGTCAGCGACTGAACTCCAAGCCATCGTCAACATCTTCACCGAGGCGTACGAAAGCATGGGCCTTACACTAAACATCCATAAGACAAAGGTCCTCCATCAACCTGAACCCGCCACACAGCACTGCCCCCCCCCGAGTGATCAAAATCCACGGTGTGGCCTTGGACAACGTGGACCACTTTCCATACCTCAGGAGCCTACTAACAGCAAGGGCAGAGATCCAACACTGCCTCCAGTGCACCAGCGCAGCCTTCGATCGCCTGAGGAAGAGATGTTCGAAGACCAGGCACTCAAATCTGCCACCAAGCTTATGGTCTACAGGGTATTTTCGTGCTACTCATGTATGGCTCAGAGACGTGGACCATAGACACCTCAAATCACTGGACGATGGCGCCACAAGATCCTGCAAATCTCCTGGGAGGATAGACGCACCAACGTCAGTGTTTTAGATCAGGCCAACATCCCCAGCATCGAAGCACTGACCACACTTGGCCAGCTCCGTTGGGCGGATCGTATTGTCCGCATGCCCGATACAAGACTCCCAAAGCAAACGCTCTACTCGGAACCCCTACACGGCAAGCGATCCGCAGGTGGGCAGTGGAAACGTTTTAAGGACACCCTCAAAGCCTCCTTGATAAAGTGCAACATCCCCACCGCCACCTGGGAATCCCTAGCCAAAGACCGTCCGAAGTGGAGGAAGAGCATCCGGGTGGGCGTTGCGCACCTCGAGTCTTGTTGCCGAGAACATGCAGAAAACAAGCACAGGCAGTGGAAGGATATTGCGGCAAACCAGACTTTGCAGACCCCACCCACCCTTTGCTTCAACGACCGTCTGCCCCACCTGTGACAGAGACTGTAATTCCCGTATTGGACTGTACAGTCACCTGAGAACTCACTTTTAGAGTGGAAGCAAGTCTTCCTTGATTTCAAGGGACTGCCTATGCTGATGATGATGATGCAGTTGGAGGTAGCGGAGGTGAGCAGTAGGAGCATTGTGCAATGTAGGAAACAGTTAAGTGCAATGTAGGAAGTGGTTTAATGATCTAGCCAGGTCAGGTAAAGTAAGTATATTTGCTAAATCAACTATATCCTGTGCTTTAAGCTGCCCCCGCTTTCAGTCTGTTTTACTAAGCAGTCTCCTTCACATCTTTCCTCACTCTTACTCAACTTTCAGCGGTACCCAGCCTTCACTTTCAATGCACTTCATTACCTCCGCATTTATCTATCCACCTTTGACACTCACCACAATCCTTATGCATGTGTCTCATAGTCACGGTCACTGAATACACCATGACCATGGGTGAATACCTTACCTTCACTTACTCACAGATCTGTTTTTTCACACCATGTAGGAGGAGAGCGCAAAATGCAAGAGAGAGGGAGAGGGTTGGAGATGGCCCACCAAAAATAGTCCAGCTCACAGGTGCAGAATAGGATGCCCCAGAGACAAGTGGTACATCTGCATTCCCCTCAGTCAGAGATGGAGAGACAAGGAGCTCGTAGATAGCTAGTGACAGAATTACAAATATCTCCGACAAACATATGCTGACTTAATTCATCAATGAATGAACCATGAGTATGGTGATTGTCAAGATTGTGACTTTGCCATGACGAAATCATATCAGTTTCTTTTGTTTTCCAGGGCCTTCATGTGTACAGCAAGTGTCGCAGGACATGCATGGAGAACAATTACTCAGAGAATCTCATTCCTTTTGATGGTGTGCTGTCACAGGATGTACAGTCATGCACCAGTATAAATACTTGCACTTCGATGGGTCCACTTAGACAGTTAGTTGGGTTTTCATCTGGTGAATCACACCTCACAGATGAGCAGGAGCAGACACTGGTGGCAGGGACAGCTGTGGAGAGTCAGCATCGGGGGACAAAATCCTCTCCAAGCTCTGTTCAACTGGACACAGATACTGATCCCTGAAGACTATTGTTGAGAAGAAGAATGCTAGCAGTACATCAGTAACTTAGCCAGGTATTGAAAGACATGCCACACACACTTTCCTCAATAGCGGAGAGGATGGAGGAGTCCAATTCGATCACTAACGGTTTGGTGGTGCAGGGAATTGAGAGATTGGCATGGAAAATCCTGGCCTCCCCAAAGTTTACGAAGTTTCTACAGACCCAGGAAGGCATCGGAAAAGCCGGTTTTCAGCGCGCAATGCGCACGCGCTGAAAACCGGCTTTTCCAATCTGTCAAGTTTCTGGGTTGACAGATCTCGCGCATATCAGGAGCGAGGATATTTGCAAGGGCAAGGTTGCGGGATTTATGCATATCTTGCCCAGCAAATGTCCTCAAAACTCTTGCGCCTGATAGAAGCAGGCGTATAACTTACTTTTATAAGAGTTTAATTACATATCAAAAACATGATTAAAATAAAATGTTAAAAGACATATGTTAAAACCCTGCCCACTCAGATAATTTTATTTTAAACCACAATTAAAACTTTTTTTTTAAATTGGCAAATTTTTTTTCTTTAAAAAACTTTTATATCAACTTTAATTTCTATAATGTATTTATTTATGTGAGGCGTTTTTTTAAAATGTTTTATGTAGTGTTTGGGTGTTTGGGGATGTTTCTCATTCATAGTAATAGGAGTTTCAGACTTACGAAACTCCTATTACTATGAATGAGAAAATACTTTACCGTGATTGGGTGTCCAGGCCCACGTGACTCCTACGGATGTCCCAACATGAACGTGCTCCATTGCGCAAGAAGAGAAGGCCTCGACTCCAAGATCTCTGGTGGGCATTCGACCAAAAGGTAGGTGCACATCTTTTTTCCTATTTTTAGTCGAATGCCCGCAGGAAGAAGAAACCGGGATTTCTGGGCCAATGTCTGATATGGAGAGAGAGGCCGTCTCCATGGAGCTCCAAGCAAGCCTCTCAAATGAGTCCATGCAGGCCATGACCATGGCTGTGTAGAATTTGGATGCCAACTTGTCCGGCGCCTTAAACAGGATAACAAATAGCTTATCCGTCGCCTTACAATTCATCACTGATCTTCACCAATCTGGTTGCAGCAGAGTGGTAGGAGAGATTTGGCGCTGGAATAGGAGAGGGATGATGGCTAAAGGGGACATGGAAGTGAGAACTCCACTCAAAGCACATTCACTTCTCACCCATTGCCCCCACTGCCCCATCTCAGCCAGTACCCGACATGCTGCCACATCATCCAACACACAGATACCGGTGGAGCAGTCTTTGGTGGGACCCTGAAGGGCTCCAAAGGCTAAAAGCATCTAAGCAGTCAAGGCAGGGATCTGAGAAGCCTGCTTCTATCTCTGCTGAAGCCACACAGAATGCACCACGTAGAAGCAGTGGAAAGTGTGAGTTGAAGAAATTGTAATTCACCAATGTTTGACAAAATGTTGGGCCAAAAATTGCAGTCGGAGGATTTTTTAACGAAAATACCTGGTGGTCCTGGAACAACATAGACTTGCACTCCAAGGCCTAGCTGCGCAGTTCAGCATAGGGGCTCATGTATTCCAGGAGCATATGTGCAGACTGGGATCACCTGGGCTGGACCAACCAATGCAAATGGCGAATCCCCATTCACAGCAATGGTGAGTTCTGTTTGTACAGAGATCACCATTTCTACCCCCAAAAACACATACACATTTTAAATAAATAAGAAAAACACTTCACATATTTAAAATTAATTGAAATTGGATTTAAATAAATGTTTTCGATAAAAATGCATTTTATGAAATGTTTTAAATGTTTTAATAGGAGTAAAAATAAACTTACCTTAATGGACAGGGGACCTGAAATTGATGGCCTTACTGCCCACTGCCGCCGACTGCCGCCGAGTTTTTTGGATAGTCTCCCCTCGGTGACAGATCCCTCTTGGTCTGATGCCGGCAGGAGGGGAGTACCGCTGGGAACCGCCCACTAACGGCTGCTGGCGGCCAAGTCGTGTAAGTGACCTCCCGCCTGCCGAGCTGCCATATTGGTGCGGGCACGAGTCGGCATTAGCAGGGGGAAGGACCGCTGTGTGGAGGCAGGTCTAACCCTGACGG
This sequence comes from Pristiophorus japonicus, assembly GCF_044704955.1. Taxonomy (NCBI): domain Eukaryota; kingdom Metazoa; phylum Chordata; class Chondrichthyes; family Pristiophoridae; genus Pristiophorus; species Pristiophorus japonicus. Next base: position 105,137,781 of record NC_091982.1, read on the forward strand.
TATGTAAGAAGTCCTGCAAAAAAAGGTTAGTGAAAATGTTTTAATTTTTTTTTCAGTGTTTTACCTGTATGGGGTCCCCTGAAGGTGTTATGGCATTTTTTGTGAAGGTTTTTTTGTAAAGATTTTTATTTTTCATTGTTCCCCCTCTCTGAGCCAGACTCAATCCTCGGTGGCACTTTGGCGAGGATCGCATCTGCCGCCGGGATTGAGAGCTCCTACCCGTTGCCGCCCAGATTGATGGAATAAACCGTTATTTGGCCACTGGGAGGTACTGCCATCTCTTTTGGAGGAATCTCCCTGGCAAAGTACTGTCCGGTCTCTTGGCGGCCATCAGCGGTCCTTTGGGCGGCACTTGGGAAGGCCTTGGCTTTGACCAAGTTCGGGCCCAGGGATGTTAATATAAAAATGATTGATAAAGAGTTATTTTTCTATTTTTTAAATCTGCTTTTACCAGGCGTAAGTGTTTGAAGGACATTCGCTGGGCAAGAGTTGTGCAAATAGGCCAAATTTCTGCCCGCAAAGGCCCTTCTCCCGGGGATAAAATAAATTTTGACAGTTCGCAAGTGCAGGATTTCGGTGCATGCGTCTTGTGTGCCGAGAACCACCACTTACGGGGCCTCTATGCGTGCGCACATCGTACGTGCTTATTTGCCCCGTTATGTTGTTAAGTTTCATTTTTTTTATAAAGCCACATAAAATGTATTGCTTCGCATCACTTCCATGCTTTGTCCTTTATGACGTCCCAAGTGCCAAGTCGACCTTTCACTTGTTTCATGATGAATGTCAATACGTGACAAGATCCATTGGGCGGATGTGCAGTGGGTGGACAAGTGGTTGAAGGACTGTTTAATGGAAAGGGATTTGGGGAGTGTTGGTCCTGGTGGTGGAAGTGGAATGCCTTTAAGTCTGCTTCCTGGAACGAAAAGATCAGGGCTGTTGGACTGTCTCAGTATGAAGGCCTCATGACAGTTTCCAGGGAATCTGGTGCAGACCTGCATGAACTTCTTCTTGTCGTTGCACACCAGCGGTGCATTGATGGACAAATATCCCTTCTGGTTTATTAAAAACTCCTGGTTCTGCTCAAGTTAAATTTGGAGCCACGTTAAAAACTATTTAAAAAGACCTTATTAACATCACCCAAGGACATTAATTTCTCCAATAAGTACCTGTCCGCATCCAATTATGAAATCCTTGACTTTGGCGAGTAGGTTTTTCGTTGGCATCCAAACATGCCTCCGTTAAACCTGTAAGTGGGTACGTTATGTTCCCGCTCTAAAAATCACAAATTTTCACCCCTCACCCACTTCCAACCCATCCATTCTTGGGGGTTAAAATTCTCACATGTTCTTCTGAGGCTGATGCTTATCAACACTGCTTGGGCAGAAGAATATTCACTCTGCAACCGGCCCAAACTATGGTCTTTTCGTCTTCTTGGTCAACTCAAAATTGTTTTTCTTCTGAATGAGATGAATATTAGCAAAGTGAAAACACGTGACAGCAATGTTTAATTTGTGTAAAAAATAATGCAACTGTGTTTAACAATGTAATATTTGGTTGTGTTTTAAAAGAAAAAATAATTGTGTAGATCAATATTATCACTAAATACTTAATCATTAGTTTGCATCACTTGTCGTCTGTGGTTCCAGACTATCTGCATATTGAATCAAGTGGTTCCAGTTCATCTGCACATTAGTTGAATTGAATCCCTTTCTGCTCATGAATTGGGTTTGTTGGTTGGGATGACCCAGATAAGTACACGTTCCATCTATGATTTCCCACATCTTTGGAAGATCTGCCGGCCAATAATAGTGCTGTGTTGAGTTGCCTCTGCTTTTCTGTGGGGAGAGGCAAAGAGGTTCCAGTGACAAGTGACACCTCTGGCATTTGCTCAATACATCAGTGTACAGCGGAGTGGACTTGTTTAGTGGTGGTTTGAAATGATGTGGGTATGGAAACACGAGGCTCTCATCACCTTCGCAACCACTGGCATTCTGCAGTCATTGTAGTCTGAAGACTCAAGGAGATGGCACAATGCCAACTCTGCTTCCCCACGGTAAGGGTGGATGGCAAAATAGCCCCTCATGTAATTGCATCTGCCTTTAATCCCTCTGCAGGAACATTTCTTCCTCCTCGAAGCCTCTGAGTGCAGGAGGAATTGCCAACCTGAAGGCCGAGAAATTGGCCTCCTTAGCGCCTCCCGTTATCGAAGCCAGAGGACGATAACGGGGCGCTAACGACTTACCGACCGGGCAAGATGAGATGAACGACTCCCGCTAAATTAGACGAGAGGTTTGCAGCAGCAGTAACACATTGTACCGTGACCTGCTGCACCCGGAGATCATGATGTCATTGTCCTGCTCATTGCCCTGGACCCAAACTTCGGTTCCGCCCTGTGTGGTATCGCCGGGCAATCACACCGACAGCTGCAGGAGGCATTGTTCGGGGGGCACAGGTGCTTCAGGGGCGCAAGTTAAAGTGGATGTTGGTGCGATAAATGCAAAAAATGTTCAACTGCTTATTTCCAATTTTATTGATTCTTCTTCGGCTGCGATCGATCTGCCTGGCACTCTGCTGCAGTGCATCAGGCTGATCAGGCCTGATTGTGGCTGCCGTCGGGGACCAGCTAACTGGTCCCAATGCAGAGCCTACAGCGATGTCCCTTCCCTTAAAGGGAGAGAAGGAGCATTGGATCTTGACAGCACTACACCACTACTGCCCCACCTGCGTCCTTTAGCGCACCAGGAACGAAGTGGAGTGCTTGATTAAGCCTGGAGCGCTAACACCGAATTTACAGAAAGCTGAGAATCATTAGTGCCTGTTGCTAATTTTTCCAGCTTTCAAAAGTTAACGCCCCAAATGGGGCTGTCCTGAATTTCTCCCTCTCAGATTTAAAAAATTATTTATGTTGGACTCAAAACAATTTAATGTACTGACAAAACTTAAGTATTGCTAATTGTTTCTGCTGATTTAACTTGTTTCTATGTATATTTCTTTCATGCAATAAATCTATAGTTTAGCCTGAAATATATGGCTCCTCAGCTTGGTTCAGTCTATGGGATAAATCTGGAGCAGTAGGTGGGCGTTCCATTCTATATACAGTATAACCCAACAGTAAAAGAGTAAATCGTCCATTCCATTTGCTACATGTTTAAGCTTAAAGTTTAGTTCATAGGTGGCACAGGCCTGCGTAAAAAAACAGCATTCACAATGAACAGGAACAAACAGTCTTGGGAGTTCCACAAATTTGAAGTCTGAGAAAGGATGAGTTAGAGTAGGACATAGCATAATTAACCTGGACTTCAATATATTACATTTCAAAGCTTATTAATTTTATAAATCAATGTAGTAGTCTATCACCTAGGGAAAAATTGCAAATAAAATTATCTTCCTTTGAAGGCCCTCGCATTTTTCTATTAATGCAGAACCCTTTCTAATTCAAGCAGAACTAATCCAGCTGTCTGAAGAAATATTACTGGCTGGATTGCAAATCACTTATAGCTAAGTGCAGGAGTAAAATCAAAGCATTTTAACAATCAAAATAATTGACCAAGAAGCATAGATATAAAACTATGTATATATGTCATCCAATGTGTCAGCTTACATCTACCCTTCTAACTCTTTCCAGCTCATAAGCTCTTGAAGATCATAGATTCAATAGATAAAATGTTTCTGATGCACTTTTCTTTCAGAGGCACAGTTGCAGATAATCATGAATGAGATTCTGTTCAAGCTTCATTAATTGATTTCTGACTTATGTTGTGTATTGCTTGATGTCTTGTTCAATCAAATCAAAAATATGTCAGTGACTTCACATCCTTCGAATTGAGCATGTGCTGTAATCTGTTATCAAACCACCAACATATTTTACGATTTAAATAAACATTAAACACTGTTGTTAAATTATTCTAAGCAAAGAAACATTTAAATTAGGCAGTGATAATGGGACAAAGGGCAACCTAGCTCAGTTTAATTCTGGTGTTAAGGCTGCTCGATGAGAGTTTAACACTTACCTGTTGCACGATGGTTGTTAGTTCCAGGCACAGCTGAACAATATTGTTCTTTAGAAGTGAGTATTCTGTCACACTAACAAATGGAGACCTAAAAACAGAATGAATAACAATTAATTCAAAAATTAGAATGGTATATTTCCTCTTTCATATAACTGCATCCTTTCCAGTAAGAAAACTGGCATACCTTGAGCACACATAAATTACAATTAACTTCACAGTACATTTCAGAGAATTATAATTACAGCACAGAAGGAGGCCATTCAGCCCATTGTGCTTGTACTGGCTCTTTGAAAGAGCAGCCGTGCTTAGTCCCACAGCTTCACTTTTTGTCAGTAACCCTGTAAGTTCCTCATCCTCAAGTATCTGTCCAACTTCCTTTTAAAATTATTTATGGATTCAGCTTCCACCACCTTTTCAGGTAGAGTGTTCCAGATTCCGACAACTCTCCGAGTAAAAATATTTCTCCTCATTTCCCCTCGAGATCTTTTGCCAACTATTTTAAGTCAATGACTTTCTGGCCAATGGGAATAGTTTTTCTCTATCTATTCTATCAAATCCCCTCATCATCTTGACCTCTATTAGGTCATCCTTTGCGGTCCAAAGGAGAGCATCCTAACATTTCCAATCCCTTCTCATAACTGAAGTTTCTTATCCTTGATAATATCCTCGGTACCCTTTCTAAGGTCTTGAAATGTTTCCTGAACTGTGGTGGCCAGAATTGTCACAGTTTTCCAGCTGAGGTCTAACCAGTGAATTATAAAATTCTAGCATGATCTCTTTGCTTTCATAATTTATGGGAGTGAAATTTGACATGGGCAGCGACATAAAATGGGCAGTATTGCATTTGGTGCCCGTAATACATCCCGTCCAATACTCAGTTCCATTGATTTTAATGGAACTGAATTTCGGGCAAGGCGCATTCTGCATCCCGGCACAAGTCGAATTTCTGCCCCATTCTTCTATTTATAAGCCCAACTATCCCCTATCCTTTTTTAACCATCTTATCAGTTTGCCCTGCCACCTTTAAGGATTGTGTACAAGGACACCAAGGTCTCTCTGCTAATCAACACTTTTCAAAAACGTGCCTTTTATAATATCGCAGTAACTATTTGTACTAAGTCTCCCTTCTGTGTATGCGACTCCAGAGTTAGGACAAATATCACCGACTCCGCCCCACCCCCCCCCCCCCGGCCCCCCCAGCGCAATTCCTACTAATCCCATTCTGCGCCTGCGTCCTCCTCTCCCTGCCTCCCCCCCCCGCCCCCAAACCGGCCACATACATTGCCTCCACTGCCTCCGATTCAGCAGCTGCCCTGGAGCCTCCGATCAGGCAGCGGGTGGCCAGGACCAGTTCGGGGAGAGCGGCCTGGCCTGGTGGGGAGAGTGGACGGCAGGCGGAGAGAGCGGGTGGCAGGGAGAGCGAGAGGCAAGGAGGGGTAGAGAAATTGGGGAAGAGAGAGAGAGGTTGGGGGGGAGAGAGAGAGGTTTGGGGGGTGGGAGAGAGAGAGAATTTGGGGGGGGACAGAGAGCTTGGGGGGGAGAGCTTGGGATGGGGGTGAGAGAGCTTGCGGGGAGGGAGGGTGAGAGAGAGCTGGGGGTGAGAGAGAGCTGGGGGGGGGGTGAGAGAGAGCTGGGGGGGTGAGAGAGAGCTGGGGGGGTGAGAGAGAGCTGGGGTTGGTCAGAGAGAGTTGGGGGTGGTCAGAGAGAGCTGGGGGGGTAAGAGAGAGCTGGGGGGGAGAGAGCTGGGGGGAAGAGAGCTGGGGGGGCCGAGAGCTTGGGGTGAGAGAGAGCTTGGGGGGGGGGAAGAGAGAGGTTGGGGGGGAAGAGAGAGGTTGGGGGGGTGGGTGAGAGAGGTTGGGGGGGAGAGAGAGCTTGGGGGCAGGGTGAGAGAGAGGTTGAGTGGGAGAGAGAGTTTAAGGGGGGTGAGAGAGGTTGGGGGAGGAGGGAGAGCTTGGGGTGGGGGGAGGGAGAGAGAGCTTTGCAGGGGAGAGAGCCTGGGGAGAGAGAGAGAGAGTTGTTGGGGGGTGGTGATAGAGGTTTTAGGGGTGGGGTGGGGGGGGGGAAGAGAGCCTGGGGTAGAGAGAGAGAGCCGGGGGAAGGGGGGGGAGAGGAGAGAGAGGGACACAATTGGGGGGGGGATCGGAGATGAGAGAGGAAACTCAGCAGACCGATCACATTCTTCCTACCCCCTGGTGCGTGCATGCTCGATGCATGTGTTACAAGGGATATCGTTGGTGTGGATGAAATCCAGAAGTCACAACACTGTCATTATTCACTTCATACCCAATAAACATGTTAACAATCCGCACACATCTGTGGGGGTGGGGGTGGGTGGGGGTAAGGTCTGGTGCTTAGATAAGTGTCTTTAGCTGGCGGAGGGATGCATTCACGCTGGAGGAATTGAAAGCAGCTGAGGAAGGGGAGCATTTACTGGGGTAATGGTATTCGGCTGAAACTTGGCGTCTTTTGGAGAGATCTATCCTCTGTGGCTTCTGAAGTCAAAATGGATCGAATTACAAATTGGAAAGTCACTCAGAAGGCTAAGCAACTTCAGATTGTGTCGCTTATCCTCCAAGGGGACCAATCAGCAATAGGTCTGGAGAGCCAATCAGAGACACGGCTGCATTTCAGTTAGTCCAAATAGACGCATCCTTATAATATGCTGTCTTTCCATATTCGTCCTTCCAAAGGGCATCATTTCACACTTCTTGGCATTGAACTCCATCTGCCGTGCTTCTGCTCATTTAACCAATAGTCTACAACTATCCTCATCAGTATCCAAGTTTCATGTCATCTGCAAACTTTATAATGCTGCTCCATACACCTGAGTCTAAGTTGTTTATAAAAATTGCAAGGAGTAATGAACCCAAAACTGACACTTGAGGAACACCGCAGCAAACCACGGCTCAATCTGAAAAACATTCATCCACCACGACCCTCTACAATTGCAAAACAACAACAACAACTTGCATTTATATAGCGCTTTTAACATAGTAAAAAGTTTCACAGGAGCATTATTAAACAAAATTTGACACCGAGCCACAAAAAGATATTAGGATAGGTGACCAAAATCTTGATCACAGAAGTAGGTTTTAAGTAGCGTCTTAAAGGAGAAGAGAGAGGTAGTGAAGCAGAGAGGTTTTGGGAGAGAATTCCAGAGCTGAAGGCTGAGACAGCTGAAGGCTCGGCTGCCAATGGTAGGGCGATGGAAATTGGGAATGTGCAAGAGGCTAGAATTGGAGAAGCACATAGATCTCAAAATGTTGTAGTGCTGGAGGAGTGTATAGAGTTAGGAGGGGTGAGGCCATGGAGGGATTTGAAAACAAGATTGAGAATTTTAAATGCAAAGACATTGGTGAGGCAGGATGCTAGGAGAAGGAATTGACTTAGCAGACCCAGTGCAGTTGTTATTTCAATAGTTTGAAAAATCTTAAATTGTGCCGTGTTATGTGAAGTTCTCAAGTGACTGTACAGTCCAATATGGGAATTACAGTCTCTGTCACAGGTGGGGACAAATGGTTGAAGGAAAGGGTGTTTGCGCTTGGTTTCTGCATGCTCTCGGCGACGAGACTCGAGGTGCTCATCGCCCTCCCGGATGCTCCTCCTCCACTTTGGGCGGTCTTGGGCCAGGGATTTACAGATGCCGGTGGAGATATTGCACTTTATCAAGGAGGCTTTGAGGGTGTCCTTGAAATGTTTCCTCTGCCCACCTGAGGCTCGCTTGCCGTGTAGGAGTTCCGAGTAGAGCGCTTGCTTTGGGTGTCTCGTGTTGGGCATGCGGACGATGTGGCCCGCCTAATGGAGCTGGTCGAGTGTGGTCAGTGCTTCGATGCTGGGGATGCTGGCTTGAGCGAGAACACTGACGTTGGTACATCTATCCTCCCAGTGAATTTACAGTATCTTGCGGAGGCAGTGCTGGTGGTACTTCTCCAGCGCTTTGAGGTGTCTACTGTATATAGTCCACGTCTCTGAGCCATATAGGAGGGCGGGTATCACAGCTTCCCTATATACCATAAGCTTGGTGCCAGATTTGAGGCCCTGGTCTTCAAACACTCTCTCCCTCAGGTGACCGAAGGCTGCGCTGGCCACTGAAGGCGATGTTGGACCTTGTCAGTGATGTCTGCCCTTGCTGACAATATGCTCCTGAGGTATGGAAAGTGGTCCACATTGTCCAAGGCCACGCCATGGATTTTGATGACCGAGGGGCTGTGCTGCGTGGCGGGGTCAGGTTGGTGGAGGACCTTTGTCTTATGGATGTTTAGTGTAAGGCCCATGCTTTCGTATGCCTCGGTGAAGATGTTGATGATGGTTTGGAGTTTGGCCGCTGAATGTGCGCAGACACATGTATTGTCCGCATACTATAGTTCGATGACAGAGGATGGGACGACTTTGGAAGTAGCCTGGAGATGATGGAGGGTGAACAGGTTCCCATTGGTACTATAGTTTAGTTCCGCTCCAGCGGGGAACTTGTTTAGAGTGAGATGGAGCATTGCAGCAAGGAAGATCGAGAAGAGCATTGGGGCAATGACGCAGCCCTGCTTGACCCCGGTCTGGACGTGGATTTGGTCTGTGGTGGATCCGTTGGTCAGGATTACCGCATGTCATCGTGGAGCAGGCGGAGGATGGTGACAAACTTTTGAGGGCAGCCAAAACAGAAGAGGACGCTCCATAGTCCTTCACGGTTGACAATGTCAAAGACCTTTGTGAGGCCAAAGAAGGCCATGTACAAGGGTTGGTGCTGTTCCCTGCACTTCTCTTGTAGTTGTCACGCGGTAAAATTCTATGGGCAGCATAGTTGGTTGTTACATTGATCTTTCATATATAGAATACAAGCCCAGCTTAGACTAGCTGAATGAAGGTCTTCTTTCTCTCCTAACTGGAAGGGCCCTATGTGAAATTTGATGGGTAACCTAAATAAGCAACAACTTGCATTTATATACCACCTTCAACATCGGAAATGTCCCAACAGTTTAAATACCGTAAAGGAAAGGATGCTGAGTCATAGAGAGAGATTAAGAGGAGTGACTGAAAGTTTGTTCAAAAAGATGGTTTTGGAAAGATATTTAAAAGAGGAAAGAATTGCAGAGGCAATGGGATTTAGGGAGGGAGTTCCAGGGAATTGGCCCAAGTCCGCTGAAGTCCGCCACCAACAGGGAGGTGAAGGGGGAGAGGAGACAACGCACAATATTGTAGAGTTGGAAGACCGCATGCCTATAGGAGATTGCAGAGATAGGTTGGGGAGAGGCCAAGAAGGGATTTGAACATGAAGGTAAGGATTTTAAATGTAATGTGTTGGGGAGAACAAGCCAGAGCCAGGCAGCACGGATGGGCAAGATAGCTGAGTGGAAATTAATGATGGACAGGATACAGGCAGCTAAGTTTTGGAGATTGTGTAGTTTATGGAGGGTGTAAGATGGGAAGCCAGAAAGGAGTGGTCTTGAGAAGTCTAGAGTTAGCAAAAATAGGGAGAAGTATTTTAGTAGCGGAAAATAGGCAATCAAAATGAAGTAAACCATCTTGGTGATGAAGTCATTGGCTCATTTAAATAAATGATGGTGCGTTAGCAACTTGATAATGACTTTGGTAAATAGCACACACTGGAATTTCTGCCCCTCATGAACAATGTGAAACTTTTCAAACACTCTCCTTATCATGAGGAACATAAATGTCACCAAAAGTTGTATAACTAGACTAGACATAATCAGAGATACCACAAATATATTTTAGTTGTCCAACTAGACAATCATAGACAGAGATACCATAAATTTACCTCCTCCCTCCCACCGTCCAGGGCCCCAAACACTCCTTCCAGGTGAAACAATCATTTATTTGTATTTATTTCAACATGGTATACTGTATTCGCTGCTCACAATATGGTCTCCTCTACAGTGGGGAGAAGAAATGCAAATTAGGCGAACGCTTTGCGGCACACCTCTGTTCAGTCCGCAAGCCATAACCCTGAGCAACCGGTCACTTGTCATTTTAATTTTCTGCCCCACTTCCACTCTGACCTCTCTGTCCTTGGCCTCTTGCACTGTTTTAATTAAGCTCAACAGAATATCGAGGAATAGTACCTCATGTTTCCATTAGGCACTTTACAGCCTTCCAGACTCAACACTGAGTTCAACAATTTCAGATCATAACCTCTGCTCCCAGTTTTTCAGACAACAGTTATTGGTTATGATTCTACTTTTATCCTCTAGACCCATCTTTTGTTTCTTTTATTGTCCCATTACCACCCCCTTTTGTCTTGCACCATCATCTCTTTTATCATTTAACCCTCGCCTGCCTTCCACCCTGTCACAAACCTTCCCTTTTGGTTTTTCCCCCATCCCCCTGCCTCTGTACTTGCTTAAATCCTGTTACATCTCTAACTTTTTCCAGTTCTGATGAAAGGTCATTGACCTGAAACATTAACTGGGTTTCTCTCTCCACAGATGTTGCCTGACCTGCTGATTATTTCCAGCATTTTCTGTTTTTATTACAAATTTAACTTAGTTGTCTAACTAGGCAACAACTTGCACTTATGCAGCTCAATGTAGCAAAACATCCCAACCCATTTGAAACAAAATCTGACACCGAGCCACAGAAGGAGATGGTAGGACAGCTGACCAATAGCTTGGACAAAGAGGTAGGTTTTAAGGAGTGTCTTAAAGGAGGAGAGAGAGATAGCGAGGCAGAGAGGATTAGGGAGGGAATTTCAGAGTTTAGGGATTTGGCAGCTGAAAGCATGGCCGTCAATGGTGGAGCGATTATAATCGGGGATGCTCAAGAGGCCAGAATTGGAGGAGCAGAGACCTCAAATGCTTGTAAAGCTGGTGGAGATTACAGAGATAGAGAGGGGTGAGATCATAGTATGGTCTTCAAACAAGAATGGGAATTTTTAAATTGAGGCATTGCCAGACCAGGACCACAGGGGTGATGGGTGAATGGGACTTGGTGCGAGTTAGGACACAGGCAGCAGAGTTTTGGATGAGCTCAAATTTATGTAGGGTGGAACATGGGAGGCCAGCGAGGAGAGCATTGGAATAGTCAAGTCTAGAGATTAAAAAAAGGCATGGATGAGGGTTTCCGCAGCAGATGGACTGAGGCAGCGGTGGCATCTGGCGATGGTACGTTGGTGAAAGTGGGCGGTCTTAGTGATCGAGCAGATATGTGGTAGGAAGCTCAACTCGGTGTCAAATACGATACCAAAGTTGCAAACGGTCTGGTTCCGCCTCAGACAGATGCCAGGGAGAGGAATAGAGTCGGTGGTTAGGGAATGGATTTTGTGGTGGTGACCGAAGACAAAGGTTTCACTATTCCCAATATTAAGTTGGAGTAAATGTCTGTTCATCCAATACTGGATATCGGACAAGCAGTGTGACAAATTAGAGCCAGTGGAGGGGTAAAGAGAGTCTGTGGTGAGATAGAGCTGGGTATTGTCAGCGTTTTATGGAACCTGACATTATGTTTTCGGATGATGTCGCTGAGGGGCAGCATGTAGAAGAGAAATAGGAGAGACTCAAGATAAATCGTTGGGGGACCTCAGAGATAATGGTGCGGGAGTGGAAAGAGATTCTCTGGCTACGACTGGATAGATAAAAATTGAACCAAGGCAGTGCAGTCCCACTCAGCTGGTTGACGGAGGAGAGGCATTGAAGGAGGATGGCGTTGTCAACCATGTCAAAGGCTGCACACAGGTCAGAAAGCATGAGAAGGGATAGTGTACCATGGTCACAGTCACATAGGATGTAATTTGTGACTTTGATAAGGGCTGTTTCAGTACTGTGGTGGGGCGGAAACCTGATTGGAGCGATACAAACATGGAATTGTGGGAAAGATGGACATGGACTTGAGAAGTGACAACCCGTTCAAGGACTTTGGAGAGGAAAGTGAGTTGGAGATTGGGCAATTACATTTTTGTTTTAATGATTCAGTATTCCAAAGGGTGGACAGACATTCAATGGTTATTGCTAAGGCAGAATAATATCAGCAGCGTACCTGTCTAGCCAGGCCAATAAGTTCTTTGCAGCACCAATGAGGTCAACCACCGAGGTAAGGAAGTCATTCGGCAACCTTCTGGAGGCTCTGCCATCATAATGGCCACTCCTCCGTCTACCTGTTATAAAATTCTGTAAGTTTTTGGCTGAGGCATTCAGTTTATGGGAAAGCGTTCTGAGGTTTTCGGTCTCTAATCCGTAATTCTGTAAGAGTAAAAACATGCATATTAATAGTTTCTGTGCCTTATGGTTTACCATAAATTATACTCCATAAGGGAGTTAGGTTTAGAAAGGAAGAAAGAAGGAACGGGAGAACTTGCATTTAAGAAGTGCCTTTCACAATCTCAGGACATCCCAAAGCACTGTACAGCCAATGAAGTGTTCAAGTGAAGTCACTGTTGTATTCTAGGGAAATGCAGCAGCCAATTTGCACACAGCAAGGTCCCACAAACAGCATTGAGATAATGGGCATATAATCTGTTTTAGCAATGTTGGTTGAATGATAAATATTGGCCAGGATACTGGGGCGAACTCCACTGCTCTTGTTCAACTAGTGCCATGGGATCTACTTGAAAGGGGAGATGGGACCTCAGATTAACATCCAAAAGACAGCACTGCTGACAGTGCATCACTCCCTCAGTACTGCACTGAAGTGTCAGCTTAGATGATATGCTCAAGTCTCTGGAGTAGGACTTGAACCCACAACCTTCTGAAAGAGGCGAGAGTAGTACCACCAAGTTTTAATATTACTAAGGGTAAATATTCATTTTACTTTTGGCTCAATTCTCAAAAACCTACATTATGCTATTCTTTTATATAATATAAAAACAGAGAATGCTGGAAATCTCAGTGGGTCAGGCAGCATCTGTGGAGAGAAAAACAGAGTTAAAGTTTCGTCAGAACTGTCAAATGTTTGAAAAGAGCACATTCTTAAGCACTGAAAGGGGGAGGGGAAGAAAGAACAAAAGGGAAGGTCAGTGATAGGGTGGAAGGCAGGAGAGATTAGAGAGACAAAAGGGATGATGGGCCGAGTTGAAATGGTAATGATAGAGGTTAAAAAAAGGTTAATCTGGATAGGGTGTGAATGGTGTAGTAATGACAAGCTGCCATTATAGATAAAGAGAAAAAAAAACATAAGATGGGAGGGAGGGAAAGGGAGCCAAAGATGGCCAGAGGTTATGCTCTGAAATTGTTGAACTCGCTGTTGAGTCCAGAAGGCTGTAAAGTGCCTAAACGAAAGATGAGGTGCTGTCCCTCGATCTTTCGTTCAAGCACTTTATAGCCTTCTGGACTCAACATCAAGTTCAACAATTTCAGAGCATAACCTCTGGCCATCTTTGGCTCCCTTTCCCTCCCCCCCCCCCCCATCTTGTGTTTATTTTCTTCTTTCTCTTCCTTTTTTTTTCTCTTTGTCTATAATGGCAGCTAGTCATTACTATGCCATTCACACCCTATCGAGATTAACCTTTTTCTAACCTCTACCATTACCATTTCAATTCGGCCCATCATCCCCTTTGTCTTTTAACTTCCATCCTATCACAGACCTTCCCTTTTGTTCTTTCTTCCAATCCCCCTTTCACTGCTTAAGAATGTGCTCTTTTCGAACATTCGGCAGTTCTGATGAAGAGTCATCGACCTGAAACGTTAAGATTTCCAGATGCTGCCTGACCCATTGAGATTTCCAACATTCTCTGTTTTTATTTCAGATTCCAGCATCTGCAGTATTTTGTTTTTGTATGCTATTTTTTTAACTTGGTGTGCATTTCCACTAATGATTTTACAGTTTCCCAAAGGCCAGTATTCCAATGTGATCCCTTATTTCACAAATCATACCTTTCAAAATGACTTTTAAAAGCTGTGATTGACCGAACCTGCATTCCATGCACATCCTCAGGTGAATGTCACGTAGTCTTATCTTTGGGTGCATTTACACATTTACACTGCAACTTTAGCATTGCAACCACTCAGTTTTCGGAGCTGTGTTACAACTTGACTCTAAGGTAAAGCAGTCGGGATGATGTCTGGTTCAAGTGTCACCAAGGAAACCCGCACCGAGGATCAGTAGGCCGAGGAGAGGGCCAAGAAGGTAAACATTTTTTTTTATGGTTTCTTTCAGGGCGAGAAGGAACAGGAGTTGTCCTCCAAGCACCACTCCAGCAATCACGGGGGACCCTCTTCACCTATCTTGCCAGGTACCGTTGCTATGGGTCCCCAGCTGTGACCTCCTGCTGAGCTTGCCCAATTCCCACCTGCTAACGTGACATTGATGCTAGCTTCGGGCAGGTGACGGGCCTGGTCAATTTCAATAAGGCCTGGAAGTTAAAATGGCCCAGGCCTCACAATGGCAAGCTGCAAATGCCTCGCCTCGCTGGCTCCACTCTCGAAGCATGTTCTGAGTAAAAATCTGTGTTTTACATTTTAACATCTAGAATAAAGCCCTAGGCTTGCCTGCAAGAAGCTAATAGCACAGTTCTCTCCTAGCGTGGGGAATTTTAGTTGGAGTTTAGCAGTATAAATTATTCATCTTCATTGCTTTCTGTTACCCTTCTCGTGTTTGATCAAGTATCTGCCAAAACTCGCTTTCACAGCTACATCTATTTCCTCAGCAACTGTCTCCATCTTTGACTTAATCCATATGTTTCGGATCCACCCAGGATTACAGATATCTCAGAGATATTCAGAGTTCCTCGAACCACTGCTCTTGCCGCATCCTAAGATCCACGCTCAACGCTTTTCACCTCTCTCTTCAGCAGCACTGACTCACTTTATCACAGAGCTGTCCTGGTCTGCAGTTCCAGTTCATCCTTCGCCTCATCCGGCGCTTTAACAAAAACATTTTTTCCTTCCTTTCAGGTGTCAAGGATCGTAAGCCTCAACAACTCTTGGGCATCAACGCCCCTCTGGAACCTTCTTCCCTTTCACTTCCCTCCAATCCCATCCCTTCTTCAAATGTCACCCCCTGCCGTGATTTCACTATCCCTTCTGATCTTCCCCTCTCTGACCCCAAGCGAACAGTCCTCAGCAAAGGTCTGAGGTTCATCGCCTTACGCCTACACGTCAATGAATTTCGAGCTCGGCACTAAGCTGAGCTTTTTTCCCGCGCCTTCGCCTCTATGCCCACTTTTTCAGCCAGTAGTCTATCCCCCCCGCATAACTGACCCTTTCTCGCATTTTCAGAATTCTCGCTCTACCTGGACCCCTCCCTCTGGCCTCTTACCCTCTCTAGATCTTTTTATTGTGAACTGCTAACGGGACATCGGCCGTCTCAATTTCTCTGCTCCTTTCACTCACTCCAACCAACCTCCCTCTGAACTTGCAGCACTTCACTCTCTCAGATCCAACTCCAACATTGTCATTAAACCTGCTGACAAGGGTGGTGCTGTTGTTGTTTGGCGAACTGACCTCTACCTTGCAGGGTCTGAAATTTAACTCTCTGATATCTCCTCCTACCTTCCCCTCGACCATGACCTGACTACTGAACATCAAGCCATAATTTCCCAGACCGTCACTGACCTCATCTCTTCTGGAGATCTACCCTCCACAGTCACCAACCTCATAGTTCGCGAACACAGCACAGCCCGCTTCTACCTCCTTCCCAAGATCCACAAACAGGGCTGCCCCGGTATTCTCATCATTTCAGCTTGTTCTTGCCCCACAGAACTTTCTTCTTCCTATTTCGACTCTATTTTTTCTCGTTAAATCCCTCTACACTTCGATGTCCCACCAGGATGGTCTGAGGGCACTCCGCTTCATTCTCGAGCAGAGGCCCAACCAGTCCCTATCCACCACCGCCCTCCTCGGCCTGGCTGAATTTGTTCTCACATTGAACAACTTCTCCTTTGACTCCACTCACTTACTCCAAATTAAAGCTGTTGCTATGGGAACCCGCATGGATCCAAGCTATGCCTGCCTTTTTGTGGGATACATGGAACATTCTTTGTTCCAGTCCTACTCGGGTCCCCTCCCTCACCTCATTTTCCGGTACATTGACGACTGTATCAGTGCCATTTCCTGCTCTCGTCCTGAACTAGAAAATTTCATTCACTTTGCCTCCAATTTCCAGCCTTCCCTCACCTTCACATGGTCCATCTCTGACTCTTCCCTTCTCTTCCTCAACTTCTCTGTCTCCCTTTCTGGGGATAGGCTGTTGACAAACATTCATTATAAGCCCACTGACACCCCCAGCTGCCTGAACTACACTTCCTCCAAACCCGCTTCCTGTAAGGACTCCATTCCATTCTCCCAGTTTCTTCGTCTCCATCGCATCTGTTCTGACATCGTCACCTTCCATACTAGTGCCTCTGGTATGTCTTTCTTTTTCTTCAACCAAGGATTCCCCTCCGCCACGGTGGTTAACTTGGCCCTGGACTATGTCCATTCTATTTCCCGCACTTCTGCTCTCACCCCTTCCCCTCCCTCCCAGAGCCACAACAGGGCTCCCCTTGTCCTTACCTTTCATCCCACCAGCCTCCAACAGATCATCCTCCGGCATTTCCGCCACCTCCAGTGTGATCCCACCACCAATCACATCTCTCCTCCCCTCCCCTCTCGGCATTCCGAAGGGACTGCTCCTTACACAACACCCTGGTCCACTTCTCAATCACCCCACTAACCCCCTCCCCTTCCCACAGCAACTTCCCGTGCAAGCGCAGGAAATGCAACACCTGCCCTTTTACTTCTGAATGTACTAGGGGACAGTGGGTCTAGTGAGAAGGAGGAACTGAAGGATATCCTTATTAGGCGGGAAATTGTGTTAGGGAAATTGATGGGATTGAAGGCCGATAAATCCCCGGGGCCAGATAGTCTGCATCACAGAGTACTTAAGGAAGTAGCCCTAGAAATAGTGGATGCATTGGTGATCATTTTCCAACAGTCTATCGACTCTGGATCAGTTCCTATGGACTGGAGGGTAGCTAATGTAACACCACTTTTTAAAAAAGGAGGGAGAGAGAAAACGGGTAATTATTGACCGGTTAGCCTGACATCAGTAGTGGGGAAAATGTTGGAATTAATCATTAAGGATGAAATAGCAGCGCATTTGGAAAGCAGTGGCAGGATTGGACCAAGTCAGCATGGATTTATGAAAGGGAAATCATGCTTGACGAATCTTCTGGAATTTTTTGAGGATGTAACTAGTCGAGTGGACAAGGGAGAACCAGTGGATGTGGTGTATTTGGACTTTCAAAAGGCTTTTGACAAGGTTCCGCACAAGAGATTAGTGTGCAAAATCAAAGCGCATGGTATTGGGGGTAATGTACTGACGTGGATAGAGAACTGGTTGGCAGACAGGAAGCAGAGAGTCGGAATAAACGGGTCCTTTTCAGAATGGCGGGCAGTGACTAGTGGGGTGCAGCAGGGCTCAGTGCTGGGACCTCAGCTCTTTACAATATACATTAACAATTTAGATGAAGGAATTGAGTGTAATAAATTTGGGGATGACACTAAACTGGGTGGCGGTTTGAGCTGTGAAGAGGACGCTAAGAGGCTGCAGGGTGACCTGGACAGGTTAGGTGAGTGGGCAAATGCATGGCAGATGCAGTATAATGTGGATAAATGTGAGGTTATCCATTTTGGGGGCAAAAACACAAAGGCAGCATATTATCTGGATGCGGCAGATTAGGAAAAGGGGAGGTGCAATGAGACCTGGGTGTCATGGTTCATCAGTCACTGAAAGTGAGCATGCAGGTACAGCAGGCGGTGAAGAAGGCAAATGGTATGTTGGCCTTCATAGCTAGGGGATTTGAGTACAGGAGCAGGGAGGTCTTACTGCGGTTGTACAGAGCCTTGGTGAGGCCTCACCTGGAATATTGTGTTCAGTTTTGGACTCCTAATCTGAGGAAGGACCTTCTTGCTATTGAGGGAGTGCAGTGAAGGTTCACCAGAGTGATTTCCGGGTTGGCGGGACTGACATATAAGGAGAGACTGGATCGACTGGGCCTTTATTCACTGGAGTTTAGAAGGATGAGAGGGGATCTCATAGAAACGTATAAGATTCTGATGGGACTGGACATGGGGAAGTCCAGAACCAGGGGACATCGTCTTAGGATAAGGGGTAGGCCATTTAGGACTAAGATGAGGAGAAACTTCTTCACTCAAGAGAGTTGTTAACCTATGGAATTCCCTGCTGCAGAAAGTTGTTGATGCCAGTTCATTGGACATATTCAAGAGGGAGTTAGATATGGCCCTTACGGCTAAGGGGATCAAGGGGTATGGAGAGAAAGCAGGAAAGGGGTACTGAGGGAATGATCAGCCATAATCTTATTGAATGGCGGTGCACGCTCGAAGGGCCGAATGGCCTACTCCTGCACCTATTTTCTATGTTTCTATGTTCCTATGTTTCCTCCCTTCCCACTTTCCAGGGTCCCAAACACTCCTTCCAGGTGAAACAGCTATTTACTTGTACTTCTTTCAATTTAGTATACTGTATTCGCTGCTCACGATGTAATCTCCTCTACATTGGGGAGACCAAATGCAGATTCGGTGACCGTTTTGCAGAACATCTTCGTTCAGACTGTAAGCGTGACCCTGAGCTTCTGGTCGCCTGTCACTTTAATTGTCCGCTCCACTCCCACTCCGATCTCTCTATTCTCGGCCTCCTACACTGTTCCAATGAAGCTCGAGGAAAGCACCTCATCTTTCGTTTAGGCACTTTACAGCCTTCTGGACTCAACATCAAGTTCAACAATTTCAGACCATAACTGCTGCCCATATTTTTTTCCCTTTTTTTTTACAAACTGCAGTTTTTTTTCTCTTTCCCATGGCAGCTGGTGGTGGTTACGCCATTCACACGCCATCTAGACTCATCTTTTCTTAATTTGTTCCATTACCATCTCATTTTTCCCCATCATCCTTTTGTCTCGTAATCACTCCTGCCTTCCACCCTATCACAGACCTTCCCTTTTGTTCTTTCCTCCCCTCCCCCTTTCATTGCTCCTGCATTTGCTTCAGAATCTTTTATAGCACCAACTTTTTCCGTTCTGATAAAGGGTCACAGACCTGAAACGTTAACTCTGTTTCTCTCCACAGATGCTGCCTGACCTGCTGAGATTTCCAGCATTTTCTGTTTTTATATAGTATAAATGATGCAGTGCCTGGCTGGAACAGATAACTTTATCCTTGCAAAACAGGAGTTTAGACTGTGGTAATCTTTAGCCCATTTTTTAAAATTAGAGTATTAAGAATGGCTGCTAATAGGATAAGTTATTATCTTATTATCGGCACCCCCCCGACCTGTGAGAGAACACCATCGCCGTCGGGAGCTGGAGCTAGCCCCTTCAGGAAGCAGCACAAGCCGTTCCAGGAGGGCGACGGATTCAAGGAGGGTAACTGGATTGACGTCAACAAAATCCAGGTCACTGATTGGAGCGTGGGTGGGACCATCGTCAGGATTGTGGCCCAGGTGCAGGAGGAGAGGCGGGGAGCAGCAGAGGAGCGGCAAAAGTTCGGGGCCCGGGAGCGGCATGATCGGGATCAAGGAGCGGCGTGTTCCGGGCCCAGGAGAGGTGAGATTTCGGGACCCAGGAGCGGCGAGGTTGCAGGCGAGGTTGGAGTTGAAGATCGGCGGGGTCGTGGCCCAGGAGTAGCGAGGTTGGAGTTGAGGAGCGGCGAGGTTTGAGGCGAGGTCGAAGTTGAGGATCGGCGGGGTCATGGCCCAGGACCGGGAGGCTGGAGTCGAGGAGCGGTGAGGTCGAGGTCAAGGAGTGGCGAGGTCGTGGCCCAGGACAGGGAGGCTAGAGTTGAGGAGTGGTGAGGTCGAAGTTGAGGAGTGGCGGTGTCGTGGCTCAGGACAGGGAGGCTAGAGTTGAGGAGTGGTGAGGTCGAAGTTGAGGAGTGGCGGTGTCGTGGCTCAGGACAGGGAGGCTAGAGTTGAGGAGTGGTGAGGTTGGAGGCGAGGAGCGACGAGGTTGCAGGCGAAGAGTGGCGGTGTAGTGGTCGAGGAACAGCAAGGTCAGAGTCGAGGAGCTGCGAGGTTGGAGGTGAGTCGGAGTCATGGATCAGCGGGGTTGTGGCCCAGGAGCAGCGAGGTTTGAGTCGAGGAGCGACGAGATTGCAGGCAAGGTCGAAGTCGAGGAGCGGCGGGGTCATGGCCTAGGAGCGGCGAGGTCAGAGTCATGGAGCCCAGCAACAAGGCAGAGGCTCAGGAGTGGCCCAGCGTATAACAGCATGGTCGGGGCCCAGGGAAGGCGCTGCACAGGCCAGCCCACACTGTGACCTATGAATTCCAAGGACAGTAGGCGTATGTGTGTGCACTAGGTCCGTGCAACAGAACTTAGTCTCCAGTCGTCTTGGTTAACGCTTGCCACTGGACCAAGACCTTGCTCTGCCAAGCCCGTGTGATGGCTGGTATGCAATGGCCACTTCCTGTTAAAAGAATTCACGCACAGGCATCTTCCACCCTTCAAGATGTAGTTCGGAACCTGGAATGTCAGGCCGCTCTTTGAAACACCTGTGAACTCATCCTTTTGTGGTGTCTAAGTAGGTCATCCTTGACATGAGGGACTGCCTAACACTGTACTAATATAATAAAATCTAATGCCTCAAACACACAAGACTATTTTACTTTGACAGCATCAAAATAGCCCTCTAATACGCGCTTGTGTTTCCAGTTAGTTGGGCTAGCAAACAATCACAATTGCTGCGTGCGCTATTCTAATGTGATGTTATATCCCATCCATTTGACTTGCTGAAAAGATCACAGCACTGCCACAGCCCGACAAACCAAGACTGTAGAATACTCTGCAACCACAACGTGCACAGTTACTGGAAAATTCAGTTGTGATGTGGGAGCAAGTTCAAAATTCAGAATCCAGCAACATCAGGGAATTGAAACCTAAGGGCTAGAAATTTAGGCATGTAGTCACTTAACACATTCATATTAATGAAGCATCAAACTGTTTATTTTAAATGGGTTCACACCTCCATTAAAGACATTAGAGAGAGGAACATACTGTGAGATATTAAACGTTCAGCCATTAATTGCCAACAGTAATTTCTGGCCTGAAAAGGTTGTTTTATTCTAATTTATATTGAAGTTAACTACGTCTAATATAATTGTACTTACCAACATTTTCTGGTCAAATGAGTGTTTAAAACTGAGAAGATTTCAGCACAGAAAGAACCGGCTATCTGGCCCATCATGTCTATGGAGACTCTTTACTGGAGCAATCCAAAACTAATCCCACAGCTCCGGTCTCTACCCAAAGCCCTGTCTTCCTTCCTCTGTTTCAAATATTTATCCAGTTTTCTTTTAAAAGACTTCCTTTTGCAAAGCTTTCCGTGCTTCAAGAACCTGCTACAGTAAGAAATTGCTCCAAATTGGGGTATTCTCTTCATAACAATATTTCTGACTACATTTTCAGGTCTGTTTGCAAGCACAAGATGTCATCACATGGCAAAGGCATATTATTCTGTTACTTGCCTGTGATACCATGATGGTGAGAACGATGGATGACTCTAACTGATTCCTGTCTGTCGCTCTCTCTTTTTGTTTGAAAAATCACTAACAACCACAAGAGGTTGCATTTAGAGAGCATCTCTATAGTCCCAGGATGCTTTATAGGAATGTAATCACAAAAAATTGACATAGAGCCAAATAAGAGACATCAGCACAGATGACCAAAAGCCTGGTGAAATAACTAGGTTTTAAGGCATTTCTTAAAGGAGGAGAGATAGGTGGAGAGATGGAGAAGTTCAGGAAGGAAAGTCCAGAGCTCAGGGTTTGGACAGCTAAAGCCACAGCTACCTGTAAAAAGAATACAGAGTAACAGATTACCACAGAATGTACACTGAAGTCCTCACTTTAAACATGTGTAATTCCTTGTGATGTCGTTTCTCTGCTGTTGCCACCTCCTCTCCCCCCCACTCCTCCTGGAAATGTAGTTTGGGAAAATTCACCAATTAGTGTAAATTTAGAACCGGGGTTGAGGATTGACTGTTTCCTCAGTGACCCACGTCCACCCCCCCCTCCCCCACTCCCCCTCCCCTCTCGCCCCATCTCCAGAAAATCCAAAGTATTCACAGCTCCACATTGTGATGTGAAGTTTCTTTAAAAACTAATCTGCCTGTCCATCAGTAGCAAGATCTAATGGGTATTAAGTTGCTTTGCTTAACTCTACAGAAAGTGCAGCCTGCTAAAACAGGCCTAAAGTAAGATGTCCTGAATCCGAAGAAATTGCGAATTATAAAATAAATAATGATTTTATAAAAGAAGTACTTGTGCCAGCTCAGTAGACACAGGGAGCTAAGGTTAAGACAGAAAAACAGGCCTTCAAGGTCTAGCTATGGCTATAAGGGATTTAGCAAGGAGCCTTAAAGATAAACAAGCTGGGGCCGAAATTGCCCCGCACCCCATTTGGGGGCAGTAACCTTCCGGGCCCATGACTTTTACCGCCTGGGCCGCAAGTCCTGTCCCCGGCATGAAATTGGGCTTTGTGCCCCTCAAACGAGGCGGAGCCTTGTCTCAGGCGCTCCACCTCATTGGAGGGGTGCTCCCGGGACGTCAGCACGGCACTCAGTTCAGCACCGCACTGAAAAGGTCACTAAGCGGAAGCTCTGCGCAGCACTGGTGCGCAACAACACCCCTCCCCTTCACTGGGTGTGCTCAACTGGGCCTACAGCCCGGCACCCAAAAGGGAGTGACAGGCTGCATGACGGCAGCTCAGTCGAGGCGACGGCCGCCACCAAAGAGTCAGCCGACAAAATAAAATGGCAGCCCAGTGCGCACATGGCCTCCCCTTTAAGGGGCACCCCGGGCAGATGTCAGTGCCCTTGTCTCTCTCTCTCTCTCTCTCTCCCCGGTCTATTAACATTGATTTTGTGTGTGGATCTTTCATCAAAATTGTTTTGGAGATCTGATAAAGGGTTCTATTTTCAACATGCTGAAAGGTGTACTGTTCTGTTTTCCAGCTTTTTCTAAAATATGAAATTTTCTAGACTACTATACTTTCAAACAAACTCTTACAATTCAAGCTTCCTTTCCACAGTTACGCACAATGTTTGAGACAAAATACTGTAAGATCTCAGAGGCCCGGCTGGCGGTGCTGCGGGTGGCTCGGGGCCCGGTTGGAGGCTCGGCAGCTTGGGAATAAACGTGTTCAGGGCCCCACTTCCGGTTCCGGTTTCGGGCATCGGGAGGACACATGCGCAGAAAATCATACAAATTTCGCTGGAGGGGGCGGAGTCGGGAGGTGCATGGGCAGAAAGCAGTTAGTACAAATAGTTACTTTGTTAATAAAATGCCTTACAACTCCCAAGACCCTTTGGGTAATGTGTGTGTGATCTGTGATCCAAATCTTGCACTAATCACTTGGATTGTTCAGGCTACTTTCAGTTTGTTATAATGGGTTGCACTGTGCAGTTAACCTGTTATTTTTGTGTGTATGTCGCGATAAAGTCATTTTGTTTGATACAAATTGGAGTAATCATGACAGATGATATGGACAGGACCACTGATGAGATAGAATATCACTGCTCAGTTATCTCACTCAACTGTCATCAAATGTTCCTTCTTTATTTCATCCATTCCCATTCATTAATGAATAGATCGCATATATTCTAAAATATTAATTATATTTGTCTTGTTTTTGTTTTGATTTTTAATCCTTAACCTGGAGAAGTTCACTTTTTTCTCAATATCTTTTCACAGCCAAGAGATGGCAAGTTGGCTGGAAACTCCTTCTGAGCCTTGAATGGAACCAGTGATGTAAGAACATTAAATCTAGAGTGAGAAAAAAAAACATTTGACCCATCAGCTTCATGCATGCTGATTCCAGCTTGGTCTTTCCTCTCCTGCTTTGAGAAGCATTAAGATTTCTCCACCTACTTCATGTTTATGAGACGGATTTTTGGGGTTTTTCGGTGAAAACAGTAGCGATATGTGAAAATTAACGTTTACATTGCGCTATTGTTTTTAGGCCGAACTTTCATGGGCGTATTGATAAGAGGGGTGTTGCACGAGGATTGGCAGCGCAAAAACACAACTTTCGCCAAATTTAGTCCAGGCCAGGAGCGCTGCGAGAGAGGTCTTGGAGGGGTGGGGGGGGGGGATTACAAAAAACATTCCAAAAACATTCACAAAACCCTTATCTATCGAATCGCAGAAAGTAAAAAATAAATTTTAATTACTTTTTGTTGTGTATCTGTAAAGCATGCACTCCCATGTTCCGCCACCAGGGAGAGCATCCCAGCATCCCTTGGGAGCACTGTATACAAGCCGGCCCCTAAAGCCTGTTCCTCACTCTGGAGTGTCTTAATAAAGACTGAGGTCACTGTTACTTTAACCTCCCTGTGTGCAGTCTCATCTGCGTTAGGGACACAATAACTGGCAATGAGTATACGAATCCAACGCAAAGATGCAGCAAACTGTGGGCATCCTGGAGAAGTTCTCGGAGGGTGAGGACTGGAAAGCCTATGTCAAATGGCTACACCAGTACTTTGTAGCCAACGAGCTGGACGGAAAAGGAAGCGCTGCAAAAAGGAGAGCGGTCCTCTTCGCGGTTTGTGGGGCACCGACCTACAGACTCATGAAGAATCTTCTCGCTCCGGTGAAACCCACAGATAAGTCATATGAGGAGCTGGTTCCACTGGTTCGGGAGCATCTTAACCCGAGGGAGAGCATGCTGATGGCGAGGTATTGGTTCTACACGTGCCAGCGATCTGAAGGTCAGGAAGTGGCGAGCTACGTCGCCGAGCTAAGGCGACTTGCAGGACAAGGTGAGTTTGATGGCTACCTGCAGCAGATGCTCAGAGACGTTTTTGTACTGGGCATTGGCCACGAGACCATCCTACGAAAACTTTTGACTGTAGAGACACCGACCCTCAGTAAGACCATTGCGATAGCACAGGCGTTTATGTCCACCAGTGATAACACCAAAAAAATCTCTCAGCACATAAGTGCTAGCAATGTTCATAAACTGGAACTGTGTTTGCGAGCAGAAATGTGCAGGGCAGGAACCATGAGTCTGCAACTGCCAGCAGGTCTCAGGTGACCCAGATGACTCAGAGTCCCCAACAAAGGATGAATGCAAAGCAATTCACACCTTGTTGGTGTTGTGGAGGCTTCCATTCAGCCTATTCATGCTGCTTCAAAGGGTATGTTTGCAAGAGCTGTGGAACAATGGTGCACCTCCAAAGAGCTTGCAGACGAGCTGCAAGCTCTTCAAAACCTGCTAACCACCACGTGGCAGAGCAAGATCGGTCCATGATGGATCAAAGCAATTTCGAGCCTCAGAGAGAGGAGGCAGATGATGAAGTACACGGGGTGCACACATTTTCGACAAAATGTCCACCTATAACGCTAAACGTAAAATTGAATGGCTTACCCGTAGCCATGGAACGGGATACTGGCGCTAGCCAATCCATCATGAGTAAAAAGATGTTTGAGAGACTGTGGTGCAACAAGACACTCAGATCAGCCCTGAGCCCCATCCACACGAAACTGAGAACGTACACCAAAGAGCTCATCAATGTCCTGGGCAGCACCATGGTCAAGGTCACCTACAAGGGCACAGTGCATGAACTGCCATTCTGGATTGTCCTGGGCGATGGCCCCACACTGCTTGGAAGGAGCTGGCAGGGCAAAATCCCGCTGGAACTGGGATGACATCCGAGCACTATCACATGTCGATGAGACCTCATGTACCCAGGTTCTTAACAAATTTCCTTCCCTTTTTGAGCCAGGCATTGGAAACTTTTCCGGAGTGAAGGTGCGGATCCATTTGGTCCCAGAGGCACGACCCATTCACCACAAGGTGCGAGCGGTACCTCACATGATGAGCGAGAGAGTGGAAATCGAGTTGGACAGGCTACAACGCGAGGGCATCATCTCCTCAGTGGAATTCAGCGAGTGGGCCAGCCCGATTGTTCCAGTACTCAAAAGTGATGGCACGGTCAGGATTTGCGGCGATTATAAAGTAACTATTAATCGTTTCTCGCTACAGGACCAATACCCGCTACCTAAGGCAGACGACCTATTTGTGACACTGGCAGGAGGCAAGACGTTCACCAAGCTCGACCTGACTTCGGCCTACATGATGCAGGAGCTGAAGCAGTCTTCGAAGGGCCTCACCTGCATCAACACGCACAAGGGACAGTTCATCTACAACAGATGCCTGTTTGGAATTCGGTCGACTGCAGCAATCTTCCAGAGAAACATGGAGAGCCTACTCAAGTAGGTACCACGCATGGTGGTTTTTCAGGACGACATATTGGTCACGGGTCGGGACACTGCCGAGCACCTACAAAACCTGGGGGAGGTCCTCCAGCGACTGGATCGCGTAGGGCTACGACTGAAGAGGTCGAAATGCATCTTCATGGCAACAGAAGTGGAGTTTTTGGGGAGAAAGATCGCGGCGGATGACATTCGGCCCACAGACGCCAAGACAGAGGCTATCAGGAACGCGCCCAGGCCACAGAATGTCACGGAGCTGCGGTCGTTCCTGGGACTCCTCAACTATTTTGGTAACTTCCTATCGGGGTTAAGCACCCTCTTAGAGCCCCTACATGGGTTATTGCGTAGAGGTGAGAACTGGGTATGGGGAAAAAAACAAGTAATTGCTTTTGAGAAAGCCAGAAAAATGTTATGCTCCAATAACCTGTATAAAAGACTTGTGCTAGCATGTGATGCATCGTCGTACGGAGTTGGGTGTGTATTACAACAAGCTAATGGTGCGGGGAAGTTGTAACCTGTCGCCTATGCTTCCAGGAGCTTGTCTAAGGCCGAGAAAGCCTACAGCATGATTGAGAAAGAGGCATTAGCATGTGTGTTCAGGGTAAAGAAAATGCATCAGTACCTATTTGGCCTCAAATTTGAGCTGGAAACCGATCACAAGCCCCTCATATCCCTGTTCGCTGAAAACAAGGGGATAAATACGAATGCCTCAGCTCGCATACAAAGGTGGGCACTCGCGCTATCAGCATATAACTATACCATCCGCCACAGGCCAGGCATCGAGAACTGTACGGATGCTCTCAGTTGGCTACCACTGCCCACCACGGGGGTGGAAATGGCGCAGCCTGCAAACTTGTTGATGGTCATGGAAGCGTTTGAGCTGTCATCACCTGTCATGGCCCACCAGATTAGGACTTGGACCAGCCAAGATCCTCTGCTGTCCCTAGTAAAAGAAACTGTGAACTGCATGGGAGCTGGGCCAGCAGCCCCGTTGAAATGCAAGAGCTAATCAAGCCGTTCCAGCGGCGAAAGGACGAGCTGTCCATTCAGGCAGACTGCCTGTTGTGGGGTAACCGCGTAGTGCTACCCAAAAAGGGCAGGGAGACGTTCATTTCAGTAATGATGAAAGCGATAGCCAGATCCCACGTGTGGTGGTCCGGTATCGACTCTGACTTAGAGTCCTGTGTACGGCAATGCAGTGTGTGTGCTCAGTTGAGCAACATGCCCAGAGAGACACCACTAAGTTTGTGGTCCTGGCCCTCCAGACCATGGTTGAGGATCCATGTCGACTACGTGGGCCTGTTTCTCGGTAAAATGTTCCTGGTGGTGGTGGATGCTTTTTCAAAATGGATTGAATGTGAAATAATGTCGGGAAGCACCGCCACCGCCACCATTGAAAGCCTGAGAGCCATGTTTGCCACCCACGGCCTGCCTGACATACTGGTCAGTGACAACAGGCCATGTTTCACCAGTGCCAAATTTAAAGAATTCATGACCCGCAATGGGATCAAACATGTCACCTCGGCCCTGTTTAAACCAGCCTCCAATGGGCAGGCAGAGCGGGCAGTACAAACCATCAAACAGAGCCTTAAACGAGTCACAGAAGGCTCACTCCAAACCCACCTGAGCCGAGTACTGTTCAGCTACCGCACGAGACCCCACTCGCTCAGAGGGGTGCCCCCGGCTGAGCTACTCATGAAAAGGACACTTAAAACCAGACTCTTGCTGGTTCACCCCAACCTGCATGATCAGGTAGAGAGCAGGTTGCAGCAACAAAATGTAAACGATGATCGCGCCACTGTGTCATGGGAAATTGATCTGAATGACCCTGTGTCTGTGCTAAACTATGGACATGGTCCCAAGTGGATCGCGGGCACGGTGATAGCTAAAGAAGGGAGTAGGGTGTTTGTAGTCAAACTAGGCAATGGACAAATTTGTAGGAAGCACCTGGATCAAACGAGGCTGCAGTTCACAGACTGCCCTGAACAACCCACAGCAGACACCATCTTTTTCGAGCCCACAACACACATCCAAAGGATCAACGACACCACCCCGGACCAGGAAATTGAATCCATCAGGCCCAACAGCCCAGCAAGGCCAGGCTCACTCAGCAGCCGTGCAGGGCCAACAACACGCCAGCCCAGCAAGGGCACAGCCAACACACCAGAACAGACATTTGTACCGAGGCGGCCCACCAGGGAAAGAAAGGCTCCTGACCGCCTCACCTTGTAAATAGACTTCGGGGGAAGTGATGTTGTGTATCTGTAAAGCATGCACTCCCATGTTCCGCCACCAGGGAGCGCATCCCCTGAAGTCCCAAGGGATCCCAGCATCCCTTGGGAGCACTGTATATAAGCCGGCCCCTAAGGCCTGTTCCTCACTCTGGAGTGTCTTAATAAAGACTGAGGTCACTGTTACTTTAACCTCCCTGTGTGCAGTCTCATCTGTGTTCGGAACACAATACTTTTTTTGCAGGTTTTCATAGGTACTGCTGCTGGCAGGGCTGCACTAACAGGTTTGACCTATCGGTATTCTGGGCGTGGCGTACAGGTCGGGAGAGAGCCAAAAGTTGGACACAAACGCAATCCGTATCATTGCACGTCAGCGCACCTCTTCCCGCTAGTACTTGAAAGCGCCGACGCAAACAGGTACCCGAGGATCCCACCCGGGCTTTGTGACCGGGTTTTTGCCGAAAATCCGGCCCAATGTCTCTTAACTTCCCCTCTTGAAGGCATCAATTGACCTTGAATCAACTATTTCATCCCACATGTGCCACTTTCCAGTGGAGACATGTTTTTTTCTACTCTAACCTTGCTCAATTCTTGTGAACATTGCACTCTATGCTCATTGTCCAAACTTATCTACACCTTTCCTTATTTTAAAGATCTGTATCAAGTTGCTCCCCGTCTTCCTTTCTCCAGAGAAAATAAATCTGTATGAATAATTCATTATCTCACCCATTGTGGGGAGGGCCATTCTATTCATGAGGACATTGGCCCTTTGCTTCCTTGGTCAAAATTAACCGAAAGAAGAAAAGAAACATGCATGGAGGCAGTCAGGTTTTGAACAAAGAACTGCAAGACAGTCTTTGGCCTGGAGCTGGAAGCTAAGATGCAAGAGGTCAGATTTTGCAGCTAGAAGTTGTCTACTCCAAAATGTATACCAAAAAAGTCAGTCCACGAACTGGATTTTAGAATCATGTAGAGATGTCAGCAGCCAGGATTTCAGTCCATACCCATGATCGCTCAGGAATAAGTAACATTCAAATAGGCAAGGAATAAAAATTGACAGCATGTGCATAGTCCGAGAATTTAGCTGTTTCCTGCAGGATCACAGGACATAGGTGCAATGGAGTTGTATTGAAGTTAACATATCAACATACATACTGTCATTGCCTTTCAGCCATTAATCACATAGAAGCACTTCAAGACAGTTGGATCTTGATTTCTAGATTTGGAGTCATCCTGAATGGTGCTAACTATGTAATGTAGCATCGGTCACCTCCTGAATAGAGTTTGACATCGTGGACTGCCGATCCTGTCTCTTCCTGGGCCTGTGAGAAGCCTGTAGCATAAAAGCCAATGGCCCAGAAATTCCTCTCGAGGTCTTCCCACAGGCAAAGCACTAAAGAGTGGACAGAAAATGCGCACTTACCTGAAGCTACTGCGCCCGCTTGAGATCCCGGCCTCTCGTAATTGCGCGTCGCAGTGCGTTCACATTGGGACGTCCGCAGGAGTCAAGTGGGCCTGGACACCCAATCACAGGTAAGTATTTTCTCATTCATAGTACTAGGAGATTAGTAAGTCCGAACCTCCTATTACTATGAATCAGAAACACCCCAAAACACACAAACACTACATAAAACATTTAAAAAAACACCTCACATAATACACTAATAGAAATTAAAGTTGTTATAAATGTTTTTTAAAGAAAAAAAATGTGCCGATTTAAAAAAAAAGTTTTAATTCTGGTTAAAAATAAATGTACTGTATTGGGCAGGGTTTTTCAAAATAGTGTGTTTTTTAAATTTTATTTTTTATGTTTTAAGTGTGTTTTAAAACTCTTACGCCTGTAACAGTAGGCTATGCACCTGCTTTTATCAGGCGCAAGAGTTTTCAGGACATTTGCCAGGCAAGCTATGCATAAATCCCGCAATCTTGCCCGTGCAAATGTCCTCACTCCCGATCTGACTAGGATATGTCAAACTTGACAGATCGGAAAAGCTGGTTTTCAGCGCATGCACATTGCACGCGAAAATCGGCTTTTCCAATGCCTTCCCGGGTCTGTAGAAACTTCGTACGGACCCAGGATGTCGCAATTTCTGGGCCAATAGTTACAGGTACTCTCACAACTACAAGTAAACTAGGTACAATTGGGACAAGGAATCTCAGGTGAGTTGATGGTTGCACAGTCATGATTATTCTGTCAAGGCCAAGCATTTTTATTTTTTGGCTTGTAACTCGTGTGGAAAGGGCAATCTGCCCTCCTTCAGTGTTACCTTTCCTTCCTCCATTCTGTCTGCACTGCATCAATGACCAAATCAAACATTTAATTCACATGGAGTCTGGTGGTAGTAGTTAAATTAATATTAATTATTACTAAATACAGCACAATCAGTTAAAGGCTATTTACTCTGCAAAATACGTCTCTGGCTGACTTCAATTTGATCTGCCCCATAATAATTAACTTAATTTCTGTTCAATCAAACTATGGTATTCCATCAGAGCTCAATTTAATAATACATGGGAAATGTGGAGCACCGATAATGACCATATCGGTAACATGCTGGTATGTGTGGTAGATAAGTAGTAGAATAACACTGCTGTACACAGGACAATCCATACACTGACTCAGGGTGTCCAAGTTTCTTGTCTTTGTGGACCACATAGGTATGGATCAGGGAGTTTCAGGGGCTACAAATAGAGTTTCCATCCACAGTCACATTGATTTGCATATATCTCAAGTTGTTAACACCAACCAATCTTGGTCTTCTGTTATAGAATCTATTTACCAAACAAAGCCAACAGCAACAAAAGCAGTGCTTTCCGAATCGCTAAGCCCACGGAATTAAAATGGGACAGACCAGCAAATGGGAAATCTCGGCACAAATGGAACTGAGTTGCCCAAGCTTTGAAGGCCAGATTGCCAGGGCCCGGCTGTCTAAACATTTTGCAGACATTATAATAGCCAATTCTAGAATATGTTAAAACAATAGATGAGTAATTCTATCATTTAATGAGTCTCAAAATACTTTCCATTTCAATTACTTGCCAAGAATGCGCCTTTAGCTTCTAACTGTAATCAAGTGTTGGAAATATAGCAATAACCTAATTTTTAATGGCATTACGTATGTTTCCAAGTCTATGATGGTCATTGGTAATGATAACACAAAGGCTGGCAATAACAATAATAAATAAAATTATGTTATTAGCATCAGAATAAATGTAACAATTAAAAATTGATCATAATAAATTGCATTGATTTTGTAACCTGAATAACATAAACTGTTCTATGCAAATAAATAAATGACCCTTTCCCATTCACCAAGCCCACCTCGTCCGGTTATAACATTCCACCCAAACCATTGCAGTGGTGGCATGGCTTTCATCTCCAGGGCCCATATTTATCCGTGTTCTTACTCCTCCAGCACTTTCTTCTCCATGAATACCTCTCCCTCCGACAACTTTTTCAAATCCCTTACTGTCTGTCCACAGCTCGTTTTGGTCTCTCAGGGATTTCCATGCCAAAATTTCTTTCCCCCTCTTTTCCTCAGTATCTACACCATTTTACTGATTTTCCCTTTATCCTCTCTCCTCAGATAACTCTGCCCTTTTGTCCTCACTCAACATCAGCCTGCACTATTTCCCCACTCGTGCCAACCCCTCCAAACCTAGTCATCATACCAGACTTTGCGTATCCAAGGTTTTGATCATGGATAATTTAATCTTTAATCACCTTCTTACTACATTTTCCATGTTGTAGCCAAATATTTTTATCACTCCAGGATTCTCTTGGAAGTTGAGAACAATTCCAAACTAATCTGTTCGGTGCAAAAGGGCTGAATTTTTACTTTGCCTTCGGGATGGGTGCGGGATGGCTGTGGATCATATTGGGATCACTTTTTAACGAAGCCACTGCAATTGAATCAGACTTCCGGGTTTCCCGTCCAATTAACTGGAGCGGATCCAATGATGTCTCGAATGACTTGACTTCAGCTCAGCTATTTAAAGGAGCAATGCACAGATGACAGTTTAAGGTTGGTGAAGGTGCAAGAGAGGTTGTTAGGGAACAGAGTGGACTGTTTAAAGAGTTGCTTCTTGGTATATAAATGTATACTGATTGATATTCAAAAATGCAGACAGCACCAAAAAGCTGCCCAAGACTTAGTGATACCTCCCTGTAAATCCGGCTCCAAGGAGTCAGGTAGTGCAAGGAGGTCTGCTTCCCTGGTGACGGGAGAAACAGGCCAGCTGGCAAGACCAAGAGGGCGCGGCCGGAAATCTCAGAAGAAGTGAACAGCAGGAATGTGGTGCCCAGATTGTGGATACAGTGCAGGAAGTGCTGCATTGACCTCATGAGGACAAGAAATGTGAGTGCAATGCCACATTGCCCTACATTCTAATGTACATGTCACCCTCAACCCCCTCATTCTGCCTTCTAAAGCCTACTCCTGCACATCACTGACCTACCTTGCAGGTGCATCTATCACTCTCTGTCTATGCACCTTCTCACATCCCCATCTGACAATCCACCACTGACACTCACTCTCACCTTAATGCAATCACAGAAATTAATGCCACAGAAGGAGACCATTCGGTAATGTCATACTTCATAGTCATTCTCTACAGATGTTTCCCATACATCCCTTACACTCATTCCAGAACACTCACACAAAGGCCTCTTGTGTCCCTCCTTGCAGGAGAGAGCACAAAACACCTGGGAGAGGCAGAGGTGGCCCTCCAGTGACGACACCGTTGATTGCAATAGAGGAGGCGCTGGAGATCATCGGAGTTGCGGAGCAGCTAGCGGCAGGAGATGGAGAGAGGGGGACCTTCCATCTACCTGGTGACAGAATTAAATATTATACAGCCACATGGCATACAACAGTCACTCATGGTAACTTGATGTCAGCAGCCAGTGAAATATGAACATGTGCATAATGGTAACTGAAAACATTCTTATCATAATAGTTCTACGTCATGTCTTTACTCTGCCACAGGTCCATCAAGTGCCCCCCCCCACCCACCCCCACTCCATTGTCCAGGCAGAGGTGGAAGACGGCTCCTCAGAGGAGGCTGCAGTCTCTGAGGGTGCACCGTCACACGATCCATTCACACCCATCACCAGTGCAGATACGCACATGACAGTGGGTCCAATAAGAGACAGTGTTGTCATCTGGTGTCTCGCAGATCACAAGTGAGCAAGAGCAGATGGTGGAGACAGGGACAACAGTGGAGAGTCCATGCCGGAGGGCGCACGACACTCTAGCAGTGCTCAGCTGGACGCAGATGCTGAACTTCGCAAGCCATCAATAAAGAAGATTATTCTTGAGGAGCAACAAAAAATGCGGCAGGATTTGGCAGCTTTTCCAGCCGTGATGTGCTCGATTGTAGGGAAAATGGAGGAGTCCATCTCCACCAAGAGCAGCACAATGTTACAGATGCTATCTACAATATGCTCTTCCATGGATAGGATGGCCCCTTGCATAGAACATCAAATATGCCTTCAAATGAGTGTATGCTTGCTGTGAACAACAACTTGCAGACTCTGATTGCATAACCAGGATGGATAGAAACCGAGAGTTGGCCCTGAATCTCCTCACTGATGTTCAGCAAAGTGCTCTCCAGCTCTTTGCTTGCATCGAAGTGCGGGTAGGTCATGAGAGGGATGATGATGAGAGAGGACATAGAAGTGGGGGGTCTTTTCAAAGCACTCCCACCTCTCCCCCGTTGCCTCCTTCTCAGTCAGAGACCCACATGCTGCTTCGTATCCCAATGGCCGATTCTGCCCCTGCACAGGTGCAGGAGGAGCAGTGTATGGCAGTGCCCTCACAGGCTCCAAAAGCCAGAAGGCTTCTGCCAAAAGTGTCTAAGCTGACAGAGCAGGGTAGTGAGCAGCCTGCCTCTACCATTGCTGAAGCCATAGGGTCATAGAACTAGCAGAAAAAGAAAAATACATAATTGTAGATACACAAGGGTGTGTGATTTGTGTGTGCGTTATAAATGTTATAAAATGTTCGATGGTTAGGTTTCTGTTGAAGTGATGAGCCACATAAATTTATTTATTTGTACCACTTTCATGCCTTGTCCATTTTTACCTACTCCTTGTAATGAATAGTTAGATCTTACTTAACTTCAAGCAATGGGTGAGTGTAAACAGGAATGGTTTGGTCATTTTATGACTGCTTTGTGGTGCTGGGGCCGGGGTGGGTTGGGGGGCTGATGGGGGGACTTGGTTCAGAAGCTGGGTGCTATATGGGTGTACTGTTACAACTTAACTAAATATTGCCATTATAAGGCTATTCGGGGCCTCCTGTGCAGCAATATACTTCACTGCTGGTGCTATGTCCACTTCATGTTCCTACTTCTCATTTTCCTCCTGCTCTTCTTCCTCATTCTCGTGTCCACCTGCTCCTCCTCATCTGAAGAGACTCTATGATCTGCACCTTGTTCCTCCTGCAGCTCCAGTCCTCGCTGTTGCACTATGTTGTGCAGAGCGCAGCATACGACGATCATTCTGGAAACCCTGGCTTGTGCATATTGAAAATGCTGGAGTCCATTATTAAGGAAGCAGTAGCAGGACATTTGGAAAATCACAAGGGAAATCATGTTTAACAAATTTGCTGGAGTCCTTTGAGGATGTAACGCGCAGAGTGGATAAGAGGGAATCAGTGGATGTGGTGTATTTGGATTTCCAGAAGGCATTCGATAAGGTGCCACATAGAAGGTTACTGCACAAGAGTTCATGGGGTTGGGGGTAATATACTAGCATGGATAGAGGATTGGCTAACTAACAGAAAACAGAGAGTCGGGATAAATGGGTCTTTTTACGGTTGACAAATGATAACTAGTGGAGTGCCACAGCGATCAGTGCTGGGGCCTCAACTATTTACAATCTATATTAATGACTTGGATGAAGGGACCGAGTGTAACGTAGTCAAGTTTGCTGATTATACAAAGATGGGTGAGAAAGCAAGTTGTGAGGAGGACACAAAGAATCTGCAAAGGGATATAGACAGGCTAAGGGAGTGGACAAATATTTGGCAGTTGGTGTATAATGTGGGAAAGTGAGGTTGTCCACTTTGGCAGAAAAAATTAAAAAGCAAATTATTATTTAAATGGAGAGAGATTACAAAATGCTGCAGTACAGAGGGACCTGGGGGTCCTTGTGCATGGAACACAAAAAATTAGTATGCAGGTACAGCAAGTAATCAGGAAGGCAAATGGAATGTTGGCCTTTATTGCAAGGGGGATGTAGTATAAAAGCAGAGAAGTCCTGCTACAACTATACAGGGCATTGGTGAGGCCACACCTAGAGTATTGCGTTTTGGTCTCCTTATTTAAGGAAGGATATACTTGCATTGGATGGGGATGAGATGAGGGGGAGTGCGGGGTTGTGTAGTAAGGGGACCGCTGGATGAGGTTGGGCCATGGTGGAAGAGGAGGTTGAAACAGCCGACTGGATAGTCTCAATCTGAGAGGTGAGAATGGCCATGAGCTTCATGAAGTTGGCATAGAAATAAAGTTAGAAGGAATGGAGAAAGAGAATTAAAATAAATAGTTTGGGCAGAATGTTTACTTTGAACAGAGCGGGTTTGGAAGCAGGTGGACAGTTTAAAGTGCTGAAATTGACAGCGCATCAGAAAACCGGCTTCATCCCATTGGCTTCCGTCTTTAACTCGGGCGTGTTAGGCAGTATGCCAGAGACCCGCTCGGGAGAGGCTGGTGAGCTAACTAAAGTAGTTGTTAGAAGCTATTAATACCTTTTTAACGTGATGTTAGAGCTTTTATTGGCTGTCCACGGGATTCATGAGCTTGTTGAACCTTGCCAATGAAAACAAAGCGAGAGCAGAGCGACCATTGTAGGAGCTGAACAATTGATATTAAATAAAAATTACATCTGCTTACTTGACTAAGGGAAAGGTTCTTTGTGTTGAGAGTTTGCAGGTGGTTTCTACAGCTTTGGAAGTTACACTTACTGCATTGGAAGTCACTCTCATTACATTGGAGGATTGTGCCTCTGATCTTCACTTTACCTGGCATCAATCAGATCAGCATAAATGCCGCTGTTTCCCTTTGGACCTCCGATTCGGACCAAGATGAGCCCCAGCAGCAGCTCCTCACTGACCTGCCGCTCCGCAGGAGAGACCACAGGAGGCCATACTGCTAACACAGGGTATACAGGCAGAGGATCAGCTTCCCGGACATGACTGAACATCAGTGGCTCAGGCTATCACACCAGGTCATGGCAGACCTTTGTAGTCTGCTGGAAGAAGATCTGCTGCCAAGTGGGCCTGGAGGACATGTGTTACCAATGGCTGTCAAAGTCACCATCACCCTCAACCTCTTTGCCTCAAGCTCCTTCCAGGGATCTGCAGGAGACATTTGCGGGATCTCGCAGTCGGCCGCCCACAAATGCATCACCCATGTGACTGATGCCATGTTTGCCAAGTCAGGCACTTATGTGCACTTTTCCACTGATGAAGCCAGTCAGACTATGTGGGTGCTCGGCTTTGCGGCTCTGGCTGGCTTCCCACAGGTACAGGGCGTCATCAACTGCACACGTGCCCATCAACCCAGAAGTATTCGTGAATCGTAAGGGCTTCTGCTCCCTCAAAAAGATCATCATGCATGTGTGTGCTAGATTCCCAGGGAACTGTTGTGACGCATTCATCTGCCCACCTGCTCCCAAACCCACTCTGTTCAAAGTAAAAATTCTGCCCAAACTATTTATTTTAATTCTCTTTCTCCATTCCTTCTAACTTTATTTCTATGCCAACTTCATGAAGCTCATGGCCATTCTCACCTCTAAGATTGAGACTATCCAGTCGGCTGTTTCAACCTCCTCTTCCACCATGGCCTAACCTCATCCAGCGGTCCCCTTACTACACAACCCTGCACTCCCCCTCATCTCATCCCCATCCATCATTAATCTGACAAGGCTTATGTCTTTAAGTCGCTCCTGATTCAACACCTGACACATATCTTGGTGACCTTCTTGACACCCCAGAGCATTCTACACAATTAACCACGTTTTCTGGTAACATCTCTCCACAATACTTCTGCTGCTGTCGATCTGCTCAAGCATTCCCCCACCTCTACCATTAATGCCCTAGTCCCCAACAAAACTTTTAATGTCTCCCATCCTAGTTCCCACTCATATGGCCCCACCTTCACTACTTGAAGTCCAAGGGATAGAGACTTGATCGTATCTTGCACTGGTTTAGCCTTCCATCACTAGATCTGGATGGACCACAACAAGCACTACTGAGCCTCATTATCCTCCAGCAAAGCCATCCACTACTCCAGCATCACCCTGGAGAATAACGATAATCCCCAGCACCTTTTCTCCACTGCCAAATGACTCCATAAACCTCTCGCCAATGCCCTCTGCTGAGTCTGACTGCACAACCTGGGTGTCCTGACTCTGAGCTGAGCTTCAAATTCCGTATGTTATCTATCGCCATAACCACATATTTTACCCCTGCCCTTACCTCACTCCCAATACGACTGAAACCTTTACCTATATCTTCATCACTTCAAGACTCAGCTACTCCAGGTTCCTGAGTTCCACCCTACACAAACTCCAACATGTCCAAAACTGTGTTCCCCGAGACCTGTAATGTCATGCCATCCCTGTCAAACTACATAGAATTTACAGGTCAGAAACAGGTCATTCGGCCCATCCTGTTTATGCAAATGTTTATGCTCCAAACGAGCCTTCTCCCACCTTACTTCATCTCATCCCCTCACCATATCCTTCTGTTCCTTTCTCTCTCAATTACTTATCTAGGTTCCCTTTAAATGCGTCCATGCCTTTCGCCTCAACCACTCCATGTGGAACCGAGTTCCAAATTTGCACCACTCTCTGAGTAAAGAAGTTTCTCTTGAATTCCTTATTGGATTTGTTAGTGAAGTTTTGGATTTCCCACAAGTGGAAACATTTTCTCCACGTCTACCCTGTCGAACCTCTTCTTAATTTTTTCATGTCACCTCACAGTCTTCTCTTTTCTAGGGAAGAGAGCCCCAGCCTGTTCAGTCTTTTCTCCACTGAATCTCCTATTGTGCAATGTCTTCATTTACAAATTCCTCCTCAGCCTCACCTACCCATCTTAGCAACCTCTTGCTGCCCTTTGTGCCAACACTTTGCTCTTCCAACTCTGGCCTCCTTTGCATTCCCCTCCCCTCTCCTTCTACTTTCAATGATAGATTATTTTGCTGTCTGAGCCCTTGGAAATCTCTCCTTAAACCCCTCTGTCTTGCTACTTCTCACCCCATCAAATATGTACTCTCAATCTTCTTTATGACATAGGGCTAGTATTTCCACTTTTGTGGTTATCGCCCATTTCCAGCGAGGGTGGTAAAAAAGGGTTTTCAGATCGCTGGCTTCTCGCCCATTCTCAAAACACCTAGTTTCCATTTTTGAAAATGGGCGTTAGGGCGAGCAATATAAAATGGGCGGTAATGTTACATTTTTTGATCTTCTGCCATAAAGAGTGGCCATCCATAGCAGCGGCATGGCAACGCTCGATTCCCGCGATTCTGGAGGTCAAGGGTCACCGTGACATGCACAGAAGAGGAGACAGAGAGAGAGGGAGCTCAAAGGGACTGAATGCTTGGCTGGGTGTGATGTGGCTGCTTTGGGAGGAAGGAGGGAGACTTTAGAGCTTCACAGCAAGTAGGCAAACAAAAAGTAGGTGTTACCAACCACGAATTTGGCCGATAATGGAGAGAGAGGAGGAGGCATCACAGCACGCTGTGGAGACTGATGCTGGAGAGAGCAGTGAGGTGGGAGAGCACATTGGAGGGCGCAAAAGAGCCGGGAGGTTCTCAGATGATGCAAATGCCTCCCTCCTGCAGGAAGTTGAGTTACGCTGGGGTGATTTGACACAGGGAGGGCGTGGGAAACCCACCTCAAAGGCATACCAGAAGATATGGACCGAGATAGCAGAGGTGGTCTCGGCAGCAACCAACGAGGTGCGTGAGGGCAACCAATGCCACAATTGAGGGAATGACCTTGTGGGATCCGCAAGAGTATTACATTGATTTACATATACTTATGTATTTATATAATTTGATTTGGAGCAGTCATGAGTGACTATCAGCAGATGTGAGATCTTGCACTTTTACCAGGAATGTTTTACTCAAAGCCTGTGGTCATGGTGTACGTCTTTAGGTGAAGAATGATAATTATCACAATAATCATGATTACATCTGTCAGTTATGTGCTGTATCAGTCTCTGTGAAAGTACCTAGCAATGATATCATGCAATGATCTTTTACAGAAGAAGCTTTCGACGATGAGGTCTATGCAGAGGCGAACGGGTGGGGGGCCCACCAGTCCCCAGCGACATCAGTGACATGGAGGAGCGTGTGCTCGTACTCGTGGGGAAGCACCCCCAGACAGCCACGGACTCATCTGCAGACCCTGAAGTGATGCCACCTGAGTAAAGCTTACACCACTGCATCATGTAAAGTCAATAGATGACACACCCACTCATATCCGAACAATCATATATGATAGATGAGTTTTAAATTGTCATAGAAATAATGCTGGCCTGATGAAAATCATTGCAATGCACAATGTGTTGATGGTCATCAAATGTGATGTCTGTGATGATTTTGAGAGCGGTGGTGCTTTTGTCGTGCATATGCTGTGTGTAGCACTGGACTCACCTTGTCATCCGAGCACCCCCTTCTCCTCTAATAACCTCATTTGTGTTTTGCAGCTCAGCCAGCAGTGCGGCCCCAGGCAAGACCAAAGAGGTCAGAAGGTGGGGGCACGGGGCAGGAGTCGGTGGACAATCCAAATACAACTGGTGCTGAGGAGCTCCGATTCTCGCCCGTCAATCCGCTGGGTCTGTTCTCCACGGATGAGAGCGCAGACTTCGAAGAACCTGCATTGCCACGCTCCAGAAGCCATTCCACTCCAAGGCCATCTAGTGGTCCTCCAGTCATTCCTGCCTCCACTCTGGAGGTACTGGCCCCAAGCACCTTGCCACAGGGCACCCCATTTGTCCCCAGCGCCGACCCCGCGGAGGCCTCGTGAATGTGGCAGGTCTGTTCCACGAGTGTGACATGACAGCAGAGAGATGGTACAGTTGTCTAGGAGGACTGTAGACATTGGTGACCAGCTCATCGAAGCATTGGGGGAGGCATATTCCAACAGTTGGCCACCATGGCCTTGTACATTCCGCGTATGGCGGAGGCCCTGGATGCAATAGCCAGGAACACTTCTGCCACAGGCCTCGCAGTGGTCCCCGAGCACGGCACTCCAACCCTAGGTTCCGCACCACTACTGCGAACGACAGATGAGAGCAAGGACCAAGATCCTGCTTCTGCATCAGAGAATGTTGCCCCCTTGGCACCCCCTGCTCCTGTACCAGTGCAATCACCACATCTGCCTTCATCCCCCCCAATGAGACACTGCTTGAGGAGCTCCTCAGCCAGGCGGCGTGGAGCAAGGAGCAGAAGCGGTAGAGGTGGAGGTGGGGAGAAGAAGGGGAGGGGGGAAGGAAAGTGAGGTGCATGTGCGCAGGTGATGGCTGTGTTGTATCTCCATCTGGGTGTATGCAATTTGTTGTAATGTATGGGGCCTGGGGACCACTCTCCAGCTTTGCCTTTGTATTCTGTTGGACATGTTGACCATAGGATTTATGTCAATGGTGGGAAAAGTGGGCTGTGGACGGGGGTTGGGTGTTATTGGCTGTGATACTTATGATATTTACTGTGATAAATACAACTTAACATCAATCAACATAAACTTTAACTGGCACCAAGGTGATGGGCACCACTGATGCCTGAGCTGCACGCACACAGCAGTGTGTCAGCATTGTCACTCACATCAGCGCTCTTTCAGGCAAACCGTTCAGATATCAGCTCCTCACATAAGAGTGCGATTTAACAAGTGCCAGCCACACCGCTGGCGTTCGTTCCGGTTAGTTCCACTTTTTGTGGGTGGTTTTTTGGACGAGCAATATTGTGGCCGATATGTGTGCAAGGTGGTGAAATTGATGCTGGGCTATCACATGGCCGCTAGTTTGGCTAAATATGCGTTTTACGACAAAAAACAGTCGCCGGGTGTTAATATTGAATCTCGGCGTTAACTCTGCATGGAAAGTAACGCTGGGGCGATATTATGGGCGTTGATTTTGCCCATTCTGCTGATTCCGCCCTAAAAAAGTGCGCGGGCGGTAATATTTTTTCCCGGCATTAAACACATGGGGAAAGTAACGCTCGGCGATAAGTTTCCTAAAAATGCCCGTCATTTTCCATTTTGTGCCAAAATGGGCGATGTATGGGTGTTACACCTCATTTTAATGGTAAAAGGGCCGTTAAGTGGGCGTTAAGCATGCAAAAAAAGTGGAGGTTCTAGCCCCATGTCTTTTGTCACTTCTACTGTATCTTCTCCCAATATTACCTGGTGTCTATTCTTGCCCCTGTGAATAGCACTGGGATATTTTACTACATTAAGGGGGTCAATATAATTGCAAGATGTTGTGGTAGGTTGAAACATTAGCCAATCACATTGAAAATTGTGTTAAGTATGTTGGAAATGGATAAACATCTGCTGTACAGTGACAATCCTCATACTTGCAGACCTATAATTCAATAGATGTGTGATATTTGGCACGACAGCTGTCATTGTTTATCTTCTTCCAATGGGCAAAGCCAATTTCCAGATGTTCAAGGAAGAGTGGTGTTTAAGCCACAAGATGAAATTTCCCATTGTACCTCAAGTATAGAAGATTAAGGGGTAATGTAATTAGGCTGTTAAAGATAATGAAATAATTTAATGGGGTAGATAGAGACAAATAACTTCCTCTGATGAGGGAGTCCAGAACAAAGGGCATAACTTAAAAATGAGAGCTAGGCCATTCAGGAGTGAAGTCAGGAAGCACATCTTCACACAATGGGTAATGGAAATCTGGAACTCTATCCCTCAAAAAGCTGTTCAGGCTAGGGCAATTGAAAATTTCAAAACTGAGATTGATCGATTTTTGTTAGATATGGGTATGAAGGGATATGGAACCACGGTCGGTAAATGGAGTCAAGATACAGATCAGCCACGATCTAATTGAGTGGCTGAATGGCTTACTCTTATTCCTATGTATTCAAAAGAGGCTGTACTAATTAGTTTTAGACATACCGTATGAGTTTTCTTTGACAGCAAAGAAGAAACCAAAAGTTAGGTGCAGATGTGCTACTTTAGAATACATTTTGTGGAGGATAGAGATAGACTGGTTTCTAACAGCAGCACATTTAAAATTTCTATCTAACCAAGTCCCTTAAAAGGGCTGCTCAAAACCTTTCTGACGAAAGGTCATCAACCTGAAACGTTAACTCTGTTTCCCTCTCCACAGTTGCTGCCTGACCTGCTGAGTATTTCCAGCATCCACTCTATCTTTCTATGGCTCAAAACCTATTCTTGATTTTAGGACAGTGAACTTGTCAGGCTTCGATAATCACTGACTCCAGAATTTCTTTAATATCCAACACAAACCTACTTTTTCATATTAAACATGTTAATTCTGCACAACTAATACTATGGGCCCAAGTTTCGGGCCGCGCCTAGAACGGCACAGCCCTGACCTGGACGCCCGTTTTTCGCGCCACAAAGTGTGCCTAAAAAAAACTTCCAGATTCTCTGGCTCCCTGCTGGTCCTCTGGCCCTCGGCGCGGCGCAGCACGAGCAGTTGGGGGCAGAGCTAGATCCCTGCGCTGAAAACAGTGCCGGGACCTCTGCACATGCGCGCTACAGTGCAGTAGCTCCAGGCGCCCAAAACTGTGTGGGACGGGCCCGAAGCACACAGCCCCTAGCCCTGGTCGAATGGCCTCACTGGGGCTGCGTGCATAAGGCTGCCTCCCACGCCCAGCTCCTGCTTCCTCCCGACCCGACTCGACTCCCGCTCCCCTGCCCCCAGAGTGGACCCGACCCGCGCTCCCCCGCTCCCCCTCCTCGACCTGAACCTCCTTCCCTCCCTCCCACCACCCCCCCCCGACCCGACCCGCGCTCCCGACCCCGCCCCCCCCCCACCCGGACCGGACCCGACCCAACCTGACCTCCCTCCCCCCGCTCCCGACCCGAACCGACCTCCCTCCTCCCCCACCCCCCCCGACCCGACTCGTGCTCCCGACCGCTCCCCCCCGCCCCCCCCCCGGACCGGCCCCGACTCCGGACCCGACCCGACCCAATGCCACCTACCTGTAAATCTGGTGCTGGGGACGGGCCCGGCCTGTTCAGCCTCCCTCCCCCCCTTCTCCTTTCTCCCCCCCACTCTCCTTCCTCCCCCCTTCTACTTTCCCACCCTTCCCCTTCTCCCCCCCCTTCTCCCCCCCTTCTCTCCCCTCCTCCCTCCCTCCCCTCCCCCTGCCCCCTCCCCTCACTGTCAGAACACAGACACAGACAGACAGAGAGTGAGAGACACACAGACAGACAGACAGAGAGATAGAGACACTGACAGAGATACACTCTGAGCAGAGTGTCAACAACCAGAGGGCTTAGATTTAAAATAATTGGTACGATGTTTAGAGGGGATTTGAAGGGAAATTTCTTCACCCAGAGGGTGGTGGGGATCCGGAACTCACTGCCTGAAAGGGTGATAGAGGCAGGAACCCTCACCACATTTAAAAAGTACTTGGATGTGTACTTGAAGTGCCGTTACCTACAAGTGGCTACAGACCAAGAGATGGAAAGTTGGTTAGGCTGGATAGTTATTTGTCGGCTGGCGCGTAAATTTCTATGATTCTATAAATTTGAGGAGAATGCACAATTTTCAAATATGTGCCACTGGCCGTGTGGATTTGCAAACGAGCACTCGGAAATCAAGCTAATATTTCTAATGATTTAATGACTAAAAAAAGTGATTAAAACACAGTTGGCTTAAAAACATTTAAAATATCAAGAAAATCATCATATTTATGACCTAAAAAGTTCATAAATTCTCAAGTGAATCTGGGAGGATAGAATCTGCAGATTAGCACTCGCTCACAGTCATTTCCAGGCTTGCATCTTCGTTTTATCTCTTTTTGATTAATGTTGGAAGATCTCCTGTGGCTTTGTTCATGGGTATTCACCAGCCTGAAGTTCAGTTACTGACTTTTAAATGAGCTCATGCAATTACTGTCCATGCTCTGCAGAAGCAACATTCTGCACTCCCGAGCCCATCCTGTATTTTGACCCCCAACTCAGGAAACAGAAACATTCTCCTCAATGGTTCCTAGTGCATTAACAAATGAGGAAGAAGAAAACTGATAGACAATCAAAGAGGATGTTTACAACCAACACTTCATTGGTGGATTGGAGTTATACTCCATACAGCACCAATGTCAAGTGATGTGCATTGTACTTCTTGAAGGGAAGGGAGACTCACATTACTCGGCTTGAATGTGTTCCAGACCCCGTCTTACTGCTCACTACACTCACTATTGCTTTGTAAAAAATAACTTAAAGAACTTGCATTTATATAGTGCCTTTCATGACCTAGGGACCTCCCAAAGCGATT
Source organism: Pristiophorus japonicus (assembly GCF_044704955.1). Taxonomy (NCBI): domain Eukaryota; kingdom Metazoa; phylum Chordata; class Chondrichthyes; family Pristiophoridae; genus Pristiophorus; species Pristiophorus japonicus. The sequence continues at coordinate 105,182,664 of NC_091982.1, forward strand.
TACAGCTAATTAAGCACTTTTGATGTGAAGTCACTGTTATAATGCAGGAAATGCGCCAGCCAATTTGTGCACAGCAAGGTCTCACAAACAGCAATAAGACAATGACCAGCTAATCTGTTTATAGTGGTGTTGATTGAGGGATAAATACTGGACTCCCCTGAAAGAGAACGCCCCTACTTTTCTTCAAAATAGTGCCATGTGATCTTTTACATCCAACAGAGAGGGCAGATGGGACCTTGGTTTAACATCTTATTTGAAAGATGACACCTCCAACAATGAAACACTCCCTCAGTAATACACTGGAGTGTCAACCCAGCGTTTCTTACATTGTTGATTTTAGCTCTGCATTCGTTGCATTTTTTTCATCAATACATTTCCTTTAATTCTTTTAAAACCTTCGTTGACCTTTTTTGCTCTTCTTTCTCTCTTTAGTCTTGCTAGTGCTTTGGTTTTATTTTTGCTCTGTGATTTGATTGTCTTCTAGTCTCCAGCACATTCAAAAGTGCCCATCGCATCACTGAGGGGCACTGACTTGTTTGCCTCTGAAAATTAGCATAGAAAGGTTGCAAATGCGTAATGGTTCTAAAATGATTATGAAAGGTGTAAATCAATAATAGGAGCTGTAAGAAGGGAGCAAGTTGCAAGGTCTAGGCTCGTTAGAAAAAGGGAGGCCCACCAAGGACTCATGGTGAAATATGACCACAGGTGAAAGGACAGGTAAGTGCAGGACAAGAACCAACATTTCCATGTCAAAAATCCCTAAAATGATGCAGAGATTTCCACATCAAAAATCCTTAAAATGATGCAAGGAGACAAAATAAAAGAAGAATAAACAAAAAGATAGTATGACATTCAAAAGGTATGGGGTTGGGGGTAATATATTAGCATGGATAAAGGATCGGCTAACGAACAGAAAACAGAGAGCCAGGATAAATGGTTCATTCTCTGGTTGGCAACCAGTAACTAGTGGGGTGCCGCAGGGATCAGTGCTGGGACCCCAACTATTTACAATCCATATTAACAACTTGAAAGAATGGACCGAGTGTAACGTAGCCAAGTTTGCTGATGATACAAAGGTGGGAGGAAAAGCAATGTGTGAGGAGGACATAAAAAATCTGCAAAAGGACATAGACAGGCTAAGTGAGTGGGCAAAAATTTGGCAGATGGAGTATAATGTTGGAAAGTGGGAGGTCATGCACTTTGGCAGAAAAAAATCAAAGAGCAAGTTATTATTTAAATGGAGAAAGATTCCAAAGTGCTGCAGTACAGCGGGACCTGGGGGTACTTGTGCATGAAACACAGGTACAACAAGTGATCAGGGCGGCCAATGGAATCTTGGCCTTTATTGCAAAGGGGATGGAGTATAAAAGCAGGGAAGTCTTGCTACAGCTACACAGGGTGTTGGTGAGGCCACACCTGGAATACTGCATGGAGTTTTGGTTTCCATATTTACGAAAGGATATACTTGCTTTGGAGGCAGTTCAGAGAAGGTTCACTCGGTTGATTCCAGAGATGAGGGATTTGACTTATGAGGAAAGGTTGAGTAGGTTGGGCCTCTACTCATTGGAATTCAGAAGAATGAGAGGTGATCTTATTGAAACGTATAAGATTATGAGGAGCCTTGACAAGGTGGATGCAGAGAGGATGTTTCCACTGATGGGAGAGACCAGAACTAGAGGGCACGATCTTAGAATAAGGGGCCGTTCATTTAAAACAGGGATGAGGAGAAATTTCAGCATCTGAAGCTCAATTCAAGCTCTTAACAGTCACAAGGATGTTTGACTTTCTTCGGGATTGCAAGAAATTCATGCAATATCGTAACTATCGCTGTCAGACAGAGCCTTGAGCATTAAATATGTGCCCATTAAAATGATAAGCTCATGATCCTGCAGTAGTCAACAGGCAATTAATTATCAGTTTATGAGGCCAAATGTTGATTTGATTCAGCATTCCAGGTTCAACAATCACTTAGCTACGACCCATCACCCAACATCATGCTGGGATTGAAGTAAAAACTCTCGGTCAAAGGGAACCAGAAAAATGGTAATAAACCTTCAAAAGGTGTAAGGGGGCTATCAATGGTGCAGACAGCTGAGGAAAAGAATGTTTGAAGACCAGTCCCTCAAATCTACCACCAAGCTCATGGTCTACAGGGCTGTAGAATACCCGCCCTCCTGTATGGCTCAGAGACATGGACCATGTACAGTAGACACCTCAAGTCGCTGGAGAAATACCACCAACAATGCCTCCGCAAAATCCTACAAATCCCCTGGGAGGACAGACGCACCAACATCAGTGTCCTCGTCCAGGCCAACACCCCAGCATTGAAGCACTGACCACACTTGATCAGCTCCGCTGGGCAGACCACAGTGTCCGCATGCCAGACACGAGACTCCCAAAGCAAGCGCTCTTCTCGGAACTCCTTCATGGCAAACGAGCCAAAGGTGGACAGAGGAAATGTTACAAGGACACCCTCAAAGCCTCCCTGATAAAGTGCAACATCCCCACCGACATCTCGGAGTCCCTGGCCAAAGACCGCCCTAAGTGGAGGAAGTGCATCCGGGAGTGCACTGAGCACCTCGAGTCTCGTCGCCGATTGCATGCAGAAGACAAGCGCAGGCAGCGGAAAGAACGTGCGTCAAACCTGTTCCACCCTCCCTTACCCCCAACGACTGCCTGTCCCACCTGTGGCAGGGACAGTGGATCTCGTATTGGACTGTTCAGCCACCTAAGGATTAATTCTAAGAGTGGAAGCAAGTCTTCCTCGATTCCGAGGGACTGCCTATGATGATGATTTATTTAGCAGTTTTACTCGAATCAAGGAGTAATGTCAATGTTGGTGAATGGAACCTATGTATGTTCCCACTGTTGTCAGCCTGTATGAGTATTGAACACTTCCAGCTCAGGCCTAGTCTTGCGATGTGCCTTAGTTAGACTGTACAACTGGGCAGCACATACTGTTGGTGTGGGTGGACAGCTGCCATTGTACTTTCTTCACACGGTGGGCGATCAGTGGGCTGCCACAAAGGATGGTTCAAGACCTAGTCTGATTAAGTTGTAAAGGGAAGATGGCAAGATTGGTATTCTTGGAAGAATGAGATCACGCAGGTTGGAGGGCTCTCTTAATCTGAATCTATCGTGTGACTGTTGAGAAGATAGGCCCATGCTTTCATACTCAGTGCAGTGATTGAAAGGAAAGAAAGATTTCATTTATATCGTGCAATTCACAACCTCATGACCTTCCAAAGCGAATTTATAGCCAATTAAGTACCTTTTGGAGTGTAGATACTGTTGTAATATAGGAAACGTGGCAGCCAATTTGCACACAAGGTCCCACAAAGAGCAAGGTGACGATGACCAGATAATCTGTTTTAGTGATGTTGGTTGGAGGATAAATATTGGCCAAAATACCAAGGAAAACTCCCTGCTCTTCTTCGGAATAATGCCATGAGATCTATTACATCCACCCGAGAGGGCAGACAATACATTGGTTGAATATCTCACCTGAAAGACAGCACTTCAGACAGTGCAGCACTCCTTCAGTACTGCACTGAAGTGTCAGTCTACATTTTGTGCTCAAGTCTCTGGAGTGTGACTTGAACCATAGAGTATAGATTAATAATAGGATTGCCATAAATGCCATGGGTGATAACCCCATCCCCACGATTTAGAATCGGGTCTGGGCCAGTGCAGAACAAGATCTCATAATCCCACCCTGGGCCCCGCCCCAGTGAGATGTCAGCAGGTGGGCCCCGCCGAGAACTTAAGGCAGGGCCCGCATGTAGCTGATGCCGGGCTGCCGACTTCTCTTCAAGGTCAGCGCCCCGGAGACAGGACGCCTGCAGCTACTGCGCACGTGCACAGCTGCCGGCACTGTTTTCGGCGCAGGGCTGTAGCTCCGCCCCCAGCAGCTCCTGTTGTGCAGCGCCGAGGTGGAATTGGGCCTACAGCTATCTGAAAATCGCGAGGTAAGTATTCAGTGCAATTTTTGTTCTTAAATTAGGTGGGCCTCTCCGATGTGCGCCGTTCTAACGGGCAGCCGAAACTTGACCCCATTATGTGCAGATGTGTCAGTAAACCAAGGATACACATTTAGTGGCCCAGATGATCCTCCTTCAGCACCTCTCTTTATAAACGAAGCTACTACATAGTATGTCATCTCCTGGAGGCTGACCAACATCCATGGGTATAAAGATCCTTACTGCGTTAAACTTTTACACCACCGGATTCTTCTAAGTCACCACTAGTGACATCGACCTTTTCAGTTGGTTGTCCAAAAATTCATGAAGCAAAAATGACTTCTTATTTGCACAAGGCAATGTGTTCACAACTTTCTATGTGGAAACGATGCATCAGCTTGATAGGGCACTGAAAATTTTGTGGGTGGCAAAGTTGCCGATGGCTTCCGTGTACTTTAGACTGTAGAGTCTAGATGCCATCTCCTAGTAGGCAAGGTGCACTGGTCTCCTTTGGGAGAATGCCCTGGACTGTCAAAAATGCATTTCTCCTTGCAAAAACTCTCAGAGCAACATGTTGCCAGCAAGGAGGGTATTTGTTGTTGTTCCACTCAGTCATTTGAGCACATATTCGGACACATCAGATATTAAACTGAGGCCCCACCTGCCCGCTCAGGTGGACTTAACAGGTCCCATCGTATTGTCAGCACTTTCTCTTTCCTCTGAATCAGAAGGTCGTGAATTCGAGCTCCACTCCAGATACCTGAGCACAAAAGTCTAGGCCGACACTCCCAGTGCAGTGCTGCGTAAGCACTGGACTTGAGCACAAAATCTAGACTAACGCTTCAGTGCAATGCTGAGGAATGCTGCACTGTCGGAGGTGCCGTCTTTCGGATGAGATGTTAAACCAAGGTCTCGTCTGCTCTCTCAGGTAGATGTAAAAGATTCCATGGCACGATTTTGAAAAAGAGCAGGGAGTGTTCCCTAGTGTCCTAGGCCAATATATCCAACATCACCAAAAAACAGATTATCTGGGTCATTATCACATTACTGTTTGTGGGAGCTTGCTGTGCGCAAATTGGCTGCCGCGTTTCCCACATTACAACAGTGACCACACTTCCAAAAAGTACTTCATTGACTGTAAAGCACTTTGGGATGTCCTGGGGTCGTGAAAGGTGCTGGAGAAATGCAAGTTGGTTCTTCCATTGTAATATTTATTTTACGACTTGAAAATGCTGATCTTCAAGGGTCTAACGACCATCACTTTCCTTTATGCAGAACGCCACAGCAACCGTAGAGCGAATATTACTGTGAAACAAGTGCAACATGGAAAATAAATGGAAAATGTTGAAGGACAAGGCAGAGAAGGTCAGTTGAGGGCTATCCCTACTCCCACACGGACTTTCCGTGGTCAAGAGGACAGGTGCCCACTGTAATATATATGTAGCTCCACCCAGTGGACTACTACTCCACCCAGTGGACTACTGTGCCATTGCAGCCATTGTTGTTTACAACAATAAAGAGGGAGTCACCTGACTAGGCTTCCTAAAGTTATCAGCCATCCTCGAGTCTGTGTGTTTGTGAGATTGTACTGAAAACATAATATTTGGTGACGAGGATGGGATAATCGGATAACAAAGCTGAAATGTTTGTTGGTGGATGATTCAGCCATCTGACAGAGAGACTTTGAGAGCTTCTCTGTTTTGATTAACAGCTAAAAATTCAAGGTAAATTACAAGCACACTTGTCTGAACTGCCAGAGTCCAGATAGCCGCGCCTATGGGAATAATAGGACGCTTGGGGGAGTTTCAATGTGACCGTGAAAGTTTCGGAGCATATGTGGAATAGCTAGAAATGTTTTTCACCGCACATAATATCATCGATGATGAAAACCATAACCGGGTGGTGTTGGAAAGACAACGGGCTATTTTCTTAACTGAAGCAGGGCCCGAGGTGTATGAAACCCTGAAAAATTTGCTTGTGCCTGTCAAGCCAAAGGACACATCACTAAAGCAGATTCAGCACTATAGCCCTGAGCCGCTGGAAATCGTTTCAGAATACAAGATCAGTTAACCGATGAAAATATCAGTGATTACATTGTAACATTAAAAAAGCTATCTATTCACTGTAATTTTGGAAACTTTCAGGACCGAGCATTGCGTGACCGCTTTGTTTGTGGTATGAAAAATGATGCGATCAGAATAAAGTTATTGACAACTCCTAACTTGACTTTTGATTTAGCTTGTCAGACAGCTATGTCAATGGACATGGCCGACCAATATTCCCGAGAATTACGAACCAGTCAGTCTACGACATGTCAATCGGTAAGCAAGAAACCACCATCAGTACCATTACAGCCATGGAAATGGCCTCCCAGGGTGTGGCAAAGGCACAGCCCGTAGAAGAGAAACAATGAAGACAGAAAGAGAATCATGACAACCGAGGTGAATCACCTGCAGGTTAATAGTAAAAGGCAGTTGGGCCCCAAGGTCTCAGCAACAGGCAATGGTAATAGAGCATTGAAGTCATGGCTATCGGTGTCTGGGACAACACATTGCTCAAAGTTGTCCATATGTGAAGGCAAAGTGTTTGCTCTGCAGGAAAACTGGGCATCTTGCGAAGGCATGCCAACTGAAGGGTAAACCAAGCTATCAGTAGAAATCCCCAGAGACTACATAGCATGGAAGAAAAACAACAGAATGAGGAGGTCTTTGAGCACGAGCGTAACTAACAGCGATTCGAAAAGTATCATAATCCACATAGATGTTGCAGGAATCAAGATACCCATGGAAATCGACACTGGTGCATCCATGAGTGTAGTACCGGAATCTCTATACCTCGACAAATTACGTGATTTCCCATTGGAAAAATCCAACAAAGAGTTGCGAGGCTACTCGGGAGTGAATATTCCTGTGGTAGGCCGTGAAATACAAGGATCAATTTCAGAGCTTGCCTCTATTGGTAGTGGCAGGAGACAAGCCTGCCTTACGAGGAAGAAATTGGTTGAGATCACTGAAGCTGGATTGGAGTGAGATTTTTCATGTTGAAATGAGATTTACATCAAAGGATGATATCATCAAGAAGTATCCGAAGGTGTTCTGTGAAACAGGCAGTCTAATCCAAGGATTCAAGGCGAGTGTCAGGGTGCAGAAGGAAGACCAGTTTACTACAAGCCACGTCACACACCATATGCACTCAAGGAGAAAGTTGAGCAAGAACTCGAACGACTAAAGACTGAGAACATTGTCTCTAAGATAGGTCTATGTAAATGGACTACACCCATTGTTGTTGAACTTAAGTCCGATGGTAAGGTAAGGTTGTGTGGTGATTATAAAGTATCCGTAAGCCAGGTACTAGAGGGTAATCTCCCCAATACATTGCCAAATGTAGAAGATTTGTTCACAACACTGACAGGTGGTCAGATCTTCTTAAAGTTGGATCTTATAAATGCCTACTTGCAGCTTGAACTAGATGAGGAGTCCAAGTCATGCTTGACTATAAATACTCATCTAGGCCTATATCAATTTAATAGGCTACCATTTGGAGTGTCTTTCGCCCCTGCCATATTTCAAGGGGTGATCAACCAGATTTTACAAGGTATTGAATGGGTAGTACGTTATTTAGATGACATACTAATTTCAGCACCAAACAGGCAAATTCATAATAACATATTGAATGAAGTCCTCAAACGGCTAGAGAAGCACAGAGTACGAGTGACTGCTCGCAAGTGTGAGTTATTTAAAAACTCAGTGGAGTACTTAGGGTACAGAGTAGACAAAGATGGTTTACATCCAACCAAGGGAAAGCTGGATGCAATCAGAAATGCACCCACTCCCAAGAATGTCACTGAACTTCGATCATTTTTGGATCTTTTGAATTATTATGGGAAGTTCCTACCAAATTTGGCTACAGTGTTACATCCACTGAATGAACTATTGAAAAAACAGGTCCATTGGAAGTGGTCAGAAGAATGCGACACAGAATTCAAGGAGTGTAAAAACAAATTGGTAGAGAGCACCATGTTAGGTGGGCAGCGGAAACATTACAAAGCCTCCCTGATAAAGTGCAACTTTCCCACTGACATCTGGGAGTCCCAGGCCAAAGACCACCCTAAATGGAGGAAGAGCATCCGGGAGGGCGCTGAGCACCTCAAGTCTCGTCGCTGAGAGCACGCAGAAATCAAGCGCAAGCAGCGGAAAGAGTGTGCGGCAAAACAGTCCCACCCATCCCTTCCCTCAATGACTATCTGTCCCACCTGTATTGCACTGTATAGCCACCTAAGAACTCATGTTAAGAGTGGAAGCAAGTCTTCCTTTATTCCGAGGGACTGCCTATGATGATGGAGTTCACTATGACGTATCTAAGGAGATCAAGCTAGCATGTGACGCTTCTCCGTATGGAGTTGGGGTAGTGATCTCTCATGTACTACATAGTGGGGAGGAGAGACCAATTGTTTTTGCTTCATGCACTCTCAGTGCCAGTGAGCATAATTATGCGCAAATCGAAATGGAAGCTTTGGCATTAATTTTTGGGGTCAAGAAGTTCCACAAATACTTGTATGGTCATAAGTTTGCCATCATTACTGACCATAAGCTTGGACAGCAATCCTCCATCCAAAGTCCCTAGTTCCAACATTAGCTGCAGCCCGAATGAAGAGATGGGCTTTGATTTTGTCAGCATATACATATGATATTGAATACAGACGATCAGCTGATCACAGTAATGCTGATGCTATGTCTAGATTGCCTTCCCCATCATGTTACACCCGATCGGGAAGAAGAGTTCTATTTTTCATACATTGATGAAGAGATTGGTAGAGCAACCAAATGTGACCCAGTTATGTCAAAGGTGTATGATTATATTGCAAATGGATGGCCAAACCAGGTAACAGACAAAGATATTCATCCATTCTTTATTCATAGGAATAAATTACCAGTCGATAAAGATTTTATTATGTGGGGTGCAAGAGTGGTTATACCAATTAAATTCAGGTCCAAATTATCTTCATGATCTTCATGACCAGCACCTGGGAATATGCTTGACCATGAGTTTTGCATAAAGTTACTTATGGTGGGCAGGTCTCGATAAAGATATACAGTACATCTTCAGTCAGTGTACAACTTGTCAATCGGTATGCAAGAAACTACCATCAGTACCATTACAGCCATGGAAATGGCCTCCCAAGGTGTGGCAATGGCTACATATCGACTTTTTTGAGTTAGAAGGACAACAATTGTTCATTGTGATTGATAGCCATTCAAAGTGGGTCGAGGTGCTTCCAATGTGGAAAATAACAAATAAAACATTGGACATTTTGCGAAGATGATTTTCTTCATTTGGCTCCCAGAAGAAATTGTTTCTGATAATGGACCACAATTTTGTTCAAAAGAATTTACACAGTTCATGAGCAAAAATGGTGTGAAATATACCAAGGTTCCACCGTACCATCCTGCCTCAAATGGTGCAGCAGAGCGCACAGTATAAATTATAAAACGTGCCCTCATCACACAGATGTTGGATCTGAATCCAAAGAAATGACAATTGTCATTGGAACACAAATCGGCTAATTTTCTAATTACATATCGTAATGCTTCTCATACAACTAGTGGTAGAACACCAGCAGAGTTGTTTCTCAAACGACAGCCATGAACCAAATTATTGTTGTTAAAACCAAACTTAGCACAGTCCGTAGAAGAGAAACAATGAAGACACAAAGAGAATCATGATAGAGGTAGAGTAAGAGAGAAGTGTGAAATTAAATCAGAAGAGGAGAGTGAAGAACCATCACCATAAATGGTTAAAGTGGTTACCAGGAAGAGTGATGAAGATATGTGGTCCGTGCACATATTTGGTCAGATGTTTGATCATGGAAAGGCTAGGTTTGTTCACATTGATCACATTTTACCTACAGACATGGAAGGAATTGAAGGTTGGAATTATTTGATTATTTCTGATTCACTAGATAGTTTTGATACAAGTACCAGTAGCATATCCTACATCAAATGTACTGGAAACAAGTCCAAGAGAAAGTCAGAATGTAAGTCTGAGTCCAAGTCAGGCAGACAAACAGTCTGAAGTTGTAGAGAGTTCAAATGTAAATCAAGGGCATCCCTTGGAGGGAAACTTTCCTCAGGATCAGCCTCGAATGAGTCTAAATTCAACACCATGGTTGGAAGGTTGTGTTTGAGAGTGAAGGTATCCTCATCAAAACAGAAAACAAGTGGTTAAGCTTGATTTGTAAATATGGCAAAATAAGTCCATATATTTTAATTATGGTATAACCATGCAAGTTATATATGATGATTGGTTGTTATAATTATTTCTTCATGAAGGAGAGAGAAGTGTAATATATAAAGATAGCTCCACCCAGTGGATTACTGCTCCGCCCAGTAGACTACTGTGCCATTGCAGCCATTTCTGTTTACAACAATAAAAAGGGAGTCACCTGACTAGGCTTCCTAAAGTTATCAACCATCTTAGAGCCTATGGGCTAGACTTTCCACTAAATGGCTAAGGCCCCAAAAAATGGGCCATATTCCAGCGATGTAGAACGACTCGGCATTGCGATCGCCAGCACAAGGCCCATTTTTTTTTTGCGATTTTCCACTCGGCCTTACCCTGGCGATATCAAATGGGCGATGTAATTTTTCGGCGATCTCACGATCGCCCACTGAAAACAGAAGTCAAAGAAGAAAAAAAAGCTTCCCTAGCAACGCTATTCTGCGCATGTGTGGGATTTCTTTTGTGGTCGAGTTTCTTTGCCGCGTTTTGAGAGGTCAGGGGTCATCATACATGCTCAGAAGCACAGGGAGGGTCAGAGAGAGAGAGAGAGAGGGGAAGGAAGGGAGTAGGAGCTGTTGGAGTGTGGTTGGATTGAAAAGCGAATTCTTGTTGAAAATTATTCATTCTTTTTGTCTTTTAAGTAATTTTTTTTTACCAATATTTGAACTAAGATAATATACAATATATTATCTAATATATTGAAAAATATATTTAAATTTATATTATTATGGAGGGAGAAAGTGAACGTAAAAGGGCTAAACCCTTTAACGAACAGGCCAAAGAGGCGTTGCTGAACATAGTGAGCGGCAGGTGAGATGATTTAACACAGGGTGGGCATGGGAAACCTCCACCCTGTGCATATAGGAGAATATTGGCCGAGATTGCCGATGTGGTCACCTCGGCCTCCACAAAGTACATACACCTGACCAGTGCAGGAAAAGGTGGAATAGCTTGCTGGCAGCAGCCAGAGTAAGTTGCATTTTATATTTTAAATTTTACATATGTAATATTTAAATGATGCAGGCATGCAAATTTTAATTTGAATCTTGAATGTAATTTCGTTGTAGTATTAATTATTTAAATTATGAATTAATTTATGCATCCTAACACTAAGTTGAATTTTATATTATTCATATGCAATGCAATGATAATTTCTAATCGAACATTTAAATCTGTCAGTTTTAAATGTTTATTACCAAGTCCATTAGCTTATGCCATGCAATGTTATCTTATTATTTACAGAAGAAGATATCTATCAATTGCGCCGAGCAGAGGAGGATGGGTGGCGGCTCTGCTCAGGTGCAGATTTTATCCAAATATGAGGAGCTTGCAGTCGCCTTATTGGGGCCTGACAGCCGTTCGGTCATGACCCATGGTGTGGCCGAACCCACCCTTGAGTCCCGTGATTAATGGGAACTGTGCAATGTGTCAAACATTATATTAAAAATATCTTAGTTACGCATGTAATGTTCTGCAATTACAATGCAAAATGATATATACTTTTAATGTACTCTTGATTTATGAACGAGATCATGGCAGCCCTGGTGAACCCTTGTGCATATGGGGTATTGAAAAGTATTCTTATGTTATGGGTTATTGAAAAATTAATATGTATTGATATGTATGTTTACTAACAATGAGCTCCGTTAATGTCCTAATAAGTTGTTTAGAAATGTCATTCGTCTTTTTAATGTCAAGTGTCGTTGGAGTCAGTGGGCTCATCCACTACTCCTGCGCCGTCAAATACCTCGCAGGAGGAAGAGGAGGAACTACTGCCAACTGTGGAGCAAGAGCAGGAGGAGGAGGAGGAGGAGGCAGAAGATGATATTCATTTTGTGGGGGGGGGCACAACCTGCGGCCATCTCTATTGAGATGGATGAGGCACCGGGACCAAGCGGTGTATAGGTGGTGACGCCAAGGCGCAAAATATTGCAAACGCCGACCCCACGGAGGTCCGATCAGCGGGGTGAGCAATCGCCTACCATGGAGGGCCAGACTGAGAGCTTGATATCCCTGTGCAGGGAGACGGTCGCGATCGGTCGCGACCTTAGCCAGGGTTTCGCGGGGTTCTCCGCAAATTGGAGCCAGTTCTCCACGAAGTGGAGCCAGTTTCCAGCAACCTGGAGCGGGTTCAGCATGAACTTCTCCAACTGGTCTTCTGTGCAAGCACAGACAGCACGGGAGACATTGGAGGCCATTCGTCAGCAGACCGCCACAACCAATGCCCTACGGCATGAGTTGCTGGCTGGACACGGCGCTGCAGCCCAAGGTGTCATGTTGGCTCGCAGCAAGACCCCGAGCATGCAAGTGAGTACGAAGGACACAGTTCCTCCTGACTTGGAAGTGGAGTCTCAGGCTTCTGCTTCCACTCTGTCACCTTCACCACGGCAGGAAGTCTTGCCGTCTCACACTGCACAACGCGTTCGTATCGGTCTGTGTAGACCAAAGCGGGCAGGTGGGGTAAGAACACGGGGTGGGACAGGACCTGGAGGGAAATGTGGCCGCAGGTAGGGAGGGGTGTGTGTTTTTCATTGTTGAATTGTTTTTTCTTTTTTTTTAATTGTTAACATTTTGTTCAAGGTTCATGGATTTGAGGGAAGGGTTGGTTGGCGGGGGAGGGGGGGAGGCGGCCGGGGTGGAGGGAGGGTGTTGGTCAATAGTTTTTTTTTAATCGTTTGTTGTCTTTGTTAATTAAAAAAAATCTTTAATTCAACAAATTTTGTGCCTTCTCTCTTAGTTACATTAGTTAACAAATTTACAGTTGTTCATCCTTATTTGTTTATTCTTTTATTATAGCAGTACTTTACTTAAACTTTGCTTAAAGTAAGCATTCATTCCAATGATAGACCAGTGCAGGCAAGACAACAAGGGAACCCCAAGCAAATTAAATCTTTGATTAACCCTAACTGTAAATGAACATTTGAATATCCACAATGCAAAGCGTTCATTAATGAGCTGCTGACGCAACAGCTAAGCGGCCGTGTAACTGCCCCTGGCTACTGGTCTTCGGGAGGGATGTGGTGGTCCCGGTGCTAGGTCGCCAGGCTGATTGCGCTCCCCTATGTCCTCGCCTGCGTCCTCTTCTGCCTCTTCCTCCTCTTCATCCTCGCCGGCTGGATCTTCTGTCTTTCCTCCTTCTGGAGGTGGACCTGCAGCCCGATCTGGCATTACTTGTCCTCTCTTTATAGCTAGGTTATGCAGCATGCAACACACCACAATAAACACTGTAGGCTGCCTCCGGAATGATCCAAGCATCTGGAGCGCTGCTTTAGGACTCCAATTGTCTTTTCAATGATATTGCGAGTCACTATGTGACTTTCATATACCGCTTCAGTGACGTGATTACGCAGAGGGTTCATCAGCCAACTGGCAAAGCCATATCCTTTATCCCGCAGCATCCAACCGTGACATTCTGGCTGATTGATAAACAGGTCAGGGATAGCACTTTCACGTAAGATGTGCGCATCATGGCTGCTGCCAGGAAATGTAGCATTTACTGTCAGGATTGTTTGATTGTGGTCGACAACAAGCTGCACATTTAGTGAGTGGAACCCCTTTCTGTTACGAAACACCTCCGCGTTCTTTAAGGGTGCTTTCAGGGCAATGTGCATGCAGTCTATTGCTCCCTGTATCTTGGGGAAGTCTGCTATTCTCGAGAAACCCAAAGCCCTCTCTGTCTGTGCCTCCCTGGTCATTGGGAAGCTTCATAAGTCCATCATGCAAGCGTAAAGGGCTTCAGTCACCTGTCGAATGCAGCAGTGTGTAGTGGCTGAGAGATATGGCAGATGTTACCAGCTGGAGCCTGAAAAGATCCCGATGCATAGAAGGCTAGGGCAGCAGTAACCTTCACCTCAAAGGACAGTGCGGTTCTGATGGTGCTGGAAGGCTGCAGATCATCCTTGATGAGTTGACATTTCTCATCGATGATCTCCTTCCAGAATCGCAGCCTCCTAAGACAAGCATTTTCAGACAAGTTCAGGTAAGATTGCTTCTTACTTGGTTGGCTGTACGGTCTCCTCCTCTGTCTTCGTCTCCGTCTAAGCATTACTGTGCCACCTCTTCGATTGATCCTTTCAGTAACCAGTGTGTGAGCAGTTACAATTAAAGGCAGGGATAGCATAGGCCCCATATCACTATCGATAATTACTTTCACTAATTTTAATAATCTCTCTACTCTATACTCTCTAATCACTGTATCCTGCACTCTGTACTCTCTATGCTGTATACCAGTCAATTTGATAAGCCCCAACAATATCAGTAAATAACTTCACTATGTAAAAGCTATTTACAAAATAATTTCAATATATAAAACCTATTTACCACAAATAACTTGATAATACCTCTTTATATTCCCTGTCCCAATATTCTGAATACAATTATCTTTAAATTAACTCTCTAAATAACTCACAACTAAGCCTCCACCCTTCCTCCGAAATTCAAAATGGCGTCCCTAGTGCCCATTTTCTTCCCTTAGGCCCAGTAAAAGCAACTATTTCTCAGCACTTTTTTGGGCCTTGCATCGGCCCAGCAAAGTGCATGCCAGGTGCTGAAACTTGGGATGGGCCTTGTGTGGGTGATCATTTGGGCGATCATCTCGGCGATCAAAGTGGAAACTTAGGCACCTGTTTTGCCAGCGATGTTTTGGGCCTAGTTTCCACTTTTTGCTCAAAATGGGCGATCGAGGTCTGTTTTTGGTGACAGATGGGCCATAGATGGGCAATGTGAAGTGGAAAGTCTAGCCCCATGTGTTTTTGAGCTTGTACTGAAAACACAACACCCGCCAGAGCTGTGAGCCGAGAAGCTCGGGGGGGGGGGGGGGGGGGTGAAGGGTTAAAGTTTAAAACTAACTGTGTGAAAGCAGGGCAGTTGAAGAGATAAGTCAGGGAGTAGTGCTTGGACTTTTGAAGTACAGTCACTCTCATTTCATAGCCAATTGCAACAGCCAATTTGCACACAGCAAGGCCCCACAAACAGCAAACGGATAAATGACCAGATAATAAGAAAATAAGAAATAGGAGCAGGAATAGGCCATTCGGCCGCTTGAGTCTGCTCTACGAATCAATAAGATCATGGCTGATCTTCGACCTCAACTCCACTTTGCTGCACTATCCCCATTTTCCTTGATTCCTTAATATCCAAATATCTGTCGATCTCTATCTTGAATATACTCAACGAATGAGCCTCCAAAGTCCTCTTGGGGTAGAGAATCCAAAGATTCACCACCCTCTGAGTGAAGAAATTTCTCCTCATCTCAGATTAAATGGCCGACCCCTTATTCTGACCCGCAGTTGTAGACTCCCCAGCCAGGATAAACATCCTCCCTGCCTCTACCCTATCAAGCCCTGTAAAAGTTGTGTATGTTTCAATGAGATGACCTCTCATTCTTCTGAACGCTGGAGAAAATAGGCCTAGTCTACTCAATCCCCCTATCCCAGGGATCAGTCCGGTGAACCTTCGTTGCACTCCCTCTATAGCAAGCATATCCTTCCATAGGTAAGGAGACCAAAACTGTACACAATACTCCAGGTGTGGTCTCACCAGGGCCCTATATAATTGCAGCAAGACGTCTTTACTCTTATACACAAATCCTCTTGTAATAAAGGCCAACATACCATTTGCTTTCTTAATTGCTTGCTGTACCTGCATGTTAACTTTCAGTAATTCATGTAAAAGGACAACCAGGTCCCTCGGAACACTAACATTTCCCAATGTAGGGGACAGTAAGTTAGGGGGATAGATACTAACCTCTGCAGTCGAGATCATTAGTCCCGAAGACTGTGCTGCCTGCCCGGTGCCAGGGTTATGGACATCTCCTCTGGGCTGGAGAGGAACTTGGAGCGGGAGGGGAAAGATCCAGTTGTCATGGTCCACATAGGTACCAATGACATAGGTAAGACAAACATAGAGGATCTGCTGAGGGAGTATGAGCAGCTAGGGACTAAATTATAAAGCAGAACCACAAAGGTAATAATCCCTCGATTACTACCTGAGCCATGAGCAAATTTGCATAGTGTAAATAGGATCAGAGGAATGAACAAATGGCTCAAAGATTAGTGTGGGAGGAATGGGTTTCAATTCATGCGGCACTGGCACGAGTACTGGCATAGGAGGCAGCTGTTCCATCGGGACGGACTTCATTTGAACCAGGCTGGGGCCAGTGTCCTGGCAAATCGAATAACTAGGGCTGTAGATATGGATTTAAACTAAATAGTAGTGGGGGAGGGGGGGGGGAATCCGGTGAGCGGAAATTTAAAAAGTCAAAGAGAAAGGAGAAGGCAAAAGTGCAGGGTAGCGATACCGGTAATGATAGCCAAAGTATGGCAGGAAGGGACAGAGCATTTACACATAAGACAAAATTAAAAGTTCTAAACGCATGAAGCATTCGTAACAAGACAGATGAGTTGACGGCACAAATAGAAATAAATGGGTGTGATCTGATAGCCATTACAGAGACGTGGTTTCAAGGTAACCAAGGCTGTGAACTGAATATTCAGAGTTATTTGCCATTTTGTAAAGATAGGCAGAAAGGAAAAGGAAGTAGGGTAGCTCTGTTAATAAGAGTTGAGATCAGTGCAGTAGTGAGAAATGATACTGGTTTAGAAGATCAAGATGTAGAATCAGTTTGGGTGGAGCTAAGAAATAATCAGGGAAAGAAGTCACTGGTGGGAGTGGTCTACAGGCCCCCAAATAGTAGCCGCACTGTAGGACAGAGTCTAAATCAAGAAATAATGGAGGCTTGTAAGAAAGTTACAGCAATAATCATGAGCAAGTTTAATCTTCATATTGATTGGACAAATCAAATTGGTAAAGGTAGCCTTAAGGATGAGTTCACAGAGTGTAGGCGGGATGGTTTCTTGGAACAGTACATTGTAGAACCAACCAGGAAGCAGACTATTTTAAACCTGGCTATGTGTAACGAGTCGGGATTAATTAATGAAGTGTGAAGCATACTCTTGGGAAGAGTGATCATAGCATGGTAGAATTTCAAATTCAGTTTGAGGGTGAGAAAGCTGGGTCTCAAACTAATGTCTTGAACTTAAATAAGGGTAATTTACAAAAGCATGAAGGCAGAGTTAGTTAAAGTGGACTGGGATAGTATATTAAAGGGTAAGACTGTAGAAAAGCAGTGGCAAACATTTAAGGAGATATTTCATACCTCTCAGCAAAGATATTCCAGTGAAAAACAAAGATGCAAAGAAGGTTGAATCATCACTGGCTAAGGAAGTAAAGGATGGTATCAAATTGCAAACAAAGGCATACAATGTTGCGAAGAACAGTGGAAGGCCAGAGGATTGGGAAATTTTTAGAAAACAGCAAAGGACAACTAAAAAAATGATAAAGACAGAGAAGATAGCATATGAGAGTAAACTAGCAAGAAATATTAAAACAGACAGTAAGAGCATCTACAGGTATATAAAAAGGAAGTGAACAGCTAAAGTAAACATGGGTTCCTTAGAGGATGAGACTGGGAAATTAATAATGGGAAGCAGGCAAGCAGGGTATTGGCGGAGACTTTGAACAAATATTTTGTATCTTCACGATAGAAGACAATAAAAACATCCCAATAATTGTTGGGGGAGGGAGACTTAAAACAATCACTATCACTAGAGATAAAGTACCAGGAAAACTAATAGGGTTGATGGCTTACATCCTAGGGTCTTAAAAGAAGTGGCTGAAGAGATAGTGGATGCATTAGTTGCAATCTACCAAAATTCCATGGATTCTGGAGAGATCCCAGCAGAATGCAAAAACGCAAATGTAAGCCCCTATTTAAGAAAGGAAGGAGACAAAAAGCAGGAAACTACAGACCAGTTAGCCTAACATCTATCATTGGGAAAATGTTGGAGTCCATCAATAAGGAGTAGTAGCACGACATTTAGAAAATCATAATGCAGTCAAGCAGAGTCAGCATGGTTCTATGAAAGGGAAATCAAGTTTGACAAATTTGCTAGAGTTCTTTGAGGATATAACTAGCAGTGTGAATAAAGGGGAACCAATAGATGTCGTGCATTTGGATTTCCAGAAAGCATTCGATAAGGTGTCACATAAAAGGTTACTGCACAAGATAAGAGCTCACGGGGTTGGGGGTAACATACTCGCATGGATAACAGATTGGCTAACTAACAGAAAACATAGAGTTGGGATAAATGGGTCATTTTCAGGTTCGCAAACTGTAACTAGTGGTCAAGGATCAGTGCTGGGGCCTCAGCTATTTACAATTTATATTAATGACTTAGATGAAGGGAACAAGTGTAGCCAAATTTCCTGATGATACAAAGATAGGTGGAAAAGCAAGTTGTGAGGAGGACGCAAAGAATCTACAAAGGGATATAGATAGGCTCCATGAGTCGGCAAAAATTTGGCAGATGGAGTATAATGTGGGAAAATGTGAGGTTATCCACTTTGGTAGGAAAAATAAAAAAGCTAATTATTATTTAAATGGGGAGAGATTACAAAATGCTGTAGTACAGAGGGATCTGGGGGTTCTTGTACATGAAACACAAAAAGTTATCATGCAGGTACAGCAAGGAATCAGGAAGGCAAATGGAATGTTGGCCTTTATTGCAAGGGGGATGGAGTATAAAAGTAGGGAAGTCCTGCTACAACTGTACAGGGCATTGGTGAGACCACACCTAGAGTACTGCGTTTTTGTCTCCTCATTTAAGGAAGGATAAACTTGCATTGGAGGCAGTTCAGAGAAGGTTCATAAGATTGATTCCTGAGAGGAAGGGGTTGTCATATAAAAAAAGGTTGGGCCTATACTTATTGGAGTTTAGAAGAATGAGAGGTGAAATATATAAGATTCTGAGGGGGCTTGACAGTGTAGATGCAGAGAGGATGTTTGTTCTGATGGGGGAATCTAGAACTAGGGGACATAGTTTCAGAATAAGGGGTCGCCCATTCAAGACAGAAATAAGGAGGAATTTCTTCTCACAGAGGGTCGTGAATCTTCAGAATTCTTTACTCAAGGGTGCTCTGGAGGCTGAATAAGGGAATCAAGGGTTATGGGGAGCGGGAAGGGAAATGGAGTTGTGGCCAGAATCAGATCAGCCATGATCTTATTGAATGGCAGTGCAGGCTCGAGGGGCCAGATGGCCTACTCCTGCTCCTATTTCATATGTTCTTATGTAAACTCTCAACATTTAAAAAATACGCTGCTTTTCTATTTTTCCTGCAAAAGTGGATAACTTCACACATCTACATTATATTCCATTTGCCATGTTCTTGTCCACTCACTTAGCCTGTCTGTATCCCCTTGAAGCCTCTTTGCATCCTCCTCACAACTTACACTCCCAGCTAGCTTTGTATCATCAGTAAACTTGGATCATTTGTATTTGATTCCCTCATCCAAATCATTGATATAGATTGTGAATAGCTGAGGCCCAAGCACTAGTTTCAGCCGACCAACCAAAAAATTACAGTTTATACCGAGTCTCTGTTTTCTGTTCGTTAATCAATCCTCAATATATTACTGAGTAATAAGGTTCCCCCTTATCTATTCTGCTAACTACAACTTCAAAAAACTCGAACAGAATTTGTCAAACATGATTTCCCTTTCATCCATTCGAGTTGACTCTGCCAAATCTTATTATTATTTTCAAAGTACTTTGTTATCACGTCCTCATTGATAGATTCTGGGATGAAGGCCAGAACATTGCCGCTGGAATGGAGGCCAGGACACCGCCTGTGGAGTGAAGGCCAGGACGCCGCTGGTGGAGTGAAGGCCTGAACATTGCCGGAGGGTTGAAGGCCCGAACGTTACTGCTGGGAAGGCTCGTGCGTGAGGGCAAGGACCTAATCAACATCCGGACCGGGGTCAAGCAAGGCTGCGTCATCGCGCTAACCCACTTCTCGATCTTCCTCGCTGCAATGCTCCACCTTACACTCAACAATCTCCCCGCTGGAGTGAAACTAAACTACAGAACCAGTGGGAACCTGTTCAACTTTTGTCGCCTCCAGGCCAGATCCAAGACCGTCCCATCCTCTGTCGTCGAACTACAGTACACGGACGACGCCTGCGTCTGCGCACATTCAGAGGTGGAACTCCAAGTCATCGTCAACATCTTCACCGAGGCATACAAAAGCATAGACCTTACACTAAACATCCATAAGACAAAGTCCTCCACCAACCTGACCCCGCCACACAGCACTGCCCCCCAGTCATCAAGACCCACGGCATGGCCCTGGACAATGTGGACCACTTTCCATACCTCAGGAGCCTATTATCAGCAAGGGCAGACAACGACACCGGCGACGTTTGGGCCTTCAACCCTCTGGCAACGTTCGGGCCTTCCTTCCACCGGCCGACTGAGAAAGAGAGTGTTCAAAGATCAGGCCCTCAACTCTGGCACCAAGCTTATGGTCTACAGGGCTGTGGTAATACCCACCCTCGTGTATGGCTCAGAGACGTGGACCATGTACAGTAGACACCTCAAATCACTGGAGAAATACCACCAGCGATGCCTCCGCAAGATCCTGCAAATCCCCTGGGAGGACAGACGCACCAACGTCAGTGTTCTCGATCAGGCCAACATCCCAAGCATCGAAGCACTGATCACACTCCATTGGGCAGGCCACATTGTTCGCATGCCCGACACGAGACTCCCAAAGCAAGTGCTCTACTTGGAACTCCTACATGGCAAGTGAGCCCCAGGTGGACAGAGGAAACATTTGAAGGATACCCTCAAAGCCTCCTTGATAAAGTCCAACATCCCACCGTCACCTGGGAGTCCTTGTCCAAAGACCACCCTAAGTGGAGGAAGAGCATCCGGGAGGGTGCTGAGCACCTCGAGTCTCGTCACTGAGAGCATGCAGAAAACAAGCGCAGGCAGTGGAAGGAGCGTGCAGCAAACCAGACTCCCCACCTACCCTTTCCTCCAACGACTGTCTGTCCCAACTGCAACAGAGACTAATTCCCATATTGGACTGTTCAGTCACCTGAGAACTCACTTTTGGAGTGGAAGCAAGTCTTCCTTGATTTCGAGGGACTGCCTATGATGATGATATATTCTAGCATTTCTCATACTACTGAAGTCAGGCTAATGGGTCAGTAGTTTCCCGTTTTCTCTCTCTCTCCTTTCTTAAACAGTGGGGTTACATTTGCTACCTTCCAATCTACGGGAACTGATCTAGAATCTATGCAATTTTGGAAGATGACAATCAATGCACCCACTATCTCTATAGCCACCTCTTTCAAAATCCTAGGAAGTCGGCCATCAGGTCCAGAGGATTTATTGGCTTGCAGTCCCATTAATTTCTCCAGGACTAATAACAAGTTCTTTCAGTTCCTCATTCTTGCTAGACCCTTGGTTCTCCACTATTTCCTGGAAGTTTTTTGCATTTTCTTCCAGGAAGACAGACACAAAGTATTTGTTTAATTTCTCTGCCATTTTCTTATTCCCCATTATAATTTCTCCTGTCTCAGTCTGTAAAAGACCCACATTTACTTTTGCTAATCTTTTCATTTTTAACATACCTATCGAAGCTTTTACAGTCTGTTTTTATATCTCTTGCTAGTTTACTCTGATATTCTATTTTCCCTCTCCTAATCAATTTCTTGATCCTAATTTGCTGAAATATAAAATCCTCCAATCCCCAGGCTTACTATTCTTTTTGGCAACATTATAAGCCTCTTTCTTTGATCTAATACTAGTTTTAACTTCTTTTGTTAGCCATGGTTGGACCACATTTCCTGTGGGGTTTTTGTGTCTTAAAGGAATGTATATTTGTTGTAAATGATCTATTCATTCTTTAAATGCTAGCCATTGTTTGTCCACCATCATACCTTTTAATGTAGCTTCCCAATCTACCTTAGCCAACTCGCCCCTCATGCCTACATGGTTTGCTTAGTTAGATTTACAATGACTGTTTGGGGGTCTATAAACAACCCCCACCAAGTTTCAGGCAGCATCTGTGGAGAGAAAAACAGAGGTAACGTTTCAGGTCGATGATGAAGGGTCATCGACCTGAAAGGTTAACTCTATTTTTCTCTCCACAGATGCTGCCTGACCCGTTGAGATTTCGAGCATTTTCTGTTTTTATTGCAGATTCCAGCATCCGCAGTATTTTGCTTTTGCCCCACCAATGTTTTCTGCCCCTTGGTAATTCTTAGCTCCACTCAAACTGATTCTACTTCTTGGTTTTCGGAGCTGAGATCCTTTCTTTCGACTGTCTTTATCCCATCCTTTATCATCAGGGCTAACCGTTCTCCTTTTCTAATTTACCTATCTTTTCTAAAAGTTAAATATCTGGGAATATCTTCTTCACAACTTTGGACAGTTTGCAACCATGTCTCCGTAATGGCTATCAGATCAAACCTATTCATTTCTATCTGCGCTATTAATTCATTTATTTTGCTGCAAATGCTTCGCGTATTCAGATGTAGTACCTTTAGCTTTCACTTATTTCCATTTTCCCTGAGATCATCATCATATCATCATAGGCATTCCTTCGGAATCGAAGAAGACTTGCTTCCACTCTTAAAATGAGTCCTTAGATGGCTGAACAGTCCAATACGAGAACCACAGTCCCTGTCACAAGTGGGACAGATAGTCGCTGAGGGAAAGGGTGGGTGGGACAGGTTGGCCACACGCTCTTTCTGCTGCCTGCGTTTGATTTCTGCATACTCTCGGTGATGAGACACGAGGTGCTCAGTGCCCTCCCGGATGCACTTCCTCCACTTAGGGCGGTCTTCGGCCAGGGACTCCCAGGTGTCAGTGGGGATGTTGCACTTTTTCAGGGAGGCTTTTAGGGTGTTCCGATAACATTTCCTCTGCCCACCATTGGCTTGTTTGCCATGAAGGAGTTCCGAGTAGAGCGCTTGCTTTCGGAGTCTCGTGTCTGGCATGTGAACGATGTGGCCTGCCCTGTGGAGCTGATCAAGTGTGGTCAGTGTTTCAATGCTAGGGATGTTGGCCTGGTCGAGGACACTAATGTTGGTGCATCCCAGAGGACTTGTAGGATCTTGCGGAGGCATCGTTGGTGGTATTTCTCCAGCGACCTGCGGTGTCAACTGTACAAGGTCCATGTCTCTGAGCCAGACAGGAGGGCAGGTGTTACTACAGCCCTGTAGACCATGGGCTTGGTCTTCAAACACTCTTTTCCGCAGGCGGCCAAAGGCTGCACTGGCGCACTGGAGGCGGTGTTGAATCTCGTCGTCAATGTCTGTTCTTATTGATAAGAGGCTCCCGAAGTATGGGAAATGGTCCACGTTGTCTGCGCCGTGGATATTGATGACTCAGGGGGGCAGTGCTGTACGGCGAGGACAGGCTGGTGGTGGACATAGAAACATAGAAAATAGGTGCAGGAGTAGGCCATTCGGCCCTTCTAGCCTGCACCGCCATTCAATGAGTTCATGGCTGAACATGCAACTTCAGTACCACATTCCTGCTTTCTCGCCATACCTCTTGATCCCCCTAGTAGTAAGGAATTCATCTTTTTGAATATATTTAGTGAATTGGCCTCAACAACTTTCTGTGGTAGAGAATCCCACAGGTTCACCACTCTCTGGGTGAAGAAGTTTCTCCTCATCTCGGTCCTAAATGGCTTACCCCTTATCCATAGACTGTGACCCCTGGTTCTGGACTTCCCCAACATTGGGAACATTCTTCCTGCATCTAACCTGTCTAAACCCGTCAGAATTTTAAATGTTTCTATGAGGTCCCCTCTCATTCTTCTGAACTCCAGTGAATACAAGCCCTGTTGATCCAGTCTTTCTTGATAGGTCAGTCCCGCCATCCCGGGAATCAGTCTGGTGAACCTTCGCTGCACTCCCTCAATAGCAAGAATGTCCTTCCTCAAGTTAGGAGACCAAAACTGTACACAATACTCCAGGTGTGGCCTCAACAAGGCCCTATACAACTGTAGCAACACCTCCCTGCCCCTGTACTCAAATCCCCTCGCTAAGAAGGCCAACATGCCATTTGCTTTCTTAACCGCCTGCTGTACCTGCATGCCAACCTTCAATGACTGATGTACCATGACACCCAGATCTCGTTGCACCTCCCCTTTTCCTAATCTGTCACCATTCAGATAATAGTCTGTCTCTCTGTTTTTACCACCAAAGTGGATAACCTCACATTTATCCACATTATACTTCATCTGCCATGCATTTGCCCACTCACCTAATCTATCCAAGTCACTCTGCAGCCTCAAAGCATCCTCCTCGCAGCTCACACTGCCACCCAACTTAGTGTCATCCGCAAATTTGGAGATACTATATTTAACCCCCTTGTCTAAATCATTAATGTACAGTGTAAACAGCTGGGACCCCAGCACAAAACCTTGCGGTACCCCACTAGTCACTGCCTGCCAATCTGAAAAGTACCCATTTACTCCTACTCTTTGCTTCCTGTCTGACAACTAGTTCTCAATCCATGTCAGCACACTACCCCCAATCCCATGTGCTTTAATTTGCACATTAATCTCTTGTGTGGGACCTTGTCGAAAGCCTTCTGAAAGTCCAAATATACCACATCAACTGGTTCTCCCTTGTCCACTCGACTGGAAACATCCTCAAAAAATTCCAGAAGATTTGTCAAGCATGATTTCCCTTTCATAATTGCTAATTAATGCTCTTTCATTACACAACACCCAGTCTAAGATGGGTTACATTGGCTATCCTCCACTCGATAGGAACTGATCCAGAGTCAATGGAATGTTGGAAAATGACTGTCAATGCATCCGCTATTTCCAAGGCCACCTCCTTAAGTACTCTGGGATGCAGTCCATCAGGTCCTGGAGATTTATCGGCCTTCAATCCCATCAATTTCCCCAACACAAGTTCCCGACTAATAAGGATTTCCCTCAGTTCCTCCTCCTTACTAGACCCTCTGACCCCTTTTATATCCGGAAGGTTGTTTGTGTCCTCCTTAGTGAATACCGAACCAAAGTACTTATTCAATTGGTCTGCCATTTCTTTGTTCCCCGTTATGACTTCCCCTGATTCTGACTGCAGGGGACCTACGTTTGTCTTTACTAACCTTTTTCTCTTTACATATCGATAGAAACTTTTGCAATCCGTCTTAATGTTCCCTGCAAGCTTCTTCTCATACTCCATTTTCCCTGCCCTAATCAAACCCTTTGTCATCCTCTGCTGAGTTCTAAATTTCTCCCAGTCCCCGGGTTCGCTGCTATTTCTGGCCAATTTGTATGCCACTTCCTTGGCTTTAATACTATCCCTGATTTCCCTTGATAGCCACGGTTGATCCACCTTCCCTTTTTTATTTTTACGCCAGACAGGAATGTACAATTGTTGTAGTTCATCCATGCGGTCTCTAAATGCCTGCCATTGCCCATCCACAGTCAACCCCTTAAGTATCATTCGCCAATCTATCCTAGCCAATTCATGCCTCATACCTTCAAAGTTACACTTCTTTAAGTTCTGGACCATGGTCTCTGAATTAACTGTTTCATTCTCGATCCTAATGCAGAATTCCACCATATTATGGTCACTCTTCCCCAAGGGGCCTCGCACAATGAGATTGCTAATTAATCCTCTCTCATTACACAACACCCAGTCTAAGATGGCCTCCCCCCTAGTTGGTTCCTCGACATATTGGTCTAGAAAACCATCCCTTATGCACTCCAGGAAATCCTCCTCCACCGTATTGCTTCCAGTTTGGTTAGCCCAATCTATCTGCATATTAAAGTCACCCATTATAACTGCTGCACCTTTATTGCATGCACCCCTAATTTCCTGTTTGATGCCCTCCCCAATATCACCACTGCTGTTTGGAGGTCTGTACACAACTCCCACTAACATTTTTTGCCCTTTGGTGTTCTGCAGCTCTACCCATATAGATTCCACATCATCCAAGCTAATGTCCTTCCTAACTATTGCATTAATCTCCTCCTTAACCAGCAATGCTACCCCACCTCCTTTTCCTTTTATTCTATCCTTCCTGAATGTTGAATACCCCTGGATGTTGAGTTCCCAGCCCTGATCATCCTGGAGCCATGTCTCTGTAATCCCAATCACATCATATTTGTTAACATCTATTTGCACAGTTAATTCATCCATCTTATTACGGATACTCCTTGCATTAAGACACAAAGCCTTCAGGCTTGTTTTTTTAACACCCTTTGTCCTTTTAGAATTTTGCTGTACAGTGGCCCTTTTTGTTATTTGCCTTGGGTTTCTCTGCCCTCCACTTTTCCTCATCTCCTTTCTGTCTTTTGCTTTTGTCTCCTTTTTGTTTCCCTCTGTCTCCCTGCATTGGTTCCCATCCCCCTGCCATATTAGTTTAACTCCTCCTCAACAGCACTAGCAAACATTCCCCCTAGGACATTGGTTCCCGTCCTGCCCAGGTGCAGACCTTCCGGTTTGTACTGGTCCCACCTCCCCCAGAACCGGTTC
The DNA here is from genome assembly GCF_044704955.1 of Pristiophorus japonicus. Taxonomy (NCBI): domain Eukaryota; kingdom Metazoa; phylum Chordata; class Chondrichthyes; family Pristiophoridae; genus Pristiophorus; species Pristiophorus japonicus. The sequence continues at coordinate 105,209,259 of NC_091982.1, forward strand.
CAATGCCCGAGGAATTTAAATCTCTCCCTGCTGCACCACTGCTCAAGCCACGTATTCATCTGCGCTATCCTGCAATTCCTACTCTGACTAGCACGTGGCACTGGTAGCAATCCCGAGATTACTACTTTTGAGGTCCTACTTTTTAATTTAGCTCCTAGCTCCTTAAATTCTTTTCGTAGGACCTCATCCCTTTTTTTACCTATGTCGTTGGTACCAATGTGCACCACGACAACTGGCTTCTCTCCCTCCCTTTTTAGAATGTCCTGCACCCGCTCCGAGACATCCTTGACCCTTGCACCAGGGAGGCAACATACCATCCTGGAGTCTCTGTTGCGGCCGCAGAAACGCCTATCTATTCCCCTTATAAAGGACCTTTGTCTTACGGATGTTTAGCGTAAGGCCCATGCTTTCATATGCCTCAATAAATACGTCGACTCTGTCCTGGAGTTCAGCCTCTGAATGTGCGCAGACGCAGGCGTCGTCCGCATACTGTAGCTCGACGACAGAAGTTGGGGTGGTCTTGGACCTGGCCTAGAGTTTGAACAGCTTCCCACTGGTTCTATAGTTTAGTTCCACTCCAGCGGGGAGCTTGTTGACTGTGAGTTGGAGCTTGGCAGCGAGGAAGATTGAGAAGAGGGTTGGGGCGATGACACAGCCCTGTTTGACCCCAGTCCGGACATGGATTGAGTCTGTAATGGATCCGCTGGTAAGGATTACGGCATGCATGTCGTCGTGGAGCAGGCGGAGGATGGTGATGAACTTTGGGGGCATCCAAAATGGAGGAGGACGTTCCATAGACCCTCGTGATTGACAGTGTCAAAGGCCTTTGTGAGGTCGAAGAAGGCCATGTATAAGGGCTGGCTCTGTTCCCTGCATTTTTCCTGCAGCAGTCGCGCTGCAAAAATCATGTCCATTTTGCCCCATAGGGGACGAAATCCGCAATGTGACTCCGGGAGGAGCTCCCCAGCCACAGGGAGAAGACGGTTGAGGAGGACTCGAGCGATGACTTTCCCAGTGGCTGATAACAGGGAGATTCCTCTGTAGTTGCTGCAGTCAGACTTGTCCCCTTTTTTAAAGATGGCCACGATCACTGCAGCTCTGAGATTTCCTGGCATGCTCTCCTCCCTCCAGATGAGAGAGATGAGGTCATGTATTCGCGCCAACAGTGCCTGATATCACCTTATTCACTGATGCCTTATTACATTTATTACTCACTCTGTCCCTTCCTGACCCACTCTGCTGATTTTTACACAAAGCTCTACTCTGCTCGAGAGCCTTAACATTTCTCTTGCTGTTTTAAATTTACTTTTTCCTGAATCCTCCCATGCCCCCTTCACTAGCTTAAAGCCCTGTCTACTGCCCTATATTCGGTTCGCCAGAATACTGGTCCCAGCCCGGTTTAAGTGGAGCCCGTTGTAAGAATAAAAGTGTATGCTAATGATAGAATTGATATGGGATGTATGTAATAAAGGTGAATTTGGTGTGTATGTATAAATGTCTAAAGTGCAGTTTACACATATGGGCTGCACTTTGAACTCAAGAGCACAAAATGGATACATCAAGTTCAAGTCCCCTCTTAGTGGGCGGAGCTTAAGGAACAAAGGAACATGACTCTCAGGGTAAACAAATCCATCTAAACTCACTAAACTATCAGCATCACAGGCAGTGCCTCGGAATCGAGGAACACTTGCTTCCATTCTTTGTCCAGGGCCGCACCGTGGATCTTGATGACTGGGGGGCAGTACTGTGCGGCGGGACAGGCTGGTGGAGGACCTTTGTCTTACTGATGTTTAGCGTAAGGCCCAAAAGGAACATGACTTTCAGGGTAAACAAATCCATCTAAACTCACTAAACTAACAGAACCATTAAAAGGTGTTAATAGGAAAACTATTAACTTCATCAAGAAACGGCACCAGTTTCTGCAGACAGTCACATGTGTGAGGAAAGTCAATAAGGAACTGACATAAAACTAAGACCCAATCCTGGGGCTTTACCAACTTATACTAAGAGACAATGGACTTAAAAAGATATAAAAAAGGAACCCCAAAGCCTGCTCTCTTTCTCTTTATGACCTTGCGGCAAAGCAGGAAGCCTCCCTCTACAGAACCAGAGCAAGAAGCAAGGAAGAAGACCGCGAGATTTGCTTGACTCAGAGGGAAGTATATGTCTGTTTAAATCTCTAACTCATTGGGCTCAATTTTAGCCAATGCCGTTTTTTGGCATATTGCAAGAGTCTCACACCCGTTTTCTTTAGCCCCGACTACTCCAAAAAAATAACTTGAAAGTTTCCCCATTCTATTTTTTGAAATTGCCGCCTTTAGCTTCGGAGGGTGGAGCCGAATGTCTGCGCCGAAAAAACGATGCCCCCGCCCCCGCTTCTGGGAATGCGCAAAAAAAGGATGTTTTTTTACGTGACTGCTATGGGCGTGCATGCCCAGTACACCTCCGATCTGCATTCGGCCATTTGTAAAGAACCAGTTGTGTGTGAGAACTTTAATTCTCAGTGGAAAAATCGAAGCCGCAATACAATATGCAACGCAGCTCAAGGACCAAGAATTTCTCACAGGATGAAGTGGAGGCACTAGTTTCTGTAATTGAGGTCAGATGGCACAAGCTGGTCACCAGCAAAGATCACATAAAAGTTTCAACAAAAGAAATGAAGAAACGCTGGAACCAACTTGCAGAAGATTACTGTGCAATGGTGACCACCCCGAGGTCTGGAGGCCAGTACAAAAAGAAATGGCAGAACCTTGGTCAAGTAGCTAGTGCAAGTAATATTTTCATTTATTCATTGGAATTGCAATTGTAAATGTGACCATCTGTATATGTCTCACTCAGCAGAAAGACACACTCTCTAAGAAGTTATATTTTCATCTTTGTAGAGGAAGGTGGCACACAACAAAAGGGAAAGAACTTGAACAGGAGGAGGCCTGGAAAATCTACACCCACTAACACCCTTGGAAGACATGGTTGCTGCTTTGATGGGTCCTGCCTGGAGAAAAGCAACCACCACTGCACAAGCTGGGCCCACACTCGAGGGAGAGGGTAGGTCTTGCAAATTCCACAGTCTAGCTTTGCTAAATGTTAAGTACTGCGCGGGCTAGCCATGCTTCGGTTCATGCGGATGTCTCCATCAGCTACGCTTCGGTTGATGCAATGAGCTATCATTCATCGTGGTCCTTCAAATGAGCCTGTTGCCTGCGCTGTGTGAGCCTACTCATGCCACCCTGCCCCATCCTCTGCTGCTAACCACTTGTCTGGGTTCTGTTATATTTTGCAGAACTATGGGGCCAACCCTGATGAGGCGAGGCCAATGCATAAGATTCAGACGCGGACGAGCCTGAAGAGGAGAACATCTTCCAATCCCACCTTCCAGACCAAGAGCATGGGGGGGGGGGGGAGGGGGAGGGGCAAGGGGAGGGGATGGATGAAGCCCCCAATCATACTCACTCTGGTGGAGGTGCAGGTGCCACCCATTAAGGTGCTAGGCTCTTTCCTGAGTGGTACAAGTGTTGGGAATTCTATGGTTTTTCACAGTCCGAGGCTGGGGGTCCCAGTGGGGTGCAACGAGGCACACCCAGGGCCCCACCGTCCAAGGCTGCGGGTCCCAGTGGGGTGCAGCGAGCCATACCCAGCGTGAGGAGGGGAAGGAGAGCTCGACCGCTCTCCTGAGGTGCAGGATCTAACAGATGTGGTTCAAATGATGGAAATGAGCGCGGAGAGCATTGACCTTACACAATCACTCCTGGACACCATCAGTGGGGTGGGTGATGAGGTATCGGAACTGTCGGGAGAAGTAACAACACTCTCTCGAGAAACGGGAACACTGTCCGGGTACATGAGGGAGGAAATGTTGCAGGTAGTTGAGACACTATTGGTGAACATGAGAGAGGGAATGTTGTAGGTAGTTGAGACACTGTCAGAGCACATGAGGGAGGAAATGTCGGAGGTAGCTGCTCCAAAAAGGGAACACGCTCAGACCCCGTGGCCAGTGACCAGTGGATGTGGTGTATTTGGACTTTCAAAAGGCTTTTGACAAGGTCCCACACAAGAGATTAGTGTTCATGGTATTGAGGATAATGTATTGACATGGATAGAAAACTGGTTGGTAGACAGGAAGAAGAGAGTCGGAATAAATGGGTCCTTTTCAGAATTGCAGGCAGTGACCAGTGTGGTGCCACAGGGTTCAGTGCTGGGACCCCAGCTATTTACAATATACATCAATGATTTAGATGAAGGAATTAAATGTAATATCTCCAAGTTTGCAGATGACACGAAGCTGGGTGGTGGTGTGAGCTGTGAAGAGGATGCTAAGAGGCTGCAGGGTGACTTGGATAGGTTAGGTGAGTGGGCAATTGCATAGCAGATGCAGTATAATGTGGATAAATGTGAGGTTATCCACTTTGGTGGCAAAAACAGGAAGACAGAATATTATCTGAATGGTGACAGATTAGGAAAAGAGGAGGTGCAACGAGACCTGGGTGTCATGGTACATCAGTCATTGAAGGTTGGCATGCAGGTACAGCAGGCGGTGAAGAAGGCAAATGGCATGTTGACCTTCATAGCGAGGGGATTTGCGTATAGGAGCAGGGAGGTCTTACTGCAGTTGTACAGAGTCTTGGTGAGGCGTCACCTGGAATATTGTGTTCAGTTTTGGTCTCCTAATCTGAGAAAGGACATTCTTACTATTGAGCGAGTACAGCAAAGTTTCACCAGACCGATTCCCGGGATGACTTAAGAGGAGAGACTGGATCAACTGGGCTTGTATCCACTGGAATTTAGAAGAATGAGAGGGGATCTCATAGAAACATATAAAATTCTGACGGGATTGGACAGGTTAGAGGCAGGAAGAATATTCCCATTGCTGGGGAGTTCCAGAACCAGGGGTCACAGTGTAAGAATTAGGACCGAGATGAGGAGAAACTTCTTCACTCAAGAGAATGGTTAACCTGTAGAATTCTCTACTGCAGAAAGTTGTTGAGGCCAGTTCGTTAGATATATTCAGAAGGGAGTTAGATATGGCCCTTACGGCCAAAGGGATCAAGGGCTATGGAGAGAAAGCAGGAAAGGGGTACTGAGGTTGAATGATCAGCCATGATCTTATTGAATGGTGGTGCAGGCTCGAAGGGCTGAATGGCCTGCTCCTGCACCTAATTTCTATGTTTCTATGTGACAGAATCAACTGCCACTCCCACTCCAATCCCCAGACCAGCCTCTGCAGAGGCCCAAGTCGGGCCTTCCACATTACCGCCTGCCCATGCCCCCCATCAAGAAGTGCGCATTACCCAAGATGCTCAAAAGAATAAGAGTGATATCAACCCGAGAAATGCTGCGCCACTGCCTGCTGTCAGGGGTGGAATCAACAAGACCAAGCGCAGCGGGCGGTCTTAGAATACGGTGCAGGAGAGATGGGTGCAGCCTTTCTTTGCTGTTGTTGTAGTTGTCATTAGTATTACAGTCAAGGCCACCAAACGCCCAAGCCCCCACCCCACCCCTGGCCAAGAACGGGGAAACACTCATCAAGGACACCAAGTCTGTCAGGGCCCGCTGGAAGGAGCACTTTGAAGATCTCCTCAATCAAGACTCTGCCTTTGACTCGAATGTTCTCAACTCCATCCCAGAGCATGCTACCTGCCACCACCTCAGTGAAACCCCAACGTTGCATGAGTTAGGCAAAGCCAAAAAACAGCTCAAGAATAACAAGGCTACAGGTGCGGATGGAATTCCTGCTGAGGCGCTAAAGTATGATGGAGAGGCACAGTCGGCGCGGATACATGACCTCAGCTCCCTCATTTGGAGGGAGGAGATCATGCCGGGAGATCACAGAGATGCAGTGATCATGACCATCTTTAAAAAGGTGGACAAGTCTGACTGCAGCAACTACAGGGGAATCTCCCTGCTATCAGCCACTGGGAAGGTTGTCGCTAGAGTTCACCTCAACCGTCTTCTCCCTGTGGTCGAGGAGCTCCTCCCGGAATCACAATGCGGATTTCGTCTCCTACGGGGCACAACAGACATGATCTTTGCAGTGCAACAGCTGCAGGAAAAATGCAGGGAGCAGCACCAGCCCTTATATATGGCTTTTTTCGATCTTACAAAGGCTTTTGACACTGTCAACCGTGAGGGCTTATGGAGCTACCTCCTCCGTTTTGGATCCCCCAAAAGTTGGTCAACATCCTTCGCCTGCTACACGACGACATGCAGGCTGTGATCCTTACCAGAGGTTCCATTGCAGACCCAATCCACGTCCGGACCGGGGTCAAACAGGGCCGCGTCATCACTCCAACCCTCTTCTCAATCCTCCTCGCTGCCATGTTCCACCTCACAGTCAACAAGCTCCTCGCTGGAGTGGAACTAAACTACAGAACCAGTGGGAAGCTGTTTAACCTACGCTGCCTGCAGGCCAGGTCCAAGATCACCCCAACCTCTGTCGTTGAGCTGCAGTACGCCGAAGATGCCTGCGTCTGCACACATTCTGAGGCTGGACTCCAGGATATAGTCGATGTATTCACCGAGGCATATGAAAGCATAGGCCTTACGCTTAACATCTGTAAGACAAAAGTCCTCCACCAGCCTGTCCTCGCCACACAGCACTGCCCCCCTGTCATCAAGATTCACGGCATGGCCTTCGACAACGTGGACCACTTCCCATACCTCGGGAGCCTTTTATCAACAAAGTCAGACATTGATGCGGAGATTCAACATCGTCTCCAGTGCGCCAGTGCAGCCTTTGGCCGCCTGAGGAAAAGAGTGTTCAACGACCAGGCCCTCAAATCTACCACCAAGCTCATGGTCTACAGGGTTGTAGTAACACCCGCCCTCCTGTATGGATCAGAGGCATGGACGATGTACAGAAGGCACCTCAAGTCGCTCGAGATATATCACCAACGATATCTCCGCAAGATCCTGCAAATCCCCTGGGAGGACAGGCGCACCAACATCAGTGTCCTCGCCCAGGCTAACATCCACAGCATTGAAACACTGACCACACTCGATCAGCTTTGCAGGGCAGGCCATATAGTTCGCATGCCAGACACAAGGCTCCCTAAGCAATTGCTCTATGCGGATCTCCTTCACGGTAAACGAGCCAAAAGGTTGGCAGCGGAAATGTTACAAGGACACCCTCAAAGCCTCACTGGTAAAGTGCGACATCACCACTGACACCTGGGAGTTCCTGGCCGAAGACCCCCCTAGGTGGAGAAAGTGCATCCAGGAGGGCATTGAGCTCTTCGAATCTCAATGCCACGAGCGTGAAGAGGTCAGGCGCGGGCAGCAGAAGGAGCGTGCGGCAAATCAATCCCACCCCTCCCTTCCCCCAACGAATGTCTGTCCCACCTGTGACAGGGTCTGTGGCTCTCGCATTGGATTGTTCAGCCACCAAAAGACTCACTTTAGGAGTGGATGCAAGTCTGCCTTGATTTCGAGGGACTGCCTATAATGATTGTTGTAACTGTTGTAACTGTTCTCAAATCCAAAGTTTTTTGTAAGTTATGTAAATTTGCAAGTTTAAAAGTTTGTAAGTGATCTTAAAGTTTTTAAGTGATCTCAGAGTTTGTTAGTGATCTTAAAATTTGAAAGTAATCTTAAAGTTTGTAAGTGATCTTAACTGAAAACGTTATAGTTTGATACAAGAATATTTTATGGTAAAGTTAAGTACAAACAAGTGTTAAACTTTTGAATAAAATATATTTTAAATTATAACTGATTAATTTCCATTATTTGTTCCATTATTTAAACAACATTTTGAACTAAAGGATCATTTCCATTATTTGTTCCATTAACACAACACAACATTACGGAACAGGTCCAAACAGTAAACATGGTCCATTTGGAATAGTTGCCGCTGAGCCTTCAGGCAGCAAAGTATTCACGGATGAGCTGCTGGCGTAAGGCTCGAGCAATCATTAAAGGGGCATGAAGGCCCGCCCTCCTCCGCCGTTGTGCTCCAGGTTCAGGTAGTTGCATGGCTTCCTCATCTTCCTCCTCATCATCAGCCACTCTCACCTCAGGTGGGTCTTCTACTACCAGCTGCTGCTGCCTCATGATGGCTAAGTTGTGCAGCATGCAGCACAAAACAGTGAACTGACCGACAATCTCAGGGGAGTATTGCAAGTATCCTCCGGAATGGTCCAGGCATCGGAAACGCTGCTCAAGATACCAATGGTCCTCTCTATTATGCTGTGCGTCACAATGTGTGACATGTTGTATTTCCGGTCAGCTTCCATCCGGGTAATGCGTAAGGGTGTCATGAGCCAGGTGGCGAGGCCGTACCCTTTGTCTCCAAGCAGCCAACTCTGCCCTTCTGCTGCTGCTGAAACATGGCAGATATAGCGCTCTTGTGTAGGATGAACACATCATGGGTGCTCCCAGGGTATCTCACATTAACTGACATGATGCGATGCATGTCGTCGCAGACAAGCTGCACATTAATGGAGTGGAAGCCTTTTCTGTTCCTGTTCATTTCGGAATCCTCTAAAGGTGCTCGCAAGGCGCTGTGGGTACAATCAATGCAACCCTGTACCGTTGGGAAGCCAGCAATCCTAGAGAAGCCCACAGCCCTGTCACGCATTGCCTGGATGGTCATAGGAAACTTTATGTAGTCATTCCTCCGGGCATGTAGTGCAGCAGTCAGCAGCCGAATGCAGATATGTGTTGCATGTTGAGAAATGGTGCACACATCCCCAGTTGTGGCCTGGAATGATCCAGATGTATAAAATGAAAGTGTAGCTTTAACCTTTACTTCAACTGCTTTTACTAACTCACAGATCTGGTTGCAACTTACTTGCGGAAACGCAGCCTTCTCACACAGTCTGCATCACTCAGGTGCAGGTATGAACTCCTGTCTCGATATATCCGATGTGGTAAGGCCTCCTGCCCACCATCCTACGTGCTCTGAGGTTCCTCATGCAATGACGTCGAATCAATTGTCTCCTCCACAGCACCATGATGCAGAAGGCTTGTACGAGGTTTGGCATTGTCAATGTTGCCCCCATAATTAAATTGTAGCTTTGCAAGAAGCTCAAAACTACAGGACAATGAGTTAAAGCTTCTCTCCTCTCTCTCCCTCTCCCCAAGGTCGCGCCCTAGTATGGACCACACCCTGGTCTGCGCATGCGCAATAGGCTTGCTTGGAATGGGAAACTAGACATTCAATGAGGACATTTGGGGCAATGGAGTCTAATGCAATTCTTTAATTTTAGATTTTTTTTAGAGTACCATCCCACTATCTACCAAATGTCTCTTCACCGGGCTCGAGAGTCAGCCAACAGACACAGGGGCTCGACATCCACCCCTCGCGCACCCCACACCCCTCCGGGCTTCTTTTGAAGTTGATGAATAGTGTAAGGCTTCTCATCCCTTCAGTTCACCCCGGGTTTCTTTTGAAGCCGAACCCCGAGCCCGTGTCTGGGCGAGGGAGCGATTCTGCCGCCGACGCTCCAACCCTCGAACCCGGTGAGGAGACATTCGGTGGTGACGTGCCACTTTGAAAAAAAATCTAAATTAAAGAATTGCATTAGACTTCTATTTTCTCCCTTTTGAGTTTGAAAAAGTTAAGCTTCATGATGCATATTCTTTGTCTTCTTGACTCCCTCCAAAACTTTGCATAAAAACAACGGCATCTTTCTGCACTGAATTTTTAATGTGCGCTGTTTTCTCTTAAGTGCCCAGAAGGTTTTTTGGGAGTGGTCACATACGGCGTCCTCGGAGAAATGCAAGTTGGCTAAACTTGCTTAAATGTGAAAAACTGATGCAAAAAAATCCAAACCTAAAAAAATCGTTACTGGGTTATGCTGGTGCAGAAACTTTGGGAAATTTGGATATTTTAATTTACGCAAAAAAAAACGGTGCGTGCCAAAGAAATGGCGCAGATAACTGGGGAAAATTGAGCCAATTACCTTACTTGTTGCAATTAAGTAGAGTCCATAGTCGACTGTTGTTTTGTCCGATAGGCTGCATGCATGTGTGTGTGTGTTTAATAACCATTCCAAATTGTTTTAAAATTGATCTCGCTGTCAATTTAATGCTAGAGATTTAGAAATCTTATACCATCCCAATGCAACAGCTCCTACTTTCCCCAGTACTGGTGCCAGTGCCCAATGGACTGAAACCTCTTCCTCCCACACCACTCTTAATTAAGGTACTAATTCAGGGATAAATATTCGGCAGGACACGAGAACTCTCCCGTTCTTCTTCGAATAGTGCAATGGGATCTTTTATTTTCACATGAGAGGGAAGACGGGGTCTCAGTTTAACATCTCATCTGGAAGACGGCACCTCTGACAGCCCAGTGTCTGTCTAGTTTACTTGCTCAAGCTCCTGGAGGGGGCCTTAAATCCATGTCCTCTGATTCAGGAGATGACTGTGCTACCACTGAACCAAGGTTGGTGTAGCTGATGAAGCACAGCATTCAAAGGAATACAGCCTTGAGATTTCACTTGTGAGCACTATACATCTGAACTACCTCCATTACACTACAACCAGATTGCACTGGACTGCTGTAAAATGATCTTCATAATACCTCTATCCTTAGCACTGACACCATCATTTTTTGACAGTATTATTGTCATTACCAATACCTTAAGGGTAATAAAATGGATTGTTCTTTCCAAGCCAGTATTACTTTTTTCCAGTTATAGTACCTCTAAATTGTCTTTGGGCACAGTCTGGAGCACTGAATTTCCTACCATGGATTTAAAATGGTGAGAGAATCTGCGCAGTTCACGCTTGCATGTCTAATATGCACTTTCAAGGATTAAACCCATAATCTTTTGACTTAGAGATGGGAGTGCGATCATCAGAGCCAAGCCGACATTTATATAGAAAATACAAAAATCTGATAACAGATGAGTAGAAATCTGATGACTTCACAGACTCCATGAAAACCCCTCGGGCAACTTCAAAATGAATTTTTCTTTTTATTTTGAAATTTGAAAAAGGCCAAATTAGGATGAGGAAAAATTCTGTCTCACTCTCTCCCTCCCCCTTCCTCCTTAATATATAGTGGTGTTCATAGAATGTTTCTAATTCAAACTAAACAAAAGCTACAACAGGTTGTGTCATCAGTAGTCTGTCATGTCGTTAATCTATTGTTTCTCCCTTACTCCTAAACCCACTGGTTAAGATGTGTTATATATGCAGACTATAGATATACTCTCTGTGTAGTCACTGTATAGTTGCATAAGATGGAGACGTTACCTGATGTACTATCAATAAGGTTTACACTGTGTATATACTATGCTGGCACCACTAGAGGGTGCAACTGGTGGAGACCTGGGTTTCCTGCCCCTGTGGCAGAGGCTGTCCACCAGAGGGCACTGCGGTGGGAGAGTTGAGGATCACCTGCATAGGTGTGCAGGGCCCAATAAAAAAGGCTGCTCACCATGCTTGTGCCCCACTCTGGAGTTACGAATAAAGGACCAAGGTCACTACAGTTTGAGTACAACACATTGCTTCATGGAGTCATTCATAAGTGCATTACAGACATAACAACAAGCACAATATAAGTGTCACCTGGTGAAAACTTTTGAAATTTGTCCTCTGGCCTTTGTTCAAGTAATTTTGTGAAACAATAAAACAAATTGCCTTACAGATTAAAGAGAAGCATTGTTTCAGTTGAGCTAACTAAATATTATTGATATGTCTGAGAAAACTAGGGACATTACATGTGTTCAGACTGCAGGATCCACCTTCAGCTGACAGACTCAAGCTCTGGGCAGAAATAAAGTCCAAGCCCAGGTTTTTGGGAGAGGTTTTTTATGTAAATACTTAAATAAAAATAAGTATTTAAAGATGCCAAAAACAATTCAATAGGTATGTTATTGGGTACATTTTGAATATTTTATTTTGCTTGAAGCCTTATTTTCATCACAGAAATTGACTCTTTCTTTTCGGCAATGCAGTTACTTTTTTAGCTTCAGGGTACAATTAAGTACAACAGGAAATGAATCTTACAAATCAGCAGATGTTTTCATTGTTCAAGTACATGTGAATCTCTAGAACCAATTATATTATACTGGTATAGCATTGTAATTTAGCTACTAAGAATTTATTGCATAACCCATTTACTTGATCTGAGGTTTTGGGCCTTTTCAGATGTTATTGCCTTCTTATCGAATTTTATCCTAGGTCGGATGAACTATTGGCCCTAAATTTGCAGTCGGAGGCTTCCCGTGTGGAAATGCCTCCGAGCCACAAATAAAATGCCCACGTTGATTGAAGGTTGGCATGCAGGTGCAGCAGGCGGTTAAGAAAGCAAATGGCATGTTGGCCTTCATAGCGAGGGGATTTGAGTACAGGGGCAGGGAGGTGTTGCTACAGTTGTACAGGGCATTGGTGAGGCCACACCTGGAGTATTGTGTACAGTTTTGGTCTCCTAACCTGAGGAAGGACATTCTTGCTATTGAGGGAGTGCAGCGAAGGTTCACCAGACTGATTCCCGGGATGGTGGGACTGACCTATCAAGAAAGACTGGATCAACTGGGCTTGTATTCACTGGAGTTCAGAAGAATGAGAGGGGACCTCATAGAAACATTTAAAATTCTGACGGGGTTAGACAGGTTAGATGCAGGAAGAATGTTCCCAATGTTGGGGAAGTCCAGAACCAGGGGTCACAGTCTGAGGATAAGGGGTAAGCCATTTAGGACCGAGATGAGGAGAAACTTCTTCACCCAGAGAGTGGTGAACCTGTGGAATTCTCTACCACAGAAAGTTGTTGAGGCCAATTCACTAAATATATTCAAAAGGAGTTAGATGTAGTCCTTACTTCTAGGGGGATCAAGGGGTATGGCGAGAAAGCAGGAATGGGGTATTGAAGTTGAATGTTCAGCCATGAACTCATTGAATGGTGGTGCAGGCTAGAAGGGCCGAATGGCCTTCTCCTGCACCTATTTTCTATGTTTCTATGTACTTGGTGGTCCGGGAGGTACAGAGATTCGCAGTCCTGAGCAGGAAGAGGCCCACTCATCTCAGGGCCGTATGCGGATGTACGGAAACCTAAGTATGAATGAGAATACCCCCAAAAATACATCTACACTTCAAATAAATTTAAAAAACATCACATATTTAACCCTAAAATTAATTTAAATGGCATTTAATTAAATATTTAAAACAAAAATATAATTTTTGAAAAATAAATTTACATATTTTAAAGGGGTTAAAAATAAACTTACCTTATTTAACAGGTTTTTAAATGTATAAATTATTGATAAAATGTTATCTTTCTATTTTTTTAAAACTCTTACGCTGATAAAAGCAGGCTTTTACCAGGCGTAAGAATTTCACGGGCATTCGCTGGGCAGAAGATGGGCAAACAGCCCAATTCTGCCTGCAGATGCCTTTTTCCCAGGGATGTGGGCGATTTATTCTTGACAGATCGCAATTTCCGTGTTTTAGCACATACGCAGCGCATCTCTGAACCCAGAATTTGCACGGCCCTTACGCGCGCGTGCGTACCTCGTACTCACCCATAAGGGCCACAAATTACAGCCGATATCTCCCATTCTGTTCAACTAACATAGCATCTTGTTTGTGTGCTGTCTGGTTAATTACACAAAATATTTTTGGTGATGGCAGTACAAGAGGGCCTGGTGCACTTAGCAATGACAATGATATTTAGCAAAATCACGGGATCGCAAAGTTATTCCCCCAACCACACAAAATCCCAACATGGAAATATATAGCTTTTCCTTCATCACTCAGCCCATATCCTGGAATTCCCGGTCCAATACCATTGGGGGAACAACTTCACCAAAGGGACTGCAGCAATGCAAGAAGAATCACCACCTCTCAGAGCAACTAGGAACAGGCAATAAATGCGGCCCCACCAGCATCTTGTGCACAAATCAAAAGAAAATCTTGGTTGTGGTTTTGTTGAAGTATGACTCTATCAGGATGTCATCCATGTTCTTCCTCAGATGCAAAACAATTCAAAAGACTAGCTTTGGGGAAGATATTTGCAGTTCCCCTTGGGCAATAGCGTTCTTGTGAACTAATCCCTTGGTTGATGTGAGACTGTGTTAACCTGTCTGTTGATGTTTTAAATTCATATTCACTGCCATGGTTCCATTGCCAAGTTGTTTTGTTGTGGTGGTGATCATATATCTGCAAAAAATGTTTTAAGGAAGTTGATTTGTAGTTTTTCAAAAGTAAATAGTGACTTGATTGGTGAACTTTAATAGGTCAGAGAATTTCCCTAGCTGCCTACACTTGACCAAATCACGCAGTTAACTGAGCAGATAGTGGTTACCTGTCATGAGGTTGGTCTTCATGACAAGTAATTTTCCTTAGCTTTTCCTATCCATCTACATTTGATGGAATCAGCATGGTAACTAGAGTCAGTCAGGTAAATGTGCCAAACTCCCTGCATTTTCCAGTGAAAAAGGACGGTAAGAGAAGGGATAACCAGCCGTGGATAACCAAGGAAATAAAGGAGAGTATCAAATTAAAAACCAATGCGTATAAGGTGGCCAAGGTTAGTGGGAAACAAGACAATTGGGAAAATTTTAAACAACAGCAAAGAATGACTAAGAAAGCAATAAAGAAAGGAAAGATAGATTACGAAGGTAAACTTGCGCAAAACATAAAAACAGATAGTAAAAGCTTTTACAGATATATAAAACGGAAAAGAGTGACTAAAGTAAATATTGGTCCCTTAGAAGATGAGAAGGGGGATTTAATAATGGGAAACGTGGAAATGGCTGAGACCTTAAACAATTATTTTGCTTCGGTCTTCACAGTGGAAGACACAAAAACCATGCCAAAAATTGCTGGTCACAGGAATGTGGGAAGGGAGGACATTGAGACAATCACTATCACTAGGGGGGTAGTGCTGGACAGGCTAATGGGACTCAAGGTAGACAAATCCCCTGGTCCTGATGAAATGCATCCCAGGGTATTAAAAGAGATGGCGGAAGTTATAGCAGATGCATTCATTATAATCTACTAAAATTCGCTGGACACTGGGGAGGTACCAGCGGATTGGAAAGCAGCTAATGTAACGCCTCTGTTTAAAAAAGGGGGCAGACAAAAGGCAGGTAACTATAAGCCGGTTAGTTTAACATCTGTAGTGGGGAAAATGCTTGAAAATATCATTAAGGAAGAAATAGTGGGACATCTAGATAGGAATAGTGCAATCAAGCAGACGCAGCATGGATTCATGAAGGGGAAATCATGTTTAACTAATTTACTGGAATTCTTTGAGGATATAACGAGCATGGTGGATAGAGGTGTACCGATGGATGTGGTGTATTTAGATTTCCAAAAGGCATTCGATAAGGTGCCACACAAAAAGTTACTGCAGAAGATAAAGGTACGCTGAGTCAGAGGAAATGTATTAGCATGGATAGAGAATTGGCTGGCTAACAGAAAGCAGAGAGTCAGGATAAATGGGTCCTTTTCGGGTTGGAAATCGGTGGTTAGTGGTGTGCCACAGGGATTGGTGCTGGGACCACAACTGTTTACAATATACATAGATGACCTGGAAGAGGGGACAGAGTGTAGTGCAACAAAATTTGCAGATGACACTAACATTAGTGGGAAAGCGGGTTGTGTAGAGGACACGGAGAGGCTGCAAAGAGATTTAGATAGGTTAAGCGAATGGGCTAAGGTTTGACAGATGGAATACAATGTCGGAAAGTGTGAGGTCATCCACCTTGGGAAAAAAAACAGTAAAAGGGAATATTATTTGAATGGGGAGAAATTACAACATGCTGCGGTGCAGAGGGACCTGGGGGTCCTTGTGCATGAAACTCTTTTTGGAGTTTATCTGCAAAACAAAAAAACATTAAACCGTGCCACCCGTCCTGGGTGACAAGTTAGTTTGCAGGTGCAGCAGGTAATCAGGAAGGCGAATGGAATGTTGGCCTTTATTGCGAGAGGGATGGAATACAAAAGCAGGAAGGTCCTGCTGCAACTGTATAGGGTATTGGTGAGGCCGCACCTGGAGTATTGCGTGCAGTTTTGGTCAGCTTACTTAAGGAAGGATATACTAGCTTTGGAGGGGGTACAGAGACGATTCACTAGGCTGATTCCGGAGATGAGGGGGTTACCTTATGATGATAGATTGAGTAGACTGAGTCTTTACTCGTTGGAGTTCAGAAGGATGAGGGGTGATCTTATAGAAACATTTGAAATAATGAAGGGGATAGACAAGATAGAGGCAGAGAGGTTGTTTCCACTGGTCGGGGAGATGAGAACTAGGGGGTACAGCCTCAAAATACTGGGGAACCAATTTAAAACTGAGTTGAGAAGGAATTTCTTCTCCCAGAGGGTTGTGAATCTGTGGAATTCTCTGCCCAAGGAAGCAGTTGAGGCTAGCTCATTGAATGTATTCAAGTCACAGATAGATACATTTTTAACCCATAAGGGAATTAAGGGTTACAGGGAGCGGGCGGGTAAGTGGAGCTGAGTCCACGGCCAGATCAGCCATGATCTTGTTGAATGGCGGAGCAGGCTCGAGGGGCTAGATGGCCTACTTCTGTTCCTAATTCTTAGGTTCTTATGTTCTTATGTAGATGCAAGATTCTTAATTATATAGATTTGTGACCATAAAAAACACATTTTAAAGGGAATTCTTTTAGGAAAAAACCTGTGGTTTGTCATTGTGGTGTCATTTGTTGCCTGCCAGGAGCCAATGACCAACAGTTGCCATGGATTGGTGAGAATGATTTTTCAGTCAGGTTGTTCCCATTGGTTTTGAATGCCGCGATTGGCCAATGAGCTTTGTATAATTATAAAGCCCCCTGGCTTAGCTCTTATTATGCAAGTAGCATTTTGTGCAAACTCATTAATATACATGCGGGGGTAATATATTAGCATGGATTGAGGATTGGCTAACTAACAGAAAAGAGAGAGTCGGGATAAATGGTTCATTCTCTGGTTGGCAATCAGTAACCAGTGGGCTGCCGCAGGGATCAGTGCTGGGACCCCAACTATTTACAATCTATATTAACGACTTGGAAGAAGGGACTGAGTGTAACGTAGCCAAGTTTGCTGACGATACAAAGATGGGAGGAGAAGAAATGTGTGAGGTGGACACAAAAAATCTGCAAAAGGACATAGACAGGCTAAGTGAGTGGGCAAAAATTTGGCAGATGGAGTATAATGTTGGAAAGTGTGAGGTCATGCACCTTGGTGGAAAAAATCAAAGAGCAAGTTATGATTTAAATGGAGAAAGATTGCAAAGTGCCGAAGTACAGCGGGACCTGAGGGTCCTTGTGCATGAAACAGAAAAGGATAATATGCAGGTACAGCAAGTGATCAGGAAGGCCAAGGAATCTTGGTCTTTATTGCAAAGGGGATGGAGTATAAAAGCAGGGAAGTCCTGCTACATCTATATAAGGTATTGGTGAGGCCATACCTGGAATGCTGCAGTTTTGGTTTCCATATTTACGAAAAGATATACTTGCTTTGGAGACAGTTCAGAGAAGGTTCACTAGGTTGATTCCGGAGATGAGGAGGTTGACTTATGAGGAAAGGTTGAGTAGGTTGGGCCTCTACTCATTGGAATTCAGAAGAATGAGTGGTGATCTTATCGAAATGTATAAGATTATGAGGGGGCTTGACAAGGTGGATGCAGAGAGGATGTTTCCACTGATGGGGCAGACTAGAACTAGAGGGCATGATCTTAGAGTAAGAAGGCTCCCATTTAAAACAGAGATGAGGAGAAATTTCTTCTCTCAGAGGGTTGTAAATCTGTGGAATTTGCTGCCTCAGAGAGCTGTGGAAGCTGGGACATTGAATAAAATTAAGACAGAAATAGACAGTTTCTTAAATGATAAGGGGATAAGGGGTTATGGGAAGCGGGCGGGGAAGTGGAGCTGAGTCCATGATCAGATCAGCCATGATCTTATTGAATGGTGGAGCAGGCTCCTCCTCTTCCTATTTCTTATGTTCTTATGTTATCCAATGAGTAGCTGGCCAGCTGGTCCATCCCAACAGGAAATTTAGAAAGGCACTGATCCCTGGTCTGCACCATTAGCTGATCTCAACCCAAATGGAAGTGGGGACAGGAGAATTCAACACAGCATAGATTCTGCCTTCCCTAACCTAGAGATATAGAGGCTATTTAGAGTACTCCAACAATCAGTCCAGCTGAGATCAGTGGACTCATCACAGACCAAGGATCAAACCCAGGCCTCCTCTGTCTGTCTGGGTCATCCGTTATCCACCAGGGCATCAGAAGAACTAAAAAAATATTTTTCAAGGAATGAACATATTGAGGTTTGAAATTCTATCCAGACTTGAATAGACCTTCAGCACCGCTCCAAAGCATTTGTTCAAAACCATGTTCTATCGTACATTTATATGGGTTCACTCGATAATTAGAATGATAAGAGTGCAGCAATAGAAAAAAAAAAGAATCATGAGTCAATAATAATCAGACAGAAGGAAGCTAGCACTTCAGCAGTTCCTAGACTTACTGGTAAGTGCTGGAATTTGCTCTCTCCAGTTGTATTGATAATGTAAGGTGTGCTTTTGGATTACAAGTGAACCTACTTGAAACTTGAGCTCATAAGTTGTGTTCCTGCCGCTTAGTCAATTTTCTGTTTCCTGCAGAGGTAACTTAGAGCGGGCTAGAGATACTTGAACTCCTTCCCAAGGTGAGTATTCTCTTACAATGCAAGACCCAAAACCAGAAAAAAGTCATTATTTTTTAATTGGGTGGATACTGTGCTGGGCCATTAAAAGACAAAAATGATCACACTTAGACCAAAGTTCTTCTTCCACAATTTCAACTCGGGCATTAATGCATTTATTTTATGTAGGTGAATGCCTCTGTTAAAATAAAGAGTGGAATTTTGTACAAGCACATTAAGCATAAGTAAAAACATGTACTCATATGTTTAGCCATTAAAACAAAAAAAGTCATGGCTCAACAAAATGCTTGACTGGAGTATGGCAAGAATCCTGAATAAAAAAAAGGAACATATTTCATGTCATTTTTACCAGGGATGACTCTGAACTTTCAAGTACTGTGATAAGTCCTGACTGTAAACAGTCACTCCTCCATGGCACCACAAATGGAAATTGTTGTCTTGTTGGAGGAATGCACTGAAAGCTTTGACCAATAGTGTAATGTTGATATGGCGGCACTGATTAATGCAGCACAATCTTACATAAAATGTCAAATGTGTCTTTGACTGTAAAAGTGCACTGCCGGCATATGAGCACACCAATAGCACATATTTATAGGATTACAGTTGCAGGATTAATTTGACTGTTGAGTATTTTTTTTCAAATATTGCAGTGCTGTAACTTTTTCTTTCTCTAACCCACTGCAACGCCCAACACAACTGGCTTCTCAGCCTCCGGAGAAGCTGCAAACTGTAATGTCTGTAAGCTTGTAAAGTTTGTAGCTCCACACTGTGGATGTGGACGTATTGTGTACAGCAATTGCAGAGTTAATCATTAAACAGAACCAGGCAGATTTCCGGAGGCTTCCAAGAGAGCTGCCTGCCATGTAGGAAGCTGTGTGTGCTTGTGCTCTGTGAATATATCACATTTGGCGGTGAGATGGGATTTTTCGGATGATTTAAAGCTTAAATTTTATTGGGGAAGTATTCAGCCAGCCAACAGAGAGACTTTGGAAGTTTCTGTCTTTGGAAAAAAAGCTACAAAATCCGAGGTAAAATACAGCACACGGTGTGAACAGCTAGAAATTAAAATGGCAGGTGTAATCGGACAGTTGGGGGAATATAGACACAACCGGGACGTTTTAAAGCATATGTGGATCGGCTAGAAATGTATTTCACTGCAAATAACATAATCGAAGTCCCAGACAATGCAGTCCACAACCGGACTGTGTTGGAACGTAAGAAAGCAATTTTCTTATCGGAGGCGGGTCCGACATTGTACAAAACCCCTGTAAATCTGCTTGTGCCTGACGAGCCAAAGGACACAATGCTTAAAGAGATTTTAACGAAGCTGGAGCAGCACTGTAACCCTAAACCGTTAGAAACTGCTGAAAGCTAGCGTTTCGGGATTCGGAATCAAAAGGCTGATGACAATATCAGTGATTACATCGTAGCATTAAAAAAGCTATCGATGCACTGTAATTTTGGAAACTTTCAAAACCGAGCATTACGGGATTGTTTTGTTTGTGGGGTGAAAAATGATGCAAAATTAATGATGACGGATGAATTGACTTTTGAGACTGCTTGTCAGACAGCGAGGTCGATGAGCATGGCCAAACAATATTCCCGAGAATTAAATAATAATCACGGTCGTCAGTCAACCAAGGTAAATCACCTGCAGGTTCAAAGTAAAAGATGGTGGGGCCCAAAGTCTCAGAAACTGGATATTCTAACTGAACGTCGGAGTCATGCTATAGGTGCCTGGGACAACACATTGGTCAATGTTGTCCATACGTGAAGGCAGAGTGTTCTTCTGCAGAAAGACTGGGCATCTTGCGAAGGCATACCGACTCAAAGGTAAACCAGTTTTTAAAGCTATGAGGCCAGCGTTCAAAGCTATGAGTAGAAATTCCAAGAGACTACATAGCATGGAAGAACAACAACAGGACGAGGAGATGTTAGAGTCATCAGGAGCACGAGGTTAACGGACAGCGATTCGGAAAGCATCAAAATCCACATAGATGTTGCGGGATTCAAGATACCAATGGAAATTGACACGGGTGCATCCGTGAATGTAGTACCGGAGTCACTGTACCTCAACAAATTGCGTGATTTTCAACTGGAGAAATCCAAGATAGAGCTGCAAGGCTACTCAGGAGAGAAAATTCCTGTGGTAGGTCGTATCACCGTACCGGTGAAATATAAAGATCAATTTCAGAACTTGCCTCTAATAGTAGTGAAAGGAGACAAGCCTGCCTTACTAGGAAGAAATTGGTTGAGCTCACTGAAGCTGGATTGGAGTAAGATTTTCTGTGTGGAAGCAAGATTTTCATCAACGGATGAGGTTATCAAGAAGTATCCGAAGGTGTTCTGCGAAACAGGCAGTCCGTTCCAAGGCTTCAAGGCGAGTGTCAGGGTACAGAAGGACGCTAGATCGGTTTACTACAAGCCACGTTCCGTACCATATGCACTCAAGGAGAAAGTTGAGCAAGAACTCAAAAGACTAGAGACTGAGAACATCATTTGTAAGATAGATTGATGTAATTGGGCTACACCCATTGTTGTTGTACCTAAGTCCGATGGTAAGGTAAGATTGTGTGGTGATTATAAAGTAACCGTAAACCAGCTTCTAGAGAGTAATGTCCCCAATACATTGTCGAATATAGAAGATTTGTTCACAACATTGACAGGTGGTCAGATCTTCTCAAAACTGGATCTTACGAATGCATACTTACAACTTGAACTAGATGAGGAGTCCAAGTCATGTTTGACTATAAATACTCATCCAGGCCTATATCAATTTAATAGGCTACCGTTTGGAGTGTCTTCCGCACCTGCCACATTCCAAGGGGTGATGAATCAGATTTTGCAAGGTATTGAAGGGGTAGTATGTTATTTGGATGACATACTAATTTCAGCACCAAATAGGCAAATTCATAATAACATATTGAATTAAGTCCTCAAATGACTAGAGAAGCACAGAGTACGAGTGTCTGCTCGTAAGTGTGAGTTATTAAAAAACTCAGTGGAGTGCTTAGGGTACAGAGTCAACAATGATGGTTTACATCCAACCATGGAAAAATTGGATGTAATTAGAAATGCACCCACTCCCAGGAATGTCACTGAACTTTGTTCATTCTTGGGTCTTTTGAACTATTATGGGAATTTCCTACCAAATTTGGCAACAGTATTACATCCACTGAATGAATTTTTGAAAAAACAGGTCCATTGGAAGTGGTCAAAAGAATGCGATACAGCATTCAAGGAGTGTAAAAGCAAATTGGTAGAGAGCAC
The DNA here is from genome assembly GCF_044704955.1 of Pristiophorus japonicus. Classification (NCBI taxonomy): domain Eukaryota; kingdom Metazoa; phylum Chordata; class Chondrichthyes; family Pristiophoridae; genus Pristiophorus; species Pristiophorus japonicus. Next base: position 105,231,125 of record NC_091982.1, read on the forward strand.
CAGGTTAGTTCACTATGACATATTTAAGGAGATTAAGCTAGCATGTGATACCTCTCTGTATGGAGTTGGGGCAGTAATCTCTCATGTATTAAGGAGTGGACAGTTGAGACCAATTGCTTTTGCATCACGCACTCTCAGTGCCAGTGAAAGTAATTATGTGCAAATTGAAAGGGAAGCTTTGGCATTAATTTTTGGGGTCAAGAAGTTTCACAAATACTTGTATGGTCGTAAGTTTACCATCGTTATGGACCATAAGCCCCTAACAGCAATCCTCCATCCAAAGACCCCAGTTCTAACATTAGCTGCAGCCTGAATGATTTTGTCAGCATATACATGTGATATTGAATACAGATGATCAGCTGATCACAGTAATGCTGATGCAATGTCCAGATTACCTTCCCCATCATAAGTTACACCCGATAGGGAAGAAGTGTTTTATTTTTCATATATTGATGAACTGCCAGTCACAGCTGAAGAGATTGGTAGAGCAGCCAAACGTGACCCAGTGATGTCAAAGGTGTATGAGTATATTGCAAATGGATGGCCAAACCAGGTAACAGACAAAGATACACATCCATTCTTCATTCGTAGGAATGAATTATCAGTCGATAAAGGTTGTATCATGTGGGGTGCAAGAGTAGTTATACCAAATAAATTCAGGTCCAAATTATTAGGAGACCTCCATGACCAGCACCTGGGAATGTGTTTGACCAAGAGTTTTTCACGCAGTTATTTATGGTGGACAGGTCTTGATAAAGATATAGAGCACATCGTGAGTCAGTGTACGACATGTCAATTGGCAAGCAAGCAACCACCACCAGTACCATTATAGCCATGGAAATGGCCTCTCAGGGTGTGGCAAAGGCTACATATTGATTTTGCTGAGTTAGAAGGACAACAATTGTTCATTGTGATTGATAGCCATTCGAAGTGGGTTGAGGTGTTCCCAATGTGGAAAATAACAACAAGTAAAACACTGGACATTTTCCAAAAATTATTTTCTTCATTTGGCCTCCCTGAAGAAATTGTTTTGGATAATGGACCACAATTTCATTCAGAAGAATTTGCACAATTCACGAGCAAAAATGGTGTGAAATATACCAAGGTTCCACCATACCATCCTGCTTCGAATGGTGCAGCAGAGTGCATTGTACAATTGTAAAACGTGCCCTCATAAAACAAATGTTAGATCCAAATCCAAGGAAACGACAGTTGTCATTGGATCACAAATTGGCTAATTTTTTGATTACATATCAAAATACTCCTCATACAACTACTGGTATAACATCAGCAGAGTTGTTTCTCAAACGACAGCCACGAACCAGATTCTCATTGTTAAAACCAAATTTGGCACAGTCCGTAGAAGAGACACAATTAAGACAGAAAGAGAATCATGATAGAGGTAGAGTAAAAGAGAGAAGTGTGAAATTAAACCAGAAGGTAAGAGTGAAGAACCATCACCATGAATGGGTAAAGTGGTTACCAGGAAGAGTGGTGAAGATATGTGGTCCTCGCACATATTTGGTAAAGATGTTTGATAATGAACAGATGAGGTGTGTTCATATTGATCATATTTTACCTACAGACATGGAAGGAGTTGAAGGTGGGAATGATTCAATTATTTCTGACTCATCACATAGTTTTGATACACCAGTAGCAAATCCTAAATCCAATGTACTGGAAACAAATCCAGGAGAGAATCAGAATGAAAGTCTGAGTACAAGTCAGGAAAATAAAGAGCCTGAAGTTAGAGTGAGTTCAAATGAAAATCAAGGAAATTCCGTGGAGGAAAACGTTCCTCAAGATGAGCCTCGAATGAGTGTGAAATCGACACCATGTTTGGAAGGTTCTCTTCGAGAGCGAAGGTATTCTCTTTGAAACAGAAAACAAGTGGCAAAGTTAAATTTGTAAATATGGAAAAAAATAAGTTTATATCCTGTGTTATGTATAAACATGAAAGTTATGTATGATGTTTGTTATAATAACTTCTTCATTAAGGAGGGAGAAGTGTAATGTCTGTAAGCTTGTAATGTTTGTAGCTCCACACTGTGGATGTGGACGTATTGTGTACTGCAATTGCAGAGTTAATCATTAAACAGAACCAAGCAGATTTCCGGAGGCTTCCGAGAGAGCTGCCTGCCATGTAGGAAGCTATGTGTGCTTGTGCTCTGTGAATATATCACACAAACTTACGCCTCCCACCACCCATAGATGAGCGTCTCATTCCAAGGATATAAGAAAATAGAAAATAAGCCACAAAGTAAGCAATCACCTGAGATTAGGGATGTAATCTAGAATGCACAATAATGCTTTAGCTTTAACTCCGACCTGAAACTTGGTGATGTTGAGTGGCTCAGAAGACCACTATCTTCCCAGCCACTTTATGCTGCACCAACTCAATTTCAGGAGCCGTCAAGCATGTCAGAAGCTGGGCTGATCCATCATTTGGCCTACACCTTGCATGCTTTATTTGTGTCTCACTTATTAGTTCACTGCCTCTTTACCTTTACAAAAGCTACTAATGGTTTGAAATGTCTTTTGAGGTTTTCCAAAGGCTTTCAAGATTTTGTCACTATATTGTGACCCTCTGCTTTAATTGTCCCTATCCCTTTAATTTTGACTTGAAAGGAGTTTTTGACTCTCACCATCGTGCTGCTTTTACTGACATGAATCGGCACCTGAAGCTATGCTAATGAGCTGGCCTAGGAAAATTGGGTGCAAACAGCTCACTTCCATCTGAGTCTGTCTCTGTCTGCCACTAACCATTTAGGTGTAAGATACAACAGAAGTGGTAAATCTGGGCTCCGATGTTCTCAGTTACCCCAGCAATTGTTGGCTACTCAGTTTACCATCACAAGCAACACTTAGAGGCATATGGATCAACAAGCCATTTGAAATTCAAAAGGGAACTCTGGATTGACCCTTCCAAAACTGTTCAATCTATTTTTCTGTTACATATTTTCATGGCAAATTATGCTGGCAATGAATTAGCACATCCATGAAATTAAATCAAGTACACAGTATAAAGTATGACTTCTTAACTAGCTTTGTAAGGTCTCACAGTGGTGCATGGAAACCAAGACTGAATTCTTATCAACCATGAGTAGTAGGTATCGAGTGGATTAATACGATAGATTGAGTTTCTAGAAAGTGATAAATAAATCCAATCTAAGAAAATTCTGAGGCAATTCTGGTGAAACATCCGTGTCCAGGGCTACAGGCTACTTCATTACAGTCAATTCTCTGGACCGCTTTGCTTTTTATGGTTTAACCATCTAACATACTTTTCACATCGATTCAATATAAAGAATGCTGATTGTGGAGTTTACCACAGAACAAGTATATAACAAAAATAAGGTATCTTTTTAAGCTCTATGGAAACTGCTATCTCCACAGGCTGGCTGGTTTTGCTTATTCGCACATTAATGATGAAGGAACATTAGTAATTCAGTAATACAGTTGTGTAAGCATCCCAAACTACTGACTCTCAGTTCTGTGGGAGCGAAAGTCCATATTACCCGAATACCTCGCTGATTCGCTTTCCACAGGCTGTGAGATAAACGCATCTGGGTAAAAAGTTCAAGCAACTTTCTGATGAGCACGGGTTGTAAATGGTGTACACGATTGAAGCAGAGGATGTCTCCAAGGAAAGAAGATGCTAGAAGGTGCGAGAGTCATTCAGCCATATACGGTTGTGTCAATTTCGTCACCTTTGTTGTATACTAATAAAATGCATGGCAAGAGTCATTTGCCGCAATAAAGTAATTTCAGTAAGTTGAGTGGCTGGTTGTTTAGTTTACATTGTCATTCTGTTAGTATTTGTATGTACCTTTGATATACCATAATTTATTAATAGTATGCATGGAATATAGAGATCAAAGACCTGATTTTGTATAAGAGATGTGAGTGAACATTGTTTTAGGAGCATACACTGTAATCAAAACGTGTGTGTCTCAAAAGCAGGAAGCATACGCTGGAATCGAAGTGTCTCAAGAATTTTCATACTGGTTTTGTGTATTAGGAAGTTTCAATAAAGACCTGACCCTGCCGTTACTGATTTAGTTCAAATGATATGGGAGTACTTCGTGCAAATAATTGAAAACACATGTAAAGATGCTTGGATGGCTCAATGAGTAAAAGAGCTGTACAGACAAGGAAAATGTCAAATTCAATCCCTGGTCTGACCTAGCTGACTCTGTCTGGGCAGTAGTAGGGTGGACAATTGGCCTCAGCACCCTTGGTTAGGAAAGAGAAATTTTAAAAATCAGCCAGTGTTCCTCATCATGATATCCAATGGCCTTCACTCGAAGAGGGTATTTATGGACATTGGATGAAGTCACTGGCTCAGCTATGATGTCCCCTGGTAGTCAAAGATCCTGTTGGTATTCACTGTCAAGACATGGATAATAGCTACTTGGATACCCAGCATCGATGAAACAGAAGAAAAGAGAAGGAAGACAGGAGAGAGAGAGAGAGAGAGAGAGAAGGCAAGAGCAGAGCATAGAGAAGGGGGGGAGAGAGAGGAGGGGTAATGGTAAGAAGGTGAGGAAATGAAATGAAAGAGAAGTTGAGATAAAAAGTACAAGTAAATCTGATGGAAATTTGTGAAATAATTAATTTTTAAGAAAGCTTCTCATTTTAATGTCTCAGACAAAAAGATTGCATAACAGTCAAAAATGCACAAGCATCCAGTACACACAGTGGCTAAAAAATGTCATGCTGTGAATAATTAGTGAAGAAGCCCTTTGCAACAAGCAAATGTGATTTGAGACAGCCCAATTCATATGAAGGGAAAAAAAGACCTCAGGAGGAAATGATGAGCAAGATCAATGCAATGTCTCGGGTTCAAACAGATGGGGTAGGATTTGAAAAACATTTCAATAGTGTCTGCAAGAGCATCGAAGAAATATTGCTCCCTAAAGGTGGATGGAAATGGATTTGGTGCCAGACAGTGGCTCAGTCCAGCTAAGAGAAAACCATTCCACTGTGCAGAGGTTGTAGAGACAAATGAGGAGACAGAGCAGGACTTGGAAGAAGACCAGTTTGGGAATAAATAATTGATGACACTTAATTTTGCTTTTAATACCAGTTTGCTCATACTAAAATCTAAATTACCACTGCTCAGTAAAAAAGCATTTGCGATTTTACTACATGTACAACAGACAGCAGAGTGATACAGTGCATTTGTGCTTCAGCATACTGTACTGTCAAATGGGGGCACTTTCCCACATGACAAATTCTCAGTGTCAGCCAGGCGGTCTGTGGGAATGAGAAGTGGAGACCCAGCCCTTCTCCATGGGGAGAGCAGCGGTGGAGGTGGGGGTGTGGAAAATCAGAGCGCAATGCACTCCAGGTCATCCTTACACATCTCCGAACAATTGGCAGGATTTAACAGTTTGCCTGCTTGCCCTTTCTGCCAGGAAATGATGCATGTTCTAGAGAAACATGGACAGGGGAGAGAAAATAAAATACAAGTTAAAAGTCCATCTTTAGCTTGGGTTGGGATAAAGGAAAAAAGTCAGGCAGGCTTGCGACAGATGACCATAATCCAGTTATTCCTACTGGATGTGCATGTGTATAGATATCAGGTGAGGACATGGCTGGATCCAGGTATGATGATTCTCACAGTTAAGTGGCCTGTTGGTGTCGAGACTCACATTTGGGCACAGTGATATAAGATAGCTGGTAACCCAGTATGAGTCAGCAGCTTTCATGGAGAAGCAAAAATTGGAGGGGTGAAAAATGTCCCTCTTTAGTTCATTTTTTATAACCTCCGCTTATCCTGAACTCTCTGGCTGAATATTGTAGAGAATTTCTACAACATGATGAACCACTTGAGTGTCTTTGCTGATCCTTTCACTTCTCAGCTCAGGAACACCATGAAGTTGGAAATTTTCGAGCTACGATCAGATTTAGTGTGCAGCTACACAGCAACATTCAGCATGAAAGGAAGAAACCTTGAGGCTCTTTCTGAACTGGATTTCATCTACTGCAGAGTCTGTCCAGACAGCAACTGTGCACCTTCAGTCTCAATGCAGATTGTATCGGCAACATTAAGCAAATATATGAGCAGCAAGCGAGAGCCTAACTATTGTGTATGTAGGCACTCTGTTAATAACTCCATGAGGCAGGTGTATGGCACTTGAACTGTACAAACTGTAGTCCTTTATTGCAGCTCCTAGAGTGAGGACACCAAGAGGTGAGCTCCCTTTTATACTTGGTTACCTGCAGTGTACAGGTGACCCTTAGGTCTCCAGCAGCAGCACCCTCTGGTGTACAGATATGGTATATACAGGGTGAACGTACAGTCAGGTCGAGTGTTCAGTACATCATTATATCATTGTCATGCATACATAACAACACTTCCCTCTAAGCCTTTTCCAAGTCCTTATTGCTATGACCTGGGGAGGTGATCAGTAGTGAGCTGTGGGAGGTTGTGGTGAGGGTTGTGTGGGTGCCAGGTGTGATCCCTGTGCTTGAGGCTGGCCTCATACATTCCCCCCCCTTTATACACAGACCATGTGAGTGTCACTGTTGGAGGATTCCTCAGTGGTGGAGCCAGTGCAATGGGTGGGGTACATACACTGTAGAGTGGGTAAGTGGTGATATTTGGTGGTGGGCAGGGCCACAGGACTGTGTGGGCTCCTTGTCCTCCATTGGTGGTGGAAGTCTGGTCATCCCAGGGACCGCCAGGAAAGCTGGAGGGTACTGGCCTCTCGCTCCCAGTGCTGTCCCTGGTGGCCAGAGGGTGTAGGGCCGATCTGGGGCAGGTTGCCAGTGGTGGTGGCTGTGCTGTCCATTGACCGCTGTCCCTGAAGTGGATCTCCTCCCACTGGGTGTGTGTGAGCCCTTCCTGGGGCATCACATTTGTCTCAAAAGTCCAGGCTACATGGTCAGGTAGCCCGCTGGACCTAGGGGTCTTCCACGGGGGGATACCTCTGGCATTTACATTGTACCTGTAGAACCCAGTGTCCTTTAACAGTCTACTTTCTGCATACATGACACATTGGCTCCGATCATACATAGTCGATTCTACATTGTTATCTCTCTTTACATTGTTACTTTCAGCACTTACATCACTTTCTTATATATCGGTGTCTCCATACATGGTTACATTTGTCATATTAAAATTTCTATCATCATCATTTAACAGTACAAACTTGTTCTTAACATCACTTTCACAAGCATTCATTAATTTTTTTTCATCAGTTACTCCGGCATCACAATTCAACATTACCTTAGCATACCTGCATTCGCTTACTGCACTTTTAACTTTAAAGTCCTTGGCATCTTTAGAGTAAAACTGTCCCTTTAATTTCTTTGGGTTACCTGTCTCCTTTAAGGGTGCCTTCCAATCTGGTTCACGGCTCGGTGCCATGTGTCGCTCCTCCAATGCTGCCCCTCGTGGTCTGGTCGCGGCCATTTTGATTTTAGGTTCTTTGCCTTGTGGTGCGGCTGCCATCTTTTCGCTCTCCTCCAGGTAGGCTGTGCTGATCTTTTTTTTCTCAGGTTCGGCTACAGACATCGGGAATCCCCTTTTCGCCGATCTTCTTCCCTCGGAGTCCTGCCACGACCCAGAAGGTGAGGTTTGGATGTTCGGTTTGGGTGATCTCGCCACGGTGTTGTGCAGTCGTTGCCGCGCAGTCGAGCTGGACGGTAGGATTTCTAGGTGCAACGATGGATCCAAGTTTAGGGCTGCATGGGATGTCGATTGCTGGGGGTCGGAGGCCGTCGTTGCTTCGACCGACTTGGACCTGCTTCATCCAACTTCTTCCCAGCAGCGTTGGAACATCCCCAACAATCCACAGGGGGAGCTTGTTCATCATGCCGCCCTGGGAGACCTGGACGCCCACGCTGCCAATGACTGGGATTTTGTCTTTGGGGTACTGACCTGTTACGCGGACCACACACACTCAAACCGACGGTAGGGAAAATTCTGGCCTGTATTGCAAAGTCCTGTCCCCTCAGTACAGATTCACACGAGGCATGTAGTGAAGTCAAGGTCACTCTGGACCTGCACCTTTATTTTACAGCTCTGGAATGCTGCACTTGCCTGAGACCTGTCCTTATATACCTGTCTCTTGCAAGTGCACCCCTGGTGGTAAGGTATGCTGGTGGTTACAGGTCATATCTTATTACAGTCATGTATAGCACGTTAGGATACAGTTATATATAATAATGTAACATACATGACATCACCCTCCCCCAAGGTCTTATTGTCTTTATAGGTTCAGTCTCTCAGGTGGTCTACACTCTCGCGTGGAGCGTCTGAGTTGTGGTTCAGTTGTTTGCCTTGGTGTCTGTTTTTCTTTGGGTGTGGTTGCTGGTATCTCGCCTGGGCTGTCTGTTTCGATTGGTGTGACTTGCCCTTTCTTCAGGTTGTTCCCTCTGTCTGTCCACCAGGTATGGTGCGAGTTCCACATTGTAGTCTGCCTCTGGTTCCGCAGTGTTATTGGTAAATCTGCTTTTGACTTGGTCTACATGCCTCCGGCAGGTTTTGCCATTGTCCAATTGTACTACCAGTAGCCTGTTTCCTTCCTTGCCCGTTACTGTCCCTGCAAGCCATTTGGGACCCCTGCCATAGTTTAATACAAACACTTTGTCCCCTATCTCATTCCATCTCCCCCTCGAATTTCTGTCATGGTACTCAGTCAGCTTACGGCGCTTTGCCTCAACGATTTTGTGCATGTCTGGGAGGATTAATGAGAGCCTTGTTTTTAAAGTCCTTTTCATCAACAGTTGCGCGGGGGGGGATCCCAGTCAATGAGTGCGGACCAGATCTGTATGCCAGCAGCAGTCGCGACAGGCGACCCGGCAGCGTTGGACCTTGGATTTTAAACATGCCTTCTTTAATGATTTGCACTGCTCTCTCCGCCTGGCCGTTGGAGGCCGGCTTGAACGGTGCTGTCTTGACGTGATTTATGCCGTGGTCAATTATAAAGTCTTGGAATTCTGCGCTGGTGAAGCACGGACCATTGTCACAGACCAATATGTCAGGGATTCCGTGCGTTGCAAACATGGTTGCGAGGCTCTCCACAGTGGTGGAGATTATGCTCGAGTTTAAAATGGTGCATTCGATCCACTTTGAAAATGCATCTACAACTACGAGGAACATTTTGCCCATGAATGGGCCCGCATAGTCTACGTGCACCCGCGACTACGGTTTGGTAGGCCAGGGCCAGGGGCTCAGGGGAGCCTCCCTGGAGGCATTGCTGAGTTGGGCACAAATGGTGCACCTTCGGACGCAGAGCTCCAAGTCCACGTCAATACCAGGCCACCAGATCTGGTTATGGCCTTCATGAGAACGATCCCCGGGTGCTCGCGGTGGAGCTCCGAGACAAATGCCTCTCTGCCTCGCAGAGGCATGACTACTCGGCTGCCCCACATCAGGCAGTCTGCTTGTAGTGATAGCTCATGCATGTGCCTGTGAAAGGGTTTTAATTCCTCGGGGCAGGCATCACGAGCCTCTGCCTAGTCACCGGTTAGGACACATCTTTTTACTAAGGATAATGTGGGGTCGCTGGCCGTCCAGGCTCTGATTTGGCAAGCCGTCATGGGCGAACCTGTGGACTCAAAGGCATTGATTGCCATGACTATCTCACAGTCCTGTTCATCAAACCCTTCCGTGGTCGCCAGGGGTAGCCTGTTGAGCGCGTCGGCCCAGTTGTCTGTGCCTGGTCTGTGCCTTATGGTATAGTCGTAGAATGCCAGCATGAGTGCCCACCGTTGAATTCGCACCGAGGCGTTTATTGCCCTCGGATAGGAGGGACGTGAGGGGCTTGTGGTCGGTTTCTAATGCGAACTTGGCCCCGAAAAGGTATTGGTGCATCTTTTTGACACCGTACACGCACGCGAGCGCCTCCTTCTCTACCATTCCGTACCCGCCCTCCGCCCGCGAAAGTGACCTGGAGGCATAAGCTATGGGTTGTAATTTGCCCACACTATTGACATGTTACAAAACGCAACCGACCCCATACGCTGACGCATCGCATGTGAGAACTAGCTTTTTACCTGGATTAAAGAAAGTCAAAACACTGTTGGAACACAGAAGGTTGCGTGCCTTATTGAAGGCGCGTTCCTGGGTGACCCCCCAAAACCAATCGCACCCCTTCCTGAGTAGCACGTGGAGAGGCTCCAGCAGCGTGCTTAAGTTCTGCATAAAGTTCCCAAAGTAATTGAGTAGCCCGAGAAAGGCGCGCAGTTCTGAGACATTCCGGAGCCTGGGTGCGAGGCGAATTGCTTCTGTTTTGGACTCTGTTGGGCGGATTCCATCAGCGGCAATCCTTCTGCCCAAAAATTCAACCTCGGGTGCGAGAAACAGGCACTTGGATTTCTTGACTCGTAGGCCTACCCGATCCAACCGCTTTAGTACGTCCTCCAAATTACGGAGATGGGAGTCGGTGTCCCTGCCCGTGATAAGTATGTCGTCTTGAAATACAACCGTCCCCGGGATAGACTTGAGCAGACTCTCCATGTTGTGCTGGAATCTAGCAGCTGCCGACCTGATGCCAAATGGGCATCGATTGTACATGAAAAGGCCTCGATGTGTGTTGATGGTGGTGAGTAGCTTGGATTCCTCGGTCAATTCTTGCATCCTGTACGAAGATGTGAGGTCTGGTTTTGAGAAAAGTTTACCTCCAGCCAATGTGGCAAATAAGTCCTCCACTCTGAGCAGCGGGTACTGGTCCTGTAGGGAGACTCTGTTTATGGTAGATTTGTAGTCCCCACAGATTCGTGCGGACCCATCAGGCTTCATGACTGGGACGATGGGGCTTGCCCAGTCGCTAAATTCCACAGGTGATATAATGCCTACCTGTAGAAGCCTGTCTAGTTCGTGTTCAATATTTTCCTTCATCACATAGAGTACAGCTCTGGCCTTATGATGGACCGGTCTAGCATCCTGTGTGATGTAGATTTTGACTTTGGCCCTTTGAAAGTGCCCACACCTGGCTGAAAGAGATGTTCAAATCGCTTTATAACTGTTGAGCAGGAGGTCCGTTCCTCTAATGACATGGCATGGACATCGTCCCATTTCCAGTTTAGTTTTGCCAGCCAGCTTCTCCCCAGCAGTGCTGGAGGGTCTCCGGGGACAATCCACAGGGGAAGTCGGTTCACTGTCCCTTTGTGTGTGACAGAGAGCATGACGCTGCCGAGGACTGATATTTCTTTGGTATTGGTCCTTAGTTTGGTGTCGACCCTTGTGAGTTTTGGTCTGTCTCTTTTATGCGGCCACAGTTGTTCAAATTGTTGAGCACCCATGAGAGATTGATTCATTCCCGTATCCAGCTCCATGTTGACAGGTATCCCGGTGAGTATGACCCTCATCATTATAGGAGGCATCCTGTTGTAGGAGCAGCGGCCATTGATCGTGTTGACCCACTGTACATCGGTGTCCCGGGCACTGTCCCCACCGTCTTTTGGTCCGCTTTCCGACCCATCCGATTCATATACCAGCCGAGCTGCCATTTTTTTGCACATGCGGGCCAAATGCCCTGTATATTCACAGTTCCTGCAAACAGCCTGCTGAAATCGACATCCCCTTGACGAGTGCCCACCCCCACACTTCCAGCACAGACTGCTTCTATTGTTCCCAAAGAAGGAGCTGCGTCTGGCTGATCTCTTTTGAGCTTCTCTCAGTTTGTAGTTGATTGCTCGCATTGTGGGTTGATGAGGCGTGAACGGCCGTTCCTGTGGCCCTTGATGGCTTCTGGCACCACTGCCTGCTGTCGAGAGCCTGTTCTCCCATTTTTGTCTGTGTGTGGGGGTAGCAGCTTGTTTAATGCTGTGAACTTCTTGTTCCGATATTTCGTTAGTTGTCGTACCTGCATTGTAAATCAACCTCGTTTCTTCTTCCCCGACCAAGAATGTCTGTGCAACCAGTGCTTCTGCCTCTAAGGTCAGGTTCTTGGTCTCTATGAGCTTTTGGAATATGCCTGCGTGGCCTATTCCTTCAATGAAAAAGTCTCTCAGCATTTCTCTCCTCAGTTCATCAGAGAACTGACATAAACTAGCCAACCTCCGAAGTTCAGCCACGAAGTCGGGTATGCTCTGGCCCACGTAGCGTCTGTAGTTGTAGAACCTGTGTCTGGCCATGTGTAGGCTGCTTGCTGGCTTCAGGTGGTCTCTTACCAGTGTGCTCAATTCTTCAAACGACTTGCTTGCTGGTTTCTCGGGTGCCAGCAGATCCTTCATTAAAGCGTATGTTTTCGAGCCACAGCTGGTCAAGAGATGGGCTCTTCTCTTGTCTGCTTTTTCATCTCCTAACCAGTCTTTGGTTACAAAGCTTTGCTGGAGCCTTTCTATAAAGTCCTCCCAATTGTCTCCAGCATTGTACTTTTCATCTGATCCGTTGTTCGCCATTTTGTGGATTCTGTAATCCTGTAACTCGTCGCCACTGTAAAGTCCTGTCCCCTCTGTACAGATTCACACGAGGCATGTAGTGAAGTCAAGGTCACTCTGGACCTGCACCTTTATTTCACAGCTCTGGAATGCTGCACTTGCCTGAGACCTGTCCTTACACACCTGTCTCTTGCAAGTGCGCCCGTGGTGGTGAGGTATGCTGGTGGTTACAGGTCATATCTTATTACAGTCATGTATAGCATGTTAGGATACAGTTATATATAATAATGTAAGATACATGACAGTAGGTGAGCAGCTTTGCCTGGACCGGAGACAGTTTTGGTCATTTGGTGGGATTGATCTAAAGTTTCTCAAAGGTCGTCTGGCTCATCAAAGACTGGCTTGCCCCTGTATCGATCTCCATCGAAACTGGAACTCCATTGATGTCTACTTCCATCTTCCATGGGGAACTCTCGGTGGAGCAGATATAAATTCCATACTCTTCTTCCGGGGTTGAGCAGCTTCGTCTTCATCAGTGTCTGAGCCCAGGTGATCAGCCAACACGGTGAGTAAAGCTTTTTCTGCACATTCTCTGAAGGTGACCTTTCGCATTGCAGCCTTTGTAGGTATAGTCTGTGTAGTGGCACTGGTGGTCCCTGTGGTTTCCTCCACAGCGCCAGCACGGGGCTAGCCAGTTGGCCCCATGTGGCGGACTCAGGGTTGCGGGACTTGGGGCAGCATTTCTGCCTTTGAACGTTGCCATTCTATTTACTGCACTCATCGGTTTAGAGCCCTGGGTGTGGGTCATCATTCGCTTCGAGTCGCCGACCGAAATCATGTAGGCCTGGCTCACTTTAATTGCCTTCTGCAGGGTGACTGTGAAGTCCGCAGAGAGCAGTTAATGGAGAAGGCCCTCGGGGCCGATTCCGATAACGAATATGTCTCTTAGTGCTTCGGTGAGGTGGTCGCCAAACTCACACGGTGCAGCCAACCTTCTTAAATCTGCAGCATACTTTGCAATTTCTTGGCCTTCGGGTCGCCGGTGAGTGTAAAACCGGTGCCTAGCTGTGAGGATGCTTTCTTTGGGTTTTAGTTGCTCTTGTATTAAGGTCACAATGTCCCCATAGCTCTTGGTAATTGTCTTTGTTGGGGCTAGCAAGTCCCTGACAAGGCCATGGATAGTGGGCCCACAACTACTTACAGGATGGCCCTGCGCTTGTTCGCCAGTGTGGCTGGTGAGACCCCATCCAGGTCGTTGGCAATGAAGAAGTGTTCTAATCTTTCCACGAAGGTATCCCAATCTTCCCCATCGTTGAACTGTTGGAAGTTGCTGAGATCAGACATGTTGTGCGCAGAATTTGTGACCTCATCGCCAGTTATTGTGTATGTAGGCACTCTGTTAATTACTCCACGAGGCAGGAGTATGGCACTTGAATTGTAATAGATTGTAGTCCTTTATTGCAGCTCCTAGCATGAGGACACCCAGAGGTGAGCTCCCTTTTATACTGGGTTACCTGCAGTGTACAGGTGACCCTTCGGTCTCCAGCAGCAGCACACTCTGGTATACAAGTAAGGTATATATATATACAGGGTGAAGGTACATGCAGGTCTCGTGTTCAGTACATCATTACATCTTGGCATGCATACATGACACTAACCACCTTCCCTTGACATTCACTGATATTATCATCATCAAATCCCCCACCATCAATATCTTGGGGGTCACCATTGACCTGAAACTTAACTGGACCACCCACATAAATATTGTGGCTACAAGAGCAGGTCAGAGACTAGGTATTCTGAGGTGAGTGACTCACCTCCTGACTCCCCAAAGCCTTTTCACCATCTACAAGACACAAGTCAGGGGTGTCAAGGAATACTCTCCACTTGCTTGGATGAGTGCAGCTCCAACAACACTCAAGAAGCTTGACACCATCCAGGACAAAGCAGCCACTTGATTGGTACCCATCCACTACCTTAAACATTCACTCTCTCCAACACGCGCACCATGTGCAGTGTGTACCATCTTACAAGATGCACTGCAGCAACTTGCTAAGGCTTCTTCAGCATCTCCCAAGCCAGCGACCTCTATCATCTAGAAGGAGAATGGCAATAGGCTCATGGGAACATCACCACCTCCAAGTTCTCCTCCAAGTCACACACCATCCTGACTTGGGAACATATCGCTGTTCTTTCATCGCTGGGTCAAAATCCTGTAACTCGCTATCTTAAAGCACTGTGGGAGTATCTTCACCACACGGACTGCAGCGGTTCAATTCAGCGGCTCACCATCTTCTCAAGGGAAAATAGGGATGGGAATTGCCAGCGACGTCCACAACCCGTAAATTAATTTTTAAAAAGTAATTTATCAAATTGTCTCAGATCCATACCCCATTCTCCTGTTCTACCAGTGCTCTAGATAATGATTGATAAAGCCCTCCTCAGAACATTTGATGTAACCATGGCCATTGTAACTGAAATCATTTTGTCTACAACTTAGCTTGGTATTGTGACTTCTTCACTTCTGTCATAGTAAATAACATGTTTTCTCTGAGTGACACTGGATTTTAACCTATCACAGCTTAGCTCAATACATTATTACAATGATTATGGTTTCCAGATAGTTTGCTTCAGGGAGTAACCAGACCATTTAATTCAAATACAAACATGCTGTGTGATTTGTTTAGAAGTGTGTCTGTTATTTGTTTTTTTAAATTGACATACAGACGATCATTAAAATTTTATTTAATTCTTTTGCTGTTTCGGAGGAATTTATCAGACTGCCTTTTTCAAATCAATGAGTTTTCAAAAGAATAGTTGTAGATTGGAACCACCAAAGTGAGTACGACAAGGCAGCCAATTTCTGTTGTTGGTGAGGAAAAGATTAAAAATACAATTCGAAATAAAAAATAAATACAGTCTAGTTTTAGCACTATAGGTGCAACCTTATTATTATTTTCTGACATACAAGGGCCTAGTAAAGTTTAACCATTGTAAAAATGTAGGTTATATTTCTGGTATTTTAATTTGTCCATTTGCTGTTTTAATAAATTTAGTACCATGTCAAGCCTAAAACAAGATCTAGTGTTAGAGTTACTCTAGTGTCTGAGGAGTAAACCTGTGGAGGCATGGGATAGAACTTGTGGTTGAAGTAAAAAGGATTCTCTATTCATTATCCCAGGAATGCTGTGAAACACATCAAAATATCAGGGCAAGTGAAAACATTCTCAAGAATGGAGAGAGAGAGTTTTACCTATGAGAGGAGTCTAAAACACAAAAGTAAAAAGGAGAAAAATATTCAAAAATAGAACAGAAAAGATCAAGATCATTTCTTCTCCATGGTTTCTTCTGTGCTAAGCTACCAATGTATGGTCTTCAAACTGGTTCCCAACTGGTTCTAGGCCTGGAGTCTGTCACGTATTTGAGTCAGGAAAATGTATGCAACAGTGGGCCGAAATTCAGCCTCCCAAAAATGCCTCTTACCGCCGGAAAGTGGTGGCCATGCGGCGGAGTCAAATGGCCGTTGATTTGGAGTCGAATGGCCTCCGTTTGTGAAATTCTCTCACATGCTTTTTCCGGCAGTCCCCACTTTGTGACCATTGCTGCCGACCCCTCCTAAGTGCACCATCAAAGTGCGCACATCAAGCTAAATTGAGAGGAAAAAATCTTCAGGCCGCTGATCGGTGCCCCCGACAGTTTTTTCTGTCGGTGCAATGTGTACAACATGGCTTTGTGGCGGCCATTCAAGGGGAGGAGGCACTGCCGCGGCCGCCATTTTCGTTTTTGTGTCGGCCGACTGCCAGGTCAGCCGGACAATTATATCCCCGGGTTTGGCCAGGCCGCCAGCAGCCAGCCTGGCACCCCTCTTGAGTGCCAGGCTGCTGGCCCAGCCAAAACCTTCCCTGGTGGCCCAGTGGATCTAACTAAAATAATCGCAGAGCTCATAGCACTCTCCCTTTTAAGTGAAGGGGAGAGACATGGTGACGCACAAGTGTCATGGCGTCATCATCACTATGACTGACAGCGGCGGAGACGCCATCCTGCCTCCACTTCCGCACCTCATGATCGATCTTCTGCTCTCCACCCTACTTCTGCCCCCATTATGAGCGACTTCCGGTCCGCTCGAAAAAAAATGACAAAGAGCTGAATTTCGCGCAAGAGGCCACATCATCCACCGCAGCGGTGAAAACACAACAAAAGTGGTAGGTGTAGCAGTGTATTTCAGCCCCAGTATCTCTACACCATGCACCAACTCAAAAGAATATCAATTTAGAGGATGGTGCAACAAAAATAACATTAGAATATTACCTGCATTTCTGCATCCTTAATGAGCATAAACCTACCATTTTGGGTTAAGAGAGAGTCCCAGCATTATTCAATTCCACGGTGTAACCTGACATGCAAATGTCATCCAAATGTAGATGTGAGTGAAATCCAATGATTATAACAACAACAACTTGTATTTATATAGTGCCTTTAACATAGTTAAGCATCCCAAGGCGCTTCACAGGAGTGTTATCAAACAATATTTGGCACCGAGCCCCACAAGGAGAAATTAGGGCAGATAGGTAGGTTTTAAGAAGCGTCATAAAGGAGGAAGAAGAGGTAGAGAGGTGGAGAGGTTTAAGGAGCAAATTCCACACCTGAAGGCCTTGGCAGTTGAAGGAGCCAGAATTGGAAGAGTGCAGATATCTCAGAATGTTGTAGAGGAGCTGGAGGAGATTACAGAGATGAGGTGGTGGGGGTGGGGGGGGGGGGGGGCGGGGGGCAAGGCCATGGAAGGATTTGAAAACAAGGATGAGAATTTTAAAATCAAGACGTTGCTTTTCCAGGAGCCAGTGTAGGTCAGCAAGCACAGGGGTGATGGGTGAACGGGACTTGGTGCAAGTTAGGACACGGGCTAACTCAGGTTTATGGAGAGTAGAACTTGGAGGGCCGGCCAGGTGTTTGTTGGAATATTCAAGTCTAGAGGTAACAAAGGCCTGGACGAGGGTTTCAGCAGCATATGAACTGAGGCAGGGGTAGAGTTGGGCGATATTACAGGGGTGGAAATAGACAGTATTAGTGCTGGCACGGATACGTGTTTGGAATTTCATTTAGTTCAGCCACAGACAGTTTCCAGGGAGAGGGATGGAGTCGGTGGCTAGGGAACGGAGTTTGTGGTGGGGACCGAAAACAATAGCTTCAGTCTTCCCAATATTTGGTTAGAGAAAATTTCTGCTCATCCAGCAACTGATTGACGATGGTATCAAAACCAATTTGTATTAGTCTTGGTTTTTGCCCTGGCAGCAGCTGTCACTTGCATGACTGTTGATTCCTCAGCCATGCTTAAGAGAGAAAAAAATGTTCACACCCCTGCTGTTATACCGACTGATGAAATGTGGATGTAGTAATGCCAGGGATTAGCACTAGGAAATTGAAGAGATATTTAAAACACCTCATGCAGTGTTATTAACATGCCCCCAATTAATATGCTCATTTGCTGGAATGGTATATTTGCAGCACTAAGTAGCAGTGGAAAAAGATTTGATCTAAGACAAATCATGAAACAAATTAAACTTGCACCACAAAAGTGGAATATAAAATAGTAATGAGAATACCGAGTCCACAGTAGGTCAATCCGCCATAAGCCCACTGACTCCTACATCTACCTGGATTACACTTTCTCCCACTCCGCTTCCTGTAAGGACTCTATTCCATTCTCCCAGTTTCTCCGTCTCCGTCGCATCCGCTCTGATATCGTTACCTTCCACACTTGTGCCTCTGACATGTCTTCCTTTGTTCTCTTTCTTTTCTTTCAGGTGGGAGATTGTGGATAGCCAAATGTGGGGTGACAGGGCGAGAAGCCACTGAAGGCAGCAGACTATACTTTTTAGTGGGGGGTTGTGGATAAAATGTGTACCTCCCCCATCACTCATGCTTCCACTATCCCCTCATTCCCAGCATGCCCCTATCCTTTCACCTTCTTACTGCCTCTTCCCCTTCCTACCACAACTACTATTACTACCCCTATCTCTTCCTATTTGAATGATGTACTCAACTCATGTATCCTCTCTCCCCCTTATTCCACTGTCACTTAACACACCATTAAACCACCATTGCCTCCCACCACATTCCCACTTGCACTCTGCAAGGGTGAGAGATTAAATGTCCCATTACCCTCAATTCTGTTTCCCTCTTACTGTTGTAATTTGATCCTTAAAGAGGTTTTGTTTTTAAAATTCAACTTGCTTTTTTGGGAAAATTAACTCCAATTATGAGGAAAGATAATCTATCTATTTGTGTATCTTTCTGTCTTAAAGATGTCAGTAATTATAATGTTTACATTTTCTAATGGTTACATAACTGGGAAAAGAATTTTGTTTGCTTCAAAATTCAAATTGTGTTTTTTCAAAAAATGAACCAAAATTATGTTGAGGAAAGACACTTTCAGATTCTTTCTAAAGTTTCTAGAACATAAAACAAAGACTAAAACAGGTGTTTAATCAATACAATCTGTCATGTTTTTCTTAGTCTCTCTCACAAACATAGACATTCTGTATTTTTTAAGCCACACTCAATCTAACCTATATCTGAATAAACCTACTGAAATTGGTCCTCCAGCCATTCCTCAAATAATTTTGAAAAACAACTAAGCACAATCTCCTTGAAGCGGAATAAAAATATGACAACATTTCAGCTGACAAAATGGTACCAATGCATCCTCACAAATTGGGAAAACTGCACATACTCCGGTGGCAAAATATTCATTCATCTAACAACTAAGAACAAAAATAAAAGCTCAGATCCAGACTTTTTGGAGAGACAGCGGACGTCAAAATTTATTGAAGCCATTAAAAGACACAAACAAGTAAACTTGATCATGTTATTATGAAATATGTGGAGTCTTTTTCTTTAGTATAACATCTTATTTTGGACATAGGAATTTCAGTCACTGAGAAAAAATGAGCAACATTTTTTTCCAGAAAACAGTTTTGAGCATTTTTTAGGGAAAAGATAATAAGCATAATCCAGTGAGCAGAATAATTCCCATTAGAGGACCACCAATGATGTGATAGCTGAGAGTTACAGGTGTTGACATTTTAACATTACAATTTCCATAGGAAATATTTACATTGAAGTTTTCAATGGAGGGTTCTATCTGTCTATATCTAGTTATATACACATTTCCTGGCTTTACCATTTGCCTTCCTGTTGCCATGTACTTGCCATATTTTTTGTGTTAACTTTTTCCATTATAATTTCCTATGCCCACATTTATAATGGAAAATGCCCATGTAAACCCATTGCTCTGATTAGGCAATATGGCCACAGGATTCCCACAATTCTCTTAAAATGCTTTCTGATCGTTTACCATCAGTAACATAAATTTCAAATACTAAGTTAAGGAATTAACCAATTTTTTTTAAGAAAACATACATCACAACAACAGAATTGTATCTATCCATTTAATTCTCTTTTGTGTCTTAAAATTCCTTCATTAAAGTTTTTTTTGAAGGCCCCAGATTTTCCCAAACATTTTGGCTTGGAGTTGATACTTTTGCCCAGATCTGTGACACTGTGAGCTGAATCTGGTTTGTGCACTGAGAATGTCTAGTGTACCTAATTTCCCAGGATGCATCAGTACCAGTTAGCTATATTGAGGAATATTCTAGCTTTCACCAATTTCTGCTCAAAGGCTTCTCAAAATTACACCCGTAGATTCTAATTTCTAAAGCTAAAGAGAGACAAACCGATACACACAAATTACAAGAACAGGAGAAAAGCAGTTATTTTCCTCATTCTAATTTGACTTATTTTTTTTTAAAGTTGAATTATGAAAGCAAGCACAGTCTCTTGAGGGAAACAGATATGAAGGCAGTGTAGGATGGAGAGGGTATGGCAGAAACAGTTTGAAAGAGAGTGGGCCTCTGTCCTCGCAACTAATCTTGTCACTGACTCCCCAACCAGATTAAGTAGCCATTTTCTAATTACCCTATCAAAACTCTTCATACCTCAATTAAAATTTCTGGTTCTGGGGAGTGAGGTGGGTCAAGTAGAGCAAGTGTCAGTAGGTGAACATTTAGGGAACAGTGATCACAGTATCATAAGGTTTAGATTAGCTATGGAAAAAGACAGGGTGCAATCTCGAGTAAAAATATTTAATTGGAGGAAAGCTCATTTCAGTGGGCTAAAAATGGATCCGGCCCGGGTAAATTAAAATCAAAGATTAGCAGGCAAAACTGTAATCGAACAATGGGCTGCCTTTAAAGAGGAGATGGTTTGTGTACAGTCAAGGTACATTCCCATGGGGTGGAAAGGTAGGGCAACTAAAGTCAGTATTCCCTGGATGATGAAAGAGATAGAGAGTAAGATGAAGCAAAAAAAGGGGGTGTATGACAGATGTCAGGTTGAGAATACAAGTGAGAACCAGGCTGAATATAGAAAGTTCAGAGGGGAAATGAAAAAGGAAATAATAAGGGGCAAAGAGAGAGTATGAGAATAGATTGGCAGCTAACATAAAAGAGAATCCAAAAGTCTTCTATAGGCATATAAATAATAAATGGGTAGTACGAGGAGGGGTGGGGCCAATTAGGGACCAAAATGGAGATCTACGCATGGAGGTAGAGGGCATGGCTGAGATACTAAATGAGTAATTTGCATCTGTCTTCACCAAGGAAGAAGATGCTGCCAAAATCATAGTGAAAAAGGAGGTAGTTGAGATATTGGATGGGATAAAAAGTAATAAAGAGGAGGTACTAGAAAGGCTGGCTGTACTTAAAATAGATAAGTCACCAGGACCAGATGGGATGCATTCTAGGATGCAGAGGGAAGTAAAGGTGGAAATTGTGCGGGTACTGGCCATAATCTTCCAATCCTCCTTAGATACGGGGGTGGTGCCAGAGGACTGGAGAATTGTTCAAAAAAGCTTGTTCAAAAAAGTGTGCAAGGATAACCAAGCAACTACAAGTCAGTCAGTTTAATCTGGGTAGTGGGGAAGTTTTTGGAAAAGATCCAGGACAATATTAACAGTCACTTGGACAAGTATGGATTAATTAAGGAAAGCCAGCACGGGTTTGTTAAAGGAAAATAGTGCTTAACTACGTTGATTGAGTTTTTTGATCAGGTAACAGAGAGGGTTGATGAGGGCAATTCGGTTGATATGGTATACATGGACTTCCAAAAGGCGTTTGATAAACTTCCACATAATAGGCTTGCCAGCCATCATCATCATCATCATCATAGGTGGTCCCTCGAACGAGGATGATTTGCTTCCACGAGTTCACAGATGTTTCAATGAAGGACCCGATAGTCCAGTCCTGAACTCCAGTTGAAAGGGTGGAAGATGCCTGTGCGTGAATTTTTTTAACGCGTGGTGACCATTGCACATCAGCCACGGGGTTGACAGAGCTAGGCCTTTACCTAGTGGCAAGGATTAACCAGGACGACTGGAGACGTGCTCTGCTGCACGGACCTGGTATGCACACATATCGCAATGTGGGCTGGCCCGTGCTGCCCCTGGACCCTCGGCTCTTCTGGGCCCCGTACTCTAATTTGCCGCACCTCCGCCATGATCTCTCGCCGCTCCTCCGCTATGATCTCTCACCGCTCCTCCACCACAAAACACTCGCCACACCTCCGCCACGATCTCCCACCGCACCTCTGCACCAAACATTCGCCAAACCTCTGCCACGATCACCCACCGAATCTCAGCCACGATCTCTCAATGCTCCTCTGCCTCGAACACTCTCCGCACCTCTGCCACGACCTTCCCGCTCCTCTGCTTTACCAGGGCCCCGCCGATGCTCCCGCCCACACTCCAAACAGCGACCTGGGTCCTGATGATGTCACCCAGTCGTCCAGCTTGAAGCCGTCGCATACCTGGAGCAGCTCGCGCTGGAAGTTGTTATGGTATGCCGTTCCGGCTCTTTTGTGGACGACCTGTGCAGCTGTTCTCTCACAGGTCAGGGGGCCACGAT
This sequence comes from Pristiophorus japonicus, assembly GCF_044704955.1. NCBI lineage: Eukaryota > Metazoa > Chordata > Chondrichthyes > Pristiophoridae > Pristiophorus > Pristiophorus japonicus. The sequence goes on from NC_091982.1 coordinate 105,253,423, forward strand.
GTAGAATTATAGAGCACAGATGGAGGCCATTCAGCCCATTGTGGCTGTGCCGACTCTTTGAAAGAGTCATTATTCAATTAGTCCCATTCCGCTGCTCTTTTCCCATAGCTCTGTACATTTCTCTTCAAGTACATATCCAATTCCCTTTTGAAAGTTACTATTGAATCTGCTTCCACCATCTTTTCAGGCAGTGCATCCCAGATGCACTGTATCATAACTTGAAGTATATGAAGGCATTAATTGTGGAAGAACTGAGGCTAGACATTGGTCAGGAGAATAACCTTCCCAGCAAGTCAGATCAGAACAAAGGTTTTTTGCCAAGTTTGGAACAGGCCTCTAACTTCTGAAATTAACAGTTAAATATGGATCCTTAACAGGGACAGTGGCAGCATGAATATGAAATTGGCTAAGTGCCAGGAAACAGAGGAATGGTGAACAGTTGTTTTTCAGACTGGAGGAAGTTATACAATGGGGTTCCCTAGGGGTCAGTACAAGGGCCACTGTTTTTCTTGATATATATTAATGACTTGGACTTGGGTGTACAGGACACAATTTCAAAATTTCCAGATGATACAAAACTTGGAAGTATAGTGAACAGTGAGGAGGATAGTGATATACTTCAAGAAGACATAGACAGGCTGATGGAATGGGCAGACACATGTCAAATAAAAGTTAATGCAGAAAAGTGCGAAGTGATACATTTCAGTAGGAAGAACGAGGAGGTAATATAAACTAAAGGGTACAATTCTAAAGTGGATGCATGAACAGAGAGACCTGGTGGTGTATGTGCAAAATCGTTGAAGATGGAAGGGCAAGTTGAGAAAGCGGTTAAAAAAGCATATTGGATCATGGGCTTGAGGGTTGAGAGGAGATTTGATAGAGGTATTCAAAATCTAGACAGAGTAGATAGAGAGAAACTGTTCCTATTGGTGGAAGGGTCGAGAACCAGAGGACACAGATTTAAGGTGATTGACAGAAGAACCAAAGGCGACATGAGAAAAAACGCTTTTACTCAGTGAGTGGTTAGGATCTGGAATGCACTGCCTGAGAGGATGGTGGAGGCAGACTCAATTGTGGCTTTCAAAAGGGAATTGGATAAGTACTTGAAGAAAAAAAATTTGCAGGGCTACAAGGAAAGGGCATGGGAATGGGACTAGCTGAAGTGCTCCAGCAGAGAGCCGGCATGGGCTCGATGCGCGTAATGGCCTCCTTCAATGCTGTAGCCATTCTATGATCCTATGACTTTTGAGTAAACTCATTAGCAGTAACAACATTGGAAGTTAGAAGGTGCAAATGATAATATATGAGACAGTACTCAAGAGGCAACACCAGTACCAGTTATATTTCATTATTCCCCCTTCCCAATCGGATACTGACTATGCTGTGACCTTTTTCAGTATCAATTCTTCATAAGCCTTTTCGTCAGTCAAAAGTATTTTATACCTAGATGCCTCAGACAATTTCTCTTCATTGATAACTTCAGTACAATGATAAGTCCTAGAAAGAAAATCTAGCTTTATTACTGTCCTACTCACTGTTATAACTGTCTCCCGAAAAGATTCCCCTGCAGCAGTGACCCTCATACTGCAAGTGATTCAATCAGGCAGAGGGAAAGAACCTTTCAAATTCTTTTACAGTCCTTTCATTTTAGGACACATATGTGTTTCCCTTATTTCTATTCTCCTCCTGCACAGTGGCCTGGCTCCTACTTGCTCTCCTTGGTATTATCAATAATAAATATTACCCTTTTGTCAGGTTTTGGAAAAACAAAAACGATCTTTTGATTGGACAAAATTCACTATCAGTGCAGATGATGAGAAATTGAAAGCAGTTTGCTCTCTCTGGAACTCAATTTAGGATTGACAAAATGCTACTTTGGAAATCAGTCCATAAGTGAAATGTCATAAACCTTTATCCAACAGTGGGATGGGATACCAAATGACAGAGATTGGATGAGATGGAGAAGCTGTTTGAAACTCAAATACACTATTTTCTCTGGATTTTACTTTTAATATTTGGTCATATTACATCGGTCAAGCAGTAATGTTATAGTGGGGTCTTACTCATTCTCTGATGTTTTGATAGGTTTTCTAAAGCATGCTCATACCAGTCGACATAATAGATACTTTCAGCCATCAACCATTACATATTGCAGAGGATTCCTGTCAACAGGAGCTGAGTCCACGGCCAGATCAGCCATGATCTTATTGAATAGCGGAGCAGGCTCGAGGGGCTAGATGGCCTACTCCTGTTCCTAATTCTTATGTTCTTATGTTCTTATGGAACTCTGAACATAACTCTATTTTGTGACAGTGAGTTAGGTGATTGTTCTCGATCACGGCACAAAGATAGATAATTTTCAGGTTCACAAACTAACTAGTGGGGTGTCACAGGGATCAGAGCTGGGTCCTCAACTATTTACAATCTATATTAATGACTTGGATGAAGGGACCAAGTGTAATGTAGCCAAATTTGCTGGTGATACAAAGATAGGTGGGAAAGCAAGTTGTGAGGAGGATGCAAAGAATCGACAAAGGGATATAAATAGACTAAGTGAATGGGCAAACATTTAGTAGATGGAGTATAATGTGGAAAAATGTGAGGTTATCCACTTCGGTCGGAAAAATAAAAAAGCAAATTATTATTTAAATGCAGTGGTACAGAGGGATCTGGGGGTTCTTGTACATGAAACGCAAAAAGTTAGCATGCAGGTACAGCAAGTAATCAGGAAGGGAAATGGAATGTTGGCCTTTATTGCACGGGGGATGGAGTATAAAAGTGTGGAAGTCCTGCTCCAACGATACAGGGCGTTGGTAAGACCACACCTGGAGTACTGCGTACAGTTTTGGTCTCCTTATTTAAGGAAGGATATACTTGCATTGGAAGCAGTTCAGAGAAGGTTCACAAGGTTGATTTCTGAGATGAAGGGGTTGTCATATGAAGAAAGGTTGAGCAGGTTGGGCCTCTACTCATTGGAGTTGAGAAAAATGAGAGGTGATCTTATTAAAACGTATAAGATTCTGAGGGTGCTTTACTGGGTAGATGCAGAGAGGATGTTTCCCCTAGTGGGGGAATCTAGAATTAGGGGGCACAGTTTCGAATAAGGGATCACCCATTTAAAACGGAAATGAGGAGGAATTTCTTCTCTCAGAGGGTCGTGAATTTTTGGAATTCTCTACCCCAGAGAGCTGTGGAGACTGGGTCATTGAATATATTTAAGGTGGAGATAGACAGATTTTTGAACAATAAGGGAGTCAAGGGTTCTGGGGAGCGGGTGGGGAAGTGGAGTTGAGGCCAAGATCAGATCAGCCATGATCCTATTTCTTATATTCTTATGTTACAATCCATTTGGGAAAGTGGACCAAGGTCACGAGTTTGCTGTTTTCATAGGAAAAGGGGAGGAACATGGAATGCGATCCCTAAAAAGCTGACTAAAATCTTGGGAAATTCTATAATCTCAATGTTATATAAAGATAACTTGACTTATTCAGTCACCATAAGCCAGAGAGCCTAATTATGAAAGAGTAGGAGCAGCACAATAAATTCCCCATAAATCTCCTAAATAGGGAGATCACATATTATTTGGAAAATATGAATCTAGGTGGTGTAGAAGAGCAAAGGGATCTCGGAGTACAAATACACAAACCACTGAAAGTAGCAACACAGGTTAACAAGGCCACAACAGCAAACCAAGCACTAGGTTTCTTTCCAGAGAATTGAAAAGTAGAGAAGTTATGCTAAACTTGTATCGAACAAGTTCATGGCACCGTGGCTGGCTCTGTTGAACAGGAGGGGAGGAAAAAGAGTGGGAGAGCGATAGTGATAGGGGATTCAATTGTAAGGGGAATAGATAGGCGTTTCTGCGGCCGCAACCGAGACTCCAGGATGGTATGTTGCATCCCTGGTGCAAGGGTCAAGGATGTCTCTGAGCGGGTGCAGGACATTCTAAAAAAGGAGGAAGAACAGCCTCCGACATAGTACCAACGACATAGGTACAAAAAGGGATGAGGTCCTACAAAACGAATTTAAGGAGCTAGGAGCTAAATTAAAAAGTAGGACCTCAAAAGTAGTAATCTCGGGATTGCTACCAGTGCCACGTGCTAGTCAGAGTAGGAATCGCAGGATAGTGCAGATGAATACATGGCTTGAGCAGTGGTGCAGCAGGGAGGGTTTCAAATTCCTGGGGCATTGGAACCGGTTCTGGGGGAGGTGGGACCAGTACAAAGCGGACGGTCTGCACCTGGGCAGGACCGGAACCAATGTCCTAGGGGGAGTGTTTGCTAGTGCTGTTGGGGAGGAGTTAAACTAATATGGCAGGGGGATGGGAATCAATGCAGGGAGACAGAGGGAAACAAAAAGGAAACAAAAGCAAAAGACAGAAAGGAGATGAGGAAAAGTGGAGGGCAGAAGAACCCAAGACAAAAAACAAAAAGGGCCACTGTACAGCAAAATTCTAAAAGGAAAAAGGGTGTTAAAAAAACAAGCCTGAAGGCTTTGTGTCTTAATGCAAGGACTTTCCGTAATAAGGTGGATGAATTAACTGTGCAAATAGATGTTAACAAATATGATGTGATTGGGATTACGGAGACGTGGCTCCAGGATGATCAGGGCTGGGAACTCAACATCCAGGGGTATTCAACATTCAGGAAGGATAGAATAAAAGGAAAAGGAGGTGGGTAGCATTGCTGGTTAAAGAAGAGATTAATGCAATAGTTAGAATGGACATTAGCTTGGATGATGTGGAATCTATATGGGTAGAACTGCAGAACACCAAAGGACAAAAAATGTTAGTGGGAGTTGTGTACAGACCTCCAAACAGTAGTAGTGATGTTGGGGAGGGCATCAAACAGGAAATTAGGGGTGTATGCAATAAGGGTGCAGCAGTTATAATGGGTGACTTTAATATGCACAAAGATTGGGCTAACCAAAGTGGAAGCAATACGGTGGAGGAGGATTTCCTGGAGTGCATAAGGGATGGTTTTCTCGACCAATATGTCGAGGAACCAACTAGGGGGGAGGCCATCTTAGACTGGGTGTTGTGTAATGAGAGAGGATTAATTAGCAATCTCGTTGTGTGAGGCCCCTTGGGGAAGAGTGACCATAATATGGTGGAATTCTGCATTAGGATGGAGAATGAAACAGTTAATTCAGAGACTATGGTCCAGAACTTAAAGAAGGCTAACTTTGAAAGTATGAGGCGTGAATTAACTAGGATTGATTGGCGAATGATACTTAAGGGGTTGACTGTGGATGGGCAATGGCAGTCATTTAGAGACCGCATGGATGAACTAGAACAATTGTACATTCCTGTCTGTCGTAAAAATAAAAAAGGGAAAGTGGATCAACCGTGGCTATCAAGGGAAATCAGGGATAGTATTAAAGCCAAGGAAGTAGCATACAAATTGGCCAGAAATAGCAGTGAACCCGGAGACTGGGAGAAATTTAGAACTCAGCAGAGGAGGACAAAGGGTTTGATTAGGGCAGGGAAAATGGAGTACGAGAAGAAGCTTGCAGGGAACATTAAGACGGATTGCAAAAGTTTCTATAGATATATAAAGAGAAAAAGGTTAGCAAAGACAAGCGTAGGTCCCCTGCAGTCAGAATCAGGGGAAGTCATAACGGTGAACAAAGAAATGGCGGACCAATTGAACAAGTACTTTGGTTCGGTATTCACTAAGGAGGACACCTTCCGGATATAAAAGGGGTCAGAGGGTCTAGTAAGGAGGAGGAACTGAGGGAAATCCTTATTAGTCGGGAACTTGTGTTGGGGAAATTAATGGGATTGAAGGCCGATAAATCCCCAGGGCCTGATGGACTGCATCCCAGAGTACTTAAGGAGGTGGCCTTGGAAATAGCGGATGCATTGACAGTCATTTTCAAACATTCCATTGACTCTGGATCAGTTCCTATCGAGTGGAGGATAGCCAATGTAACCCCACTTTTTAAAAAAGGAGGGAGAGAGAAAACAGGGAATTATAGACCGGTAAGCCTGACATCGGTAGTGGGTAAGATGATGGAATCAATTATTAAGGATGTCATAGCAGCGCATTTGGAAAGAGGTAACATGATAGGTCCAAGTCAGCATGGATTTGTGAAAGGGAAATCATGCTTGACAAATCTTCTAGAATTTTTTGAGGATGTTTCCAGTAGAGTGGACAAGGGAGAACCAGTTGATGTGGTATATTTGGACTTTCAGAAGGCTTTCGATAAGGTCCCACACAAGAGATTAATGTGCAAAGTTAAAGCACATGGGATTGGGGGTAGTGTGCTGACATGGATTGAGAACTGGTTGTCAGACAGGAAGCAAAGAGTAGGAGTAAATGGGTACTTTTCAGAATGGCAGGCGGTGACTAGTGGGGTACCGCAAGGTTCTGTGCTGGGGCTCCAGCTGTTTACACTGTACATTAATGATTTAGACAAGGAGATTAAATGTAGTATCTCCAAATTTGCAGATGACACTAAGTTAGGTGGCAGTGTGAGCTGCGAGGAGGATGCTATGAGGCTGCAGAGCGACTTGGATAGGTTAGGTGAGTGGGCAAATGCATGGCAGATGAAGTATAATGTGGATAAATGTGAGGTTAACCACTTTGGTGGTAAAAACAGAGAGACAGACTATTATCTGAATGGTGACAGATTCGGAAAAGGGGAGGTGCAAGGAGACCTGGGTGTCATGGTACATCAGTTATTGAAGCTTGGCATGCAGGTACAGCAGGCAGTTAAGAAAGCAAATGGCATGTTGGCCTTCATAGCGAGGGGATTTGAGTACAGGGGCAGGGAGGTGTTGCTACAGTTGTACAGGGCATTGCTGAGGCCACACCTGGAGTATTGTGTACAGTTTTGGTCTCCTAACCTGAGGAAGGACATTCTTGCTATTGAGGGAGTGCAGCGAAGGTTCACCAGACTGATTCCCGGGATGGCGGGACTGACCTATCAAGAAAGACTGGATCAACTGATCTTGTATTCACTGGAGTTCAGAAGAATGAGAGGGGATCTCATAGAAATGTTTAAAATTCTGATGGGTTTAGGCAGGTTAGATGCAGGAAGAATGTTCCCAATGTTGGGGAAGTCCAGAACCAGGGGTCACAGTCTAAGGATAAGGGGCAAGCCATTTAGGACCGAGATGAGGGGGAACTTCTTCACCCAGAGAGTGGTGAACCTGTAGAATTCTCTACCACAGAAAGTTGTTGAGGCCAATTCACTAAATATATTCAAAAAAGAGTTAGATGTAGTCCTTACTACTAAGGGGATCAAGGGGTATGGTGAGAAAGCAGGAATGGGGTACTGAAGTTGCATGTTCAGCCATGAACTCATTGAATGGCGGTGCAGGCTAGAAGAGCCGAATGGCCTACTTCTGCACCTATTTTCTATGTTTCTATGTTTCTATGAACCTTGGTTAGACCATACTTGCAGTCCTGCGTACAATTCTGGTCGCCATATTTTAAGAAGGATATAGAAGCACTGGCAAGGGTGCAAAAACAGTTCACAAGGATGATACCAGAAAAGCGAGGGTATACTATCAGGAAAGGATGAACAGGCTGGGTCTCTTTACTCTTGAAAAGAGAAGGCTGAAGGGTGACTTAATAGAGGTCTTTGAAAGTATGAAATACTTTGATAGAGTGGATAGAGAGAGAATGTTTCCACTTGTGGCGAAGAGCCAAACCAGAGGCCATCAATATAAGATAGTCACCAAAAAGTCAAGTGGGGAATTCAGAAGGAATTTCTTTACCCAGAGAGTGGTGAGAATGTGGGACTTGCTACCACACGGAATGTGGAAGCGAATAATACAGCATTTAAGGGGAGGCTAGATAAGCATATGAGGGAGAAGGGAATAGAGGGTTATGCTGATAGAGTTAGATGAGGAAAGATGGGAGGAGGCTCGAGCGGAGCATAAACGGCGACATGAACTGATTGGGCCGAATGGTCTGTTTCTATGCCGTATATCCTATGTAATTCTATTTTCAAGTAAGATGCACCTTCATGACCTTAGACAGAACTGAATCAAGACAGCTCTCTCAGTTGTGGTGAGTGTACAAGAGCAGGAATCCAGCAAATAAAGGATCGAAACCACTTTTTAAATGATATTGCACTTACATCGCACCTTTCATGACCTCAGGATTTCCTAAAGTCTTTCACAGCCTATTAACCACTTTTGAATTGTAATCACTGTTGTCATATAGGAAATATGACAGCCAATTTGCACACAGCAATGTCCCACAAACAGCAAGCAGATAAATAACCATATAATCTGTTTTTTTCTAATGATGCTGGTTGAGGGATAAATATTGGTCAGGACACCAGGGCTTCTTCTTCAAAATATTGCCAAGGGTTTTTTTATGTCTACCTGAGATGGCAGACGGGGCCGCGGTTTAACATCTCATCTGAAACATGGCATCTCTGACAGTGCAGCACTCCCCCAGTGCTGCACTGGAGTGTCAGCCTAGATTATGTCCTCAAATCTCTGGAGTGGGACATGAACGCATAACCTTCTGACTCAGAGGCAAGAATGCTACCACTGAGCCACAGCTGAAACCTTTTAAGGGAAAAACACATCATGTATTCCTGTCATGTCCAGACACAAGTTACAAGAGAGTCTGTGGCGACAAGTTCCATTTTAATAAATGGTAGGTGATGTCATACACAAGATGCTGAATTTTTCATTTAATTATAAGCACAATGATTCTAAATATTTTTTAGCAAATAAAATACATTCAATGTATTACTGTATTGATTATCTGCTGTGTTTTTAATTGGTTTACTCAACAACAGATAAGATGCTGGCAGCATCAGAATTCAAGGTATAAAGTGACACTTAATGGGGCATAAAAGCAGCATATAAAAGCAGGAGCCTCCTGTGAAATACAGCAGACTTGTTACAATATATATCGATCATTTTCCGTCACACTTCCATTCAGAAGTCAGAAGATTCTCCATCTTTCTAATGAGGTAATGATGATAATAATATACTCAGTGGACAATGGAGACAGCTGTCTGGAGCAGAAAAGGACTATACTTCAACTAACCTCTGGTTGCATAGATATGATTTTCTAGTTAGAGGGCACCTCGGCATCTGTACCTCCTTTGATAACCTACTGGAAAGTGGGACTGATATTCAACACATTTTAATTCTGTCCCTTTAGGTTGACATTGATGAATATTTTTCTTTGAACTACTAATGCTAATGAAATCTAATGGAACTGACTCAAAATAGTTACTGAGTCTAACAATGTAGTTAAATTGACATTTGCAGCTACAAATGTATGATTGGTGAGGCACTCGGGACTCATTACTGTATAGCCACTGATCTAAGTTTGACTCCTTCATGATTGGGCTGAGCAGCTCCCTCCAAGATACCTCCCCTCCACCTTAATTAAAAAATACAACAGAAAAGGTGATTAATCATGATTTATTTTTATATCCGATTTTTAAAATAGATACTGATAATAAGATAACCCATTTTTCATTTCTCTTGGAAAATAAAGAGGTAACTGAAGTTCTTGTTACAATCACTTCTTTTATAAAAAATTTCAACTCTATTATTATTTTGCCCACACAATTATGATCCAACAACAAATCTATTTGTGATCATTATTATGAACCAAATGAACGATGCACCCTAACATTGAAACTATTTTCTAATGGTTTTTAAACACCAAATACAAGTGAAAAAAAAAGACTGCTGGGTCACCAAGCTGCCATTGCACCGTTCATGCATGATCAAAAATGATAAACTGCTCTTCTAGGCACACTTCCTCCCAAAACCAGCAACAATCACGATATGTTGCTTTATACATTACATAAATCTGCAGCGTTATCAAAGGCAATGTAAGGCAAATAATAACAAAGAAAGACTTGCATTTATATATCACCTTTCACAACCTCAGGACATCCCAAAAGGCCAATTAACTACTTTTGAAGTGTTGTCACTGTTGGAATTAGGACATAGGATAATGTGCTTTGTTTTTGCAATGAATCAATTAGTTGCTCCCATGATGATCTCTAGTTTATGAACAGATATGCGTTACATTTTTGAGGACTTTATGTCCTAAATTGGACCACCATGACCTTGTTTTCCACCCACAAAATGGATGCAATGAAGTCCAATTTTGCACCCCCTCACCCCATGTCTTTCTGGGCCCTTTTCCTCATTTGTGAGCACAGATATGGGAAGGTGAAATTTTACAAGTTTGAATAGTCAGAGGGGACCCTTGTCCCCATCAAATATTTTGGCCGCACTGCCCACAATTTACCAACCATTGTTTTTTTTTAAGGTCTTTCTCAAATTGTGTTCTTAAATGTCAAAATATATTCCCAGTGTTGAGAAAGTGAACTCATCCACGTGCGGCAACATGGTAGCACAGATAATAGCCAACAGACACATCACTTGACATCAATATTCTGCCAAGCTTCTGATTAGAGCATTTCTCAAATCTTAACCTTGAACCGAATTGTGTATGAATACTGTTGTATGACCTTCTCCACAGTGGTAAATATCATGAAAAATTTGCAAGTAAATCTTGATATGTGCATATTAAACCAAAATTCATAATTAGCATAAAAGTCAACTTGTGGAATCTGGTTTTTACATTTGTTTCTACCTCTTGTGATGTTGTGGCCTTTTCATTTCCATAGCATCGACCTAGGATATGTTTTCTGAAATAAGGTTGGAATCCGTATAATTAATTGGATTGGCACCACAGGTAGTGCAGTGGGAGGCTATAGGGAGAATAATTCACCTGATCTCTATCTCTCTCTCTCACATGAATTCAACAAAAGTTAAAAATGGATGATTCGAACTGACAGCGGCAAATGTGACAGTTCTAGCAGTAGCTCGTGAGAAAAATAAATCACTGCGTAACCACTGGTGTACAGTGAACATCTGAGCAGTTACCTTTCCAAGTTGTTTATAAAAAAGATGTTTGTTTTTTTGTTGTGGCTATAGGTGTTCTTTGGATGATGTGGCTCTAAGAGTAGAAATTACCATTGGCAATAATAGTGGAAAAAAGACTTAAAATATTCATATGGCATTCCTCTGTTCATTATTTTAATAGAGGCTTATTTCATGTATAAAAACAGAAAATGTTGGAAATCTCAACAGGTCAGGCAGCATCTATGGAGAGAAAAACAGAGTTAATGTTTCAGGTCGATCATCCTTCATCATTGACCTGAAACATTAACTCTGTTTTTCTCTCCACAGATAATACCTCACCAGCTGAGATTTCCAGCATTTTCTGTTTTTATTTCAGATTCCAGCATCTGCAGTATTTTGCTTTTATACCTGCTCAGTTCAAATGGGTTCGCACCTTCATTCAAACAGCAGACCATGAGAATGTCCAGTGAACACGTCAAGCATTTGTCCATTATTATTACCACACATCCCCCAACCTACCAAAATGACTGAAAAAACCTATGGCCAATTTAAGGAACATTCCTCTCTGTCCTCCTCAGGCAATCAAGCAAGCTCCCACTAATTCCCAGCTACCCCACAACATAATGTTAGATGGAAACGCTCTCCTCTGTCGGGAACTTGTACAGCTCCCATTTGCGGGACTGCAAGGAATCTATACTTACTACATGATCTGTTATAGAGGGCGGTGACTCTTTGGGAAAATACAGAATTCCTAAAATGTAACCTAGCTCTCTGTTTACTTATTTTATACAAATGCAAACTAGCCCTATTATCCTTATATATCTCAAGTAACCCAACTGGATAGAATTTATTCCCTTCACCATGTGTAAACTTATGTTTTTTCATGAAATAGCCCAGCCTCCTCAAACCTACCCTGATATTTAACAGCCCTAAGATCAGGTATCATTTTTATTGCCTTCCTCTGAACCTTCTCCACAGCCTCAATGTCCCCTGCCATATAAAAGAATCAAACCTGGGCACAACAGCTGAAGTATAGCATCCTTAGTTTTATATCTTTCTGTCCTAGTGATACAAACCCAATTTGTCTCCCTGATGACCTTGTCACACTGCTTGTGGTACAACTGTCTGGCCCTGTAAACAAAGGTGGCAGCATAAAGGCAGATCACAAGTAATCACTTAAGGTTCAAATAAGCTTGTTTAGCATGCCTTTATTTCTGATCCTCCTGCACCATCACAACCTGCTAAAACAAATGATTGCCTAGAGGGACAGCCACAGCTCCTATATAGGCAACACAAAATTAAATATCACTGGGGAAACAGGCACAGATAGCTGATGGGGTTCAGCTTTAAGAAGTTCTCGGTAAGTTATTTTGGTGAGGAGCAACCAATGAAACAGCAAATCGATGCTAAAATATGTGGAAGCAAACAACTAGTCCAAACTGGAGAAAGGAAAGGAAGGGTGCTTTTCATATGGGCACTGAGCAGTTCAGGTGCTCCAACCACATTCTGGGGCTATGGCCTATTTACATCTTGGAATATAGGAACAGAAGTAGACTATTCAATTCGATCATGGTTGATCTATACCTCAACTCCGTGTTCAAGCCTTTGCTCTATATCCCTTGATACCCTTACCAAACAAAAATGTGGACTTAATGAGCCATGTGCAATATACGTGTGCAGGTTCTCAGCCTTTCCCCAACACTTTTGTGGTGTCCCTGCACCTTACTACAAATTCACACGAGGCATGTACTGCAGACACAGTCACTACGTGGCCTTAACCTTTATTCCCAGGACCAAGGAGTGCTGATCCTGGGTGGGACCTCCCCTTTTATACCTGTAAACCCAGGTGAGGAGTGTCTCCCACAAGTTCACCCCCTGTGGTCAGGGTGTGCATTTCTAGGGTATATGTACAGTGTGCAGGAGTTGCATGAAGGTTACAGTTACATGAAGGTTACCATTGCATGATGGTTACATACATGACATCACCTCCCCTCTTACATCTTTTTGTGTAAAAGGTTACGTCTCTCATGTGGTCAACGCTCTCTCATGGAGAGCCGCAGTTGGAGCTCTGGTGGCTGAGCCTTGGCATGCGTCTCTGTCACCTGAGGTGATTCCAGCCTGACGGGCTGGCCGCAGGGACTGTGCATGCTGTGGACTGTCCTTGTTGCTCGTCCACTGGCAGTGGTGTGGGTGACATCTCATGCTCTTCTTCAGGTTTCTCCGTGTCTATGCTGAACCTTTTCTTTACTTGGTCCAAGTGTTTGCGGCATATCTGCCCATTGTTTAGTCTGACCACTATGACCCCATTCCCTTCTTTGCCAATTACCGTGCCCACAAGCCACTTGGGTCCCAAAGCATGGTTAAGAACAAATACCGGGTCATCCATTTCTATACACCTCCCCCTTGAGTTTCGATCATGGAACTCGGTTTGGGACTGGCGCTTGCCCTCAACAATGTCTGCCAGGGCTGGGTGAATGAGGGACAGCCGCATTTTAAGCATGCGTTTCATGAGGAGTTCCGCTGGCGGGACTCCCACGAGCGAGTGCAGGCGGGACCTGTAGGCCAGCAAGAGGCGCGATAGGCAGTACTGAAGGGAGGGTACTTGGATGCGTAGCATGCCATGTTTTATGACTTGGACCGCACGTTCCGCCTCGCCACTGGAAGCCGGCTTGAACGGCACTGTCTGGATGTGCTTGATACCATTGCCTGAAATAAATTCCTGGAATTCATGGCTGGTGAAACACGGGCCATTGTCGCTGACCAGGATGTCCGGCAAGCCGTGAGTCGCAAAAACAGTATGCAGACTCTCCATGGTGATGGATGTCGTGCACGTGTTTAATATGATGCACTCGATCCGTTTCAAGTATGCATCGACAACAATCAGGAACATTTTCCCCATGAACGGGCCAGGGCCACAGGCTGAGTGGGGCCTCCCTGGGGGCATTGCCCAGCTGGGCACACGCCGTGCACCTGCGAACCCAGTGTTCCAAGTCTGAGTCAATCCCCGGCCACCATACATGTGACCGGGCAATGGCCTTCATTTACACAATGCCAGGGTGCTCGCTGTGGAGTTCCCTGATGAATGCTTCCCTTCCTTTCTGGGGCATGACTACCCAGCTGCTCCATAGTAGGCAGTCGGCTTGGATGGAGAGCTCATCCATCCGTCTCTGAAACGGTCTGACCTCCTCAGGGCACGCCTCGTGTGCGGGCACCCAATCCTCAGTCAGAACACATTTCTTTATCATGGATAGAAAGGGGTCTCTGTTGGTCCAGTGTTTGATCTGGTGGGCTGTGATGTGGGAGCCTGCGGTGTCAAAAGCCTCAACGGCCATGACCATCTCAGTGCTTTGCTCCGACGCCCCCTCAGTGGTGGCTAGTGGGAGCCTGCTGAGCGTGTCAATACAATTTTCGGTGCCTGGCCGGTGCCGTATGGTGTAGTGATACGCAGCCAGCGTGAGAGCCCATCGCTGTATGCGAGCTGATGCATTGGCATTGACAGCCTTGTTGTCGGACAACAGGGATTTTAAAGACTTGTGGTCCGATTCTAGCTCGAACCGTCTACCGAAAAGGTACTAGTGCATCTTTTTCACACCGTAAACACAAGAAAGTGCTTCCTTTTCGACCATGCCATATCCACGCTCTGCCTGGGAGAGTGACCTGGAGGCATAAGCCACCGGTTGGAGTCGGCCGTCATCATTACCCTGCTGCAACACACACCCAACTACGTAGGATGATGCATCGCACGTTAAAACCAGTTTTTTACAGGGATCATACATAGTCAACAGTTTGTTAGAACACAGCAGGTTCCTCGCCTTATTGAAAGCCAGTTCTTGACAGTCCCCCCAAAACCATTCACAACCTTTACGCAGGAGCATGTGTAACGGCTCCAACAATGTGCTTAAGTTTGGCAGAAAGTTCCCGAAATAGTTCAAAAGTCCCAGGAATGATCGCAACTCCGACATGTTGCCGGGTCTGGGCGCTCGGCGGAGTGCCTCCGTTTCTAATTCAGTGGGCCGGATCCCGTCTGCGGCAACCCTCCTGCCCAAAAACTCGACCTCTGGGGCCAAAAACACACACTTGGCCTTTTTCAGCCGCAAGCCTACCCGTTCCAGTCGACGTAGCACCTCCTCCAGGTTGTGGAGGTGTTCCTCGGTGTCTCGACCCGTTATAAGGATGTCGTCTTGGAATACGATTGTTCCAGGAATGGATTTGAGCAAGCTTTCCATGTTTCTCTGAAAGATAGCTGCTGCCGGACGAATACCAAACGGACACCTGTTGTAGACAAATAATCCCCTGTGCATCGTGATGGTGATCAGAAGCTTGGATTCTTCAGCCAGGTTCTGAGTCATGTAGGCCGACGTGAGGTCCAGCTTCGTGAACAGCTTGCCACCTGCCAGAATGGCAAAAAGGTCCTCCGCTCTCGGGAGCGGGTATTGATCTTGCAGCGACACTCGGTTGATGGTGGCATTGTAGTCACCACAAACCCTGACCGAGCCATCTGCTTTAAGGACAGGAACGATGGGATTTGCCCAGTCGCTGAATTCAATGGCCGAAATTATGCCCTCTCTGAGCAGCCTGTCCAATTCGCTTTCAATTTTCTCATGCATCACATACGGCACCGCTCTGGCTTCGTGGTGCACTGGTCTGGTGTCCGGAGCGATGCGTATCACTACTTTGGTGCCCTTGAACATTCCGACACCGGGTTGAAACAGTGACCCGAATTTTTGTAGGACCTGTGAGCATGAACTTCGCTCCACAGATGAAATGGCGTGCACATCCCCCCCATTTCCAATTCATCTCAGCTAGCCAACTCCTCCCCAAGAGCGCGGGGCCATTTCCCAGGACGATCCAGAGTGGCAGCCGGTTCTGTGATCCATTATGTGTTACCACCAAGTTTGCACTGCCTAGCACTGGGATGATCTCTTTGGTGTACGTCCGTAGCTGCATGTCAATGCATTCCAGTTTGGGCTTGCTAGCTCTGTGTGGCCATAGTCTCTCAAATTGTTGGGCGTTCATAAGTGACTGGCTAGCTCCCATATCCAGCTCTATGCGCACCGGGATGCCATTCAATAAAACTTTCATCATCGTGGGTGGCGTTTTAGTGTATGAACTGTGGACGTCAGCCACATGAACCCGCTGAACTTCAGCATCCATGGCTTTTCCCCAGGCATCATCCTGCATTGCAGACCCCCCGTCTGGTTCCTCTGTCTTACAGATTAGCCTCGCTACAGCTTTTTTGCACATCCTGGCCAAATGTCCACTGACGTTACAAATCCAATAGATATATTGCTGAAAGCTGCAGCTTTTCGCAGTATGTCTACCCCCGCACCTCCAGCATGAGCTGAGACTGTGGTTAACAAAAGGACTGTTACCAGGCATTCCTCTCTGATTGCCCATTTGGTTGCTTCTAAGCACTCTGATGGTGGGTGTTAATGGTCCCATCGCGGGACACATTGTTCCTCGTGATGGTGTGAATTGTCGATCCCCTTTCCATTGTCCCTGTTGCGGGCCCACCCTGGAGTCTGTTGCTGCCTGGGCGGTTTCAAAATGCCCTTGCCTGCCTGCGGGGTTCCGAGCCGCGTTCACCATGTTAACCCCCTGGTCCATCGCCACGTTGGGACCAGGGCTGCGCGCATAAATTAGCTTGGTTTCCTCTTCCCCTGCCATGAAGGTCTGAGCTATCAACGCCGCCCCTTCTAAAGTCAAGTCCTTGGTCTCTATGAGCTTCCTGAAAATCCCGGCATGATTAATACCCTCAATGAAGAAATCCCTTAACATCTCCTCCCTGCAGACACCTGTGAACTTACAGAGACTGGCCAAGTGCCGCAGGTCTGCAACGAAGTCTGAGATGTTTTGTCCCTCCCGACGCCGGTGTGTGTAGAACCGGTGCCGGGCCATGTGTACGCTACTCGCTGGCTTGAGATGCTCACTGATCAGCTGGTTGAGCTCTTCAAAGGACTTGTCCACTGGCTTTTGGGGTGCGAGCAGGTCTTTCTTCAGCACATACGTCTGTGTCCCGCAGCTAGTCAGTAGATGCGCCCTCCGCTTGTCAGCCGCTGCCCCTCCCAGCCAGTCCTTCATGACAAAGCTCTGCTGGAGTCTCTCCATGAAGTCGTCCCAGTCCTCACCCACACAGTAACGTTCCTCTGTGCTACCGGTGGCCATCCTCATGGTTCGGTGATTCCCGTTTCTCGTCGCCAAATGTGGTGTCCCTGCACCTTACTACAAATTCACACGAGGCATGTACTGCAGACACAGTCATTACGTGACCTTAACCTTTATTCCCAGGACCAAGGAGTGCTGACTCTGGGTGGGACCTCCCCTTTTATACCTGTAAACCCAAGTGAGGAGTGTCTCCCACAAGTTCACCTCCTGTGGTCAGGGTGTGAATTTCTAGGGTATAAGTACAGTATACAGGAGTTGCGTGAAGGTTACAGTTACATGAAGGTTACCGTTGCATGATGGTTACATACATGACAACTTTATGGTACGTACTTGGTGCTAACCAGGCCTCAGTGCCTCATAATGTGCAGCATTGATGAGCAGCATTGGTGCTGCACATCACACTATATCGATCCCAATGAGAATTTACTTCAATGCTTACAATAACTCTAAAATATTGCTCCCCTGAGGAAATGCCTGCAGACATCAAGATCACGTAAACATCACAACCTTTCCTTTTCTGTCAGAAAAGCTACTTAAGTGTAGATTTATTAGACCAATCCCAAGTCACCAATTCCAGTACAGAACATGCTGGAGCCCTCTGTATAACCATTAGCAGATAGAACAGAATGGCCTGCTAAGTTCGTATTTGGACTGTGGACTTTTATTGTGCATTAATACTTCATCATCATCGGCAGTCCCTCGAAATTGCTAAAAGTGAGTTCTCAGGTGACTGTACAGTCCAATACAGGAATTACAGTCTCTGTCACAGGTGGGACAGGCAGTCGTTGAAGGAAAGGGTGGGTGGGGAGTCTGGTTTACCGCACACTCCTTCTGCTGCCTGTGCTTATTTTCTGCATGCTCTCGGCGACGAGACTTGAGTTGCTCAGCGCCCTCCCGGATGCACTTCCTCCACTTCGGGCGGTCTTGGGGCAGGGACTCCCAGGTACCGGTGGGGATGTTGCACTTTATCAAGGAGGCTTTGAGGGTGTTTTTGAAACGTTTCCTCTGTCCACCTGGGGCTTGCTTGCCATGTAGGAGTTCCAAATAGAGCGCTTACTTTGGGAGTATCGTGTCGGGCATGCGGACGATGTGGCCCACCCAACGGAGCAGCTTGAGTGTGGTCAGTGCTTCGATGCTGGGGATGTTGGCCTAATTGAGAACACTGACGTTGGTGTGTCTATCCTCCAAGGGGATTTGCAAGATCTTGCGGAGACATCGTTGATGGTATTTCTCCAGCGATTTGAGGTGTCTGCTGTATATGGTCCATGTCTCTAAGCCATACAGGAGGGTGGGTATCACTACAGCCCTGTAGACCATAAGCTTGGTGCCGGATTTGAGGGCCTGGTCTTTGAACACTCTCTTCCTCAGGCGACGAAGGCTGCATTGGAGCAATGTGTTGGACCTCGTTGTCGATATCTGCCCTTGCTGATAGTAGGCTCCCGAGGTATGGGAAGTGGTCCACGTTGTCCATGATCGCGCCATGGATTTTGATGACCGCGGGGTAGTGCTGTGTGGCGCCATCAGGTTGGTAGAGGACCTTTGTCTTACGGATGTTTAGTGTAAGGCCCATGCTTTTGCATGCCTTGGTGAAGATGTTGACGATGGCTTGTTCAGTCTCTGAATGTGCACAGACGCAACCCTCAGCCACTGGACCACTTATTGCCATTCAAAAGCATTTTATGATGCAAAAATTATCACATTTCAGGAAAGAATGGTGGGTACAGTTTATATTCAAGGTTAATATAATTTAATACATAGGAGATTTACACTGCTGCAAGAGTGTATCACTATACATTTATATATTGGCCTGGGGTTTTCTTTTTTTTGCCTCTCACATGATTTTGGGTGAGGTGAAAAATGTATATATTGTAACACGCAAAGTATCATAATTGTGTGGGACAAGCTGGATCGACCTAGGGTCTTTTCTTGTCTGTCATTGTTCATGATATATATATGTGTGTGTGCATGTGTGTGTATTATCTATAACTTATAGCATAATAAATCTAAACATTATTGCTGTTCAAATCCTATGGTACAATACTTCTGTTCAGGTCAAGTGATTCAACTGCAGGCGTTTGCTTGCCATTGCTGTTGGGCTTGGAAAAGTACAATGTTAAATTGGAAACCCATACACAAAGCTAATCATAACATTAAACATGCATACAGAATACAGACTAACAAGTCAAGGTGGTAGCACATCTTAGGGTAAAATAATGTCTACTACTACAATTACATAGGAACAAGAGTAGGCCATTAGCTCCTGGAGCCATTCAACTAGATCATGGTCAATCTGTACCTCAATTTAATTTGTCCACCTTTGCTCCATATCCCTTGACACCATTCCACAACAAAAATCTTAGTGACCGCAATCTTGAAAATTTCAAAGGACGCAGCATCCACAGGCTTTTGGCGGAGGGAGTTCCAGATTTCCACTACCTTTGCATGAAAATCTGCTTTCTTATTTCACTCCTGAATAACCTAGTGCTAATTTTAGCATTATGCCTTCTGGATTTTCCCATCAGAGGAAATAGTATCTACCCATGTACTGTATTATCACATGGTTTGGTATGAGCATGCTCAGTTCGCTCTGGCCTAATAAAGCAAGCACATGGGCTCGCAACTCATCGTGTCTCTGTCCTTCATTTGTTCTACCCACGTATATTAAATTTTGGGGATCATGGAAGGACACAGTGTTCAACCTTCGAGTGGACAATTTTAAGGTGAGTTTGTGACACCTAAACTGAATTTTTGCAATGTTTTACCATTAATACTCACACAGAATCACCCGTGCTTCACTTTCGGGACAATCATGGCCGCTCCTGCACGATTCATCGGACGCCTCAGCATGTATGACTGAGCTCACGAACCATTCAGTTCTTACATTGAGCAGATAGAGATGTTTTATTAGCTCCAATAATATTATTGAGACCGAAGGTGCAGATGAGAATGTTCAAGCTCAAAATAAATTGTGAATGGAAGAAAGCAATTTTTCTTACAGAGATCGGGTCAGATGTATACGGAACATAGAAACATAGAAACATAGAAAATAGGTGCAGGAGCAGGCCATTCAGCCCTTCTAGCCTGCACCGCCATTCAATGAGTTCATGGCTGAACATGAAACTTCAGTACCCCCTTCCTGCTTTCTCGCCATACCCCTTGATTCCCCCGAGTAGTAAGGACTTCATCTAACCCCCTTTTGAATATATTTAGTGAATTGGCCTCAACTACTTTCTGTGGTAGAGAATTCCACAGGTTCACCACTCTCTGGGTGAAGAAGTTTCTCCTCATCTCAGTCCTAAATGGCTTACCCCTTATCCTTAGACTGTGATCCCTGGTTCTGGACTTCCCCAACATTGGGAACATTCTTCCTGCATCTAACCTGTCTAAACCCGTCAGAATTTTAAACGTTTCTATGAGGTCCCCTCTCATTCTTCTGAACTCCAGTGAATACAAGCCCAGTTGATCCAGTCTTTCTTGATAGGTCAGTCCCACCATCCCGGGAATCAGTCTGGTGAATCTTCGCTGCACTCCCTCAATAGCAAGAATGTCCTTCCGCAAGTTAGGAGACCAAAACTGTACACAATACTCCAGGTGTGGCCTCACCAATGCTCTGTACAACTGTAGCAACACCTCCCTGCCCCTGTACTCAAATCCCCTCGCTATGAAGGCCAACATGCCATTTGCTTTCTTAACCGCCTGCTGTACCTGCATGCCAACCTTCAATGACTGATGTACCATGACACCCAGGTCTCGTTGCACCTTCCCTTTTCCTAATCTGGAACATTGACAAACCTACTCGCGCCAGGGAAAGTGAAGGATTCACCAGCGTTTTAAGACATTGTCGAGAAACTCAAGGCTCATTTTGACCCAAGGCCATTAGGAATAGCAGGGAGCTATAAGTTTGGTACCAGAAACCAAAAATAGTGTGAAACCATCAGTGAGTACATTGTAGCTCTTAAGAATCTGCCTTTGCATTGTAGCTTTGGCACATTTTTGGATCGAGCATTGCGAGTTAAGTTTGTTTGTGGACTGGTGGATGAACGCACACAGTCCAAGTTACTGAACACTCCGAACCTAACGTTTGACATATCTAGGGAGATGGCGTCTAAGAATGCTAGAGAGCTCCATCCAACTCAGGTGACTCGTGTACCTGAGGCCTACAATCACAAAGCCACTGCCAAACCTAATGCTGAGAGACTGAGTCAAAAGCATATCGGTGAGACCAATTCAGTGAATTTTTATCGCTGCAATGGAAATCACTCACCACTGCCCTGCCAATACAGAAATGCGAATTGTTTTCACTGTCAGAAGCAAGGCCATATATTAACAGCTTGCAGAGCTAGATCTAAAGCAGGTAGTAAGAACCATTCTAGTGGCAATGCAAAGCAGCAACAACAAAAGGGAGGAGTTTACAATATTGAAGTGAACATCTGATGCTGAAGAACTAGGCATCTACAGTATCTATGTCACTAGCGGCAACGCTAGCAGCCGTGAGAATGACTTGTGTACAAAACTTTAGATAAACGAGCAATATATTTATGTGTGTATCGACAAGGCAGCAGCCTGCTCTATCATGAGGAGGGACCCATATGAGAGCAAGTTTAATCAAATACCACTTACAAAGAGTATCGTAGAATTAAAAACCTACTCGAGAAATCCTAGAGATGTGTGAACAAATGGACTGTACAGTTCAACACAATGGCCAGCCAGTAAAGCTGCCTATTATTGTAGCAAGCTACAACAACAGGCCAATTCTCATGGGCAAAGACTGGTTGAGAAAGTTAAAACTAGACTGGAGAAGCATCTTCGGTGTAGGTGCTTCAAAGAAGTGACTCGACACATGCTGATCAAGCACGAAAGTATGTTCACAGACTGTTATGGGGGCATCACTGGGTATGATGTGCATATTCGCATCAAGTCCAATGCAAAGCCCCTCTAAAGTTAGGTGGAGGGAGAGCTACCAAAGCTCGGAGAGAACGGATATGAGTAAAAACTGACAAAAGTGAATAGGCTACCCCAATTGTGGTAGTGCCCAAAGCAGACAAAACTGTACGCTGGTGTGGCGACTACAAAGTTACTATCAACCAAGAAGTTGATGATGAGCAATACCCGTTATCTATAACACAAGATTTTTATGCAGTATTCTCTGGGTCAAAGGTTTTCTCGAAGCTTGACCTGTCGCATGCTTACGCTCAGCAAAATGTTGACAGAGTCAATAATATCTCACCATCAACACACACAAGCTCACGTGTGGTGTAAAGTCCTTCCCCCAAAAAAGATTTTGCAAGGAGTTCAAATTGCTAATGCAATCAAGACAATCGCAACAAGCAGCGAGGAAGAAAATCTGGAAGTGTCAGATATAGTGCTTCAAAGGTTGAATGCCTACAACGTCAGATTGAAAAGGAGCAAATGTGCTTTTGTGCAGTCTGAGGTTGTGTACCTTGGTCTGAAAGTTGATGCAAATGGCTTGCAACCAATTAAGGAAAAGGGTTCTGACGAAGGGTCATCAATCCGAAACGTTAACTCTGTTTTTCTCTCCACAGATGCTGCCTGACCCGCTGAGATTTACAGCATTTTCTGTTTTTACTTCAGATTCCAGCATGCGCAGTATTTTGCTTTTATAGTATATAAGGAAAAGGTTGATGCTGTCATCAATGCTCCAAAGCCACAGAATGTGTCTGAGTTAAGATCTTTCCTTGGAATGGTCCAGTACTACACGTGTTTCTTACATGCATGAGCTCCTCAAGAAGGATGTCCAGTGGAAGTGGACGAAAGCACAACAGGAAAGGATTTCTCTCTAGCGATGCTCTACTTGTGCACGATGACACAGAGCATGAGCTTAAGTTAGCGTGTGATGCTTCCAACTATAGTGTGGAAACTTTCATAAGCCACGTAATGGATGACAGCCAAGAGAAAACAATCACGTAGGCATTGCGAACCCTTACAAAGAGCGAAAGAAACTACACGCAAATTGAAAAGGAAGTAGTCACCATAGTGTTTGGAATCAAGAAATTTCAATAGTTCCTGATCGGCAGAAAGTTTACCCTAATAACCAATCACAAACCACTCCTTGCAATATTTGGGCCCAAATCTACTATCCCTGCAATGGCCGCATCAAGAATGCAACATTGGGCAGTGTTGTTGTCACATTATGACTACACGATTGAATATCGCACTTCAAAGCAAAATGCAATCGCAGATGGCTTGTCCAGGTGTGATTTTCATGCTAGGTGTAGTTGACAAAGACTTTCCCGTGAGATTGCAGATGAGACTCAAAATGACTCAGTCCTGAAAAGAGTGCATGAAAACACCTTGAATGGGTGGACTGATCAGTGTACGGACACAGAATTGAAACCATTCCATAACCGTCATACTGAACTGTCTTGTGAGCAAAGTAGTATCGAGTGGGGAAACAGAGTGGTGGTACCTGCTGCTGTGAGAGACAGAATTCTGGCCGAACTTCATACTGAACATCCAGTGATCGTCAGTATGAAATCAATTGCAAGAAGCTTTGTTTACTGTATTGGATTGGACAGTGATCTTAAAATAATTGTCAGCAAATGCAGCTTTTCCCAAAAGTGCAGTAACAAACCACCCAAAATTCCACTACAACCCTGGTTATGGCCAAGTAGACCTTTTCAGAGAGTACATGTATACTTCTGTGAGAAAGCAAATGATTATTTCCTGGTACTTGCAGATAGTCACTCAAAGTGGATTGAAGTGAAACACATTGCTTCAAATACTACAACTGAATGTGCCATAGATGAGTTGAGGTCTATCTTTACATGTCATGGCTTACCTGAAGAGCTTGTTTCTGACAATGGCCTTCACTTCTGTTCTGCTCTATTCCATCATATCATCCAGCTTCAAACAGAGCAGCTGAAAAGTCAGTCAGAATAGTGAAAAAAGCTCTTAAAAAGCAAGTGTTGCTGGGTTGTTCGGGGCAGCATGAAGCAACATTTGGCAAATTTCTTGCTGAAGAACAGAACTACTCCAAATACTACAACTGGACATACCCCAGAAGAACTCTTGATGAAGTGGAGATTGAGAACACGTTCAACCAAATTTGATCACAAGAGTTGAACAGAAATAATAGAGTCAGAAACGTTAGGACAGCAATCAGAAAGAACACAGTTTCAAACAAAAGGAGGTGTTCATGTTCTCAGTCCCCTGGCAAGTTGAGTCCATACAAGTGGAATGTAGGAACCATAGTAGAGATTAGGTGGAATCAAGAGATATTTGATTGAAATTGGTGACAGAATCCAAAGTGTTCATGTAGATCAAATGATCTCTGCTGGAGATGATCGTGAACCACTTGATCATGAACACATACATGAGTTTGACTCAGTTCAGACTTCAGAAACTGAAGTACCAGGTTCAAACAAGTTTGAGATAGAAACAGGATCATCTTTGAGTTTGAAACCAAAATAAAACAGCCTGAAAATTGGTTAATGACCAAAACCTTCTGTAAGGAGACCAGGAAGGCTCCGCAAACCTGTTATTAAACGAGATTTGTAGTTCATTTAAAAGAAACAAAACAGGAGTTTTTGTAATGTGGTATATATAAGGCTGGGAAAGGTGGAACTATAGTTTTGTTGTATTTGAGAGGGGAATACATACATTTTCTTAAGAGGGAAAGCAGTGTAATGTATTATCACATGATTTGGTATGAGCATGTTCAGTTCGCTCTGGCCTAATAAAGCAAACACATGGACCAGCAACTCATCGTGTCTCTGTCCTTCATTTGTTCTGCCTGGATTAAATCATCCCTCAACCTTCTTAACACAAGAGGATACAAGCCAAGTTTATGCAACCTGTACTCATAACATTAGCCCTCTAAGCCCTGGTATAATTCTGATGAATCTGTGCTGTAACCCTGCCAAGGCCAATATATATTTCCTGAGGTTCACTGCCCAAAACCGAATGCAGACATGAACTTTGTTCTTGCCACTTAGGACACTGTCCCACTCGTCTGATGTGTAACTGCCTTACAATGTATCGCAGTTATCCTACGCAATTAGAATTTCTGTAAAGTTTAGAATTCCTCAAGCTTGTTTGTAGAGATATTGTCCCGCGATCCACCTGAACTGGGAAATCTTGATGCTGATACTGGGTTCAGAGAGTGGAAAAATACAACAGCAACACTTCAACTAAATAAAAAGGTTTTAATAAATAGACAGGCAGGAAGTCCCCTGAAATCAAGGAAGACTTGCTTCCACTCTCAAAGTGAGTTCTCAGGTGACTGTACAGTCCAATACGGGAATTACAGTCTCTGTCATAGGTGGGACAGACGGTCGTTGAAGGAAAGGGTGGGTGGGAAGTCTGGTTTGCCGCATGCTCCTTCCGCTGTCTGCGCTTGTTTTCTGCATGCTCTCGGCAACGATGATAGCATTCAATAGCATGGTAATGAGAATTGTTTTTCTCCTGTCAAACTGATTTTGATTTCTTTTCAAACTTCAAATAACTTTTTTGGTTTTCAGCACAGAAGCGATATGTTTTTGGGGATTTATTTCACCCTCAAAAAAACACCTCAATTCCAAGGACGCTTTTAAATGGTTGGAAATGGCAGAGTTCCAGAAATTAGTTCATGTGGTAACATTTGTTGACAGTCACTGAGCAGCTGCACGGCAAAGATGCAACTACAACAATGCCAAGAGCTTGCATAATGACTCAATAGGGCTACAGTGATAATGACAGAGTTCCCTTATGCTGGTTAATGGTCCGAAACTGATTGCCAGCAGCACAGGTACTCCTGAAGCTTGCCTAACAGTTGGAGCTTTCAGTTCACAGCAAAAACAACTCCTTGCGTACACGTCGTGAAGTCTCTGTACAGTTTGGTTACACAGTATGTTATATGTAGCCACTGTATAGTTGCATACGATGGAGACTTGTTTACCTGATGTACTATCAATAACGTATATAGACTGTGTATATATATGCTGGCACCACTAGTGGGTGCAACTGGTGGAGTCCAGAGTTTCCTGCCCTGGTGGCAGGGGCTGTATAAAAGGGGAGCCACCATGCGGCTGCCTCACTCTGGAGTTACGAATAAAGGACCAAGGTCACTACAGTTTGAGTACAACACATTACCTATGAATGATTCCATGAGGCACAGTACAGACATAATAACTGGCGACGGGAATACGGACTTTCACGCGATTATGGCTACCTTTGGCACACTAAAAGACTTCGCAGAGGGTGATGATTGGGATGCCTTCACAGAAAGGCTCGAGCTTTTCGTGGCAAACAACCTGGCAGGGGAAACGGACACATTGGCGGAGAAGCGCAAGGCTATACTGCTGACCAGTTGTGGGCCCGATGTCTACCACCTCATCAGGGACTTGCTGGCATCCACGAAGGCCAAGGATAAGACATACGATGAGCTGACTGAACTAATTCGCGACCAACTAAAACCAAAAGAGAGCATCCTCATGGCCAGGCACACATTCTACACTCACCGCAGACCTGAGGGCCAGGAGATTGCAAAATATGCTGCCGACCTCAGGAGACTTGTGGCACCATGTGAATTTGGCACGCACCTCAACGAAGCATTGCGAGTCATCTTCGTTATAGGAATTGGCCACGAGGACCTCCTTCACAAGCTATTATCTGCCGACACCACAGTCAACCTGCAAAAGACCATCAGCATCAGTCAGGCGTTCATGACCTCGACCTGCAGCACCAAGCAAATTATTCATCCTGTGGACGTAAACCCTGCAAGTACTGTACACAGAATGGTGCCTTTCACAGGCAAGACTGTAGAACGTGGCTCAGGGTTCCAGAACTGAGAGTCCGCCGAGGGGTGTTAATCAAGTAGCACCATGCTGGTGTTGCGGAGGAAACTATAGGGCTCATCAATGTCGGTTTGCTGAGTACATATGCAAAGCCTATAACATGAAGGGCCACCTCCAGCTTATGTGTAAAAGAAATGAGACTTACCGTCTAGCAGAGGAGTCAGTAGATGACTTTGAATCCAGCAGGGAGTACGATGATTTGGCCAGATAGGCAGCTCAGCCCCAAGAAGAAGTGTATGGAGTGTATACCTGCACCACCGATTGTCCTCCAGCGAAAATGGAAGTCGAGATAAACTGCGTTCCAGTCTTCATGGAAGTGGACATGGGAGCGAGCCAGTCAGTGATGAGCCAGGATGCCTTTGAGAGGCTATGGAATGAAAAATGACCCAAGCTGGTTCCAGTACAGGAAAAGTTGTGCACCTACACCAAAGAGCTGATCCCAGTCCTTGGTAATGCAGATGTAAGTGTAATCCATAATGGCGTAGTGCACAAGTTACCTCTGTGGATTGTTGCAGGTGATGGTCCAATGCTACTCAGAAGACGGTGGATGGGGAAGATCCAGTGGAAATGGGAAGACCTCTTCACTCCAGCAATCCATGTCCCCATGCTCAGAGGTAGAGCAAAACCTCACCTTCGCTTGGGCCAGGCAGCAGAGAACTGACCAGCGCAGAACCTGAGGCACAGACCGTCCATCCTAACTGCGTGGCAATGATCCGACCGGAATGACCTAAAAGTACATTCCCGGCTCCAGTGGAGGACTCCTGGGGAGGAAGATCGAATTTATAGGCACTCTTCCAGCTTTTGTCGCAGAATCGCGGGAGAGAAGGATCAAGGCAGTCGACCTTGAGGACAGAGGCAAGGTAGTGGCATCCCTGCTGCAGCGAGGTGCAGCATGGCATGGCAGGGGTCTCTTAAAGGAGACCTGCAACCAACTGAACTTAAAGAGACATTGTATGCATGGCAATCAATGTAACTAACCGATTAAGAATGTAAAGAACAAAATGTTGTTGCGAGATGACGGGAATAGAGTGTCCCCAAAAATAGCAAGCCAGCAACCTCAGGAGGGTGAAGGCACTGATCCTGATACCCTGCCCCAGGTCTATCCCACGCTGCAGGCACCCGATGGCACTATTCGCCACGGACCTGGAAATGAAAATGGCGCCAATACGCGCAGTCGGCCGCCGTTGCCCACCACCCGGGTGGAGACGGCGCAGCCCCCAGACCCAGTCGCTACCTCAGCTATGTCCGAGAGCAAAAGTTCAGAACCAACGAGTTCCCCAAACCGGACCTGGAACAGCCAGGTTCCCAACACCGTTAGTGAGCAGGCAGAAGATTCTGCAGCCTTCAAAGGAGGACAGGG
Organism: Pristiophorus japonicus; assembly: GCF_044704955.1. Classification (NCBI taxonomy): domain Eukaryota; kingdom Metazoa; phylum Chordata; class Chondrichthyes; family Pristiophoridae; genus Pristiophorus; species Pristiophorus japonicus. The sequence goes on from NC_091982.1 coordinate 105,281,609, forward strand.
AGGCCACACACATCTGTGGCTCTGCCCACCACTAGGCAACAGCAAAGGCCCTGAGTCCTGGCAAGGTGAGCGAACCAAGCCCACCCGCTAGCAGGGGGCACAGCGCCGCCATCAGATGACGAGGACCCCGTCCGGTTGCTCTGGAACTTGCGTCCTCACATACCTGTACTGCTACCTCAGTACTGACCACGACTGAACCATTATGTAATCTACCCAATCCTTGGCGCACAACCGTAAAACGTAACAAATGTAAGTCACTGAACCAATGTGTCATGATACAAACAGTAAAAAAATGTTTCTTCTACCTTTCTTTGTACTTGCACTGTGTCTGATCCTGTATGTTAATGTAGCGGGCCAGCTGCATGACCTCGCTGTGGTGGGGGGAATGAATGTATGTAGCCATGGACACACACATGGATCACACCCAGAACCCACTGGAACCTCCACTGCATCATCGAACCATCCAAACTGGTAACCACTACCCAACGTTGTGGCAAAAGGACTTGGGGGTTAACAGGGAGAGAGCCAAGCCAAAGCATAGCCAAGGTGCAAGGGCTATTGACACAAAGGACTTGGGGGAGAGTGATGTTATATATATGCAGACTATCGATATACTCTGTGTGTAGTCACTGTATAGTTGCAGAAGATGGAGACTTGTTTACCTGATGTACTGTCAATAAGGTTTACACTGTGTATATACACGCCGGCACCACTAGAGAGTGCAACTAGTGGAGACCGGAGTTTCCTGCCCTGGTGGCAGGGGCTGTATAAACGGGGAGCCACCATGTGGCTGTCTCACTCTGGAGTTACGAATAAAGGACCAAGGTCACTACAGTTTGAGTACAACACATTGCCTCATGTCTGTCAGCTTGCTTTTGACTGCGCACAAGCTCCACATTGTTGTATTCTCCTGAACTGTGATTTCAATTGAGAGGTTTAGATTAAGTAAAGTGGGGGAGGCTCATGTGGAGCATTAACATCAGCATAGACCTGTTAGGCCTGTTTCTGTGCTGTAAATACTATGTAATACCATGTAATAATATATAAGTTTCCATTTTAATAAGACTGGAATCCTCTTTGCCCACTCCCTTTCTTTCACCACCTTACAGAAAATCTGTATCCAAGGTGATGTGGCATGTTCCAGCTCCAAAGCACTGCCCTATGGTGCAAAGTAGATTAGCATGGTGCCTCTCTAAATAGTGATAAACCGAGGTATAAATTGTATTGCTATGGGAAGCAGCAAAGAGAAGCTAGGTGCTCTGCCACAGAAAGGGACAGAAGCCCTGAAGGCCAGTCATCCTAGTCCACTCTAGTGTAACATCCAGCTGCAAAGCATAAGCAGAGGTCTAAAGTATGACACACCAGCAGAGGTCTAAGAGTATGACATACCAGCAGAGGTTCCAGCAGGGGTAAATAAAGGAAATATAAATAATATATTCTGTCTGTGTGAGTTCTGTTTAGTTTAATGAAAATAGATCACAGCTGCTAGCCAGCAACCTCACCTGAAGTATGTATGTCTTATGGGCATCTGGTGAGGAGGAGATCGGACTAACTTGTGATGACTCACACATTAAAAAGTCCAGTAACAAGCACGCATGAAGAATGGTCACCTGGGCAACACACTGGAGAAAGACCACCACACATCGTGGGAATTGGTGCCTTCAGAAAAGAAGAGGAGGAAACTGGAGAAGGAAAATAAATGTGAGAAGCTTTTGGTGGGCTTCCTCTTCCTCATTTTCCCATTGGTTTATTTTTTTCCTAAAGACCTTGATTCCTTGCCACAGGGTACTAACCAATCTCCAGTATCTCATCCAAGTGACCAAAGGAGTAATAGTTAGTAGGTTATTCAACCATTGGATCTTCAACTAGGATTGAGGATGCTCAATCCTAACCTCACCCGACTTCCACCATGTACATATCCAGCAGGGATCATTGGATGGCAATGAGGATCAGGAGCCTTGGCTGATATTTCCCCTCCCTAACCCAGGGGCAATGTGCCTAACTTTAGTGACCTACTTCTGTCTTGGCTGACATCAGCTTACTGGCTGCAGGCTGAAACTTTCCTGCTCTGTATGGCTCAGCTATTCACCACTTTAACCAGTTGGGTCAGCAAAGATTTTCTGACACATTTTTGCTGTGATTATTTTGCATAGCAGCATGGAGGGATATTGCATATCATCATCATCATAGGCAGTCCTTCAAAACGAGGATGACTTGCTCCCACGCCAAGAAAGGATGAGTTCACAGGTGTTTCAATGAAGGAACTAATATTCCAGGTCCTAAATTACATCCTGAAAGGTGGAAGATGCCTGTGCGTGGATTTTTTTAACATGTGGTAGCCGTTGCACAGTCACCACAAGGGCTTGACAGAGCTAGGTCTTGGTCCAGTGGCAAGGGTTATCCAAGATGACTGGAGACCTGCTCTGCTGCACGGACCTAGTGCATACACATATCGCAGTGTAGGCTGGCCCGTGCTGCCCCTGGCCCCGAACTCACGCCTCTCCTGGGCCCCGATCACATCCCTCCACAATCTCTCCCCGTTCCAGCTGTATCTGCCCACGCTCCAATCACCGACCTGGACCTTGATGACATCATTGCATATGACGATATTGCATATAAGCACAATGTAAAGGAAGTTGGTTTTCGGAGCAGCCATCAAATTTTATATGCACAGAAACTATTGTACATCAACTTTTTATCAGAGCACCATGATCTCTCCTGTTTCAGTATTAATTAAAAGCGTTTTTCTTATTATTCATTCTGACGATATGGGCATTGCTGGCAAGACCAGCACTTATTACCCAGCTGTAGTTGCCCTTGTGGTGGTGGTGGGGATTATTCTTGAACCGCAGCAGTCCTGAGGTGAAGGTGCTCCCACAGTGCTGCAGGCAGTTCTAGGATTTTGATTCAGCGTTGATGAAGAACGGAGATTTATTTCCAAGTCATGCTGTTGTGTGACTTGGAGAGAAACTTGCAGGTGATGGTGTTCCCACGCACCTGCTCCCTTTGTCCTTCTAGGTGGTGGAGGTCACGGGTTTGGGAGGTGCTATCGAAGGAGCCATGGCGAGTTGCTGCAGCACATCCTGCAAATAGCCATGGTGGAGGGATTGGATGTTTAAGGTGGGTGGATGGGTTTCTGATCAAGCGGGCATCTTTGTTCTAGATGCTGTTGAGCTTCTTGAGTGATGTTCCAGTTACACCCATCCAGGAAAGTGGAGAGTATTCCATCACGCTCCTGACTTGTGCCTTGTAGGTGGTGGAAAGGCTTTAGGGAGTCAGGAGGTGAGTCACTTGCCGGAGAATACGCAACCTCTGATCTATTCTAGTAGCCACAGTATTTATATTACCTTATCATATTGTTGTCTTGGTAAAAGCTTTGAATGTCATTTTACCACATGTGTACCTGTTGCCGACACTGAGAGTAGGATTGGTTTGGTCACTTTGTAGAGCAAAATTATGAATGCATTGACAATGTCACAAATCTTCCCCTGTCAAGTCGCCAATGATATTTGAGCTTTTAATAAATGATTTCAGTTTTCAACTAAGTTTTTATTTCAAATAAAACATTTTAAATTCCTTCACAAAAACAACAACAACTTGTATTCATATAGCACCTTTAAAGTAGTAAACTGTCCCTAGGCACTTCACAGGAACATTAAACAAAATCGAACCAAATAAGGAGATATTGGGTCGAAAATTGCGGTCGGAGGCTTCCTTCGTACGAACGCCTCTGACCCAAAAAAAAAATACAAAACTACCCGGTGGTCCTGCAGGAACATAGGATTACGCTCTGAGGCCTTTATTCGCTGTGCAGCGCACGAAGACACGTCTTTCACATATGAACACATCTGCTTGAATAACGAGGGCCTGGACCACCAATCACTATCTAGTATTCTCATTGATAAAAATGGGAGCTCTGTTTGTAAACAGGCTGCCATTACTATCAATAAGAATGACCCTCTAAAACACTGAACAAGCACAATCATTTGGCTAGAAAAAGCAACAAACCTGAGGACTGGGAGAAATTTAGAGTTTAGAGGAAGACTAAGGGTTTAATTAAGAGGGGGAAAATAGAGTACAAGAGGAGGTTTGCAGGGAACATAAAAACTGACTGCAAAAGCTTCTATAAATATGCGAAGAGAAAAAGATTAGTGAAGACAAACGTAGGTCCCTTGCAGTCGGATTCAGGTGAATTTATAATGGGGAAAAAAGAAATGGCAGACCAATTGAACAAATACTTTGGTTCTGTCTTCACGAAGGAAGACACAAATAACCTTCCAATTGTACTAGGGGACAGTAGGTCTAGTGAGAAGGAGGAACTGAAGGATATCCTAATTAGGCAGGAAATTGTGTTAGGGAAATTGATGAAATTGAAGGCCGATAAATCCCCGTGGCCTGATAGTCTGCATCCCAGAGTACTTAAGGAAGTGGCCCTAGAAATAGTGGATGCATTGGTGATCATTTTCCAACAGTCTATTGACTCTGGATCAGTTCCTATCGACTGGAGGGTAGCTAATGTAACACTACTTTTTAAAAAAGGAAGGAGAGAGAAAACGGGTAATTATAGATCAGTTAGCCTGACGTCAGTAGTGGGAAAATGTTGGAATCACATTTGGAAAGCAGTGACAGGATCGGACCAAGTCAGCATGGATTTATGAAAGGGAAACCATGCTTGACAAATCTTCTGGAAGTTTTTGAGGATGTAACTAGTAGAGTGGACAAGGGAGAACCAGTGGATGTGGTGTATTTAGACTTTCAAAAGACCTTTGACAAGGTCCCACATAAGAGATTGGTGTGCAAAATCAAAGCACATGGTATTGGGGGTAATGTACTGCCGTGGATAGAGAACTATCCACTTGGCAGACAGGAAGCAGAGAGTCGGGATAAACGGGTCCTTTTCGGAATGGGAGGCAGTGACTAGTGGAGTGCCGCAGGGCTCAGTGCTGGGACCCCAGCTCTTTACAATATACATTAATGATTTAGATGAAGGAATTGAGTGGATTTGTCAAGCATGATTTCCCTTTCATAAATCCATGTTGACTTGGACCAATCCTGTCACTGCTTTCCAAATGTGCTGATATTTCATCCTTAATAATTGATTCCAACATTTTCCCCACTACTGATGTCAGACTAACTTGTCTATAATTACCCGTTTTCTCTCTCCCTCCTTTTTTAAAAAGTGGTGTTACATTTGCTACCCTCCAGTCCATAGGAACTGATCCAGAGTCGATAGACTGTTGGAAAATGATCACCAATGCTATCTGCGCAGTTAATTCGTCCACCTTATTCCGAATACTCCTCGCATTGAGGCACAGAGCCTTCAGGCTTGTCTTTTTAACACACCTTGCCCCTTTAGAATTTTGATGTAATGTGGCCCTTTTTGTTTTTTGCCTTGGGATTCTCTGCCCTCCATTTTTACTATTCTCCTTTCTATCTTCTGCCTCTGTCTCCCTCTTGTTTCCCTCTGCCTCCCTGCATTGGTTCCCATCCCCCTGCCATATTAGTTTAACTCCTCCCCAACAGCACTAGCAAACACTACCCTGGGAGAGGTGGTAGTGAGGTAGAGCTGAGTGTCGCAGCGTACAAGTGGAGACTGATGCTGTATGTCGCTGAGTGGCGGCATGTACATGCAAATTAAGAGGGCGTAAAGGACAGATCCTTGGGAGACACCAAAGGAGTGGGAAGAGAAGCCATTGCAGGTGATTCGCTGGCTACAACTGGATAGATAAGAATGGAACCAAGTGAGTGTAGTTACACACAGCTGGACGGTGGAGGGGCATTGGAGTAGAATGGTGTGGTCAACTGTGCCAAAGGCAGGTTAAGTAGAATGAAGAGGAATAGTTTACCATTGTCACAGTCACATAGGATGTCATTTGTGACTTTAATAAAAGCCATTTTGGTACTGTGGCAGATTCGGAAACCTGATGAGAGGGATTCAAGCATGGTGTTCTGGGAAAGGTGGGCACGGATTTGGGAGGCAACAGCACAATCAAGGACTTTGGAGAGGAAAGGGAGGTTGGAGGTGGGGGTGGTAGTTTGCAACGACTATGGGGTCAAGGGCTGTTTGTTTTGAGAAGATGGGAGATGACGGCAGATTTGAAGGAGAGGGGGGCAGTATCTAAAGAGAGAGAACCATTAACAACATTAGTTTACATGAGAGTCACAAAGGGAATTTGGGTGGTCAGCACAGTAGTCCTTGCAGAAGCACACACCTTCCCAGCATTCATTACAAATGTTGGGAAATGGAGCTTTTCAGAGCTGGCTCTACCCGGAACCGATCACCTTTACTCAGGGTGATTGTTGACTGAAGTAAGGAGATTTTGCATGCTAAATCAGAACATAGGTTAACATGAGCTGCTATTGGTATGATTTGTTTTGTTGCTCCATTTCATCCAAATTTTGGAACACAATATAATCATCAAAATATGTCCACATCAATTGTATAACATGATTCAAGGTCTATTCATAGTGCAAAGACATTTCCAAGAAGCAAGACCACTTGACTGTCCTGCTGTTATGAAATCAGCCCCCCGTTTATATTTTCAGTACTTTATACAGCACCAGAACAACAGTTTGTGCCCATGTAGTGCTGTTTTGTATTTCTTCATCTCACTACCCTCTTCCCATTAAGGTATCTCCCCTTGGGAGTGGGTGGGTAGCTTGGTCCCACAGATGCCACATGCCCTGCCTATTCATGTGCAAAACGTGATAGTGACCATTTGCAAGCTATTGGCTGTAGGGGCACATTGCACAGCAAAGCTCGATATTGTCCTCTCCCAGTGTTCACTCACATATGCTTCCAGCAGGGGTTGTTCGACAGCAATCAGGTGCTGGAAGTCTGAACAATGTTCCTTTCAATAATCCACGTCCGTTGAGGTCAAATGTAGCGGCACCCGGCCCATCCCAACTGACATCAGCTAACTCAGCAACTTTGTTTTCAAGTCACAGTCTCTGACTCTGTTATTGGCCACCATACCTTCTTTAATGGCTGAGAAACATCGGAACAGGCAGCTGGCGAGGAACGGTCTGCACGGAGCTACTGGTGCCTCCAGGAGCCAGAAAGCTGGACAGCCGCTGCCTTAAGCAACAGTGCTTCCATTTCCAGCAAGCTTGAGCTGCCTCAAAAGTGAAAGCCACCCTCTTTGATAACAGTGTCCAGATACATCAGCACCACCTCATTTACTGCACTGCCAAAGTTGGGGCTGCAGTGGCAGAATTGCAACACTAAAGTAAATGGGCATGAGTTCTGTATAATGACTTTTCCTCACTGCTCATACAGCGGAATGATAATGGATGCATATGTGCATTAGTTTACCAAAGTTGCCATCTCTCAGGATGGTAGCATGTTTGGACCCTTATCACCCCCTCAACCAATGCCTGACCTCATCCCACAAAGGCAGCTAGGCCGGACAGCTCAGCATCTGCAGTTTGCAGTCGGGTAATTAGCCTAAGCTCATTGAGGTCACCAACCATGAGCAGCTCAAGAGCTCTTCACTGAGCCAGAGCAACCTTCCACCTCCCGTGCTGCAGCTACTGGGGAAGCATCTCAGATGGTGCACTAGAGTAGGTAAGAGAGTCACTAAGGGCTCAGACCTGGGTGATAATTAGTGTGCAAGCATTTGTGTAAGCCAGTAAAATGACAAACCTTTTTGAAATCTTTGTTTGCAGAATGTTCTGTAGTAGTTAGTGGCCCTGAAATGTTAGTTGGCATGAATATCAATATTGTTCTTTGGATTTAATCGAGGGTGAAAGGACTGGGACAGATGTTGGACATGACTATTAATGCAGGGGAGCAGACAAGGTTCAGCTGACACTTTTCAATTAGCTTCTGCCAAAGAGCTCTGGTTGCAAACAAGAGCTGGAGTCCTCTCACTTCCTCAATAGCTTCCATATCATCAGTATCATCGCCCTCATCATGCTGAAGGTTTTCGTCCAATACTGGCTCCACGTGTTGTCCCCATTGCAGAATAAAGTTATGCAGATTACAACAAACCACCATCATAGGTGACACTCTTTGTGAATTGTACTGCAGGAAGCCACCAGACTTGTTCAGGTAGCGGAATTGTTACTTGAGGTTGTCAATAGTCTGCCTGATGAGGGCTCTAGGTGAGCCATGGATCTGATTGTGCTGCAGCTTGACTGACAAGTTTGGCTTCCTGAGGGAGCATCAGCCAAGTGTGCAGCAGTTAGTCCTTGTTCCCAAGCATCCAGCCTTTCATTTGCTGGGCAGTGGCAAATAATTGGGAGATGGAGCATTGCCACAATATAAAAACTATTGCAGCTGCCAGGAAAGCAGGAACAGACCTGCATGATGTGTTACTGGTGATCACACACCAGTTAAACATTAATGGAGTGGAAATCCTGGTGATTCACAAAGGTTGTGGGGTCTCATGATGCAATATGCGGGGAAAATGTGGGTGCAGCCGATGATGCCCTGGATTTGGGGGGAAGCCTGCAATCTGGCAAACTCCAGAGCTCTATCCTTTTGCTTCCAGTTGTCCTTGGGAAAAATTATGAATTTTGGCATCAGTCATCTGCTTAATGCAAGCATGAATTGCAGACTGACTAATGTTACTTATGTTCCCTGAGGCAGCCTGGAAGGAGCCAAAGGCAAAGACAATTGTGGAGATGGAAGAGCACACCTGCTCCTCCTGGCTCCAGAGGATGGATTTTTTGTGAATAACATTTGTTATTACCGTACTTACTTTACATTGGCATCGCGAGGGTCGCTGAAGAGCTTTGTTGCTGCATTATGCCTGAAAAATGCGCAACACATACCAATTTCTACCCTAATGGCTTTCAGGAAGCTTCTGTTATATGTGCTTTCAAACAAAAGACTGTTTTGGGCAGTGTTTGAATTGAATTGCAGCTTTTGAATATATGGCTTCCCCACACCTGTAAGAAAGCCTCTGTTATTTCAACTTTAAACATTTTAATTAACAGGGCTTTCCCCAGAAAAATATTTGAGAATCCCTTTTGCTTTTTCAAACCTGTGGGGGCTATGGAGAGAAATTGAAAGCTTGCAGATGTTATTCTCCTTCGCTTCTTTCTTCCCACTCCTCTGCCCCACCACCACCTGCCATCACAGGTACCATCATGCTTTCCCTCCTACAGTGTCCCCAATTGCCCACACCTTTCTTCCAGTGCTCTCATACAACCACTCACTGCTCCCATCTCAAGCGCGCATGCTTCCGCATCTTATCACTAACTCCTACTATTCCATCCTGAACACCCATGCCTTTCACCTAAAGACAACCCTCCCAAAACTACTAAAACCACACCACTCTCACCCTCTTATACCTGGACTGAAAGCATCTTTCATACCATCTTGCTCTGTATCTTGCACTTCACAAAAATTCACTACATACCTAAAGAAACAGATAATATTCATCTGATTTACAATTTGGAGGGATGTGATCGGGGCCCAGGAGAGGTGCAAGTTCGGGGCCAGGGGCCCAGGGGCAGCACAGGCCAGCCCACACTGCGATACATGCGGCACTAGGTCCATACAGCAGAGCTGTCTTGGGTAATCCTTGCCATTGGACCAAGACCTAGCTCTGTCAAGCCCGTGTGGTGGCTGGTGTGCAAAGGCCACCCCATGTTAAAAAAATTCACGCACAGGCATCTTCCACCCTTCAGGATGTAGTTCGGGTCCTTCATTGAAACTCCTGTGAACTCGTCCTTTTTTTGCCGTGGAAGTAAGCTATCCTCGTCGCGAGGGACCGCCTATGATGATGATGATGATATATACACACACACATATATATACATATACACTCACGAATGAACATATATTCTGTTTTATAAGGCAGAGCCTTCATACCACATAATACACAACGTATTATTTTGCTGCTGAGGTGCAGTTGGGTGTTAACTGATGTTTCTTTAAGACCAAATTATGTAATTGCTCACTACTTGTTTTAATCATATCCTTGAATCAATTATAGATCGACTGACTCACATTTTTCTGTGTATGTTTTCAAAAGATACCATACAGAAAGTTGCCTGCGTAAGATGTGATTGACATCCCTCAAAACTTGCATAGATGTTTTTGATCCTAAACCTGTTTATCAAATACTGTGTATGTTTACAAAATACCTAAACAACATTTTCACAGCATCAATCAATGCTGAACCAAGATAGCATTCAGCCAGTCAGTGTTCAGAACTGCTCCCTGTGGGCAGGGATGCAATGTGAGATGACAGGTTCAATCAAGTAACTGCTAACATTTAAAAAGAATGCATCAGAAGCAATCTAAAGTCAGAACTATGTCTTTTGTTGTTGGCCTAATCCATTGTTTCAGCAATATTTCCCAACTACCAGAATGTTTTACTCGGTTATAGGCGCAATGTAAATACAAGTTGTTGTTGTTGAATTTCAGTGAATCAAGTGAAGCACACACACACACATATATATGCATAATTTATTCATAATTAATTGATATTCTTTCATTTGTTTTTTAACTACTAATCATATTAATGGTGAGCGAGCAGTATTTGCAGGCTGATTAACATGCTGACAGGATAATCAGACACTGGATGCCAAAGCAAAATACCACAGATACTGGAAATCTGAAATTAAAACAGAAAATCAGAAAATGTCATCTAACGAAGGGTCATCGAGCTGAAATAAATCTGTTTCTCTCTCCACAGATGCTGCCTGACCTGTTGAGTATTTCTAGCATTTTCTGTTTTTATTACTGGATACCAAATGTAGTAGTTGGTGTCTAGCTCCCCCGATAGTTCAGTGAGTTTATCCAATGAGAAGCTGAAAGGTCCCAGGTCACAGGTTGGAGATATAATAATTCATTATCAGCCGTGGCTTAGTGGTATCACTCTCGTTACGGAGCCAGAAGGTTGTGGGTTCAAGTTCCATTCCAGAGACTTCAGCACAAAATCTAGGCTGACACTTCAGTGCAGTACTGAGGGAGTGCTGCACTGTAAAAGGTGCCATCTTTCAGATGAGACATTAAACTGAGACCCCATCTGGCCTCGCAGGTGAATGTGAAAGAACACATGGCACTATTTTGCTGACATCACTAAAACAGATTGGCTCAGATTTTGCGAGCAAAGTAATGGTGAGTTTAATGCACTCGCTGTTATTAATGTGTCAATTTCCCAGCAACTTATGGTGAGGAAGAGATACCCCGTGAATCACAAGTTGCTGAACAATATGCGTCGTTCCACCGTTTACTCATGAAAACAGCATGTCGCCCTTAACCATCCCCCCTCTTCCCCCGCACCCCACCCCCACCCACATGAATTTCATGTAGTTGCTGCATTTGCACATTAATTCTCTCTTAATCTTAAGCTAGAGAGAAAGGAATAGAAGGACATGTGGATGGCATTAGATGAAGGCGGGTAGGAGGAGGCTTGTGTGGAGCATAAATGCCGGCATGTACCGGTTGGGCCGAATGGCCTGTTTCTGTGCTGTAAATTCTTTGTAATACTTTGTTATTTCTCAATCCTTAAATCTAATTGCTTAAGGATATAGGGCTAGATTTTCCACTTTTGTGCTTATCGCCCAAAAATGGGCGTTATTTCCAGTGTGGGCAGTAAAAAAGGGTTTTCAGATCACTGGCTTCTCGCCCATTCTCAAAGCACCTAGTCTCCATTTTTGAAAATGGGCGCTACCGTGAGCGATATGAAATGGACGGTAGCGGTAAATTTTTTTGACCTTCCGCTGTTAAGCGTGGCTGTCCTCAGCAATGGCATGGCAACGCTCGATTCCCAGGATTCAGAAGGCCAAGGGTCATCGTGACATGCGCAGAAGAGGAGACAGAGAGAGAGAGGGAGCTCAGAGGGACTGAAGGCGTGTCGGGATGTGGTGTGGCTGCTTTGGGAGGAAGGAGAGAGACTTTAGAGCTTCACAGCAAGTAGGCAAACAAAAAGTAGCTGTTACCAGACACATATTTGCTCGAATTTGGCCTATAATGGAGAGAGGAGGATGTATCATAGCACGCTGTGGAGACTGACGCTGGAGAGAGCAGTGAGGTGAGAGAGGAGCACATTGGAGGCTGCAAAAGAGCCAGGAGGTTCTCGGACAAGGCAAATGCCTCCCTCCTGCAGGAGGTCGAGTTACGCTGGGGTGATTTGACACATGGAGGGTGTGGGAAGCCCACCCCAAAGGCCTACCAGAGGATATGGACCGAGATAGCAGAGGTAGTCGTGTTGGCGACCAAAGAGGTTCATGAGGTCAACCAATGCCGCAAACGATGGAACAACCTTGTGGTATCCATGTAAGTATTACATTGATTTACATGTACTTATGTATTTATATAATTTGATTTGTAATAGTCATGAGTGACTATCAGCAGATGTGATGTCTTTCACTTTTACCGGGAATGTTTTACTCAAAGCCTGTGGTCACGGTGCACGTCTTTAGGTAAAGAATGATCATTTTCATAATAATCATGATTACATCTGTCGGTTATGTGTTGTATCTGTCTCTGTGACAGTACCTAGCAATGATATCATGCAATGATCTCATGCCATGTCATCCTGTCACCTTTTACAGAAGAAGCTATCTATGATGAGGTCCGTGCAGAGGCGAATGGGTGGAGGGCCACCAGTCCCCAGTGACATCACTGAGATGGAGGAGCGGGTACTCACACTCGTGGGGAAGCACACCCAGACAGCCACGGACGCATATGCAGACCCTGAAGTGATGTCACGTGAGTAAAGCTGACACCATTAGAAACATAGAAACATAGAAAATAGGTGCAGGAGCAGGCCATTCAGCCCTTCTAGCCTGCACCGCCATTCAACGAGTTCATGGCTGAACATGAAACTTCAGTACCCACTTCCTGCTTTCACGCCATACCCCTTGATCCCCCGAGTAGTAAGGACTTCATCTAACTCCCTTTTGAATATATTTAGTGAATTGGCCTCAACTACTTCCTGTGGTAGAGAATTCCACAGGTTCACCACTCTCTGGGTGAAGAAGTTTCTCCGCATCTCGGTCCTAAATGGCTTACCCCTTATCCTTAGACTGTGACCCCTGGTTCTGGACTTCCCCAACATTGGGAACATTCTTCCTGCATCCAACCTTTCCAAACCCGTCAGAATTTTAAACGTTTCTATGAGGTCCCCTCTCACTCTTCTGAACTCCAGTGAATACAAGCCCAGTTGATTCAGTCTTTCTTGATAGGTCAGTCCCACCATCCCAGGAATCAGTCTGGTGAATCTTCGCTGCACTCCCTCAACAGCAAGTATGTCCTTCCTCAAGTTAGGAGACCAAAACTGTACACAATACTCCAGGTGTGGCCTCACCAAGGCCCTGTACAACTGTAGCAACACCTCCCTGCCCCTGTACTCAAATCCCCTCGCTATGAAGGCCAACATGCCATTTGCTTTCTTAACCGCCTGCTGTACCTGCATGCCAACCTTCAATGACTGATGTACCATGACACCCAGGTCTCGTTGCACCTTCCCTTTTCCTAATCTGTCACCATTCAGATAATAGTCTGTCTCTCTGTTTTTACCACCAAAGTGGATAACCTCACATTTATCCACATTATACTTCATCTGCCACGCATTTGCCCACTCACCTAACCTATCCAAGTCACTCTGTAGCCTCATAGCATCCTCCTCGCAGCTCACACTGCCACCCAACTTAGTGTCATCCGCAAATTTGGAGATACTACATTTAATCCCTTCGTCTAAATCATTAATGTATAATGTAAACAGCTGGGGCCCCAGCACAGAACCCTGCGGTACCCCACTAGTCACTGCCTGCCATTCCGAAAAGTACCCATTTACTCCTACTCTTTGCTTCCTGTCTGACAACCAGTTCTCAATCCACGTCAGCACACTACCCCCAATCCCATGTGCTTTAACTTTGCACATTAATCTCCTGTGTGGGACCTTGTCGAAAGCCTTCTGAAAGTCCAAATATACCACATCAACTGGTACTCCTTTGTCCACTTTATTGGAAACATCCTCAAAAAATTCCAGAAGATTTGTCAAGCATGATCTCCCTTTTACAAATCCATGCTGACTTGGACCTATCATGTCACCATTTTCCAAATGCGCTGCTATGACATCCTTAATAATTGATTCCATCATTTTACCCACTACTGAGGTCAGGCTGACCGGTCTATAATTCCCTGCTTTCTCTCTCCCTCCTTTTTTAAAAAGTGGGGTTACATTGGCTACCCTCCACTCGATAGGAACTGATCCAGAGTCAATGGAATGTTGGAAAATGACTGTCAATGCATCCGCTATTTCCAAGGCCACCTCCTTAAGTACTCTGGGATGCAGTCCATCAGGCCCTGGGGATTTATCGGCCTTCAATCCCATCAATTTCCCCAACACAATTTCCCGACTAATAAAGATTTCCCTCAGTTCCTCCTCCTTAATAGACCCTCTGACCACTTTTATATCCGGAAGGTTGTTTGTGTCCTCCTTAGTGAATACTGAACCAAAGTACTTGTTCAATTGGTCTGCCATTTCTTTGTTCCCCGTTATGACTTCCCCTGATTCTGACTGCAGGGGACCTACGTTTGTCTTTACTAACCTCTTTCTCTTTACATACCTATAGAAACTTTTGCAATCCGCCTTAATGTTCCCTGCAAGCTTCTTCTCGTACTCCATTTTCCCTACCCTAATCAAACCCTTTGTCCTCCTCTGCTGAGTTCTAAATTTCTCCCAGTCCCCAGGTTCGCTGCTATTTCTGGCCAATTTGTATGCCACTTCCTTGGCTTTAATACTATCCCTGATTTCCCTAGATAGCCACGGTTGAGCCACCTTCCCTTTTTCATTTTTACGCCAGACAGGAATGTACAATTGTTGTAATTCATCCATGCGTTCTCTAAATGTCTGCCATTGCCCATCCACAGTCAACCCCTTAAGTATCATTAGCCAATCTATCTTAGCCAATTCATGCCTCATACCTTCAAAGTTACCCTTCTTTAAGTTCTGGACCATGGTCTCTGAATTAACTGTTTCATTCTCCATCCTAATGCAGAATTCCACCATATTATGGTCACTCTTCCCCAAGGGGCCTCACACAATGAGATTGCTAATTAATCCTCTCTCATTACACAACACCCAGTCTAAGATGGCCTCCCCCCTAGTTGGTTCCTCGACATATTGGTCTAGAAAACCATCCCTTATGCATTCCAGGAAATCCTCCTCCACCGTATTGCTTCCAGTTTGGCTAGCCCAATCTATGTGCATATTAAAGTCACCCATTATAACTGCTGCACCTTTATTGCATGCATTCCTAATTTCCTGTTTGATGCCCTCCCCAACATCACTACTACTGTTTGGAGGTCTGTACACAACTCCCACTAACGATTTTTGCCCTTTAGTGTTCTGCAGCTCTACCCATATAGATTCCACATCATCCAAGCTAATGTCTTTCCTAACTATTGCATTAATCTCCTCTTTAACCAGCAATGCTACCCCACCTCCTTTTCCTTTTATTCTATCCTTCCTGAATGTTGAATACCCGTGGATGTTGAGTTCCCAGCCCTGATCATCCTGGAGCCACGTCTCCGTAATCCCAATCACATCATATTTGTTAACATCTATTTGCACAATTAATTCATCCACCTTATTGCGGATACTCCTTGCATTAAGACACAAAGCCTTCAGGCTTGTTTTTTTAACACCCTTTGTCCTTTTAGAATTTTGCTGTACAGTGGCCCTTTTTGTTCTTTGCCTTGGGTTTCTCTGCCCTCCACTTTTCCTCATCTCCTTTCTGTCTTTTGCTTTTGCCTCCTTTTTGTCTCCCTCTGTCTCCCTGTATAGGTTCCCATCCCCCTGCAATATTAGTTTAACTCCTCCCCAACAGCACTAGCAAACACTCCCCCTAGGACATTGGTTCCGGACCTGCCCAGGTGCAGACCGTCCGGTTTGTACTGGTCCCACCTCCCCCAGAACCGGTTCCAATGCCCCAAGAATTTGAATCCCTCCCTGCTGCACCACTGCTCAAGCCATGTATTCATCTGCGCTATCCTGCGATTCCTACTCTGACTAGCACGTGGCACTGGTAGCAATCCCGAGATTACTACTTTTGAGGTCCTACTTTTTAATTTAGCTCCTAGCTCCTTAAATTCTTTTCGTAGGACCTCATCCCTTTTTTTACCTATGTCGTTGGTACCAATGTGCACCACGACAACTGGCTGTTCTCCCTCCCATTTCAGAATGTCCTGCACCCGCTCCGAGACATCCTTGACCCTTGCACCAGGGAGGCAACATACCATCCTGGAGTCTCGGTTGCGTCCGCAGAAACGCCTATCTATTCCCCTCACCATCGAATCCCCTATCACTATCGCGCTCCCACTCTTTTTCCTGCCCTCCTTTGCAGCAGAGCCACCTACGGTGCCATGAACTTGGCTGCTGCTGCCCTCCCCTGATGAGTCATCCTCCCCAACAGTACTCAAAGCAGTGTATCTGTTTTGCAGGGGGATGACCACAGGGGACTCCTGCACTATCTTTCTTGCACTGCTCTTCCTGTTGGTCTTCCATTCCCTATCTGGCTGTGGATCCTTCTCCTGCGGTAAGACCAACTCACTACACGTGATACTCACGTCATTCTCAGCATCGTGGATGATATTGCGTGATATGAAGTCAATAGTCGCCACACCCACTCATATCCGAACAATCATATATGATAGATGATTTTTAAAATTGTCACAGAAATAATGATGGCCTAATGAAAATCATTGCAATGCAAATGTGTTGATGGTCATGAAATGTGATGTCTGCGATGATTTTGAGATGGGTGGTGCTTTTGTCGTGCCTATGCTGTGTGTACTGCTGGACTCACCTTGTGACCCTAGCACCCTCTTCTCCTCTAATAACTTCATTTGTGTTTTGCAGTTCAGCCAGCAGCACAGGCCCAGGCAAGACCACAGAGGCCAGAAGGTGGGGGCGCGGGTCCTGACTCTCCGGACGATCCTACATCTGGTGCTGAGGAGTTCCGATTCTCGCTCGTAAATCCGCTGGGTCTGTCCTCCACGGATGAGAGCACGGATTTCGAGGAACCTGCATCGCCATGCTCCAGAAGCCATTCCACCTCAAGGCCATCTAGTGGTCCTCCGGTCATTCCCGCCTCCACTTTGGAGGTACCGGCCCCAAGCACCTCGCCACAGGGCACCCCATTTGTCCCCAGGATGGTGCCGACCCCGCGGAGGTCTCGTGGACGTGGCAGGTCTGTTCCACGAGCGCGACATGAGAGCGGAGAGATAGTGCAGTTGTCCAGGAGGACTGTAGACATTGATGGCCAGCTCATCGAAGCACTGGGGGGGGGGGGGCATATCCCAACAGCTGGCCACCATGACCGAGTACATTCCGCTGATGGCGAAGGCCCTGGATGCGATAGCTAGGAACACTGCTGTCACAGGCCTCCCAGTGGTCCCAGAGCATGGCCCTCCACCTCTAGGTTCTGCACCACCACCAGATGAGAGCAAGGACCAAGATCCTGCTTCTGCATCAAAGAATGTTGCCCCCTCGTCACCCCCCTCTCCCGTATCTGTGCAAGGACCACATCTGCTTTCATCCCCCCACAACGAGGCACTGCCTGAGGAACTCCTCGGCCAGGCGCTGTGGAGCGAGATGGGGAAGGGGTAGAGTTGGGGAGAAGAAGGGGAGGGAGGGAAGGAAAGTGAGGTGCACGTCTGCAGGTGATGGCTGTGTTATATCTCCATCTGGGTGTATGCAATTTGTTGTAATGTATGGGGACTGGGTACCACCCTCCTGCTTTGTCTTTGTATTCTGTGTTGCTGGACATGTTGAACATTTGATTGATGTCAATGGTAGAAAAAGTGGGGTGTGGGCAGGGGTTGGGTGTTATTGCCTGTGATACTTATGATTTCAGACCAATGTTGGTATAAAAAAAATTTTATTGAACATAACCTTATTGCGCATTGTCTCAGAAAGCTAGACCGTTACACACTGGTGATTACTTAACATGAAAGGGTTAAATACAACTTAACTTCAATCAACGTAAACTTTAACTGGCACCAAGGTGATGGGCACCATTGATGTCTGTGCTGCACACACACAGCAGTGTGTCAGCGTTGTCACTCACATCAACCGTCTTTCAGACAAATCGTTTGGATATCAACTCCTCACGTAAGAGTCTTGTAGCTATGTAGCCATCACGGGCCCTTCCTTGCGTTCTGGAGGGGGTCGTGGGCATGGTTGCATAGCCAGCCAGATTGTCTGGCCCTAGGTCAGCATCCAGCCCCTTGTCGTCCTCTTCTCTCTCTCCTGAGGTGGAGCATCAGTCCCTTCTGGCAATTCTTGTCCCCTCCTGATAGCCAGGTTGTGCAGCATTGAGCACAAGGCCACAAATTTACCTACTTGCTCAGAGTTGTGTTGTAGCTCCCCTCCTGAGTGGTCAAGACATCTGGAGCGCTGTTTAAGCACAGTTATTGTTTGCTGGCCCGATTGCATTGAAAGTATAATAGCGATTGATCAAAAGCAATGATTTCCTCACTAAAAAACACCTACAGTAAACCCCCAATAGTCTAGAGTCTGAAAATATGTCTGTTGAGATGTTTACTTCACCTGAGAAGAACTCCAGAGTAAATGCAAACTCCCCCAAAGTTGAAGCAGCCTTTTGAATGAAGCTACCTGCGATTTTAAAAATGCCAGCCACACCGCTGGCGTTCATTCAGAACAGTTCCACTTTTTCTGGGCAGTTTTTTGGGCGAGCGATATTGTGGGTAATATGTGTGCGAGGTGGGGAAAGTGACGGTGGCCGATCTCCTGGGCGTTAGTTTTGCCAAATGTGCTCTTTACGACAAAAAAAAGTGGGCAAGTGGTATTATTGAATCTCGGCATTAATTCCGTGTGGAAAGCAACACTGGGCGATATTATGGGCGTTGATTTTGCCCGTTCTGATGATTCTGCCCAAAAAAAGTGGGCGGATGGTAATATTTTTTTTCAAGGCGTTACGCACATGGAGAAATTAACGCTTGCCAATAAGTTTCCTAAAAATGCCCGTCAGTTTCCATTTTGTGCCAAAATGGGTGATATACGGGTGTTAGACGGCATTTCAGCGGTAAAATGGGCGTTAAGTGGGCGTTAAGCATGCAAAAAAAATAGAGGTTCTAGCCCATACACTATTGCCATTCACTGAGGTCCCAGATGTCCCATTGCACTTGCTGCACTGTTATCAGCTCACACCTCCAAGAACTTACAGGGCAAAAAGTTTCGTGCTGCAAGATGAGGGAAAAAGTGTAACTAATGGGGCACAGCACAAGATGTCCCATTCCAGCAAATTATGGGCCAACAATTATCTGGTCATTATCACATTGCTGTCTGTTGGAGTTTGCTGTGGTCAAATTGGTTGCCTTGTTTCCTACCTTAAAACATTTCAAAAGTACATTGTACTTCATTGGCTGTAAAACGGTTTGGGATGTCCTGAGGTTGTGAAAGGCGCTGTATAAATGCAAGTCATTCTTTCTTTTATCCTCATGGAATGAGATATTAATAAATAAAGCACTGACACCCTAACAAGCACAACAATGCATTCCCCCTCTCATCCAAAAAGAACCAAAGTAAAAATAACACTCAATAGAATGCCACATGCAAATAATTTTTCTGTTCTACCATTTACAAAGAGATAGTTTGAAGCCAACCAAATATTTATGTGTATTGCAGCATTGCAAGCATACCTCACTGCAGCATCCAGCAATCTTGGGCAATGCTAGATCCACATGTAAAGAGAAATATTTTCTCAATTAATGGGTCAAATGCCACTCTCAGGTTTGTTTTTCATGAAATTCTATTGTGCAGCCGATCTAAAGTACATTTGGAATTGAAGTTATTGAATCCAATTGACTGGGTAAGTTAGCCTGTGTCAAAAGCTTGCATTCTAAGAAAGGATTCAACAATCAAATTCACAGCAGTAATTACAGTGAGCCTTTGGCTTAGTGCCAACATATTGATTCTGTGGCCTCGGAGGCAGGCAGGGTACTGGAGAGGCTGAAAATCACCGAAGATCCAGCAAAGCTGGGAATGCAGAGGTCTTACCTAACTTAACGGAAGGTCCTCATTCTAATTTTTTGGATCTGTTTTCTGCCCATCAGCTGGCCAAATTGACAGCCTGAATGAACAACAGTGGCAGGAGGCTGCAGCACGGGTGGGAAGGTGGGGAATCGTTGGTGGGAGGGAGAGAGGTCATGATGCAGAGGGGGAGCGAGAGGCCGTGATGTGATGGGGAGAAAGAGGCCACGATGCGGAGGGGAGAGAGAGACTGTGATGTGGAGGGGAGAGAGGAACTGTGATGTGGAGGGGGAAAGAGGCCATGATGTGGAGGGGAGAGAGGGACTGTGATGTGGAGGGGGAGAGAGGCCATGATGTGGAGGGAGAGTGAGGCCATGATGTGGAGGGGAGAGAGGGACTGTGATGTGGAGGGAAAATGAGGCCACGATGTGGAGGGAGAGTGAGGCTGTGATGTGGAGGTAGAGAGGGATTGTGATGTGGAGGGGGAGAGGGACTGTGATGTGGAGGGGAGTGTGGGACTGTGATGTGGAGGGGGAGAGAGGGAGAGAAAGACTGTGATGTGGAGGGAGAGAGGGACTGTGATGTGGAGGGAGAGAGGAACTGTGATGTGGAGGGGGAGAGGGAGAGAGAGACTGTGATGTGGAGGGGGAGAGAAGGACTGTGATGTGGAGGGGGAGAGAGGGAAGTGATATGGAGGGGAAGAGAGGGACTGTGATGTGGAGGGGGAGAGTGAGGCTGTGATGTGGAGGAGGAGAGAGGGACTGTGCTGTGGAGGGGGAGAGAGGGACTGTGATGTGGAGGGGGAGAGTGAGGCTGTGATGTGGAGGAGGAGAGAGGGACTGTGATGTGGAGGGGAGCGAGGGACTGTGATGTGGAGGGAGAGAGGGAGAGAGAGACTGTGATGTGGAGGGAGAGAGAGACTGTGATGTGGAGGGGGAGAGGGACTGTGATGTGGAGGGGAGAGAGGGAGAGAGAGACTGTGATGTGGAGGGAGAGAGCGACTGTGATGTGGAGGGAGAATGAGGCCGTGATGTGGAGGGAGAGTGAAGCCATGATGTGGAGGGGGAGAGAGGGACTGTGATGTGGAGGGAGAGAGAGGCTGTAATGTGTACAGGGAGAGGCCGACAATTGGGAGCAGGAAGGTTTAAGGCTTCCTTGTGGGACCTGGGGGGAGCACTGTGGGAGCCCGATGTTAATGGTGTGTCCCGCCTCTCCACAGCGGGACATTTGGACACTTCAATATCCGCCACTCTAAAAAAGGCATGTTGGTGACACATTCCCCGTATTTAAGTCTTCAACCTCCCTCCGATTCTCTCTTCCCAGTCATGGGGGGTTAATATCGAGGACTATGAGTCGGAAAGTGCAGGGTTTGAGCCCCACTCCACATAGTCCTCTGTCTCTGAATTCCAGGTTGATATCCAGTGGGCTACTGGCATCCGGTGGATATGGGTTGTGGGAGCTAATAAAACCCTCTCGCTGCACAGGACTAAGCACCCTATCAACTGGTATAATGGTGGTTGCCACCATTACGTGAGCATTCACGGACCATTCCATTCACTGATTCTCCTGTCAGACTGTTAATCAGCCTGCAAATCCTTCCACCACTTCACACTATTATCTAAGGGAAGAGCGCAAAGAGACAAAAACAAGCCAGCACAAGCTCTTTAGTTGAAAGAACGCATTGAAAATTTTACATGAAGGACTCTCCTCGTTAAATGTCTCTGTCCATTTTCATAATGAACATCTTGTTTCATGTTTGCAACCTGAGGCAAATTATAGCAGCTTGTTCTTCAATCAGCGCTCAATCCCTGAGATCAGTGTACAAAATGCTGAGACGTTCATTATAAACATAGTAAGGATGAATGCACATGTTTCTTGACCCTGATGTGATTAATCAGGTGGATATGCTTGGTTAGGATTAGAAGGAGACATTTGAAATACAGGTAACTAAAACACATTGCTTACTACAAAAACCTCATGGCTTGCATGCAAATTATAAACATGCTAAAATGAAGTAGTCATAACTATTGCAGAAAATAGAAGAATCTGAGGTTGATGCTAACTCATTCATTTATAGGCAGTCCCTCGGAATCGAGAAAGACTTGCTTCCACTCCTAAAGTGAGTTCTTTGGTGGCTGAACTGGCCAATACAAGAGCCACAGAGCTTGTTACAGGTGGGACAGACATTCGTCGATGGAAGGGGTGCGTGGGACTGGTTTGTCGCGCGCTCCTTCCGTTGCCTGCGCTTGACCTCTTCACGCTCTCGGCGTTGAGAGTCCAAGAGCTCAACGCCCTTTCGGATGCACTTTTTCCACCTAGAGCGGTCTTTGGCCAGGGTCTCCCAGATGTCAGTGGTGATGTTGCATTTTACCAGGGAGGATTTGAGGGTGCCCTTGTAACGTTTCCGCTGCCCACCTTTGACTCATTTGCCATGAAGGAGCTCCTCATAGAGCATTTGCATAGGGAGTCTCGTGTCTGACATGTGAACTATATGGCCTGCCCAGCGAAGCTGATCAAGTGTGGTCAGTGCTTCAATGCTGGGGATGTTAGCCTGGACGAGGACACTGATGTTGGTGCGCCTGTCCTCCCAGGGAATTTTCAGGATCTTGCGGAGACATCGTTGGTGGTACATCTCCAGCGACTTCAGGTGCCTTCTATACATCATCCATGCCTCTGATCCATACAGGAGGGCAGGTATTACTACAACCCTGTAGACCATGAGCTTGGTGGTAGATTTGAGGGCCTGGTCTTCGAACACTCTTTTCCTCAGATGGCCGAAGGCTGCACTAGCGCACTGGAGGCGATGTTGAATCTCTGCATCAAGGTCTGCCTTTGTTGATAAGAGGCTCCCGAGATATGGGAAATGGTCCACGTTGTCGAGGGCCGCGCCGTGAATCTTGATGACTGGGGGGCAGTGCTTTGCGGTGGTGACAGGCTGGTGGAGGACATTTATCTTACGGATGTTAAGCGTAAGGCCCATGCTATCATATGCCTCGGTGAATACACTGACTATATCCTGGAGTTCAGCCTCAGAATGTGCGTGGACGCAGGTGTCGTCGGCGTACTGCAGCTCAACGACAGAGGTTGGGGTGATCTTGGACCTGGCCTGAAGGCGGCGTAGGTTAAACAGCTTCCCACTGGTTCTATAGTTTAGATCCACTCCAGCGGTGAGCTTGTTGACAGTGAGGTGGAGCATGGCAGTGAGGAATACTGAGAAGAGGGTATGAGCGATGACGCAGCCCTGTTTGACCCCGATCCGGACGTGAATTGGGTCTGCAATGGGTCCGTTGGTAAGGATCACGACCCGCATGTCGTCGTGGAGCAGGCGAAGGATGGTGACAAACTTTTGGGGGCATCCGAAACGGAGGAGGATGCTCCATAGACCCTCGCGGTTGACAGTGTCAAAGGCCTTTGTGTATGCTAAAATGAAGTAGTCATAACTATTGCAGAAAGCAGAATCTGAGGTTGATGCTAACTATTACTGTAACAGCAGCACATTCACACCTCAAAGATCCTTCAGACAGGAGCAAATCCTCTTTAGTTATGGTCTTTACTCAGCAATCTTTTCAGCAGCTGACAGCAAGCTTCAGAAATGAATTTTTTGTCCATAAGCTCAACTCCCATATTAATTTTACTAATTTAAAAAATACAGGCTTGAAAATACTGGTAGCTATATTAGCACATGACTTCATTTGTTTGCCATCCTGCTCTTAGTTATTTTCAAGATGACAATTCATTTATTTTAGTTTCTAAAGAAATAACTCGTGTATCTCAGAAGTTGTCTAAAACAATTAAATACTTGGCATTGCAATCATAATTATGTAAGCAAATGTGGCAGACATTTTGGTGCAGCCATGTTTCCCGAAACAGCCTCGAATTGAATGGCCAGTTAAACTGTTTTTGGTGCTGGTGGTGGTGCTCAAGGGAATAGTATTGGCAAGAGCTCCCTGCACATCTTCAGATAATGTCACAGGACCTTTTCCATCAGCTGCATAAGCAGATGGGGATGGATGCCCGGGGTGGGGGCGGGGGTCGAGGTGTCTGTGCTTTAGCCAATCATCTGAAGGGCAGCACCCCAAACATTACAGCACTCCCTCCCACTGAATTATCAGCCTACAACAACTTAGTTATATAGCACTTTTAACATCGTAAAATAAGAACATAAGAACATGAGAAATAGGAGCAGGAGTAGGCCATTGGGTCCCTCGAGCCTGCTCTGCCATTTAATAAGATCATGGCTGATCTGATAATGGGCTCAGCTCCACATCCCTGCCAGCTCCCCATAACCTTTACTCCCTTATCGCTCAAAAATTTGTCTATCTCCACCTTAAATATTTTTAATGGACCAGCCTCCACAGCTCTCTGGAGCAGAGAATTCCACAGATTTACAACCCTCTGAGAAAGAAATTCCTCCTCATCTCAGGCGACCCCTTATTCTAAAACTATGCCTCCTAGTTCTAGATTCCGCCATGAGGGGAAACATCCTCTCTGCATCCACCTTGTCGAGCCCCGTCATTATCTTATATGTCTCAATAAGATCACCTCTCATTCTTCTGAACTCCAATGAGTACAGGCCAAATTTGCTCACCTTTTCTTCATAAATCAACCCCTTCATCTCAGGAATCAATCTAGTGAATCGTCTCTGAACTGCCTCCAATGCAAGTATATCCCCCCTTAAATAAGAGGACCAAAACTGGATGCAGTATTCGAGGTGTGGCCTCATCAATATGCTGCACAGTTGTAGCAGGACTTCTCTGCTTTTATACTCCACCCCCCTTGCAGTAAAGGCCAACATTCCATTTGCCTTCCTGAATACTTGCTGTAATTTTTGTGTTTCATGCATAAGGACCCACAGATCCCTCTGTA
Source organism: Pristiophorus japonicus (assembly GCF_044704955.1). Lineage (NCBI taxonomy): Eukaryota > Metazoa > Chordata > Chondrichthyes > Pristiophoridae > Pristiophorus > Pristiophorus japonicus. Next base: position 105,306,439 of record NC_091982.1, read on the forward strand.
CTGGATGCATTGGTGGTCATTTTTCAACATTCTATAGACTCTGGATCAGTTCCTATGGATTGGAGGGTAGCTAATGTAACCCCACTTTTTAAAAAAGGAGGGAGAGAAAACAAGGAATTATAGACCGGTTAGCCTTGACATTAGTAGTGAGGAAAATGTTGGAATCAATTATTAAAGATGTAATAGCAGCGCATTTGGAAAGCAGTGACAGGATCGGACCAAGTCAGCATGGATTTATGAAAGGGAAATCATGCTTGACGAATCTTCTGGAACTTTCTGAGGATGGAACTAGTAGAGTGGACAAGGGAGAACCAGTGGATGTGGTGTATTTGGACTTTCAAAAGGCTTTTGACAGGGTCCCACACAAGAGTTTAGTGTGCAAAATTAAAGCACATGGTATTGGGGGTAATGTATTGACGTGGATAGAGAACTGGTTGGCAGACAGGAAGCAAAGAGTTGGAATAAACGGGTCCTTTTCAGAATGGCAGGCAGTGACTAGTGGGGTGCCGCAGGGCTCAGTGCTGGCACCCCAGCTATTTGCAATATACATTAATGATTTAGATGAAGGAATTGAGTGTATTATCTCCAAGTTTGCAGATGACACTAAGCTGGGTGGCAGTGTGAGCTGTGAGGAGGATGCAAAGAGGCTGCAGGGTGACTTGGACAGGTTAGGTGAGAGGACAAAGTCATGGCAGATGCAGTATAATGTAGATAAATGTGAGGTTATCCACTTTGGTGGCAAAAACTGGAAGGCAGAATATTATCTGAATGGTGGCAGACGAGGAAAAGGGGAGGTGCAATGAGACCTGGGTGTCATGGTACATCAGTCATTGAAAGTTGGCATGCAAGTACAACTGGTGGTGAAGAAGGCAAATGGCATGTTGGCCTTCTTAGCGAGAGGATTTGAGTACAGGAGCAGGGAGGTCTTACTGCAGATGAGGCCACACCTTGAATATTGTGTACAGTTTTGTTCTCCTAATCTGAGGAAGGACATTCTTGCTATTGAGGGAGTGCAGCGAAGGTTCACCAGACTGATTCCCGGGATGGCAGGACTGACATATGAAGAAAGACTGGCTCGACTAGGCTTATATTCACTGGAATTGAGAAGAATGGGAGAGGTTCTCATAGAAACATATAAAATTCTGACGAGATTGGACAGGCTGTGCGGGATTGGACAGGCTGTGCACCAGCAGCCAGGTTCATGGCACCATGGGTGGCTCTGCTGCACAGAAGAGCGGGAAAAAGAGTGGGAGAGCTATAGTGATAGGGGACTCTATTGTAAGGGGAATAGATAGGAGTTTCTGCGGCCGCAACCAAGACTCCAAGATGGTATGTTGCCTCCTTGGTGAAAGGGTCAATGATGTCTCGGAGCGGCTGCAGGCCATTCTGGAGAGGGAGGGTGAACAGACAGTTGTCGTGGTACATGTAGGTACCAACGATATAGGTAAGAAGCGGGAAGAGGTCCTACAAGCTGAATTTAGGGAGCTAGGAGTTAAATTAAAAAGTAGGACCTCAAAGGTAGTAATCTCTGGATTGCTACCAGTGCCACGTGCTAATCAGAGTAGAGGGAGCAGGATAGTTAGAATAAATACGTGGCTTGAGCAGTGGTGCAAGAGGGAGGGATTCAAATTCCTGGGACATTGGAACCAGTTCTGGAGGAAGTGGGACCTGTACAAAAGGGACGCTTTGCACTTGGGCAGGACTGGAACTGATGTTCTGGGAGTAAATTTGCTAATGCAGTTCTGGAGTGTTTAAACTAATATGGCAGGGGGATGGGAACCCAAGCAGCGAGACAGGGCAAAGTAATATGGAGTCAGAAACAGATGGTAGAAAGGTAAAAAGCAATAGTGGAAAGCCGAGTAAACAAAGGCAAGAAACAAAAAGTGCCACACTACAGCATAATTATAAAAGGACAAAGGGTGTTAAAAAAACGAGCCTGAAGGCTTTGTGTCTTAATGCAAGGAGTATCCATAATAAGGTGGATGAATTAACTGTGCAAATACATGTTAACAGATATGATGTGATTGGGATTACAGAGACGTGGCTCCAGGATGATCAGGGTTGGGAACTCAACATCCAAGGGTATTCAACATTCAGGAAGGATAGAATAAAAGGAAAAGGAGGCGGGTAGCATTGCTGGTGAAAGAGGAGATTAATGCAATAGTTAGGAAGGACATTAGCTTGGATGATGTGGAATCTATATGGGTAGAGCTGCAGAACACCAAAGGGCAAAAAATGTTAGTGGGAGTTGTGTACAGACCTACAAACAGTAGTAGCGATGTTGGGGAGGGAATCAAACAGGAAATTAGGGGTGCATGCAATAAAGGTGCAGCAGTTATCATGGGTGACTTTAATATGCATATAGATTGGGCTAACCAAACTGGAAGCAATACGGTAGAGGAGGATTTCCTGGAGTGCATAAGGGATGGTTTTCTCGACCAATATGTCGAGGAACCAACTAGGGGGGAGGCCATCTTAGACTGGGTGTTGTGTAATGAGAGAGGATTAATTAGCAATCTCGTTGTGTGAGGCCCCTTGGGGAAGAGTGACCATAATATGGTGGAATTCTGCATTAGGATGGAGAATGAAACAGTTAATTCAGAGACCATGGCCCAGAACTTAAAGAAGGATAACTTTGAAGGTATGAGGCGTGAATTGGCTTAGATAGATTGGCGAATAATACTTAAGGGGTTGACAGTGGATGGGCAATGGCAGACATTTAGAGACCGCATGGATGAACTACAACAATTGTACATCCCTGCTGGCGTAAAAATAAAAAAGGGAAGGTGGCTCAACCGTGGCTATCAAGGGAAATCAGGGATAGTATTAAAGCCAAGGAAGTGGCATACAAATTGGCCAGAAATAGCAGCGAACACGGGGCCTGGGAGAAATTTAGAACTCAGCAGAGGAGGACAAAGGGTTTGATTAGTGCAGGGAAAATAGAGGAAGCTTGCAGGGAACATTAAGACGGACTGCAAAAGCTTCTATAGATATGTAAAGAGAAAAAGGTTAGCAAAGACAAACGTAGGTCCTCTGCACTCAGAATCAGGGGAAGTCATAACGGGGAACAAAGAAATGGCAGACCAATTGAACAAGTACTTTGGTTCGGTATTCACTAAGGAGGACACAAACAACCTTCCGGATATAAAAGGGGTCAGAGGGTCTAGTAAGAAGGAGGAACTGAGGGAAATCCTTATTAGTCGGGAAATTGTGTTGCGGAAATTGATGGGATTGAAGGCCGATAAATCCCCAGGGCCTGATGGACTGCATCCCAGAGTAGTTAAGGAGGTGGCCTTGGAAATAACAGGTGCATTGACAGTCATTTTCCAACATTCCATTGACTCTGGATCAGTTCTTATGGAGTGGAGGGTAGCCAATGTAACCTCACTTTTTTAAAAAGGAGGGAGAGATAAAGCAGGGAATTATAGACCGGTAAGCCTGACATCGGTAGTAGGTAAAATGATGGAATCAATTATTAAGGATGTCATAGCAGCGCATTTGGAAAGAGGTAACATGATAGGTCCAAGTTAGCATGGATTTGTGAAAGGGAAATCATGCTTGACAAATCTTCTGGAATTTTTTGAGGATGTTTCCTGTCGAGTGGACAAGGGAGAACCAGTTGATATGGTGTATTTGGATTTTCAGAAGGCTTTCGACAAGGTTCCACACAAGAGATTAATGTGCAAAGTTAAAGCACATGGGATTGGGAGTAGTGTGCTGACGTGGATTGAGAACTGGTTGGCAGACAGGAAGCAAAGAGTAGGAGTAAATGGGTACTTTTCAGAATGGCAGGCAGTGACTAGTGGGGTACCTCAAGGTTCTGTGCTGGGGCCCCAGCTGTTTACATTGTACATTAATGATTTAGACGAGGGGATTAAATGTAGAATCTCCAAATTTGCGGATGACACTAAGTTGGGTGGCAGTGTGAGCTGCGAGGAGGATGCTATGAGGCTGCAGAGTGACTTGGATAGGTTAGGTGAGTGGGCAAATGCATGGCAGATGAAGTATAATGTGGATAAATGTGAGATTATCCACTTTGGTGGTAAAAACAGAGAGATAGACTATTATCTGAATGGTGACAGATTAGGAAAAGGGGAGGTGCAACGAGACCTAGGTGGCATGGTACATCAGTCATTGAAGGTTGGCATGCAGGTACAGCAGGCGGTTAAGAAAGTAAATGGCATGTTGGCCTTCATAGCGAGGGGATTTGAGTACAGGGGCAGGGAGGTGTTGCTACAGTTGTACAGGGCCTTGGTGAGGCCACACCTGGAGTATTGTGTACAGTTTTGGTCTCCTAACTTGAGGAAGGACATTCTTGCTATTGAGGGAGTGCAGCGAAGGTTCACCAGACTAATTCCCAGGATGACGGGACTGACACATCAAGAAAGACTGGATCAACTGGGCTTGTATTCACTGGAGTTCAGAAGAATGAGAGGGGATCTCATAGAAACGTTTAAAATTCTGATGGGTTTAGACAGGTTAGATACAGGAAGAATGTTCCCAATGTTGGGGAAGTCCAGAACCAGGGGTCACAGTCTAAGGATAAGGGATAATCCATTTAGGACTGAGATGAGGAGAAATTTCTTCACTCAGAGAATTGTGAACCTGTGGAATTCTCTACCACAGAGGCCAGTTCGTTAGATATATTCAAAAGGGATATACGGCTAAAGGGATCAAGGGGTATGGAGAGAAAGCAGGAATGGGGTACTGAAGTTGCCTGATCAGCCATGATCATATTGAATGGTGGTGCAGGCTCGAAGGGCCGAGTGGCCTACTCCTGCACCTATTTTCTCTGCAGCATTTTTAAATTTTTCTCCATTTAAATAATAATTTTATTTTTTATTTTTTCTGCCAAAGTAGATAACCTCACACTTTCTCACATTATACTCCACCTTCCAAATTTTTGCCCACTCACTTAGCCTGTCTATATCCCTTTGCAGATTTTCTTTGTCCTCTGCACAACTTGCTTTCCCACCCATCAGCAAACTTGGCTACATTACACGCGGTCCCTTCATCCAAATCATTAATATAGATTGTAAATAGTTGAGGTCCCAGCACCGATCCCTGTGGCACCCCACTAGTTATTGTTTGCCAACCAGAAAATGACCCATTTATCCTGACTCTCTGTCTTCTGTTGGTGAGCCATTCCTCTATCCATGCTAATATATTACCCCCAACCCCGTGATCTTTCATCTTGTGCAGTAACCTTTTATGTGGCACCTTATCGAATGTCTTATGCAAATCCAAATACACCACATTCACTGGTTCCCCCTTATCCACCCTGCTTGTTACATCCTCAAAGAACTCCAGCAAATTTGTCAAACATGATTTCCATTTCAGAAAACCATGCTGACTCTGCTTGACTAAATTATGCTTTTCCAAATGTCCTGCTCTTGCTTCCTTAATAATGGGCTCCAGCATTTTCCAAACGACAGATGTTCGGTTAACTGGTCTATCGTTTCCTGCTTTCTGTCTGCCTCCTTTTTTAAATAGGGGCGTTACATTTGCAGTTTTCCAATCTGCTGGGCCCTCCCCAGAATCAAGTGAATTTTAGTAAATTGCAACCAATGCATCCACTATCTCTGTAGCCACTTCTTTTAAGACCCTAGGATGCAAGCCATCCGGTCCAGGGGACTTGTTCACCTTTAGGCCCATTATTTCACCTCGTATTTTTTCTTTAGTGACAGTGATTGTTTTAAGTTCCTCCCTCCCTATAGCCCTGTGATTATGCATTATTGGGATGTTTTTAGTGTCTTCTACCAGACCTACATTATTAATTCCCCAGTCTCATCCTCTAAGGGACCAACATTTAATTTAGCCACTTACTTCTTTTTTATATACCTGTAGAAACTGTTTCTATCTGTTTTTATATTTCTTGCTAGTTTACTTTCATAATCTATCTTCCCTCTCTATTTTTTTCATCATTCTTTGCTGGTTTTTAAAAGTTTCCCAATCCTCTGGCCTCGCACTAATCTTGGCCACTTTGTATGCCATTGTTTTCAATTTAATGCCATCCTTTATTTCCTTAGTTAGCCACGGATGGTTATCCCTGCTCATTGGAATATATTTTTGTTGAGGGTTATGAAATATCTCCTTAAATGTCTGCCACTGCTCATCAACTGTCCCACACTGTCATCTATTTTCCCAGTCCACTTTAGCCAACTCTGCCTTCATACCTTTGTAGTCTCCTTTATTTAAGCTTAGGACACTGGTTTGAGATCCAACTTTCTCACCCTCCAACTGAATTTGAAATTCATCCATGCTATGATCACTCTTTCCGAGAGGATCCTTTACTAGGAGATCATTTATTATCCTGTCTCATTAAACAGTACCAGATCTAAGATAGCCTACTCTCTGGTTGGTTCTGCAATGTACTGTTCAAGGAAACTATCCCGGATACACTCTATGAAATGTCCCAAAGCATTAACAGGTATGTTATCAGACAACATTTGACATTGAGGCAAACAAGGAGACAGTAGTACAGGTGACCAAAAGCTTGATCAAAGAGGTAAGTTTTAAGGAATGGCTTATTAGAGGAGAGTTAGAGAGGAGGAGAGGGAATTACAGAGCCTCGGACCTAGACAGTTGAAGGCACGGTCATCAATGGTAGGCTGATGGAAATCCTCCAGTGTTGGAAGAACAGAGTTCTCAGAGGGTTGTAGAGCTGGAGAACATAATAGAGATGGGGAGCGGCAAGGCCATGGAGGGATTTGAAATCAAGAATGAGAATTTTAAAATCAAGGTGCTGGTGGACCGGGAGCAAATATAGGTCAGCGAGCACAGGAGCGATGGGTGAACAGGACTTGGTGCGAGTTGGGATATGGGTAGCAGCGTTTTGGGCAGCAGATGTTTGGACAAGCTCAAGTTTACGGAGGGTGGAAGATAGGAGGCTAGCCAGGAGCATTAGAATAATCGAATCTGGAGGTAATAAAAGCATGGATGAGGTTTTCAGCAAAAAATGGGCTGGGGCAAGGGCAGAGAAGGGTACTCGTAGAATTCATTGAATAGAATCATAGAATGATACAGCACAGAATGAGGCCATTCGATCCATAATGCCTGTGCCTGTTCTTTGGTAGAGGTATCTAATTAATCCCACTCCCCTGCTCTTTACCCATAGCCCTGTAATATTTATTCCCCTTCAAGTATTTATCCAAATCTAATTTGAATGTTACTATTGAATCTGTTTCCACCACCCTTCCCGATCGTAACAACGCGTTATGTAAGAAAAATGTTTCCTCATGTCACCTCTAGTTCTTTTGCCGATCACCTTAAACATGTGTCCTCTGCCACTGGAGACAGTATCTACTTGTATACTCTATGAAAACCATTCATGATTTTGAACACTTCTATCAAATTTCCTCAACCTTCTCTGCTCAAAAGGAGAACAACCCCAGCTTTTCCAGTCTCTCAACATGACTGAAGTCCCTCTTTCCTGGTACAATTCTGGTAAATCTCTTCTACACCCTATATAAAATCTTGACATCCTTCCCAAAGTATGGTGCCCAGAATTGAACACAATGCTCCAGCTGAAGCATTGATTTATAAAGGTTTAGTATAATTTCCTTGCTTTTGTACTCTATGGGCCGAAATTGCCCCTTTCTACAAGAGCCATGACCACCTCAAAGATGTGGCCATGGGTCGGAAAGCACTAACTGCTCGGTCGGCACGGAGGGGCCGCCATGTTGACATTTGCCCTCCTTTATTTTTGGAACGGTGTACGGAACTGCCCCCACCGTCTTCCCACCCCATCGGGCACACGGCAACCTCTTACCGACCAGCGCTGACCCCTTTCTGCCCCACGTGAGAAATTGCCTCATGGGAGCAGATCAACCGTCACTCGGTGCCCCCAACAGCTTTCCCCGGCGGGAAGCTTCTTGTGGCTGGGCAGCATGTCCGCCCTTAAAGGGAAGGGCGCAGCCGTCATTTTAATTTAATTGTCGGCCGACTGCGAGATCAGCCACAGGTTCGGCCGGGCCTGACACCCCCTTTTGGGTACCGGTCCGCTGGACTGGCCGAACTCTTCCCTGGTGGCCCAGTGTTTGCCACTAAAGTGACTGCAGAGTTCGCAGCGGCCCTACCCTTTAACTGAAGGGGAGGGACGTTGTGATGCGTCAGAGCGGCGCTGATGACTGGGAGCGACGGCCATTCCGACCCGCCCGCACTTCCGCCCCGCTGTGTCCATACTGCCACGGTCCCTTTAATCTCATTGGCTTTGATTTCACTAACAAGTCTATTTCGTGGTACTTTATCAAACGCCTTTTGGAAGTCCAATATCAACTGCATTATCCTCCTCAACCCTCTCCATTAATTCATCAAAGAACTTAATCAAGTTAGCCAAACACAATTTGCCTTCAACAAATCCATGCTTATTTTTATTTATTGGTCCATACTTTTCCAAATGCCAATTAATTTTCTCCTGGATTATTGTCTCTAAACGTTTCTCCACCGCCGACATTCGGATTACTGGCCTGTAGTTACCAGTTTATCCCGCTGTAACATTTGCAATCCTCCAGTCCTCTGGCACCATCCCCATATTCAAGGAGGACTGGAAGATTGTGGCTAGAGACTCCCCAATTTGCACCTTACTTGCCTCAGTAACCGAGGATGCATCCCATTTGGACCAGGAGACTTTTCTAATTTGAGGACTGCCAACCTTTTTAAGTACATCCTCTCTATGTATTTTTATCCTATCCAATATCGCTACTGCCTGCTATTTTACTGCTACATTGGCAGCACCCTCTTCTCTCGTGAAGACAGGTGAAAATTACTCATTTAGTACCCCAGCCATGCACTTTGCCTCCCAAGAATATCTTCTTTTTGGTTTCAACTTGGTCCCACCCTTCTTTTGATTACATTTTTACTAATTATGTGTTAATCAAAGACTTTTGGGTTCCCTTTTATGTTAGCCGCTAATCTATTCATGTGCCCTTCTTAATCTTCTTTTCAGATCACCTCTGTACTTTCTATATTCAGCTTGATTCTCTACTGAAATGCAAACCCTGAAATTGTCATAAGCCACCTTTTCCTTTCTCCTTTTAACCTTCAATGAAGTTTTAGACTTATACATCTATTCAGATTGCCTCATCGTTGAAAATGTAGTCAGTATCTTGTAATTTATTTGCTGAAGGGTACATATGACTGAATGAGGGAAGTGAAGTATTGAAAACGATGTTGGGAAATTTTATTCCAATAATAAACTGAAACAATGTACTTTGCATATTGATTCAGAGGCTTGATCATGCTCCTATATAAACCCGAGCAAGCATAAAAACTCAAACTCACAACTTCCTGTTCTTGAGTAAAATGAATAAACTCACGATGATTAGCTGTTTCATTAAATGTACCTCACAATCTTTTAATTCATGTCTACAGCATTTCTATTTACTTCCTGCAGTGTATATGTCCAGCAAAATAATGTATTCGTGGTAAAACCATAGTGATGATTCAAAAACACACAATGCAGCATATCCATAGAGTCATGGAATGATACTGCACAGAAGGAAACATTTCGACCCCAGCTATCCAATTAGTCCCAATCCCTTGTTCTTTCCCCATAGCCCTGCAAATGTTTCACTTTCAAGTATTTATTCAATTCCCTCTTGAAAATTATGATTGAATCAGCTTCTACCACCCTTTCAAGCAGTGCATTCCACGCTGCGAAAAAATAATTCTCCTCAGCTCGCGTCTGGTTCTTTTGTCAATTACCTTAAATCTGTGTCCTCTGATTACCAACCCTTCTACCTCTGGAAACAGTTGCTCCTTACTGTTGGGACTGTAACATCTCGAGGATACAGAAAGCAAATGCATGGCAGATGCAGTATAATGTGGATAAATGTGAGATTATTCACTTTGGTGGCAAAAACAGAAAGGCAGTTTATTATCTGAATGGTGACAGATTAGGAAAAGGGGAGGTGCAACGAGACCTGGGTGTCATGGTACATCAGTCATTGAAAGTTGGCATGCAGGTACAGCAGGCAGTAAAGAAAGCAAATGGCATGCTAGCCTTCATAGCGAGGGGATTTGAGTATAGGAGCAGGGAGCTCCTACCGCAGTTGTACAGGGCCTTGGTGAGATCACACCTTGAGTATTGTGTGCAGTTTTGGTCTCCTAATCTGAGGAAGGACGTGCTTGCTATTGAGGGAGTGCGGCGAAGGTTCACCAGACTAATTCCTGGGGTGGTAGGACTGACATATGAAGAAAGACTGGATCGGCTAGGCTTATATTCACTGGAATTTGGAAGAATGAGAGGGGATCTCATAGAAACATAAAATTATGACGGGACTGGACAGGTTAGATGCAGGAAGAATGTTCCTGATGTTGGGGAAGTCCAGAACCAGGGGTCACAGTCTAAGGATAAGGGGTAAGCCATATAGGACCGAGATGAGGAGAACTTTTTCACATAAAGAGTGGTGAACCTGTGGAATTCTCTACCACAGAAAGTTGTTGAGTCCAGCTCGTTGGATATATTCAAGAGGGAGTTAGATGCAGCCCTTACAGCTAAGGGGATCAGGGGGTATGGAGAGAAGGCGGGAGTGGGGGACTGAAGTTGCATGATCAGCCATGATTATGTTGAATGGCGGTGCAGGCTCAAAGGGCTGAATGGCCTACTGCTGCACCTATTTTCTATGTTTCTATGTATCAAGTCATTAGAACGAGTTGATGAGGTGTAGATCCTCCCTCACAGACATTCTGTGAAGAACTGGAAGAGTTATGATTTACAATGCAGCTCCATTAATGCTGATCTGATACTTTCTTTACTTGAGAAAGGACATTTATCATTGAGCAGGTTTGTAGCACCCATGTTGTCTCTTCCAGATTTATGCTCTGAAATGTCTCGAGAGGTGTCAGGTTCTCACAGAATAAATGGACAGGCAAAATGATTTTCCCTGCAATGTTAACGGTTGGACATATTTCTCATTACGTAAAATTATATTCAAATGCTGTTGTTATGTGGGCTTTGTAGTGTTGAATGTTTATGCTGTTATAAAAATAACAGCAGAGCTGTTGTTCTTACCGAATTATTTTAAAACTAGCTGATCTCCCGTGGCATTGCTCATGGATGGACTGGGATATGGAGTGCGGTTGTGATGTTTAACATGTTGTCATTCCACGACTTGCTGACACTGAAACATCTACAAGGCCTCAAGAGACCTCAAACCCTGAGCCAACCCCAAGTATAGTAAACTTTATTTCATGAAGTTAGTATAATGCAGTCCTTTCTCTTTAATAAGGATATGCATTTTGATGTGAGAACATTTTCTTTTCTTTAAAGCAATAGTAATTGCTGTAAACTTCCTAAACACCCAATTGTATATGGAGTGCAGATATTGTTTCAATCTAGTCTTGATTTCCTTGATATGTAATATATGGTCTATTTATAAAGTCATGGTCTGTGCCTGGAATTTATTAGGACAAAGAGCCCAATAAATTAAATATAACATTTTGATCATGTGTAGGGATAAAAAGGTATCTTCCCAAATTTAGTAAAGAATAAAGTTACATTGCACCTTCTGTTCCAACAGCTTAGTCTAGCTTTCTGCTAGTTACTACTTCAGATTCAGTGAAATTTAGTTGGTGAGATATATGATTGGCTGAAAGATGATTGTCTAAAAGACAAGGCTGAAGCGTTTACAACCACCTTCAGCCAGAAATGCCAAGTGAATGGTTCATATCGGCCCCCTTCTGAGGTCCCCACCATCACAGAAACCAGTCTTCAGCCAATTCGATTCACTCCACATGGTATCAAGACACGGCTGAGCGCACTGATACAGCAAAGGCTGTGGGCCCCAATAACATCCCGGCTGTCGTGGTGGAGACTTGTGTTTCAGAACTAGCCGCACTTCTAGCCAAACTGCTCCAGAACAGCTACAACACTGGCATCTACCCGACAATGTGGAAAATTGCCCAGTTATGACCTGTCCACAAAGCAGGACAAATCCAATCGGCCAATTACCGGCCCAATCAGTCTACTCTCAATCATCAGCAAAGTCATGGAAGGTGTCAGTGTTATCAAGCGGCATTTACTCACCAATAACCTGCTCACTGATGCTCATTGAGTTCTGCCAGAACTATTCGGCTCCAGACATCATTACAGCCTACAGCCTTGGTCCAAACATGGATAAAAGAGCTGAAATCCAGAGGTCTGAGAGTGACTGCCCTTGACATCAAGGCAGCATTTGACCGAATATGGCATCAAGGAGCCCTAGTAAAATTGAAGTCAATGGGAATCGGGGGAAAACTTTCAATGACCTTCCCTCCATCATAAGGTCAGAAGTAGGGATGTTCGCTGATGATTGCACAGTGTTCAGTTCCATTCAAAACTCCTCAAAATAAAGCAGTCCATTCCCACATGCAGTAAGACCTGGACGACATTCAGGCTTGGGCTGATATGTGGCAAGTAACATTCGCGCCACACAAGTGCCAGGCAATGACCATCTCCAACAAGAGAGAGTCTAACCACCTCCCCGCGATATTCAAAAGTATTACTGTTATATATGTGGACTTGTATTTACTCTGTACAGCCACCAGAGGGCTCATTCCTGGAGTACCAAGGGATCCCATAATCCCTTGGGAGCACAGGTATTGAAGATGGCTTCACAAGTTGGAGAGGCACTCTGGAGACCTGCAATAAAAGATTAAGATCACACGTTACTTTGAGCTCACAGTGTTCGGTCTGACTCTTTCTCCATACACAACAACTGGTGACGAGATACAGATAGCGAACCCAAAGATGCAGAGAACAGTGGGCATCCTGGAGAAATTCTCAGAAGGAGATGATTGGTGAACTTTTGTGGAGCAACTCAACCAATACTTTGTTGCCAATGAGCTAGATGGGGAAGAGAGGGCTGCCAAACGAAGGGCGATCCCTCTCACGTCTGTGGGGCATCAATGTATGGCCTCATGAAGAATTTGCTCACTCCAGCGAAACCCACGGAGAAATCGTACAATGATTTGTGCACACTGGTCCGAGAGCATTTGAATTCGAAGGAAAAAACGTTTTGATGGCGAGGTACCGGTTCTACACCGACAAAAGATCTGGAGGTCAGGACGTGGCGAGTTATGTCGCCGAGCTAAGACACCTTGCAGGACATTGCGAATTTGAGGGACATTTGGAGCACATGCTCAGAGAATTTTTTGTACTTGGCATTGGGCAAGAAACCATACTTTGCAAACTTTTGCCTGTAGAGACCCCAACCTTGAGTAAGGCCACAGCGATAGCCCAGGCATTCATAGCCACCAGTGACAATACGAAGCAAATTTCTCAGCACACAAGTGCTGCTACAAGTACTGTGAACAAAGTGATGTTGTTTTCGAATCGTATCGCACAAGCCAGGTCACACGTATCTGCAGCTGCACATCTGCAGATGTCTCAGAGTCCACCATCAAGGATGATGAATGCAAGGCCATTAACACCTTGTAGGCGCTGCGGGGGTGGTCATCACTTCCATTCATGCCGATTCAAAGGATACGTTTGCAAGGGCTGTAGAACAATGGGACACCTCCAACGAGTGCGCAGGCGAGCTGCTAAGCTTGTTAAACCTGCAAACCACCATGTTGCAGAGGAGATCATGACAAAACAGAGCCTCAGATAGAGGAGGCAGAGGTACATGGGGTGCACACATTCACCATGAATTGTCCCCCGATAATGCTGAATGTTGAACTAAATGGACTCCTGGTGTCAATGGAGCTGGACACTGGCACAAGCCAGTCCACCATGGGCAAAAAGACTTTTGAAACGATGTGGTGCAACAAGGCCTCAAGGACAGTCTTCACTCCAATTCACACAAAACTAAGAACTTACACAAAAGAACTGATTCCTGTAATTGGCAGTGCGACCGTAAAGGTCTCCTACGATGGAGCGGTGCGCAAGCTACCACTCTGGGTGGTACCGGGCGATGGTCCCACGCTGCTCGGCAGGAGCTGGCTGGGAAAGATACGCTGGAACTGGGGCGACATCCGAGCGCTATCGCCCGCTGACGACACTTCGTGTGCCCAGGTCTTAAACAAATTTCCTTTGCTGTTCGAACCAGGCATCAGCAAATTCCAAGGAGCAAAAATGCAGATCCACCTAATTCCGGGGGCGCGACCCATCCATCACAAGGCAAGAGCAGGACCGTACATGATGAGAGAAAGGGTAGAGATCGAGCCAGACCGACTGCAAAGAGAGGGTATCATCTCACCGATCGAGTTCAGCGAGTGGGCCAGTCTTATTGTCCCAGTCCTCAAGGGAGATGCCACCGTCAGAATCTATGGTGATTACAAAGTAACTATCAATCGTTTCTCCCTGCAGGTCCAATACCCACTACCGAAAGCCGACGACCTCTTTGCAATGCTGGCGGGAGAAAAGACGTTCATGAAGCTGGATCTGACTTCAGCCTACATGACGCAGGAACTGGAGGAATCATCGAAGGCCCTCACCTGCATCAACACGCACAAAGGTCTTTTTGTTTATAACAGATGCTCGTTTGGAATCCGATCAGCGGCGGCGATATTCCAGAGAAACATGGAAAGTTTACTGAAGTCGGTCCCGCACACCGTGGTCTTCCAGAACAACATCTTTGTGACCGGTCGGAACACAGTCGAGCATCTGCAGAGGAGGTTCTTAGTCGATTCAACCGCGTGGGGCTCAGTTGAAAACGCTCAAAGTGCATTTTCCTGGCTCCTGGGAAGGAGGATTGCGGCGGACGGCATCAGGCCCACCAACGCGAAGACGGAGGCAATCAAGAATGCACTGAGGCCACAGAACGTGACGGAGCTGCAGTCATTTCTGGGATTCTTGAACTACTTTGGTAACTTCTTACTGGGTCTCAGCACCCTGCTAGAATGACTACATGTCTTACTACGAAAAGGAGGTGAATGGGTTTCGGGCAAAAGCCAAGAAAATGCCTTTGTAAAAGCGAGAAAATTGTTATGCTCAAACAAATTGCTTGTGTTGTATGATCCATGTAAGCATTTGATACTAGCATGTGATGCGTCGTCATATGGCGTTGGGTGTGCATTGCAACAAGCTAATGATTTCAGAAAACTGCAACCGGTTGCTTATGCATCCAAGAGTGTGTCTAAGGCCGAGAGACCTACAGCATGATTGAAAAAGAAGCGTTAGCATGTGTCTATGGGGTAAAGAAAATGCATCAATACCTGTTTGGGCTAAAATTGGAATTGGAAACTGACCATAAGCCACTTATATCCCTGTTTTCTGAGAGTAAAGGGATAAATACCAACGCATCGGCCCACATCCAGAGATGGGTGCTCATGTTGTCTGCATACAACTACGCCATCCGCCACAGGCCAGGCACAGAAAACTGCACCGATGCTCTCAGTAGGCTGCCAGTGCCCACCACGGGGGTGAAAATGGCACAGATCTAGCCATGGTTAAGGAAGCATTTGAGAGTGAGCAATCACCTGTCACTGCCCGGCAGATCAAAACCTGGACAAGCCAGGACCCGTTATTATCTTGAGTCAAAAGTTGCGTGCTTCACGGGAGCTGGTCCAGTGTCCCAGTAGAAATGCAGGAAGAGATAAAGCCGTTCCAGCGGCGCAAAGATGAAATGTTTATATAGGCAGACTGCCTTCTGTGGGGCAATCGAGCAATGGTCCCCAAGAAGGGCAGAGACACCTTCATCAATGACCTCCACAGTACCCACCCAGGCACCGTAATGATGAAAGCGATAGCCAGATCCCACGTGTGGTGGCACGGTATCGATGCGGAATTAGAGTCCTGCATTCACAGATGTAATAAATGCTCGCAGTTAAGCAATGTACCCAGGGAGACGCTGCTAAGGTTATGGTCTTGGCCCTCCAAACTGTGGTCTAGGGTACACGTCGACTATGCAGGCCCGTTCTTGGGTAAAATGTTCCTTGTGGTTGTAAACGCGTACTCCAAGGGGATTGAATGTGAGATAATGTCGGCTAGCACGTCCGCTGCCACTACTGAGAGCCTGCAGACCATGTTTGCCATTCACGGCTACCCGATGTCCTGGTGAGTGACAACGGGCCATGTTTTACCAGTGCTGAGTTCAAAGAATTCATGACCCGTAATGGGATCAAACATGTCACATCTGCCCCATTTAAACCAGCGTCAGGCAGAAAGAGCAGTGCAAACCATCAAGCAAGGCTTGAAGAGGGTAATTGAAGGCTCGAATCCTGCTTAGCTACCGCACGAGACCCCACTCACTCACTGGGATCCCACCTGCTGAACTGCTCATGAAAAGAACACTTAAGACAAGGCTCTCGTTAGTTCACCCTGATCTACATGAACAGGTAGAGAGCAGGCAGCTTCAACAAAGTGCATAGATACCATGATAGCGCAAATGTGTCACGTGAGATTGAAATCAATGATCCCGTATTTGTATTAAATTATGGACAAGGTCCCAAGTGGCTTCCCGGCACTGTCGTGGCCAAAGAGGGGAGCAGGGTGTTTCAGATCAAACTTTCAAATGGACTCATTCACCGGAAACACTTGGACCAAATCAAACTCAGATTCACGGATTATCCTGAGCAACCCACCTTGGACCCTACCTTTTTTGATCCCCCAACACATACACACCAGTGGCAACCGGCACCATGGTTGACCACGAAGCAGAATCCATCATCCACAGCAGCCCTGGCCCAACACACCAGGCAGCCCAGCAAGACCAGCTGCACAGCAGCCCAGCGAGAGCCCAACAAATGATTCAACAATACCAGCTTTCACATTGAGACGATCAACCAGGGCAAGAAGGGCCCCAGATCGACTCACATTGTAAATAGTTACACTACTGACTTTGGGGGGGGAATGCTGTTATATATGTGGACTTGTATTTATTCTGTACAGCCACCAGAGGGCACATTCCCGGAGTCCCAAGGGATCCGATAATCCTTTGGGAGCACAGGTATTTAAGAAGGCTTCACAGGTTGAAGAGGCACTCTGGAGACCTGCAGTAAAAGACTACAGTCACACGTTACTTTGAGCTCACAGTGTTCAGTCTGACTCTTTCTCCATACACAACGACCATCGCTGAATCTCCCACCATCAACATCCTGGGGGTCATCATTGACCAGAAACTTAACTGTCACATTAATACTGTGGCAACAAGAGTAGGTCAGAGGCTGCGTATCCTGCGGCAAATGTCATACGTCCTGACTCCCGCAAAGCCTTTCCACCATCTACAAGGCGTAAGTCAGGAGTGTGATGGAATACTATCTATTTACCTGGATGAGTGCAGCTCCAACAACACTCAAGAAGCTCGACACCATCCAGGACAAAGCAGCCTACTTGATTGGCACCCCCTCCACCACCGGCGCACTATGATTGCAGTGTGGACCATCTATAAGATACACTATAAGATACGATTCCGAGGGACTGCCTCTGATGATGATGACACTGCAGCAACTCGCCCGGCTTCTTCGGCAGCACCTCCCAAACCCACGACCTCTACCACCTAGAAGGACAAGGGCAGCAGGTGCATGGGAGCACCATTACCTGCAAGTTCCCCTCCAAGTTACACATCATCCTGACTTGGAAATGTATCACGGTTCCTTCATCGTCGCTGAGTTAAACTCCTGGAACTCCCTTCCTAACAGCACTGTGGGAATACCTTCACCACACGGACTGCAGCGTTTCAAGGCGGCGGCTCACCACCATCTTCTCAAGGGCAATTCAGGTTGGGTAATAAATACTGGCCTTGCCAGCGATGCCCACATCCAGGAACAATTAAAAAAAACTTTGAAAAATGGTTATTTGGGCCAATCCCAAATCTTTGTGCTACTGAAGTTTGATGCCTCTGAAACCACACTCCTTTTCAAGTGTGATGCCTTTGAAAAGGTGCCATGCTGTGTTAGCCACAAGACTTAATTGTATGCAGGTTTCAAATTCCCCATTTCCTTACCATTTTTGTTCCATGTGTGGCAACATTAGTACACTCTATTGCACTGACTTCGTCAATACCAATAGGAAAGTGTGACGGCAGATTCTAGAAGATTTTGACCTTGGAATAGTCATGCGCCTCAGATCACCCAGTAGGTTGAGTTTGCTGATGCAAACCTGCTTCAGCACAATCTATTCTCAAGGGGGTTGTAATGGAAAAAGTGGATTTCCAAACTTAACAGTGACATTATAATTAGGCCAATGATGTCATTACATCAGGCAGCACCATAAATTCTGCAACCGTGCTCAAAGCCTGTTACTAAGGTGGCAATGCCCCTTTGAACACAGTCCCATTTTTACAGAAAGCATGCTGCATGGTCAGAGGTACTATTTTTCAGATGAGACATTAAACTGAGGCCCCATCTGTTCTCTCGGGCAGACACCAAAGATCCCATGTCACTATTCAAAGAAGAACGGGGGTGTTATCCCCGGTGTCCGGGCTAATATTTATCCCTCGACTAACATCACCATAGCAACAGATTATCTGGTCATAATCACATTGCTGTTTGTGGGAGCTTGCTGTGCGTAAATTGGCTTCCGTGTTTCCTACAATAACGACTACACTTCAAAAATAGTTCATTGGCTGGAAAGCATTTTAGGACAACTAGAAGTCATGAAAGGCACGAAATAAATCCTAGTCTTTCTTTTTTATTTGTTCATAAAACCTTGAGGGCCCGAAATTCATCGGGATATTAGGTCCGCCCATTTCTCGGCGGTATTCTGGCGGTGCGTCGTTTAAATCCACCGGAATACCGCCGAGACCGAAAACCACTAGTTTGGTGAAAAACTTTTCAGCGGTATGCAAGCGGTGTGCAGCAGACGGTATGCAGCATTATAGTCGATCAAGATCGACTTTCTTGTCGATGGACGGTGAGGCACTGCACTGCACATGCGAAAATGTTTTTTTTTCCCCGTGATTTTGGGGGTTAGGGGTCACCTGTGCGTGTGCAGAGAGCTGAAGTCGAGAGAGAGAGACTGAGGAGGAGCAGCAAAGTATTCGAGGGTCAGTTGTTTTCATCAGAGATTCCAGAGTCAAATAATATTAATAACAAATTATAATACAATATCAATAATAATAATACATATTTTATAAATAAAAAATCATATAATAAATATAAAGATAATGGAAATGCTGAAAGAGAAGTTGAAGCGCGGGAACATCGAGCAGGACGGGAGGTTGAGGATGCCCGCCTTCGTCGAGATGGAGCTACCTGCCCTGCTGCAGAATATCACAGAGAGATACTCCGACTTAACCAAGGGTGGTCGTGGAAAGCCCCTCCCCCCTCAAAGGAGTACAACAAAATATGGGACAAGATCAGTGAGGCTGCCTCCTTCACTCGTACAATGGTACGCACTGGAGAAAGGTGTCGTAGGAGGTGGAACGACCTGGTGATGGTAGCAAGAGTAAGTAATGATCGTATTTATGCACCCCCTGTGTGCCACGTACCATGTAAATGTAGGTTCAGTGTCACACAGGTGATGTGATTTATCCCAAGGTTACAACGATGAATTTGTGCTTGCAGGCAATGACAAGTAGATCAACCCAGTGCTTTGATATGTGTGTGTATCTGTGAACCTGTGTGTCTGCGATGTTAAATGGATTGAAGATTATTATTTTCATTTACTTTCTGCAGAAGAAGACAGCAGCAGATCAGCGGCGCTCGAGGGGAGGACCCCCAACTCAAGAATCCTTGATGGAGATTGAGATCCGTGCCCTGTCGCTGATAGCAACCGTGCCACCACCGGCATTGGAGCTGACCCACCCACACAGGATGGTCAGTTCAATACAATCCCCGGTCTGTGTTGTGGTCGTGTAATGTCATGTAATGTAACTGAAACTGTAATGTTGGCCTCATATAATGCAATTTAAGTTTAATGCACTGTAATGTTGGGGGCATGTAACGCAATGCATATGTATATGTATATATGTAGTGTCTGACTGCGATATGTAATGCAGTAATGCAGCAGTGGTGGACATTTAAGTAATCCTGCGCTACATCACTGTATTCATGAACTCATGTAACCCTGACCCCTCCCCTGGTGCCAAGCACTTTTAAATGTTGTTTTATACTTCCAGACTCTGAGGATTCAGATCAGACCTCCACAGAGAGACCAGACGACAGACCCATTGCCTCCACCTCTGGCATCACCCAGCCCTCTCCCGACTTCACCCCTGCCAGAGATGATGAAGAGGAAGAGGATGAGCAGCTCATCCTGGAGCCAGTGGAGGTAGGGGTGGAGACGGAGAAGGATATAACAGATCCATGTGGACCAGCTGGAACATCCTCCACCACCGACTCTATATTCAGGGGATTCCCCCGTGCCTCCTCTGATTCTGTGGGACCAAGCGGTGTGCAGCAATGCACCCCCAGTGTTGCAGCGCCTTTGCTGCAGCGACGGAGGTTGGTGCAGAAAAGGTCTGTTGCTGCAAGACAGATAGGCGCGTACCAGGACATGGTGCGTCTGTCACAGGCCAGCGTTGACATAGGTCGAGAGCTGTTCAAGGCCATGGCTACGATAGCCAGAAACATCGCGCCGCTATCAGAACGACAGTCGAAGGATATGTTGCATCTGATCACCGCGATGGAACAAACCGCCGACTCCGTCGATGCTATGCGGCAATCGACGGGATCGGGATATGGCACAGAATCCCCCTATGCCATAATAGTCTCTTCGACAACACCTGAGGGTGGGGGGTTGCCAGCACCTTCCAGTCCTGAGGCCGTGCCTTCCGGATCACAAGCTTCTCCTCAGGCCCCATTCATTGCAACAGCACTTGGGGTGTACTGCTGCACGCCGGCTTGGTACCACCATGGGGAGGTTCGGGATCAGGGGCAGTGGGAAAGGGAATGGGAATAAGAAAGAGGGGGGTGAGTCCGAAGGGTGGGGGAGTACGTGGTCATGGTCGAGTTCGAGGACAGTAAAGGGTGCTTTGTTGTAGTCAAGTGTTCATTGTTAATTTAAAATAGTTGATGTTTGATTTTTAAAAGTTTATTTCAAGTTGTTAAAGTTGTTACAGTTGTTCAAAGTTATAGTTATACGTTTTACAAAGTTTTACAATTCTTCTATATTTTTTACATTTTTACATAAAGGTTTCATTTGAATTTAAGCACTCTTGTACAGTGTCAAACGTTTGGGGTAACAGTCATCAGGGTCCCAAAACACAGGTCTCCACATTCAAGCAAAGCGTTCATTTATGAGCTGTCGATGTAACAATTTTGCAGTGGCATACGCTCCGCGTGCCCTCCGCTGTGGTGTTGGGGGGGGGTGGTGCCATGGGTTCATCTGGAGGCTCCCCCTCATCCTCCGCCCCCTCATTTTCCTCTTCCGTCTCCTGCACTCTCTCCTCAGGTGATCTCACAGTCCCCTGCGGCAATTCCTGTCCCCGCATGATTGCTAAATTATACAACATGCAGCACACCACTGTGAACTGAGCAACCTGCTCAGTGTGGTCTTGCAGCCTGCCTCCCGAGTGGTCCAAGCATCAAAAGTGCTGCTTCAGCACTCCAATTGTCTTTTCGATAAAAATTACGTGTGGCTATATGGCTCTTATTATATCATTGCTCGACTTCTGTCTGAGGGTTCCACAGAAGGGTCAAGCGCCAGGTGGCGAGGCTGTACCCTTTGTCCCCCAGCATCCAGCATTTACCTTGTGGCTCAGACTTCAACAGGTCAGACACAGTGCTCTCACGCAAGATTTGCGCATCATGGATGCTCCCTGGATGGTCACAGACAAGCTGTACATTAAGGGAGTGGAATCCCTTGCGGTTTCGGTACACCTCCGCCTCCTGTAATGGTGCTCACAGGGCAATATGGGTACAGTCAACAGCACCCTGCACATTGGGGAAGCCGACAATGCGTGCAAAACCCAAAGCCCTCTCACTCTGTGCTTCCCTGGTCATTGGGAAGTTTAAAAATACCATCCGGTGTGCATACAGTGCTTCGGTTACCTGTCGAATGCTGCGATGAGTAGCGTGCTGAGAAATACAGCATATGTCCCCAGCTGATGCCGCGTGCATAAAAGAAAAATGTTATACAGGCAACTCTCGATTATCCGCACATTTAAAATTCCCTGTGTGCACGCTGCTGCAGCCGCTGTCTCTCGTGGCCGCCGCTGACATCGGAGACACTGTCGATCGGTCAGGTCCAAGTATGAGTGCTTTTCCCTGAAAATTCTTTGGGGGTAAGGCCTCCTCCTCATCAGTCTGTGACCTCGTCCATTACCCTGATAATTCTGCTCAATAAATCTTCTCCCATCTGGATCCTGCATCGGACAAGTAGTCAGCAATACAGACTGAGATAATACAGGCTGCATTCTTTTTAAATCTCCAGAATCTCCACAAATATCCTGAGATAAACGCAAATGATTTTTCAATGAAAAAAATATTAACTCAAATGCCTTCTAGCTTAATAATGTACTCAATACCAATAAAAATACCTTTCCCACTGTAAATCGCACAGTAAAGTCACTGTTCACCTCTGAAATACTGAGGTGCTACTTTTGTTTACTGTTCCTGATTTCAAAATGGCGGCATTCCCGTCCACTTAAGTTCTGCAATATGTCAATGATGAATCTTCCGCCAAGTGGTATGTTGGCGTTATGTACCTGTTTTTTGACGAAACTTCTATTTTTGGGCAGTAAGCGGGCGGTATGTTGATGAATTTCGGGCCCTGAATGTGCACACATGGCCACTCCACTCTGCTCACACAATACAGCGGTTTCAGGGTTACAGGGAATTATGGGTATCCGATGCCACCATTGCGGCCTTGCTGTTTTTGGTATTAGAAAGCACTTAAGCAACAGAGAGGGAGGTTGGTTGTATGTGGGAAGAAACACTGCCCAAAGTTAAAACATAATTAACACTTCTCTTTGACTGAAAACCAGAGAGTGGACTTATCTCTAACACCCTCCTTGTACAACAACATAAACTCTAAATGGTCCAAAACTCATAAATCGTCACTCGCATATCACTGATGTCATCTACGTTCCTGAAGCTGCTCCCACCCTTCTGCCAGAACTCACCATCTCCCTTAATACCAAACAATTCTTTTCCCTTCAACAATCCTCAACTCCACCAATGCCAACACCTCCAACACACTAGCAGACTGGATCCAACTAAAAGTCTCCATCTCACCCCTGGCCTTCCATTCTCCATTACATCCTTTCCTGTCTTCTGATTATATCAATATTGTTATGGTCATGTCAAATTCCTTATTCCTTCTGAATTCCAGATTCATCTACACGCTCTTTCTCCTGTTTGCATGCTCCCTGTGCTGAAGGCCCCTTGTCTCCATGTCACCCACTCTAATTCTTTCCCAGGGCCTCATTACTTTGGAGCTTCATACCGTGGTTTGTGCCTGTGCACTTTCTTCACCCAGCTCACAGAGAGCCTCCTGGTTCTCAGAACTTTGCACGCGACAACTATTGGCACAAAACCATGAGCAGCGACACTCAGGGGATCCAACCTTTCCATTTGGCTTAGTGATAGCATTTCCAAACTGCGGGCAAGTGCTTTGTGGTCAGATTTCACTTGAAGAACCCTCCAGGAATATATCCAATGAGAGATGACAGCCCTAAATCCAGGTTGGACTGATGGGAGAAATTTATTTTGTCTCAGCAGTGAGAGTCCTATATGAAATGACCTCAAAGTGGTCTGTACCCAATTTCCAAGTTAACACCACACTGATACTGTCATGTATTCAACCAGCATTGTAACCTATGTATAAACTGACCTAAGTTGTACACCATGAGAACACTGACCACTAGGTGGGAGACACTCCTAACCTGGATCTTCAGGTAGAAAAGGGGAAGCTCCACCCACCTTCATCACTTGAGTGCTAAGGAATAAAGGACAGGTCACACACTGACCTTCTCTCAAGCATGGGCCTCGTGTGCATTTATACTGTGTAGTAAGGACGTATCGATGGCGACAAGAAACTGGGATTTAAACCACGCGAGCATGGCCACTAGCAGAACAGACGAGAGGTACTGTGTTAAGGAATGGTTGGGACAGAGATTCAACATTGTTAAAGCAGCACACAGTTCTCCAGGCAGACAAGGGCAGTCAGGCATGCCCCAACATGTAGTCGAACACAGAGGGAGAGTTCGACAGAGACAATGGCAAGCTGAACAGCGATTCACGCCATTGCAAGGGACAATGCGGCCAATAATGGGGGCCAAGGTAGTGATTCACACAAACCCGGACGCCAGACCAGTACACCACAAGGCCAGAGCGGTGCCGTACGTGATGCGGAAAAAGATAGAAGGCGAATTGGACCGCCTGTTGAGGGAAGGCATCATCTCGCCAGTCGAATTCAGTGACTGGGCGAGCCCGATTGTGCCGGTGCTCAAGGCGGATGGGTCGGTCAGGATGCGGCGATTACAAGGCCACCATCAATCGGGTGTCACTCCAAGACCAGTACCCGCTACCGAGAGCGGAGGACCTCTTTGCGACGCTATCCGGTGGCAAACTTTTTTCAAAATTGGACCTGACCTCAGCTTACATGACCCAGGAGCTGGCGAGTGAGTCGAAGAAGCTGACCACCATCACTACACACAAGGGGTTGTTTGAGTACAACAGATGTCCGTTCGGGATTCGCTCGGCCGCCGCGATCTTCCAACGAAATATGGAAAGCCTCCTCAAGTCGATTCCAGGGACGGTGGTTTTTCAGGACGACATCCTCATTACGGGTTATGATACTGAAGAACACCTCCACAACCTGGAGGAGGTGTTACGCAGACTGGACCGGGTAGGTCTGCGACTGAAAAAGGCGAAGTGCGTCTTCCTAGCTCCAGAGTAGAATTCCTGGGGATGAGGGTAGCAGCAGACGGGATCAACCCTACTGCATCCAAGACGGAAGCGATCCAGAGAGCACCCAGACCCCGTAACACGACGGACCTGCGTTCGTTCCTGGGGCTCCTGAACTATTTTGGTAACTTTCTTCCCAAATTGAGCACGCTGCTAGAGCCGCTACACGTGCTCCTACGCAAAGGTCGTGAATGGGTCTGGGGGGACAGCCAGGAAAGGGCTTTTAATATAGCACGCAATTTGTTATGTTCCAACAATCTGTTAACGCTATATGACCCATGTAAGAAACTTGTGTTAACGTGCGATGCGTCATCCTATGGTGTCGGGTGTGTGTTGCAACATGTCAATGCCAAGGGTCAGTTACAGCCGGTAGCTTATGCCTCCAGGAGTCTGTCCCAGGCAGAAAGGGGCTACGGATGGTAGAAAAGGAGGCGCTCGCATGTGTATATGCGGTAAAGAAAATGCACCAGTACCTGTTTGGCAGGAAATTTGAGCTGGAGACAGATCACAAACCCCTAACGTCCCTTTTGGCCGACAACAAGGCCAAAATGCAATCGTATCGGCACGCATACAGAGATGGGCACTCACGTTAGCTGCCTATGACTACACAATTCGGCACAGACCGGGCACCGAAAACTGCGCCGATGCACTCAGCAGGCTCCCACTAGCCACCACTGAGGGGGCTACCGAGCATGGTGCTGATATGGTCATGGCTGTTGAAGCTTTCGGAAGCGAAGGCTCACCCATGACAGCCCGTCAGATTAAAGTCTGGACAACTAGAGACCCACTTTTGTCTCTAGTCAAGAAATGTGTCCTGAATGGGGACTGGGCAGCCACGTACAGGGCATGCCCTGAGAAATTTAAACCATTTCACAGGCGCAAGGATGAACTCTCGATTCAGGCCGATTGCCTACTGTGGGGAAACCGCGTAGTCATGCCCCAGATGGGCAGAGAGGTGTTCATCAGAGAACTCCACAAAGGGCACCCGGGCATTGTCACGATGAAGGCAATTGCCAGGTCACACGTTTGGTGGCCAGGGATAGACGCAGATCTGGAACTTTGTGTTCGCAGGTGCAACACGTGTGCCCAGCTGGGCCATGCGCCAAGCCTTGGTCACGCACCCATGTGGACTACGCAGGTCCTTTCATGGGGAAAATGTTTTTGGTTGTAGTAGACGCCTACTCCAAATGGATCGAGTGTGACATTTTAAATTCAAGCACATCCTCTGCCACGGTAGAAAGTCTACGGGCAATGTTCACCGCCCACGGTCTACCGGACATCTTGGTCAGCGACAATGGCCCGTGTTTCACAAGCACTGAATTCCAGGACTTCATGGCAGGCAATGGAATTAACCATGTTAGAACGGCACCGTTCAAGCCGGCCTCAAACGGCCAGGCAGAACGAGCAGTGCAGATAATCAAACAGGGGATGCTCAGAATCCAAGGGGGTTCCCGACAAACCCGCTTATCACGCCTCCTGTTGGCCTATAGATCCAGACCACACTCGCTCACAGGGGTTCCACCCTCAGAGCTACTAATGAAAAGGACGCTCAAAACCCGATTATCCCTTATACACTCCACCATGAAAGAAATTGTCGAGAGCAGGCGGCAGTCACAATATCACTACCATGACAGGAATGCGAGGGCGCGATGTATTGATGTAAATGATCCTGTTTTTATCCTCAACTACGCTGCAGGGCCCAAATGGCTCGCAGGCACTGTGGTTGCCAAAGAGGGAAATAGGATTCTGGTAGTTAAACTTACCAATGGACAAATCTGCCGCAAACATGTGGATCAAACAAAAAGGAGGTTCAGCAACCCCATAGAAGAAGCAGAGGAAGAACACGATATAGAGTTCACTCCACCACAGGTGACCGAACACCGGAACCAAAGGGAGGAGAGCCCAGTCACTGTGGGCAGTCCGGACAGGCCTGAGGCACTGCAAACAGCAGACACTCAGGCCAGCGCCCAACAACCGGAGCCCCAACTCAGGCGCTCTACAAGGGAGCGTAAACCACCAGAGAGACTCAACCTGTGATCCCAATAAGACTTTGG
Source organism: Pristiophorus japonicus (assembly GCF_044704955.1). Lineage (NCBI taxonomy): Eukaryota > Metazoa > Chordata > Chondrichthyes > Pristiophoridae > Pristiophorus > Pristiophorus japonicus. The sequence goes on from NC_091982.1 coordinate 105,333,207, forward strand.
GGGGGGGGAAGGTGATGTCATGTATTCAACCAGCATTGTAACCCATGTATAAACTGACCTAAGTTATACACCGTGAGAACACTGACCACTAGGTGGGAGACACTCCTAACCTGGACTTTCAGGTATAAAAGGGGAAGCTCCACCCACCTTCATCACTTGAGTGCTAAGGAATAAAGGACAGGTCACAGACTGACCTTCTCTCAAGCATGGGCCTCGTGTGCATTTATACTGTGTAGTAAGGATGTATCAGATACCTATAAATAGGCAATCTCACTCTAAGAAGCCACGAGAATGGTTGGGGAAAAATTCACACTGTTGCAGTAGTGTCCTTCAGTTGGGGTTGTTGTTTTTATATTTTGTCTTGGAGAAGTGCTAAGTAGTGGAAGGATTTGCAGGCTAATTAACAGTCTGACAGGCCGTGACGTGAATGCTCCTTCCTTGCCCAAAACAATCTCGATACTAGCCAAAAGAATGGTTAGTCCTATTAGATGGGAGGGTTTCATGGGTCCCCACAACCCATACAATGAGGAGGGCCATCTACACTCAGCAGATGTGAGTATCCTGCTGGATGCCACCCAGAATTCAGAGCTGGGGCTCCCGGTCTCCACTCACTGGAACTGTCAGGAGCAGGTTTCGAACCCTGCACCTTCTGACTCCGAAGCAAGAAAGCTACCACTAAACCAAAGGCTTGCTCCAATAGTTGTGGTAGAAAAAAAAGAAAGAACTCAAGAGATTTATTTTTGCATACTGTGTTTTTATACTTGCACTGTTTTAATTCAGATTATAAATGACCCACAACTATGAGTCAGCTCCCGTCCTTTATGTTGTTAAATCCAGCTCCGCGTCCCAATGGCAAATTCCAAAGCCTATTTTTATTTTAGAAGCTGGGTTAACAGCACAAATGCCAGGAGCTGCCTCACACGTCACTCACAATCCAGAATAAAATGGCACCAGTATAAAAATAGCTCAAGGAACAGGGTGCTGACACTGAGTGGGAAGTGTTCCATTCCAAAGGACTGACATCCCTCAACTTGATGATCACAGCAGTTCACCATATAAATAGCCTCAGCTCTGAACAGTCCACTTTGGTTTTCAGGGTGACAGCCACAGGGCAGGTAGGGCAGGATAAATGAGTCATTTTTATAAAGTTTCACAATAATTTAATGAAGTAATTTTCAGTAAATTACCCCTATTTTTCAGGGCTGCATATAAAAAGGAAAATGTTGTGTTGTGAAGAGAATATTTCACAATTCCTCTTATTTACTGCAGGAGCCATAAATATATCTGAGAGGTTTGTGGAAAAAAAATTCAGAGCCTAATAATGAGGGTCAACTATACTGTCATTTCATTCAATTAACTGCGTTCACGTTTCTTATGCTCAATAACCTCCAATATGATCTACATCAGGAAATTGATGACTTAATATTGTAGACTATTGGAAATAATCATGTATCTTCCCACTGCAGGCACACACTAACATCCCTACTGCTAATTCACTTATTTTTCTGGAAAATGTTGAGGATACTTTAGCAAAAAAAGTGCTGATGTACAGGAAGTGTAGCAATGATGTGGATGTGTGAGGAAAGGGAAACATAAAGGCATCAACCTGCACAACAATCATACAAGAGACAAGACAAAAATGAAATAATGTTGGCATAGCGCTAACAATAGGTAGTAATGGACTGAGCATCAGTTTTGAGCCGCGGTTCAGTGTAAACATACATTGCACAAGGAACTCAATCTAGTGATGGGTTCCCAACATTAAGCCTGAATATGGCATGTGGAAGCTTTGGTGTCAGAAAATTTACAATAAAGAAACTAGCCTAGAACTTCGTTCAAGCCCATTTTTGGAGCCTGAAATTATTAATCGGCTGGGAGGCCCAGGATGCCCCAGATTTGGGCCTCAGGTTTATTTGCGGTGAGCAGTGGGCACCTGCAGGGCCTCCAGAGGTAACATACCAGTGGACTGCCTCTAATTTGGGCCAGCTGCCTCACCGGCAGCAGTCCTCAGCTAAGTTCTGAGAAGGGAGAGGGAGGAACAGACAGGGGGCTAGTGGGACGGCTGTGGCTTGCAGTAGTGCTAAGTGCTGTAGAGCTGGAAACAGCACTCCTGCTCTTCCCGGCACCACATGAATGTGTGTATATATAAAATATTTACATTCTTGTTGGCAGATGCTGGTTAGGCTTTAGCAAATGCAGGAAAACCTGAACCAAACTCAGCCCAGGATTGACCAATTAGGAGAGGGGTCCTGAAACAGTCGTTAAGTCCCACATTAATATATGCAAGGGGCCAAACACCTGTTTTCGGTGGCCCCCATGGCTGCCTGAATATCATCCTATTTTTAATGACAGTACAGTTGACCCTCATTATTAGGCTCTGAATTTTTTCCCTGTATGAAGTCAGATGCATTTCAGGCATCGATTTGGCACGGGATATAGCCCTATAAATTTGGTCTTTCTCCCCCTTCCCTCTTTTACGCCCAATAAACAGGACTGTACACTTATGGTGTGATTTGCAAAATATCTTAGCACTTTTTCTGCAACGCAGAACATACAAAGAAACATCAGGACTGTCTATGGTTAACCATCAGCCTTGCTCTCATCTGCTGCACAATAACTCTGCTCCTTCTCCTGCTGTTCTCAATCACAGTCTCTCTGATTAAGATTTATATCCTTAAAGTTTTTTCCTTTCTCATTACTGCATACTCCCATTTTCGTCCTCTTTTCTCTTTCAACCACTTGTTTTTTCACTATCTGTGATGATGTGTGAATGAGAATGGAGTCTGCCCCAAGGGTTACTAATTGTATAGAAAGAAAGACTTGCATTTATATAGCATCTTTCACTACCACCAGACGTCCCAAAGCGCTTTACAATCAATGAAATACTTTTTGAAGTGTAGTCACTGTTGTAATGTAGGAAACACAGCAGCTAATTTGTGCACAGCAAGCTCCCACAAATAGCAATGTGATTATAACCAGATAATCTGTTTTTGTTTTATTGATTGAGGGATATATATTGGCCAGGACACTGGGCATTACTCCACTGCTCCTCTTCAAAATAGTGCCATGGGATCTTTTACATCCACCTGAGAGCGCAGACGGGGCCACAGTTTAACGTCTCATCCGAAAGACAGTGCCTCAGATGGTACAGCACTCCCTCAGCACTGCACTGGAATGCCAGCTTAGATTTTTGTGCTCAAGTCTCTGGAGTGGGACTTGAACTCATAAGAACATAAGAATTAGAAGCAGGAGTAGGTCATTTGGCCCCTCGAGCGTGCTCTGCCATTCAATAAGATCATGGCTGAAGCTCTACCTCATCATCATAGGCAGTCCCTCGTATCGAGGATGACTTGCTTCCATGCCAAAAAGGGATGGGTTCACAGGTGTTTCAATGAAGGACCTAATATTCCGGATCCCGAATTACATCTTGAAGGATGGAAGATGCCTGTGCGTGGATTTTTTTAATGTGGGGTGGCCGTTGCACACCAGCCACCACACGGGCTTGAGAGAGCTAGGTCTTGGTCCAGTGGCAAGGATTAACCAAGACGACTGGAGACCAGCTCTGCTGCACAGACCAAATGCGCACATATATCACAGTGTGGGCTGGCCTGTGCTGCCCCTGGGCCCTTGCCTCTTCTGGGCCCCGAACTCTCGCCTCTCCTGGGCCCCGATCACATCCCTCTGCGAACTCTTGCCGCTCCTTCGCCCCGACCTCGCCACTCCTGCTGTAGCTGCCCGCACTGCAGTCAGCCGTCGCCCTCCTGCAGCAGCACGCTCTGCTCCCTGCAGTGGCATGGCACCGCACGTTGCTCCCTCTAATGGCCCCGGCCCGCTGATGGTCTTGCAGGCCGGGACCGTGCCAATTCCCGGGCTGGGCCGCCGCACGTTGCTCCCTCTAATGGCCCCGGCCCGCTGATAGTCCTCAACTCCACTTTCTTGCAATATTCCCATATCCCTTGATTCCTTTAACATTCAACTCACAACCTTCTGACTCAGGGGCGAGAGTGCTACTAACTGAGTTACAGCTGACACTACATTCATTAAAGGAGAACTGAAACAATCATGGTTTGTACCAATGTAAGGGCTCCACACTAAAGGAAGGGTGTTGAGGCAATAGGGAGAGAAGAGCACAGAATTACTAGGATGCTGCCTGGTATAAGAAAATAGAAATACAAAGAAAGACTTGAAAAATGATAGCTGTTTTCATTAGAAGAGAGAAGATTGGGGGGTTATTTAATAGAGACGTTTACAATTGTGGCGGAATGAAACAAAAAGAAACTGGCTATTTCGAGTGACTGAAGGGTCTAGAATGAGGGGACACAGATACAAGATTAAATGCAAAACAGCTGCAGAAAACTTTCTTTTACAGAGGGTTGTGAGGCTGAGGTTATGGGGAATGCACTACCAGAGGAACATAGGAACAGGAGTAGGCTATTTAGACCCTCGATCCTGTTCCGCCATTCAAGAGGTCATGGATCCAAATTCAGTACCGCTAGAAAGCTGGTGCTCCCCCCACCTTTTTGTGGCCATTAGCACCGAAATTTTTTTGTGGCTAGGCCACCCCATATTCAGCTCCAAAAGTGAACAAATGGGTTCCAGCGCTAATAAGCCCTTCCAAAGTGGATTTTTCAGCAGTGTGGCTGTCTTAATTTGAGCGTTATCACCACTGAGAAATTCAGCATGGTAAGGGTTTCTAATGAGCCAGCTGCTCCCCAGCTTTTTTAAAGGCCAGGGTTTGCAGCAAGGGCCTGAGGGGGGAAAGAGTTTGGAAGGATGGCTGGTGTAAGAGGTGCAAGGAGAGCCAACAGGTTCACTGATATGGAGCTGGAGACACTGATGGACGGACGGTGCGGAAGACAGAAGAAGAATATTGTTTCCTGACGTGGGGAGACCTGGCAGACAGGCAGTACATAATGCCTGGAGGGAGATTGCAGGGGAGGTGTCAGGCACCTCCATATATGTGAGGACATAGAAACATAGAAACATAGAAAATAGGTGCAGGAGTAGGCCATTCGGCCCTTCGGGCCTGCACCACCATTCAATAAAATCATGGCTGATTATTCACCTCAGTACACCTTTCCTGCTTTCTCTTCATACCCCTTGATCCCTTTAGCCATAAGGGCCATATCTAACTCTCTCTTGAATATATCCAACAAACTGGCATCAACAACTCTCTGCAGTAGGGAACTCCACAGGTTAACAACTCTCTGAGTGAAGAAGTTTCTCCTCATCTCAGTCCTAAATGGCTTACCCCTTATCCTTAGACTGTGTCCCCTGGTTCTGGACTTCCCCAACATTCTTCCTGCATCTAACCTGTCCAGTCCCGTCAGAATTTTATATGTTTCTATGAGATCCCCCCTCATCCTTCTAAACTCCAGTGAATAAAGGCCCAGTTGATCCAGTCTCTCCTCATATGTCAGTCCAGCCATCCCGGGAATCAGTCTGGTGAACCTTCGCTGCACTCCCTCAATAGCAAGAACATCCTTCCTCAGATTAGGAGACCAAAACTGAACACAATATTCCAGGTGAGGCCTCACCAAGGTCCTGTACAACTGCAGAAAGACTTCCCTGCTCCTATACTCAAAACCCCTAGCTATGAAGGCCAACATACCATTTGCCTTCTTCACCGCCTGCTGTACCTGCATGCCAACATCCTTCCAGTCTGCACCCGGCCCTTCCAGGGTGGCGATGGGTCGACACCTCCTAGCTCTGGGGCAACAGGGATCCTCCTCCTCCTCCACCTCCTGCACCTCCTCCTCTTCTTCCTCCTCCTCCTCAGGTGGTACTGCTGGTTCGACCTCCAGCAGCTGTCCCCTCATGATGGCGAGGTTGTGCAGCATGCAATGATTATGGAGACCCATTGAGGAGAGCACTGCAAGGTGCCACTAGAGCAGTCCAGGCACTGGAATCTCTGCTGAAGGATACCTATACTCTGCTCGATGATGCACCTGGTAGCACAATGAGTGTCACTGTATGCATGCTCTGGCGCTGTCCTGGGGTTCCAGAGAAGAGTGAGTAGCCAAGTGGGCAGTGGATATCCCTTGTCCCCAAGCAGCCAACCGCAATCCTGATTCGGGCTGGTGAAGACAGTGGGCACACTGGTGTGGCGCAGAATGAACACATCATGGCTGCTGCCTCCCTTGCCCTCTGCCTGTCTGCACAGTGCTGATGGCGACACCTTATCCTGTGTGCCGCCCTGATTCTGACCAGGTGTTCAAGGTGTCGTCCTCCCAACACTCCTCCCATCGTCAGGGTGAACCCTGCCAAGCAGGTCTCTGCAGCCTACAGGACTCCACTAAAGAGTCAGACCTGAAAGTTGTACAAAAGTACAGGAGTATGTGCAAACCTCTGAGCAGCACTCAGCAGGTTTAATGGAAGCCAAAATAATTAATACAATTGTATGAAAAGATAAATAATAATGTGAATGCTGGAAAATGAAATAAAAATAATAATTAATAAAACTATATGAAACGATAAATACTGCGCATGCTGGAACATGAGATAAAAACACTAATAATTCATAATACTGTGTCAAAAGGTAAATACTGCACATGCTGGAAAATAAAATAAAAACATTAATAAGTAATCAAACATTTTACCTACCAAAGGGCCCCAGCGGTGTCGCCTTCGAGCACCGCATCGAAAACCTCACGGGAGCACTGCCGGAAAAGTCCTACCTTTTCCTCGGTGATTTTTGCTGTGGTATGTCTCTTTCCAGCGGCCTGCATGCGGCAGAGCTCACCACTGGAAACCTTTCTTTACAGTAGTTTCACCGCGCCGTTTCCTGCAGAAGTGAACACCGCTGAAATCCTCGCCAAGCTGAATATGGCTCAGGGAGAGAAAAGTACCTGACCACGACGGCCGATCGACTTTTTCAATTGACCGCCCAAACTCCGCGGTAGCTGTCCCTTCGGGGATGGTGAATTTTGGGCCCCATGGCTCATCTGCAAACAAACTCTATGTATCCACCTTTGACCCATATCCCTTAAAACCTTTGGTTAACAAAAAGCTATCAATCCCCGATTTAAAATTAACATTGCCTTTTGCGGAAGAGTGTTTGTGATTGAAGCAGGTCAACATATAAAAATAGGTTCAATAGGTAGTTGAAGCAATGGAAAGGGAAAGTGGTGGGCACATGCCCGTGTGGAGGACAAACACCAACAGGAACTGGCCAAACAGCCTGTTTCTGTGCTGTAATTTCTATGTAACTCCATTTTCATTGACCCCAATCAGCTTGTATTTGTAAATTCTGCCCCGCCCAACATCCCGAAGTATTGCTTTTTTCTGCGATTGTGAATGGTGAATTATCTCTTTATCCTCCCTTAATCTCTCCCTCCACGTGAACTCCGCATATTCACAGCCACCCCCTTGACCTAGCCATCTCTCGTGGCCTCGCTATCCCACCATGTCAATCGCAGTTAAGGCCATCTCTGACCACTTCCTTGTATCACTCTCCAAACACATCCCCCTTCCCTCAACCAACCCTACTTCCTTCTGTGTCCGCCCCTGGGAAAAAAACTCTCTCCCAACTCTCTTGCAGCTACACTTACAAAATCCCAACTGTCCAGCCTTTGGCCTTCCATTCACCATGACATTTTTGCAGCTACCAAACTGCTCAACCATACCCTCATCACCACCTTTGATGCCCTAGTTCCTATTAAAACCATTACTCTCCCTCACCCTGGCTGTTCCCCCTGGTACAGCCTTCAACTTCATTCCCTCAAGTCCAATGGACGCAGACTTGAACAGGTATGGTGGACAACTGGTTTAGCCATTCACCGCCAGATCTGGCTGGACCACATAAAGAAATATTGCGTCCTACTCTTGTCTGCCCAAAAAACTCATTCCAGGATAATTCTGAAATGCAAAAATGACCCACGGCTTTTATTCTCTACTACTAACTGTCTTCTTAAAACCCTCTACCGTCTCCTCCACACTCATCTCCAACAACAAATGCGAAGAGCTCATGGACTTATTCGTCTCTAAGATTGAGACCATTTGATCAGCTGCCTCTGTCACTTCCCTTCCTTCCCCTGGCCAAACTTCCTCTAAGCTTCCCCCCTGCCCTAGCCCTGAATTTGCATCTTTCTCCAGTTTCTCGCCGACCTCCCCTCTTGACCTCTCCACGTATATGTTGTCCATGGGACCCACTTCCTGCTCCCTCGACCCTATTCCCACTAAATTGCTGACCACCCAACTTCCTTTTCCCATGTTAGCTGACATTGTTAACGGTTCACTCTCCTCAGGTACTGTCCCTCTCTCCTTCAAATCTGCCATCATCATCTCTCTCCTCAAAAAACACCCTTGCCCTCTCCGTCCTTGCAAACTACCACCCCAACTCCAACCTCCCTTGCCTCTTCAAAGTCCTTGAACATATTGTCGCCTCCCAAATCCATGACCATCTTTCCCAGAACACCGTGTTTGAATCCCTCTAATCCTGCTTTTATCCCTGCCACAGTACCGAAACGGCAATCATCAAAATCACAAATGACATCCTCTGTGACTGTGACAAAGGTAAACTATCCCACCTCATCCTTCTGGACCAGTCTGCAGCCTTTGACACGCTGAGACCAATCCATCCTCCTCCAATGCCTCTCCACCATCGTCCAGCTGAGTGGGACTGCATTCACGGTTCCATTCGTATCTATCTAATCGTAGCCAGAAAAACATCTGCAGTGGCTTCTCTTCCCACTCCTGCATCGTTACCTCTGGGGTCCCCCAAAGATCTATCCTTGGCCCCCTCCTATTTCTCCATTACATGCTAGAGCTTGGCGACATCATCCGAAAACATGGCATCAGTTTCCACATGTACGCTGACGACGCCCAGCTCTCTACCTCACTATCACTTCTCTCAACCCTTCCACGGTCTCTAAATTGTCAGACTGTTTGTCCGATATCCAGTGCTGGATGAGCAGAAATTTCCTCCATTTAAATATTGGGAAGACCAAAGTCATTGTCTTCGTTCCTTGCCACAAATTCCATTCCCTAGCCATCGACTCCATTCATCTCCGTATCATCTGTCTGAGGCTGAAGCACTTGGTAAAGTTCGCAACCTTGGTATCATATTTGACCCTGAAATAAGTTTCCGACCACATATCTGCAGCAGAACTAAGACCACCTATTTCCACCTCTTAATATTGCACGTCTCCGTTCTTGCCTCAGCTCATCCGCTACTGAAACCCTCATCCATGCCTTTGTTACCTCTAGACTTGAATATTCCAATGCACTCCTGGCTGGCCTCCCACATTCCATCCTACTACAGAAACTCAGTTCGAACTCGCACCAAGTCCCGTTTACCCATCACTCCTGTGCTCACTGACTTCCATTGGCTCCCGATTAAGCAATGCCTTGATTTCAAAATTTTCTACTTGTTTTAAAACCCTCCATGGTCCCGCCCCTCCCTATCTCTGTAATCTCCTTCAGCCCCACAACCCTGTCCCCCATCCCTGAGATGTCTGTGCTCCTCAAATTCTGCCCTCTTGAACATCCCTGATTATAATCACTCAACCAACGATGACCGTACCTTCAGCTGCCTAGGCCCGAAGATTTGGAACTCCCTCCCTAAACCTCTCCGGCTGTCTACCTCTCTTTCCTCCTTTAAGATGCTCCTTAAAACCTACCTCTTTCACCAAGCCTGGACATCTGCCCTAATTTCTTCTTATGTGGTTTGGTGTCAAATTTTTGTCTTATAACACTCCTGTGAAACGCCTTTGGACATTTCACTATATTAAAGGTACTATATAAATACAAGTTTTTGTTGTAAGGGAAAGGTGCATTTGAAGATGAGACTAATGTATATTATGTACTGAGTGAATGGCACGATTGGAAAAGAAGCAAAGAACTGAATAAAAAGAGAAAATTGAAAAAGTGCAAATTAGCAATGGAAGGTAAGGTACAAAAGCAGTCCTGTGAAGGAAGAAGATGAAAATAAAATCAGCAAAGACAGTGGCACTGAGCCAAAGTGATAACTACTTTTTGTAGAATGCAGCCCAAAAACATAATCAGGTGAGTGGGGACCCGACAGTACTGTGAGCCCCTTCCCTGAATTCTATACACATAGTTGTGCGTTCTACTTTGACTGCCAAATGCTCATGCACATGGAGGATTGTTCCTTACAAACAGCCCATGTGTTATACACTGGTTGAATTAAGTTCTACTCATCTCACAGTGTTGAACAGTCCCAGTGCAGTGTTTGCTACCCCAGATCTCCACCTTCTTGTGTCGCTCAGGCTGAGGAAGACAGGCACAAGACAATGGATTAAGCCTTGTGTGGAGAGTGTCTTCTCTTTTGGCAAGCTAACAGTTCGTTAAGGGATATAGGACTAGAATTTCCTAACAGCCCACCAGTGCTCGATTGCTGTCCAAAAGACCACTAAGATTCCCAAGATTATCGCCGGTGAAAACTTACCCCCCAAAAATGTTTTCATCCGCCAAGTAAGAAACATGGATGTTGCACCCCCAATCTGGAAAGTGGAATTTTTGGTCGATTAGACAGTTCTTAAAGAAAATGGCCGATAAATTAAAAAATCACTAAAAATTTACCCCAAGGCTGCGGGTTGAGCCTAGCAGCAGAAAAACACTAAAAATATATTTTTTTAAAACATCACATAAAAAAATCATTAAAATATTTTTAAGACCCTATTAAACTAAATCACAACAGAATTTTAAAACAATGACTACAACACCATTTACAAAACTTTTTCTTGCAGAGCTACTCACCTACCGCCTAACTCCACTGATCCTCGTGGGTGTTTTTTTTCACACTTACCTACGGGTCACCGCTGAGTCAAATATCGCACCAGGGCGACCTGGGGACAGTGCATGCTGGCGGTCCGCTCCCCAGCGGTACCTCGAAACCGCCGTCGTAACTCAGGTAGGGAATTTTTTGCTCACCTAATTATCGCCCACAATGGCCAATGCTGCCCAGAAACCGGGTGGTAAGCCATTGGAAATTCTAGCCCATAGTAACTTCACAACAATCCATGTTCCCTAGAGCCCAGAGTTTGAAATCAGGCAATTAGGACTAGGATCTTGGCTTTATTTAAACCTGTTCCAAGATTCAAATGAGTACAACGTTGTTGGTAACAGCAGGGTTTTGTGAGTGGTGGGGGAGGAGTTTTGGATGCATGCTATGCAGTTCTAATGTCACAGCGTGTCTCTTTTTTTCCCCCCCAAGTAGGTTCCCCACCTGGAAATCAGCCCGATTGAGAGGTTTGGCTCCCTATCTGGTGGGGAATGTTCCGAAGAAGTCCGCAGGCTAGGATCAGGTCGTGGGCCTGCAGCTCATTAGTGCTAGCAGGAGGGGTTGTCCGGGTTTTTGGGTGGGGGCGACTGGGGTGGGGGGAAGTATCCAATCTCGGGAGGGTATGATCTCCACTATTTGATGGGGGTGGTGGGGGTTTGATCTCTGATCCCGGGTGGGAGTGGGATGGTGGAGCAGTGTTCAATCTCTGATCTTGGTTGCAGGGGCAGGGTTGATCGATTGATCGATGATCCCGGGTGGAGTTGGCCATGTGTGTTCAATCTCGGAACCTGAGTGGCGGGGGGTGGGGGGGGGGCGGGGGTCATCGACCTCCAATCCCGGGTGGGGGGGGGGGAAGGACAGTAGTTTAGATCTCTTATCCCGGGGCTGCGGGGCTTGATTATTGAACCCAGGGGTGGGGCGGGGAAGAGGGTTCGATCAGATGATGGGCTGGGGAGAAGGCAAGCTTGTGGGCTGGAAGGAAGCCTTCCTGCTCCTCCTGGCCCACAAGCAGTATAGTAAGGCCACTTATCTTTTCCATGAAGCAGTCCTCACAACCCTTTACCTGCCAGGTTTCTTCAGATTTGGGAAATCCGGCTAGTCCGGGTTAAACCTGGAAGATAGGTTAAAATAGAGGCACGCTGCTTCATTATTAATATTTAAATAACCAACTCGCCTACCGGAAGTGGGCAGGTTGGCGGCGGGTTACAGTCGGGTTTGATAGATTTTTTTAATTTTCACATCTCACCTAACCCAAATTCACCTATTTTGGGGGTTAAAATTCCCCCCATTAGGTCTCTTTGAAATCCCAATTTATATCACTCAACATCAAAAGTCTACAATAAATGCTTCACAGATGTAACGCGGCTGAGCTCATTTACAGATTCTGAAAGATGAAAAGAATATCCAAGACTTAAAAATAGCTTGAAACAATAAGCAGTACTGCTCATGGGACTCAAATCACAGCTTGCTAGTCAGCATTGCACTACGTTGTACAGTTTTGGAGCTTGCCAGGGACAACACCATTTCAATTGTTTGCCACATCACCCTGTTTCCAGCCCTTTGGAGATGGGGTTCTCCTGAGGTGAGTTTATACAGGCGCCATTTTAATTTGGGTTCTGAGACACCGGTGTTTCTGAGCCTCCCCTCTCCAGATCGCTAACAATGCTGAATCCAGCTTCCTGTATCCGGGGGCACACATGTGTACCCTGTCTCTTCTGGCTTTACAATTCTGCCATGAGAGATTTTGAAATGCTGGGAGCCAGCTCATGGATGCCGGTCTCCTGAAATCCAAACTGAAGCAGTGACAGCACAAAATCAGCTGTCAAAGGTCTTTTAGTATCGGGTAATAGGTGTCCCAGATGGCCTTGTTGTTGATATAAAAAAAAAATTCATTTTCTCATGAAGACAACGTTAAGCAGTGGTATCGCTGGGAATTTGCCTCTCCTATGCTCCATCCCCCCTTCCCCCTCCCCTGTTCCCAGTAGCAACCACAGTATTACCACAGTCACTCTGTAAGATGCGTAACACAGCACACTTGTGATATCTCACCTAATAGTTGTTTTATAATTGCACGGGGCTAGATTTTCCACTTTTTTTGCATGCATAATGCCCACTTAATGCCCATTTTACCACTGAAATGACGTGTAACGCCCGTATATCGCCCATTTAGCCACAAAATGGAAACTGACGGGCATTTTTGGGAAACTTATCGCCGAGCGTTACTTTCCCCATGTGCGCAACACCAGGAAAAAATAATACCGCCCGCCCACTTTTTTGGGGCTGAATCATCAGAAAGGGCAAAATCAACGCCCATAATATCGCCCAGCGTTACTGTCCACACGGAATTAATGCCAAGATTTAATAATACCCGCCCGGCCACTTTTTGTCGTAAAGATCATATTTGCCGAAACTAGCGGCCATGAGATCGCCCAGCTTCACTTTCACCACCTCGCACACATATCGCCCACAATATCGCTCGCCCAATAAACTGCCCAGAAAAAGTGGAACTAACCGGAACTAATCACAGCGTTATGGACACCATGTTCTAAATCACATGTCGCACCCTTTAAAAGGCTGCTCTGCTTCAACCTCAGGGGAGTGCGGATGTACTCTGGAGGTCGCTGGAGTTGATGTGAACATCTGAACAAACATCTTGACCATTCTGTGACCGAGTGGAATTTAATAGTTGTCTTCATTGGGACATTCCTTGTTTGTGACCAATCAGTGGAAAACAGAGAGCTATTGCAATGGGGCCTGTCTTTTCTCACCCTCTCTTGATGAACAATTACATGCTGCAGACTCGGGAAGGGTGAAGGTACGCTCCAGTGCATTATGTGTCCAATGTAAGACATGCCAGATGAGGACGACCAGACGTTACACCCCCTGCAAGTACAGGGATAAGCGGTCTTACCTCGACTTGCCCGACACCACCTGCCTTCGGAGACTGCACTTCCACAAAGAGCTTATCACTGAGGTCTGCCAGCTCATGAGGGGAGATCTGCAGCCTGCCAGCACCATTAGTACTGCACTGTCCGTCGAGGTCAAAGTCACCATGCACTGTCGTTCTACGCATCGGGTTCTTTTCATACCACAGCTGGCGACATTTGTGGACTGTCTCAGCATGCCACACATTGCTGCATTAGACAGGACACTGAAGCCCTGTACACACGCAGGAGGGACTTGATCAGCTTCCCTATGACCAGAGAGGCACAGAGTGAGAGAGCTCTAGGATTCTCCAGAATTGCAACCATCCCCAAGGTGCAGGGAGCAATAGGGTGTACGCACATCGCGATGCGGGCACCTTTTCAGGATGCTGAGGTTTTTAGGAACCGCAAGGGGTTCCACTCCCTGAATGTCCAACTCGTTGTCGACCACCAGCAAATTATAATGGCAGTGAATGCTAAATTTCCGGGCAGCATCCATGATGCTCACACCCTGTGTGAGAGCACTGTATCTGACTTGTTTAACAATCAGCCACAAGGTCAATGCTGGATGCTTGGTGACAAAGGATATGGCCTCGCAACCTGGCTGATGACCCCGCTGCGTGTCACCCACACCGAAGCCAAGAGGAAATACAATGAGAGCCACAGAGCCACTCGCAATATCATGGTGAAAACCATTGGAGTGCTTAAGCAGCGCTTTAGATGCCTAGACCACTCAGGAGGCGAGCTCCAATACCACCCTGAGCAGGTAGCTCAGTTCGTGGTGTTGTGCTCCATGCTGCACAACTTGGCTATCAGGAGGGGACAAGAATTGTCTGATGAGTCTGACAGTCCACCTCATCAGAGAGGAAGAGGAGGACGAGGAGGCGGATGTTGACATCGGCCCAGACAATCAGGCTGACGGTGAAGCCATGCCCCCACCCACCCTGTAGACTGCATGAAAGGGCCCGTGGTGGCATGATAGCTGCAAGAGCCTTATGTCAGGAGCTCATCAATGAGCGCTTTGCCTGAAAGAACGTTGGTGGTATTTACAAAGCTGACACACTGCTGGGTGTGCAGGTCATACATCAATGGTGACAGTTAAAGTTTAAGTTGATTGAAGTTAAGTGTGATTATACCCTTTGATGTTAAGGAATCACCAGCATATAACAGTGCAGCTATCTGAGCCAATGCGCAACAAGGTTTTGTTAAATAAAAAACATTTAAACCGAACAGTTGTCTGAAATCATAAGTATTTCTATAAAAAACAACCCTCCCCCCTCCTCCACCGCCCCCCCCCCCCCACTTCTCCTCCTCACCTCTACCCTTTACCCTTCCCCTCCTGACTCCAAGCCTCCTGGCCGAGGAATTCCTCAGGCGATGCTTCATTGGGGGGGGTGGGGGGAGGGGGATAATGGCCGAACCGATGCTTGGACGAATACGGGAGAGGACAGTCCCGAGCTGGGAACGTGCTCCAAGCCAGAAGCAAGATGTTGCTCCTGGCTCTCATGTGTGGTTGGCAATGGAGGTGCAGCACCTTGGGGTGCAGTGCCGGTACCCGGGACCACTGGGAGCCCTCTGCCACCAGTGTTCCTGGCTAACAGCTCCAGGGCCTCCATCATCCCTTCCATGTTATATATTATTTGTTGGACAAAAACCCGGTGCCAACTACGTTCTTGATGCTTAGTAGGCTTTTTGTTGCTGCTGAATCTCCCTCATGCCTCCCACAACAGCCAAGCAAGCACACACTATAGCCACACACACTTTCAGTCCCTCTCAGCTCAAATCTCTCTCTGTCTCCTCTTCTGCGCATGTCATGATGACCCTTGACCTCCTGAATCACAGGAATCGAGCGTTGCCATGCTGTTGCTAAGGATGGCAATACTTTACGGCAGAAGGTCAGCGAGATTTAACGCTACCGTCCATTTCATATCGCTCGCGGTAACGCCCAATTTAAAAAATGGAGACTAGATGCTTTGAGAATGGGCGAGAAGTCGCCGATCTGAAAACCCATTTTTACCGCCCACACCGGAACTAACGCCCATTTTTGGGCGATAAGCCCAAGTGTAAAATCTAGCCCATAGTCTCTTTACAATTCTTGACAAACGTGTCCTTTTAATCTCCAGTTCAGATGGCGCACTGGGCCTCGACAAAGGCATTGGCTTCACCCCCGCAAAAAAAGTGAAACTCTCCCTTGCACCCTGCTGCACAGAGAACGAACTCACCAAGTGCTGCACTAAGCATGCAGTAAGCATGCAGGACCAGTGTGATTATGGTATGTTGAGCTGTGCAGATTGTCATGGATTGCATTATTCCTTGACAGAACTCATTAGCCTATTGTAAAGAAACAGGATTACTATGAGGTTGTCTGAAATATTAAATAGACATCCTCTGCACACCTACTTTGAGCAAAAGACTGCAAGTTGTCTATTGGACCAAAATCCAGCTTAATTAGTGTACAAGTTTGTTACATAATTGCCTGACATTTGACAAAGATTCAGCTGGTAGTATGTCCACCAGTTGGCTCAATATGGCCTATATATTTTTCAAGTCAGCCTATTTATTGTGGTGCTTTGTTAATTAAATTAATTACAGTGGGTGTTATCTGAGGCTGGAATTGAGGCAAATAGTCAGAAAAGTGGCATGTGATATTCCTAATCCAGAACGCTTGAAGCTGTTGTAGGATGCAAAGCAAAGGAGGGATTTGTGGTTTAACAGTACTCATCCCTTCCTTTAATAAATATGTGTATTTACACAGAATGCACTTTGAGTGCGCTTTTTTGTGCCCAAATGGACATCGCGATTGGAGTACACGCCTGATCACTTCGCCGCAAAGAGAACCCCAAACTTCGTGCAAGTCATCTTAAACCATCTTACCCAAGTACCCTTCTCACTTAAGTCTCACCCTTATGCATGACAGATGGTTGGTGCTTCCAAAAACCCCTCATCTGTCTCTGCCACGAGATGCAAACCTCTCATTTTCTTCCACTACAGGTCCTGAAAATGCACACAGTCCTCAGCAAGAAAAGGAAGAAGTAGTAGAGGGCAGCATTGCTGAACAGGAAGCATCACTCGACCTTACACTTTCAGACACTCGCTCAGACATTGGCGTAGTTCAGTGGGTGGGCTAGAGGGGTCTCCAAGGCAACACACCTTTGAATAGCTAGACTATGGAGCATGCAGCAAACAATGATGAACCTTGAGGCTCGCTCTGGTCTGTACTGAAGAATCCCTCCTGATCTGTCTAGATAGTGAAACCGTTTTTTTAGCATGCCAACAGTTTTCTCCATGAGAACCCTTGTTGATGCATGTCTCTCATTATATCGCTCGGTATCTGTGTCTGGGTTCTAAGACAGGAGGCATGAGCCAATTGGTGAGACAATAGCCCATGTCCCCTCATCATAGTCAGTCCCTCGAAATCCACTTTAAAAGTGAGTTCTGAGGTGACTGAACAGTCCAATACGGGAATTACAGTCTCTGTCACTGGTGGGGCAGACAGTCATTGAAGGAAAGGGTGGGTGGGGAGTCTGGTTTGCCACACACTCCTTCTGCTGCCTGCGCTTGTTTTCTGCATGCTCTCGGTGACAGGACTCGAGCTGCTCAGTGCCCTCCCGGATGCACTTCCTCCACTTTGGGTGGTCTTTGGCCAGGGATTCCCAGGTGTCGGTGGGGATGTTGCTTTTTATCAAGGAGACTTTGAGGCTGTCCTTGAAACGTTTCCTCTGCCCACCTGGGGCTCACTTGCTGTGTAGGAGTTCCGAGTAGAGCGCTTGCTTTGGGAGTCTTGTGTCAGGCATACAAACAATGTGGCCCACCCAACGGGGCTGGTCAAGTGTGGTCAGTGCTTCAATGTTGGGGATATTGGCCTAATCAAGAACACATTGGTGCATCGGTCCTCCCAGGGGATTTGCAGGATTTTGCGTAGACATCATTGGTGGTATTTCGTACGCCTCGGTGAAGATGTTGCCGATGACTTGGAGTTCAGCCTCTGAATGTGCGCAGATGCAAGCGTCGTCCACGTACTGTAGCTCGACGACAGAGGATGGGATGGTCTTGGATCTGGCCTGGAGGTGACGAAGGTTGAACAGGTTCCCACTGATTCTATAGTTTAATTCGACTCCAGCAGGGAGCTTGTTGAGTGTGAGGTGGAGCATTGCAGCGAGGAAGATCGAGAAAAACGTTGGCACGATGACGCAGCCCTGCTTGACCCCGGTCCGGACGTGGATCCGGTAGTCAGGATCACGGCTTGCATATCGACATGGAGCAGGCGGAGGATGGCGACAAACTTTTGGGGGCAGCCGAAACGGAGGAGGCGCTCCATAGTCCCTCGCGGTTAATAGTGTCAAAGGCCTTTGTAAGGTCAAAGAAGACCATGTACAAGGGTTGGTGCTGTTCTCTGCATTTCTCTTGCAGTTGTCGCGCCATAAAGATCACGTCCGTTGTACCCCGTAGTGGACGGAATCTGCACTATGACTCCGGGAGGAGCTCCTCAGCCACAGGGAGAAGACGGTTGAGGGGGATTCTAGCGATGACCTTCCCAGTGGAGGGAAATTCCTCTGCATTGCCACAGTCGGACTTGTCCCCTTTTTTAAAGATGGTCACGATTACTGCATCTCTGAGATCTCCCGGCAAGCTCTCCTCCTTCCAGATGAGAGAGATGAGGTCATGGATTCGTGCCAATAGTGCCTCTCCGCCACACTTTAGCGCCTCAGTAGGGATTCCATCCGCTCCCGATGCCTTGATCTTGAGCTGACGGATGGTCTTTTCTACCTTGTGCAGGGCTGGGGTTTTGCTGAGATGGTGGCGGGTAAAATGCTGCGGGATGGAGTCGAGGACACTCGTGTCAAAGGCAGAGTCTCGGTTAAGGAGATTTTTGAAGTGCTCCTTCCAGCGGGACCTGACTGCCTCAGTGTCCTTGTTGAGTGTCTCCCCGTTCTTGGTCAGCAGTGGGGTGGGGCCTTGGTGCTCGGGCCATAGGTTGACGTAACTGTGGTGAAGAATCCTCGCACATCATGGCTGTCGGCCAGCTGCTGAATCTCCTGTGCTTTCTCTACCATCTATTCTTTAGTTCGCGAGTTTTTTGTTGGACCTCGGCCTTAAGCCCGAGTTGGCTTGTTGTTTTAGGTTCAGAAATGCCCTGCGCTTGTGATTTATTAGCTCATGGATCTCCTGGTCATTCTCATCAAACCAGTCCTGGTGTTTCCTGGTTGAGTGACCGAGCATCTCTTCGCAGGCACTGGTTATGGTGGCCTGGAGGGCAAATCAAGCACCGTGGGCATTCTGCGTCTCGGGGTCATCAAGGGTCACCAAGTTAGCAGTGAGGCGCTGGCTATATAGGGCTCTCTTAGCTGGGTCTTTGATTGCCCCGGTGTTGATTTTTCTGCGGCACTGCTTCTACTGCTGTCGCTGCTTTGGGGCTATATTGATGTTGATGACAGAACAGATTAGGCATTAGCCCATATTCCCTAAAAGCCAGCCAACTACTCAATGGACTGGGTGGACCAGAGCGGGTATTGAGGACGGCGCAGTAGGAAAGCATCATGACCACTGCCAGGAAACAGGCATGGGCCTGCATTGAGTTGCTGTGTGTGGTCACAGACAAGTTGCACACTGAGAAAATGGAAGCCCTTCCTGATCAGAAAGCTGCTTCCTATGATGCTCTGCACCTGCGAGACTCCAGAAATGTGGGAAAATCCCAGTGTATTCTCTTCGTGCTTGTCAGCCTCTAAGGGGAAGGTAATGAACTGTTGACACC
Organism: Pristiophorus japonicus; assembly: GCF_044704955.1. Lineage (NCBI taxonomy): Eukaryota > Metazoa > Chordata > Chondrichthyes > Pristiophoridae > Pristiophorus > Pristiophorus japonicus. The sequence continues at coordinate 105,352,627 of NC_091982.1, forward strand.
TCGTAAACAGTGCATCACTGACCTACCAGATCGCCACATCCACAGCAAACTGACTGATGTTGCTGATGTCCCCAGAAGCATTTTGGTAGGAGCCAGAGGCATAAAGGTTTAGACCCACAGTGACCTTTCACTGCCACAGGCAGTGCAGTGCATGTCCTGGTGTTACGCTCCAGTTCTCACTGCGACAAGTGGCACAGGAATGAGACAGTTTCCGTGGTGAAACGCAGATGTCTCACACAACGCTCCTCTGAAAGCTCCAGATATGATGTTCGGTTCCTGAAGACCCACATGCTGCAAGACCTCCTGCGTCCTTGCCTCCTTCACCCTCTACTTCCATCCTGTGCATGTGAGGATCCTTTTAAATATCGCTTCTGAAAGCTGCTTCACAACTGTTCCTGCCATGATGTGCTAGGCGGGTTAAGGAAGTGACATTTCAAGCATGCACGGACACCAATTTCAGAAAAGGGCACTGATTATAATGCTTAAATGATGCGTGCCTTCTATCAATCATCCAGACCGATACGGCACCGCATGCACTTCTGCCGCTTCTCTGGCGTATAATATCATGCTCCTGAATTCAACTCTGTGGCACCCATTTTGAACCCTGAAAACGTGTGAGACGTATCACAATTTCTAGCCTACATTATACATGTCAGACCAGTTGCCTTTGTTCACACAACAGCCTCATGTTCCCAGCAGCTGAGGAACCTTCATGCTCCAGCCAGCATTCAGTTATCTCTGTCCAAACTTCTTCTCATAGCCCTTAATCCTATTCTTACTCAGAATTTAAAAGACAAAATTGTTTCAGCTTGGAGTCTCACACCCATTATTTTAGGAGGGGGTCAGGAAAATCTGAGGAGGAGGGGAGATATCTTCCAACTCAAGTTTTACGAAGTTTAGTTCTGCACTTGCAGTAAAATTAAATTAAGATGTTTGCATTGACATTATGTCATTCACCTTATTTTAAAAATCTGGATCATGTCTCCTCTCAATCTTCTTCTCTTGTGAAAACAAGTTAAGTTCCCAGAGTTTCGCTTCACAACTTAGACCACAGAATCGACCTTGTTTCTCTTTCTTTAACATTTCTAACACATCGATCCATCTTTCGAATTTAAGTAACCAATATTTTGTTGTCCTTTAATAAGACATGTTGTTAGTACCTCTCCCTAAATGTAACATGATGTGACAGCAACCAATGAATATTCATTGAGAGTTCAGCAATCAAACATGATTACTCATATTTCACTGTAATGAGGACAGTCAATTGTTAATACAGCCAAGTCACTCTTATTACAAAACATACACTTATATGCAAAAACTTGTTCTGCATTTTATACAGTTCTGCTATAATGTAATTATAAGGAAAATAATTAATTTATTGAGCCTACAAATGACAGCAAAGTACACGTGAAATATTGGTAGTCTCCTGACCAAGGGGATTGAATTAGACTTACCAACCAGGACACATATGGTAAACAATGTTAAATATGATTAATGTCTGCCTTTCTATAGGCCTCCCTGATCTGTTTTAAAAAAATAAACATTTTGCCTAGCCTTTCTTGTCAAGGAGGTTTAGACCAGTTACCAATAATTACCTTCTTTTCTCTAATATCTAGTCTCAGCTGCATCAGGCAAGGTATTGACATTGGGCGAAAATTCGAGGGAATTACGCCACCCGTTACCGGCAAAAAGTAACGAAAAGAGGACTGGCGCCGCTCTTTCGCCAGCTGGTGGCGGGTCCCGCGACATCCACCTTTTTCGGAGGGCCGGCAGTGCTGCCATTAAGAGCGATAGCCCTGCAGATTTACATTTGGGAGAGGCGACGTCAGTCTTACCCTTACTGCCACTCCTCCACCTGTTTCCTTGTGCCAATCCCTGTTGTAACGCTGCACTCTGCTGTTTCAATCTCCCAGCAATTTCTCCACGTAGCACATTTTGGATTTTTTGATCTTTCTTTTCACAATGAGATAAAAGGAGAAAGGGTGACACAAGGGGCAGTCAGGCTCCCAGATAGTTTTGAGGAAAGAAGCTTAGCCTAACAAGGGGAAGTTACTCATCCCAAGGCCAGAACCAGACGGAAATTTAAGCGAGCCCATTAATAGGAGTGGTATGGTGTATTTTTTATAATTTCTCTTGCTCATGGAGGGTTCTGTAAATTAATTGAATTAAGACAGGATTTAATCACAACCATTACTCTGCATATTCATTCACAGTCTGTAAAAAAAGGAGTTGATTTTTCATATTTAACCTCGTCTCACTGAAGTGTTTTCAGCCCACCCACTTAAAGATTGCTTAAGCACACATGCAGTAGATACAGTATTGTCCTATTGTTACACCCCTGGATTGTGTTACTTTATAATTAGATACAGGGTTGTATGGTCACGCTCCTGAACATAAGACTGCTTACAGAGTGGCCAGCATCACTGCACCCGACATCTGTAACATGTCTTTTGATATTCCTATTGCAGTGTATGTTTCCAATGGAACACATTTCTAACACCACAAACTTCTTCCATCTGCCTTTGGAATAATAATTAAAAATATACTTAATCTATTTTCCATTGGTTTAATTATATCTCCTCTATTATTTGCCCTGTACATTCTCTAGCATTGATTTCACTGCTAATGATAAAGCTGATTGATCTAAAAACTCAACCTAATGATCTGTCGACAATCCAGTTGATGCAACCACAAAAAAGCGGCAAATGTTGACCTGTGGAGAAGGTCAGGCCCGTATTCTGGCCTAGATCTAATCTTCCACTGCATCTTTACAGCCTCCTCTGTATAGCAGGGCCAGCATTCACGTGAAAGGCAATATTCAGCAATAACTATAGATGAATATAGGTTACCATTGGTGCAGGTTGTATTTCTCAAGTACCGTTCTGAAGTTGAAGTTGAGCATGACACTACTCATAGATGCAAGCGTCAAGATTGATCTAAAAACTTGTAGATTAGTCACAGTGATAGAAACATTTACCTGGACTTGAGTACAGATTGAAGTGCACTTTGTATCAAGTCATAAACACAGAGTGATTTCAGAAACAGATATTACTGTCTGGGAAAACCCCACCTCAATGAAGTTCAAGCTCTTTTTCCTCCGCCTTCGCCTCCATGCCCACTTCTTCGGCCAGGAGTCTACACCCCGCACAGCTGACCCTTTCTCCCATTGTCAGAATTTTCGCTCTACCTGGACCCCTCCCTCTGGCCTCTTACCCTCTCTAGATCTCTTCATTGCAAAGTGCCGACGGGACATCGGCCGTCTCAATTTCTCTGCTCCCCTCATTCACTCCAACCTACCTCCCTCTGAACTTGCAGCATTCCACTCCCTCAGAACCAACCACGACCTTGTCATTAATCCTGCTGTTGTTTGGCGAACCGACTTCTACCGTGCAGAGGCTGATCGCCAACTCTCTGACACCTCCTCCTACCTCTCCCTGGACCATGACCCCACCACTGAACATCAAGCCATCATTTCCCAGACCATCACTGACCTCATGTCCTCTGGAGATCTTCCCTCCACAGCCATCAACCTCATAGTTCCCCAACCCCGCACAGCCAGCTTTCTAACTCCTTCCCAAGATCCACAAACAGGACTGCCCCGGTAGACCCATCATTTCAGCTTGCTTTTGCCCCACAGAACTTATTTCTTCCTATCTCGACTCTATTTTTTCTCCCCTTGTCCACTCTCTTCCCACCTACATCTGCGACACCTCCGACGCCCTCCGTCACTTTAACAGTTTCCAGTTTCCTAGCCCCAACTATCTCCTTTTCACCATGGAGGTCCAATCCCTCTACACTTCCATCGCCCACCAGGATAGTCTGAGGGTGCGCCGCTTCTTCCTCGAGCAGAGGCCCAACCAGTCCCCATCCACCACCACCCTCCTCCGCCTGGCTGAACTTGTTCTTACATTGAACAACTTCTCCTTTAACTTCACTCACTTTCTCCAAATTAAAGGTGTTGATATGGGAACCCTTCCTTCACCTTCACATGGTCCATCTCCAAAATTTCCCTTCCCTTCCTCAACTTCTCTGTCTCCATTTCTGGGAATAGACTTTCGACCAGTATCCACTATAAGCCCACTGACTCCCACAGTTTCTTGAACTACATTTCCTCCCACCCCGCATCCATTTTCCCAGATTTTTTGTCTCCGTTGCATCTGCTTTGACGACACCACCTTTCACACTAGTGCCTCTGACATGTCTTCATTTTGCCTCAACAGAGGATTCCGCTCTGCCATGGCTAACATGGCCCTCGGCCATGTCTGTTCTATTTCCTGCACCTCTACTCTTACCCCTTCCCCTTCCCCTCCCACTCAGAACTACGACAGGGTTCCCCTTGTCTTCACCTTTCACCCCACCAGCCTCCACGTTCAATGGATCATCCTCCCCCATCTCCAGTATGATCCCACCACCAATCACATCTTCCCCTCCCCTCTCTCAGCGTTCCGAAGGGACCACTCCCTCCGTGACACCCTGGTCCATTATACAGTCACCCCCAGCACCCCCTCCCGTTCCCACGGCACCTTCCCGTGCAAGCGCAGGAGATGCAACACCTGCCCTTTTACCTCCTCCCTTCCCATTATCCAGGGCCCCAAATACTCCTTCCATGTGAAACAGCGATTTACTGGTACTTCTTTCAATTTAGTATACTGTATTCACTGCTCACGATGTGGTCTCCTCTACACTGGGGAGACCAAGCGTAGATTAGGTGACTGCTTTGCTGAACATCTCCGTTCAATCCACAAGTGTGATCCTGAGCCTGTCACTTTAATTCTCCACTCCACTCCCACTCTGATATCTCCGCCCTCGGACTCCACCACTGTTCCAATGAAGCTCAACGCAAGTTCGAGGAAGAGCACCTCATCCTTCGTTTAGGCACTTTACAGCCTTCTGGACTCAACATCGAGTTCAACAATTTCAGAGCTTAACCTCTGGCCATCATTGGCTCCCTTATCTCCGCCCACCTCCCCCCCCCCTCCCGCCGGCTCCACTCCCCATCTTATGTTTTTTCTTCTTTCTTCTCTTTTTTTTGCTCTTTGACTATAATGGCAGCTGGTCATTACTATGCCATTCACATCCCATCCAGATTAAGCTTTTTCTAACCTCTATCATTACCATTTCAATTCGGCCCATCATCCCTTTTGTCTCTCTAATCTCTCCTGCCTTCCACCTTATCACTGACCTTTCTTCCCCTCCCCCTTTCAGTGCTTAAGAATGTGCTCTTTTCGAATATTCGGCAATTCTGATGAAGGATCGTCGACCTGAAACTTTAACTCTGTTTTTCTCGCCACAGATGCTGCCTGACCCGCTGAGATTTCCAGCATTCTCTGTTTTTATTTCAGATTCCAGCATCACAATATTTTGCTTTTGTATTACTGTCTGGTGCTGGTTGAAATTTACCAAAGTACAAGTGCAAATTTACAGATAGAATTTTTTTAGGGATGTTTATCAAGGGATATGGAGCAATGGCAGGAAAATAGAATGGTAATGCAGATCAACCATGATCTAATTGAATGGCGGAGCAAGCCCACAGGCTGAATGACCTACTCCTGTTCTTAATGTTACTATGTCACTGTGGACTACTGCCACCCTGGGCTTGTGTATATGGACAAAAGGTATTTCAAGAAATTCAAATGGAACTTTAAAATGTGGGTAATTAAAAAAACATATACACACAGTAGAGTGAAGGTTTGTTTGAATATACTGAAAATAAAGATTTCATTTTGCAACTAGAAATTTCAAGTTAGGATAATGTGTCAAAAAACATTAATTTCTAGTCCTGCAAACCAGATTCTGTTACAGATATTTAACAGATATTTGCCTCTGAGATCCATTCAAATGCAGTGCAGGTATGAGATTAAAAGCCTCACTTTAATAATAATGGATATTAAGGGAGCGAAATTGCCTCCAGGGACGCTCACGGGGCGCCCGGGGGAGGGTTGCTCCGGGGAAATTGCCCCAAGGTGCGCGAGTCTAGTGCGGGCAGATGTCAACGTCAGCTTCGTAGGTTGTGAAGCTGGCGAACATCAGCCGCTGGGGCACCCCTTAAAGGGAAGGCCTTTAGCGCCCAGGGGCGGCATCTTTATTTGTCAGCCGACTCTTGCGTCGGCCCGACAATGGCACCCCTCGCGTCGACCGGGCCACCCGTTTTGGGTGCCGGACTGCTGACCCAGTCTATCGTCTCCCAGGTGGGCCAGTGGCGGCCACTAAAGGGCTTGCAGAATGCACAACCGCCCTCCCCTTTAATTGTAGGGGAGGGCTGTTGTAGAGCATTAGTGCTATGTGGAGCATCCATATAGTGCTGTCCTGCTCTGTGCAGGAGCATCCTCAAAGGAAGCGGAACACCAGAGACAGTGCTCCACTTCTTCGAGAGCCACACGGCCAAATTCCGGGTCAGGGGCCAGACGTCCAGGCCGGGCGCAAGAAGTCCCGGCCCCGGAAGGTTACCACCCCCAATCAGGGCGAAGGGCAATTTTGCGGTCCAAGAATCTCAAGTGAAGGTGGGTCAAACAACCTTACATCAGTTCCCAGTGGATCAAATATTTTCTTCAGTATAGCTGAAACAAGAGCCAATTTCGCTGCCAAGCTCCAAGAGGAAGGGAAGGAAGAGTCAAACTTGTATCTGTGCAGTAATGGGGGGTTGTTATTTTTAATTACATATTGAGGCAATGAGCGTAATGTATTATAAGTCATCTCTACACATAATATATAAGTGTTTGAAGCAAAGTAGAAAGTATTTATTTTACTTGCTCCTCAAGTAGATGGTAATTGAAGAACAGTATTCCATCACTGCTGCTGGCTCCATTAGCAGTACTTTGCTTTATTTGCTTTGACTCCATATTTTTCATTCATCATTTCTATGGGGCCTGATCTGGATGAGGGTAATTATATATTTAAATAACTTTTCCTGCTCTCCCCTTAGAGGTTTTTGTGCAGTGGGTATGTATATATTTGTATTTTAATTATTTGCTATGATTACTCCATTTTGTCTTGCTTCAATATGGATCTTGTCATTCACTGACATCATTTCCTGTTTTTTAATGAGAAATAAGCAGTGGTAATTATACGTAACAATCAGCACCTAAAAAAAACATAGTATAGTGCTACGTTTGTTTTTTTTTTATTGCAGTTTTCAAGAAACAATTAAACTGAAAAAACATGAGGATATTGCAGTCTTTTGCAATATTGCCCTTTTATTTCCAGAGCCTAAGGCAGCCCAGATGAAGGGCAATAATCTGTGTGTGCTGTAGTAATAGATATCTAACCCTAACCCTCTTAATATTAAGTAGCCAGGAACAAATGATCTCATATAATCAATAGAAGGATGACAGTCAAAAATAGATGTTATTCATGCATTAATTATGCCAACTGAAGTCTATGTTTGAGATTAATAAGTAATGCTGTACATTTACTTTGGTCCCATTCTTGTTTATTCTTAAATATTTTTCTTTACTTTCATTACCACCAAGTTAAGTCATGGTCCATTCTAACATATGGCACAAGATCGTCAGGAGGTCTGGAGAAATAATAAAATAACAGGCTGAAGCATTCATCCTGAAATATGGAGGGATTCCTCACAGCAATGCTTACGTGGGTACGCCCCTCGAGATCGGTGCCCAAGACCGTTCCTTAAGCAAACCATTGTTCTTTTTATACAGTAAATACCTGATAACTAAGTGATCCCATGGTTCACAGAAACCCTCAGTACTGTCTTTGGCTTACTCGATACATCAGAAGCCCTCACACTTACCAAATGTTGATTTGGTCCAACATGTACGTTTATTAATAAGAAATGAATAGTGGTAATTAGATGAAACAGTCATTTACAGAATTTTTCCATTCCTCCTTGCATATAAAACAATAGAAACGTGATTCTGCATTACTATTCTTAACAAAAGTGGACCAACGTAGGGCCGCTTAGCAATAATTTTATGTGGAGTCATTGCCTAATTTCCCACAGACCCTCACACCTTTTTCTTGCTGGTTTTAGAAGAACTGGTGAACTAGGATCGCACTTCTAAGAGACATTTTTCATCACCTTTGAAGTTCATGCAAGAACAAAGGAGATTAAAATATTAATCTCTCACAGTTGCATCAGGTGGTCAATCATCCACAGGATTTGAAACACACAGATTGCTTACTGGCCAAGGCCCAAACAACCTGGTGGGTCAGCAGATTCAAACCTAATGGCTCAGCTTTTTCCTGGTATCAAATTTAACTGTTTTTAGCACTTAGTTTGGGCTGAGACTTTTGCTCATCTATAGAACTATCATCTTACTGGACTACTTTTACAACAAAGCCAGCAGCAATGGAAACAAGTTTATACCCCACTTTTCATGGGCTTTCAACAAGCAACATTTAAAATGACTAGCAGTTTCCTACACACAGATAATAAAAAATATAGGGCCCAAATTTGGTGAACATACCGCTTGCTGCCACCGAGTTTTCTCGGTGGTCTCCCTGTTTTTGGGCGCTCTCCCTTCCGAGCGAGTTTGATGAGGTCCTCACGCAGCGGGAAGAGAAGACCGCTGCGTTCCCTGGCGTGCACCAGCATGCATTGGCGACAAAAGTCTTACCGCCCGCTCCCTTCCGAGATTGATCCAGGCGGTCCTCTGCTCCAGCAGCAGAAGAGACGGCCGCTTGGAGGCTGGTCTTACCTGGACAGTAAGTATGAAGACCTGCAAGAAACGGTTAGTGCGCTTGTTTTCTTCCTTTCTTTTGCAGCGATTTTGTTGGATAGGGTCCTCTGAAGGATTGTAATCGTTCTTTTTTCATTTGTTGAAATTTTTTTTTCCTGATCCCCCCTCCCTGGTGTTACTCTACCCTCGGCGTTATTTTGCCGAGGATCGCATTTGCCGCCCAAAATCCTACTTACCGCCCGCTGCCACCCAGAATCGGCGTGTAAGGCCCATTTTTTCCACCGGGCATTTTTTTTCCAATTTTTCCACCAAACTTCAGCCCAAAGTGCCGTCAGGATCTTAGCAGTCCTTTCGACATGGGCGGTTACTTAGGTTTGCCCAAACTCGGGCCCATAGACTTTGTTATATATGTAAACATGTATTTACTCTGTACAGCCACCAGATGGTTCATCCCCAGGAGTCCCAAGGGATCCCATAATCCCTTGGGAGCACAAGTACTTAAGGAGGTTTCACAGGTTGGAGAGGCACTCTGGAGAGCTGCAATAAAAGACTAAGGTCACACTTTACTTTGAGCTCACAGTGTTCAGTCTGACTCTTTCTCCATACATAACAACTGGCAACGAGATACAGATAGCGAACCCAAAGATGCAGAAAACAGTGGGCATTCTGGATAAATTCTCGGAGGGAGACGATTGGGAAACTTTTGTGGAGCCACTCGACCAATACTTCGTGGCCAATACTAGATGGGGAAGAGAGCGCTGCCAAATGAAGGGCGATCCTCCTCACCGTCTGTGGAGCACCAATATATGGCCTCATGAAGAATCTGCTCACTCCAGCAAAACCCATGGAGAAATCGTACGACGATTTGTGCACACTGGTCTGAGGGCATTTGGACCTGAAGGAAAACGTTCTGATGATGAGGTACCGGTTCTACACCTACAAAAGGTCTGAAGGCCAGGAAGTGGTGAGTTATGTCACCGAGCTAAGATGCCTTGCAGGACATTGCGAATTTGAAGGACATTTGGAGCACACGCGCAGACACTTTTTCGTACTTAGCATTGGCCACAAAACCATACTTCGCAAACTTTTGACGGTAGAGACCCCAACCTTAAGGAAGGCCGTAGCGATAGCCCAGGTGTTCATTGCCACCAGTGACAACAACGAAGCAAATCTCTCAGCACACAAGTGCTGCTACAAGTACTGTGAACAAAGTGATGTTGTTTTCGAATCGCAACGTACAGGGCAGGTCACACATACCTGCAGCTACACATCCACAGATGTCTCAGAGTCCACCATCAAGGGTGATGAATGCAAGGCCATTAACGCCTTATTGGCGCTGCGGGGGAGATCATAGTTTCCATTCATGCCAATTCAAAGAGTATATTTGCAAGGGCTGTGGAACAATGGGACACCAACGAGTGTGCAGGCAAACTGCAAAGCCTGTTAAACCTGCAAACCACCACTTTGCAGAGGAGGACAGATCCACGGACAATCACGATGAACCAGAGCCTCAGATCGAAGAGACAGAGGTACATGGGGTGCACATATTCACCACAAATTGTCCCCCGATAATGCTGAATGTTGAACTAAATGGACTCCTGGTGTCAATGGAGCTGTACATGGGCGCGAGCCAGTCCATCATGAGCAAAAAGACTTTCGAAAGGTTGTAGTGCAACAAGGCCTCAAGGCCAGTCTTAAATCCAATTCACACGAAACTAAGAACTTACACAAAAGAACTGATTCCTGTAATCGGCAGTGCTACCGTAAAGGTCTCCTATGATCGAGCGGTGCACAAGCTACCACTCTAGGTGGTACAGGGCAATGATCCCACGCTGCTCGGTAGGAGTTGGCTGGGAAAGATACGCTGGAACTGGGACGACGTCCGAGCGCTATCGCCTGCAGACGACATTTCGGTGCCCAGGTCTTAAACAAATTTCCTTCGCTGTTCGAATCAGGCATCAGAATATTCTAAGGAGCAAAAGTGCAGATTCACCTAATTCCGGGAGCGCGACCCATCCATCACAAGGCGAGAGCGGTACCGTACATGATGAGAGAAAGGGTAGAGATCGAGCTAGACCGGCTGCAAAGAGAGGGCTTCATTTCACCAATCGAGTTCAATGAGTGGACCAGTCCTATCGTCCCAGTCCTCAAGAGAGATGGCACCATCAGAATCTGTGGCGATTACAAAGTAACTATCTCCCAGCAGGACCAATACCCACTACCAAAGGCCGCCGACCTCTTTGCAACGCTGGCAGGATGAAAGACATTCACGAAGCTGGACCTGACTTTAGCCTACATGAAGCAAGAACTGTAGGAATCATCGAAGGCCCTCATCTGCATTAACACACACAAAGGTCTTTTTGTTTATAACAGATGTCCGTTTGGAATCTGATCAGCGGCGGCAATATTCCAGAGAAACATGGAAAGTTTACTGAAGTCAGTCCTGCACACCGTGGTCTTCCAGGACGACATCTTGGTCACAGGTCAGAACACAGTCGAGCATCTGCAGAACCTGGAGGAGGTTCTTAATCGACTCAACTACGCGGGGCTCAGGTTAAAACGCTCGAAGTGCATTTTCCTGGCGCCTGAAGTGGAGTTCTTCATAAGGAGGATTGTGGCAGATGGCATCAGGTCCACCAATGTGAAGACAGAGGCAATCGAGAACGCACCGAAGCCACAGAACTTGACAGAGCTGCGGTCATTTCTGGGACTCTTGAACTACTTTGGTAACTTCTTACCGGGTCTCAGCACACTGTTAGAACCACTGCATGTCTTACTACGAAAAGGTGGTGAATGTGTTTGGGGCAAAAGCAAAGAAAATGCCTTTGTAAAAGCGAGAAAATTGTTATGATCAAACAAATTGCTTGTGTTGTATGATCCATGTAAGCGTCTGGTACTAGCATGTGATGAGTTGTCATATGGCGTTGGGTGCGTATTGCAACAAGCTAATGATTTCGGGAAACTGCAACCGGTTGCTTAAGCATCCAGGAGTCTGTCTAAGGCTGAGAGAGCCTACAGCATGATTGAGAAAGAAGTGTTAGCATGTGTCTATGGGGTAAAGAAAATGCATCAATACCTGTTTGGGCTAAAATTCGAATTGGAAACTGACCATAAGCCACTTAAATCCCTGTTTTCCGAGAGTAAAGGGATAAATACAAATGCACGGCCCACATCCAGACATGGGCGCTCATGTTGTCCGCATACAACTACGCCATCCGCCACAGGCCAGGCACAGAAAACCGCATCGATGCTCTCAGTAGGTTGCCATTGCCCACCACGGGGGTGAAAATGGCGCAGCCCGCAGATCTAGCCATGGTTATGGAAGCATTTGAGAGTGAGCAATCACCCGTCACTGCCCGGCAGATCAAAACCTGGACAAGCCAGGACCCCTTATTATCTCTAGTCAAAAACTGTGTGCTTCACGCGAGCTGGTCCAGTGTCCCAGTGGAAATGCAAGAAGAGATAAAGCTGTTCCAGTGGCGCAAAGATGAAATGTCTATACAAGTAGACTGCCTTCTGTGGGGTAATCGAGTAGTGGTCCCCAAGAAGGGCAGAGACACCTTCATCAATGACCTCCACAGTACCCACCCAGGCATCGTAATGATGAAAGCGATAGCCAGATCCCACGTGTGGTGGCCCGGTATCGATGCGGACTTAAGTGTTCTGTGTTCACAGATGTAATACATGCTCGCAATGTACCCAGGGAGGCTCCGCTAAGTTTATGATCTTGGCCCTCCAAACTGTGGTCTAGGGCACACGTCGACTATGCAGGACCGTTCTTGGGTAAAATGTTCCTTGTGATTGCAGACGCATACTCCAAGTGGATTGAATATGAGTTAATGTCGGCTAGCACGTCCGTTGCCACGACTGAAAGCCTGCGGGCCATGTTTGCCATTCACGGCTTACCCGACGTCCTGGTGAGCGACAACGGGCCATGTTTTACCAGTGCTGAGTTCAAAGAATTCATGACCCGTAACAGGATTAAACATGTCACATCTGCCCCATTTAAACCAGCATCCAATGGTCAGGCAGAGAGAGCAGTGCAAACCATCAAGCAAGGCTTGAAGAGGGTAACTGAAGGCTCACTGCAGACTCGCCTATACCGAGTCCTGCTTAGCTACCACACGAGACCACACTCACTCACTGGGATCCTACCTGCTGAACTGCTCATGAAAAGAGCACTTAAGACAAGGCTCTCATTAGTTCACCCTGATCTACATGAACAGGTAGAGAGCAGGCGGCTTCAATAAAGTGCATACCATGATAGCGCAAATGTGTTAAGCGCGATTGTAATCAATGATCCTGTTTTTGTATTAAATTATGGACAAGGTTCCAAGTGGCTTCCCAGCACTGTTGTGGCCAAAGAGGAGAGCAGGGTGTTTTGGGTCAAACTTTCAAATGGACTCATTCACCGGAAACACTTGGACCAAATCAAATTCAGATTCACGGACTATCCTGAGCAACCCACCTTGGACCCTACCTTTTTTGATCCCCCAACATACACACCAGTGGCAACTGGCACCATGGTTGACCACGAAGCCGAACCCATCATCCACAGCAGCCCAGCAGGGCCCAACACACCAGGCAGCCTAGCAAGGCCAGCTGCACAGCAGCCCAGCGAGAACCCAACAAATGATGCAACAACACCAGCTTTCACACCGAGAAGATCAACTAGGCCCAGATCGACTCACATTGTAAATAGTTACACTATTGACTTTGGCCGGGGGCGGGGGCGGGGGGGGATGTGTTGCTATATATGTAAACTTGTATTTACTCGGTACAGCCACCAGAGGGCTCATCCCTGGGAGTCCCAAGGGATCCCATAATCCCTTGGGAGCACAGGTATTTAAGGAGGCTTCACAGGTTGGAGACCTGCAATAAAAGACTACGGTCACACTTTACTTTGAGCTTACAGTGTTCAGTCTGACTCTTTCTCCATACATAACAAACTTATGTTTAGATTTATGTTTGAAACTCCCTATTCATCATAGGCAAGATTTATAAAAGTAGTATATAGAAATTGCTAGGAAGTTGCACCATTAACATGATACATTAATGTCATACGTCATTGTTAATGAATTAAAAGAAACAGCAATTTGAGGCACAGAGATACGCCATGAGTTATGAATCTCTGCAAGTAGCTGGACAACTTGCACCACTCCAGTGTTAGCCTCACCAAAGACAATGAAAGTTTGTTCTCCCCATGAGGCTCCCCTTACTTAATGGCAATTATGGATTTAAGACAGTATTATGAATTATTTCTGCTGCAGCCATTTAGGGTTGGTAAACAATGTCCTGGGGGACCCTGGTAATGACATGATTTATGATTATAATATGACACTCGTCTCTTGGAGGTCCATTAAGAGACCAGTGGAGTCTCACTCCAGCAGGTAATGAATTGTCCCTAGAGGTTTTTTGTTTCTTTTTATCAGTCTTGGCAGTCTTTTAGTGCCACAATTACCATCCAGAGTCCTATCGGGTAATAATATTCAGTACTGAAGCTGTTTCAACACTCAGGAGCAGGTCACATTCAAATGCAAATTAGATAGGCTTATTTCAGAAAATAAAATTTTAGGATACAGTATATGAGTAATTTAAAACATGACATGTGTTAAGTGTAGCATGCTTGAGGCCATGGTTCTATACTTCATTGGCGAAGAATGTTTTTACATTTCACACACCTACTCTGCCACTCACTCATTAACTTCTCATGGATCAATACAGCAATTCCCAAACATAACTGGGTTACAATTTCCTCTTCTTCTGCTTGTCCTTTTTGATGTTTTTCTTGCTTTTTCTTTCTGTCACTTTTTTCTCTCTCTTAAGCTATTCTCTAAGGCCCCAATTTTGGCCATGACTTGCTCCAATTTTTTTTGGAGTAAGTTGGTTTTTCTGGTATAAGTTAAAAAACGCAATTTTCCCCAATAAACTTGCGGCAGAGTAAGTCAGTTAGGTTTGATTTTTTTTACTTGAGTTTTTTTTTCAAAACGGGGCGTTCCCAGCCACTTACACCAGTTTTGGCCATTTATGCCACTTTGGCCAGCTGAAACTTACTCCAAATCGACTTAGGTCAGCGTATGTGGATAGCTCTGAAAAACATTGTGGGCAGGTAAGAATTCCCCGCAGATTAGTACATTTAAAGCACCACAGTTCCGAGCTTCTCACCATTTATTCTGATCTATCTTTCTTGGGTCCCAGCCAGAGGAAACAACTTTTCAACATCTATTTAATCAACTTAGTTTATAGTTTTTTAACTCATTACTTGATCTAGTTTAAGTTATAGATAGATTATATGAAATATTTAAATATGTAACATGAACCACTACAAGTATTGAAGTCAAAAAACAGAACCTCCTTCCCCTCTCTGCACCGAATTCCCACTTACCAAATTCCCAACTTTTGCACTCCATTTCTGACAACTCTGAGCAACCCTGAATAAATACTGCAGGATATTCTCCACTCACCAGGCAAACATCGGGGCATCCCTTCATCCAGGGATAGGGGCTGCGAGCATCGGGTCCTGCTCACAATCTGCAGGACACGCTGGGAGGGCAAGGAGCACGGGCACAGACTCCACTGCGCATGCGCGCAGCTGCCGGCAGTGTTTTCTGCGCTGGGCTGTTGCTCCGGCCTCCACTGCACTATGTACGCCACGCTGGGACACCAGAGACTCGGCAGAGCGGGCAGGATGGGGACACTTTTTTTTGGCGGCGTTTCCAGCGCGCAAAGTCGGCACATTTAGGGTAAGTGCGCCGAGAAAAGGGGTTGGGGAAAATTGGGCCCACTATTCCCTTTTCTGTCTCTATATTTCATTTGACTCTAATTCACCTTATTTCTTTTTCTGCCTTTTGTTCTCTGTCCTTTTCTTTCATTGATCAGGGAGATAGAGCATTAGATGCAACGTTCCTTCTTTGAGTACCTTTCACATGCAGTTCCATCACCTGAAGACTATGGGGGAAAAATTGACCCTTTTTATGATGCCCATTAATGCCTCCAGGGGGCAAAGCACTTTTCGTCCAGGGTGGGGTGGGGTGGGGGGGGGGGGGCACGGGGGGATGTCACCACCGGCTCTCGGGACATTGCCGGGGAGTTTGCGGAGGCGCTGTCATGGCAGTGCCGCACAACCGGCAATGACATAATTTGCAGCGAGCTCTTAGCACCTCATGCCGACCCCTTTTTGCCCCGCGGGGGATAGTGCTCTGTGCCCCGCAAGCTGATGCGAGCAGGTGTCAGCTCCAGCTTCGTAGGTCACGAAGCTGGCCGACATCCGCACGTGGGGCAGAAGTTAAAGGGGAGGTCGCCAGCGCCTCGCGCCGCCATCTTGCTCTTTTTGCCGACTCTCGGGTCGGCTCTTTTGATGCCCCCCTAGTGTGGTCTGAGCCACCATCGTGCAGCCTGGCACTCCGTTTTGGGTGCTGGGCTGCAGCCCCGGTTCAATGCTGTCCTGGTGGTCCAATGGAGGTCATCAGAGGCCTTGTAGATTGCGCAGCGGCCCTCCCCTTTCAGCGAAGGGGAGGGGCATTGAAACGCGTTAGCGCTACGTAGAGCATCCGCATTCATGTCGCACTCCTGATCGTGTCCGTTAACGTCGCTGGTCCTCCCCCTACAGGAAGTGGAGCACGCGAGATTGGGCTCCACTTTTTTGAGGGACAGTATTCCAAATTCAGCGGTTAGGGCAGGACATCCATGCCGGGGCGCAGGAAGTACGGCCCCGAGCAGGTTATCGCTCCCAATTGGGGCGCAGGACAATTTCACCCTCTATTTTTCTAGAGTACCACACATATCAAAAATAATTCTTTTGAAGTATGCAATTTGACTTCCATCACCAGGTCAACTTGGTAAAGCTTGTCCAGATGATGTATTCTGAAGAAATCAGGTGACTTTTTATGCTAATATCAACATCTGAAGCTATACTTGAAACCACATAACAAGCTGGAGCCTGAGATGGAAACAGAGTTGGGAATGGGAAGGTATGGATCATCAGGGCCAACTGAAAGAAACCCACATTAGTTTCCCATCTCTATTCTTGTAACACGGCTAGGAGTGTAGTGATTGATCGATCAATTGGAACTGTAAGAGCAATAACTTGGGATTGGGTGCAGTAACACATCTGAGTCATTGCCGGAGATACTACTCTCTTACCATCCCTATGTCAAGGTCAAGGTCTGCTCCCCAGGTAATTTTCAGAGCCCCAAGATATGGCTCTAAAACAAGGTCCAATATTTAATTATTTTTTTCCCCTCTGACTTATTCTTACCCATTAAATGAGTAGCTGATGGCTTTCAAGAAAGAAAGCTAAAGGTTTCTTCTGCAGTAAAGGTCTCTTTTGCATGAAGTCCCAGTTTTTTCATGTGTGCCATTTTAATGAAATTCTTCCTTCTTCAACAGGTCTGACAGGCACAATTACATCCTTGGATGCCATAAAGAAAAGATTCAAAGGAGACAAGGCACAGGGCGAAATATTACTTGGCCAGGGTGAAACACAGGATTTAAATGTTTCAGTGTTTCATTGTTGTTATGTAACAAAGACTTTAACATCTATCAATTTCCAACGTGCAGTTAGAAGAACAGCAAAAAAAACATCTTAAATGTTATTTGATACAGCCAATAATGAGTGCCGCTTCATGTTTTAAAGGGAATCACAAATCTTATTTACCACGATCTATTCCAATAGGTTTGGTTTTCGTCTTTACAATACATTTTCTCTTCCACCAGGTAGGTTGTCCCAATTGCCCTGCGCCCTGATTGGGGGCGGTAACCTTCTGGGGCTGGGGCTGGGGCTATTAGCACCCGACGCGGAAGTCCCACCGCTGCCGCGGAATTGCCCTTACTGCCCCTCAAAGGAAGCGGAGAACAATCTCCAGCATTCCACTTCCTTTGGGGAAGGTAACTGGGGTGCTACTGGGGCACTGAAGGAAGCACTAGGTGGATGTTCCACATAGCGTTGGCGCACATCCAACTCTCCTCCCCTTCGATTAAAGGGGAGGGCCGCTGCACACTCAAAGGCCTCTGATGGCCTCCACTAGGCCACCAGGGCAGCGTGTGACTGGACCACGTTAGGGCTGCCTTTATGGAGCTGACCCGAGAATCGGCCGACAAAAAAATATGGCGGCCCGGAGCGCTCGCGCCCTCCTTTAAGCACTGCCCCGAGAGCGGAGCTGGTGATGGCATCTGCTCCTACCAGCCTTGCGGCCCGTGGGGCAATTTCCCCTGCGGGGCATTAACGGATCGGCATAGGGTGGTGAGGGTCACCGCACATGGTGATGATGTCATCGTTGGTTGCGCGGCGACCCGGAGCGCTAACCTTGGGGCGTGCCGCGGCTGTGGTAGCACCTCCACAAACTCCTGGACAATTTCCTGGGAGACGGTAGCACCCCCATCACCCGGGAGCTAACGGGGCTATTAAAAGGGGCAATTTTGCCCCCAAAGTCTCCATCGTTCAGCAATACAGATAGGAAGATCCTAGGTTTGACCCTTGGTCTTTACTGATCTCAGTTGGGATAGTAAAGGAGGGCAGTACAACTGCTGCAGAAACATGAAGTCAGGGAATGGTAAAATTGGTCAGGGTTTCTGTTCTGAATAGCTGCTCAACAACCCTTATTAGAAATGACAGTTTATGAATACTGGGCAAGAATCCCAATGTACTTTACAATAAATGAACAACTACTGAAGTGTAGTCAATGTTGTAATATAGGAAAAACAGCAGCCAGTGCCCACAAACAGCAATGTGATATTGATCAAAAAACCTGGTTAATTTTAGGTGTTGGTGGAGGGATAAATATTGGCCAGGACACTGGGGAAAACTCCCATGCTCTTCTTCTAACTAATGCAATGATATCTTTTACATGCATCTGAGAAAGCAAACGGGGCCTCAATTTAACTTCTCATCAAAAATACAGCTCCTCTGACTGTTCAGTACTGCACTGGGAGTGTCTACCTAAATTTTGTACTTAGGCTCCTGGAGGGGGACTTAAACCCACAACCTTCTGACTCAGAAGTGAGAGTGCTACCACTGAGCTATGGCTGACACAGGTGAGGGTGTCAGTGCTGTGTAGGAGAGGTGGGAGAGGAGAATGTTGGGAAAAAAAGGAAAAATAAAATGTTTGTTGTTTGTAGTTGCAATTCCCTGAACAGAGAGGCAATGCGCTTTCAAGCCTGGAAAGACAGAAATTTCAAAGGGCCAAGCAAATAGAAAACTGAGACTAGAAATGTTTTTTCTGCAATATAAAGTACTTGATATTTTAAGAAATAGATCAGAGAAATCATTCTAATACGCTTAAAATCCATCTCATTGACTCAGCACCAAACAAAATTCTAACGACCATTGTATTTAACACTGGATGTCCAATAGTAGCAGTGTGTTACATGTTGGATAACAGGTGACCGACAGTTAAAAGCAGCAATTCAAGCAAATGGTTGAATTTTATGAATGTCAGCAGAGCCATGACTAAATTATTGTTTTAAACTCAATGCCAGACATTCATCATTCATTGAACTATGTAGTCAATTGCTTATGCTCCTGTTAGTGACTTATATTCTTGTTAATAATATTTCTACTTGCTTTTACGCTCAAGATAAAGGATATTGATGATGGAGATTTCAGGTACTCAGGTGTCAATGTCAAACAGTCCCTAGTCAGTTACAGCACAGGCAGATACAGAGTAAAGCTTCTTTTACTCTCCTTCAATAATTAGCCCCAGCCCGACTCAAGAGCAGCCCCCACTATGGCAATTAATTCCTGAGTGGCAATGCCAATTAATGCCAAGTTAGGCAGATTGATGCTGCAAGCCCAAACATTCCTAAAGGAGTCTTTCATCCCATGTCTCTGGCCCAGATTTGAACTCAGAAGAAAAAGTGCATCACCCAGTTCTCTCGTCTGCACATTCAGGGTAGAAGAGGTAATGTGATGCAGAGGAAAGGATAAATAAAAATGATAATAGAATGGAAGCTGAACGAGTATGACTGACACTATAATAATAGCTCTGTGTCTGTCTTCTGGTCAAGGATAGGAATATTAACAGCTCCCCTCAGTATATTAGACATGAATATAACACATATTGATTCAAAGGACCTAAACTAAGTAAAACACCGTCTCTATAGGATGAAAATTATTGTCACCGATGTTATTGTAAGAACACTCAAATGCACAAACCAAATTCTTCTTTCTAGTATTTTAACAGAAGTCAGAGCGAATTTGTAGGGTAGGTAGGGAAAGACAACCCTCTAGTTGAAAATTACAAACGGACATTATCTTAGAAATTCAACCGAGCCAGTTAAAAAACCTTAAGAATCACCAATTGCCATAATTTAGGTGGTTCCAAAGTCATTGCACTGTATTTACGCCTAATTAACCCATCACCATCGGTGCACAAACACCATTGGGACTGCTGCAGATCGAGAAGGCAACTCACCATCACCTTCTCAGGGCAATGAGGGATAGGCAATGAAAGCGTGCCCACATCCGGAGAACACATAATCATATAAAGATATATTTTCCTATCTTTGCTACAATAAACAAATTTACTTCTTTAACAAAATGAATGGAATAGATAAATTGAACCCTGATATGTTCAAGGTTGCCATGAACTCTAGAGCCAGTAGAAACAGCTCAGGCTTAGAAGGGTGAAGGTGCACTCCAATTTAGAGTGAACGACTTTACACAGTGGGTGACGAGTGCATTGAATGAACTGTCCGGAGCGAGGACTGGATGGATATTTACTAGTTTGAGGTCAGTCAGTCTTCTCTGCCTCTAGATTTTCCTATGGAATATTGGTCGTGAAATTCCGTTTTGTCCTTCCCGCGGGCATTTTAGAGAAAAAATACAGACCTACCTTAAGCTGCTGTCCACGTTCGACTTTCCGATGCTGAGGCCTCTCCTGACTGCGATTAGCAGCGCATGCACGTCGGGACATGCGCAGGCCTGGAGCTGGAGTCACATGGCTCTGGGCAGTCAATCAGGTAAAGTATCATAGTAATAGGAGTACCGTAAGGTCCTAAACTCCTATTACATTGATTGAGAAACAGCCCCAAACACCCAAAACACTAATAAAAAATAGAAAATATACACTACATTCATTTAAATTAAAGTTATTAATGTCTTCAAAATATATATATTTTCCCGATTTTTTAAAACTTTTTTTTAATAAACTTACCATTGTGGGGAGGGTTTTTTATGATAAAATATGTTTTCATAACTTTATTTTTACATATTTTTTAAAACACTTGCGCCTGTAATAGTAGGCTATGTGCCTGCTTTTTCAGGCGCAAGATTTTTAAGGACATTTGTATGCGTAAATATCGGAAATTTGCACTTACAAATGTCCTCGCGCCCGATCTGCGGATGATCTGTCAAGCCAGAAACAGATCGGAAAAGCCGGTTTTCAGCACATGCGCATTGTGCACCGAAAACTGGCTTTTCCAATGCTTTCCCGTAAAATTTCGTACGGACGGGGGAACGTTGGAATTTCAGGGCCAATTGTGTCTGCATGACAAGCAAACTGTAATCTCACACGGTTACCTGTATATACCTACATGTTCAGCACGAATTCACAGAACTTCAATACATGTTTCTCACAGTGGAACCAAAGTTGACGGCACAAAAAAAATTAAATCATAAACAATTATGGCCAAGAAATTGCTCAACATGTTTACACAACATTCCTTTGTCCACCGTTTTAACAAAGACATTAACCAATTTAAAACAAACAAGTTGATGCCTGAGTTAAAATAGTATTTGTAGGAATACTATCATATCCCCAGTAGCTTTATTAACTTCACAGTATCTTTCTTTGCAGCACACACACACACACACACAGACACACACATACATAGAAACATTCCAATTTCATTGTGCTATCTCATGTAATCATCAGCATAGGCTAGCTTTGAATATCTGCATCTTTATCACATTCATCTCTGTGTTTCTGTGACAGTACACAAGATAATATTTGAATTCACATGCTGCAAACAGTAAAAATCTAGGGAAAAATTTAACTACAACATTGTTCCAAAATGGTACAATAAATTTAGAGAATGCTACATTGGAAAATAAAAGTTGCTTCAATGTTTTCAGCACACAACAACTGGAGCCCTCTGTAACTGTCATATTTACCAAAGCTTGCCATTCTACTATCACTTTAGTATCATTGCAAGTTTCAGGTATGCATGATGCAAAAGGCAATATGATTCAAAAGTCAGATCCCAATCAACCTCCGTCATGCACAGAAGATGAGAGGTGTGGGGCCACATCTAGTAGTTAGTTTCACACCATTTGGGCTTCATACTGAATGTGTTATCGGGCTCAATTTTCCCCAATGGCGTTTTTTAGCGTATTGCCAGAGTTCCACCTGTTTTTCTTGGCCCCAACTACTCCAAAAAAAAGTAGCAAGTTTCCCTGTTCTATTTTTTTTAATTGGCACCGTGCAACCTGCCCTGTAGCCTCGGGGGGTGGAGCCTAATGTTTGCGGCAAAAAAACGATGCTGCCCCTTCTGCGCATGGGCTGGAAAAAAAGGATGTTTTTGACGTGATTGCTATGGGCACACATGCCTAGTACAGCTCCCGGTCTGCATTCGGCCATTTTTGAAGAGTCAGCTGTGTGTGAGAACTTTAATTCTCATTGAAAAAATTGGAGCTGCAATACAAGATCCAACGTGGCGCACGGACCAAGAATTTCTTACAGGATGAGGTGGAGGCACTAGTTACTGTGATCGAAGGCAGATGGCACGAGTTGGACACCAGCAGAGGTCACTAAAAGCTCCAACAAAAGAAATGAAGAAACATTGGAACCAACTTGCAGAAGATTACTGTGCAATGGTGACCACCCCGAGGTCATGAGGCCAGTGTAAAAAGTGGCAGGACCTTGGTCAAGTAGTTAGTGGAAGTAATATTTTCATTTATTTAATGGAATTGCAATTGTAAATGTGACCAGCTGTATATGTCCCACCCAGCAGAAAGACACCCTCTCTAAAAAGTTATATTTTCATCTTTGCAGAGGAAAGTGGCACACAACAAACGAGAAAGAACTCGAACAGGAGGAGGCCCGGCAAATCTGCAGCCACTGACTCCCTTGGAAGAGAGGGTTGCTGCTTTAATAGGTTCGGCATGGAGAAAAGAAACCACCACTGCACAAGCTGGGCCCACACTCGAGGAAGAGGGTAAGTCCTGCAAATTCCACAGTCTGGCTTTGCTAAATGTTAAGTACTGCGCGGGCTAGCCATGCTTCGGATCATGGGGATGTCTCCATCAGCTACGCTTCAGTTGATGCAATGTGCTATCATTCATCGTGGGCCTTCAAATCAGCCTGTTGCCTGCGCTGTGTGAGCCTACTCATGCCACCCACCCTGCCCCCTCCTCTGCTGCTAACCATTTGTCTGTTCTGTTATATTTTGCAGAACTTGAGGCCAACCCTGACGAGGCAGAAGAAGATTTAGACACGGAAGAGTCTGAAGAGGAGAACATCTTCCAATCCCACCTTCCAGAACAAGAGCATGGGGGGGGGGGGGGGGGGTGGGGGGAGGGGGAGGGCAAGGGAAGGGGATGGATGAAGCCCCCAATCATACTCACTCCCCCTCATCCCGCTAGTAGTAAGGACTACATCTAACTCCTTTTTGAATATATTTAGTGAATTGGCCTCAACAACTTTCTGTGGTAGAGAATTCCACAGGTTCACCACTCTCTGGGTGAAGAAGTTTCTCCTCATTTCGGTCCTAAATGGCTTATCCCTTATCCTTAGACTGTGACCCCTGGTTCTGGACTTCCTCAACATTGGGAACATTCTTCCTGCATCTAACCTGTCTAAACCCGGCAGAATTTTAAACGTTTCGATGAGATGCCCTCTCATTCTTCTGAACTCCAGTGAAAACAACCACAGTTGATCCAGTCTTTTTTGATATGTCAGTCCCACCATCCTGGGAATCAGTCTGGTGAACCTTCGCTGCACTCCCTCAATACTAAGAGTGTCCTTCCTCAAGTTAGGAGACCAAAACTGTACACAATACTCCAGGTGTGGCCTCACCAAGGCCCTGTACAACTGTAGTAACACCTCCCTGCCCCTGTACTCGAATCCCTCGCCATGTAGACCAACATGCCATTTGTTTTCTTAACCACTGCTGTACCTGCATGCCAACCTTCAATGACTGATGTACCATGACACCCAGGTCTCGTTGCATCTCCCCTTTTCCGAATCTGACACCATTCAGATAATAATCTGTCTCTCTGTTTTTACCACCAAAGTGGATAACCTCACATTTATCCACATTATACTTCATCTGCCATGCATTTGCCCACTTACCTAACCTATCCAAGTCACTCTGCAGCCTCATAGCATCCTCCTCGCAGCTCACACTGCCACCCAACTTAGTGTCATCCGCAAATTTGAAGATACTACATTTAATCCCCTCGACTAAATCATTAATGTACAATGTAAACAGCTGGGGCCCCAGTACAGAACCTTGCGGTACCCCACTAGTCACTGCCTGCCATTCTGAAAAGTACCCATTTACTCCTACTCTTTGCTTCCTGTCTGGCAACCAGTTCTCAATCCACATCAGCACACTACCCCCAATCCCATGTGCTTTAACTTTGCACATTAATCTCTTGTGTGGGACCTTGTCAAAAGCTTTCTGAAAGTCCAAATACACCACATCAACTGGTTCTCCCTTGTCCACTCTACTGGAAACATCCTCAAAAAATTCCAGAAGATTTGTCAAGCATGATTTTCCTTTCACAAATCCATGCTGACTTGGACCTATCATGTCACCTCTTTCCAAATGCGCTGCTATGACATCCTTAATAATTGATTCCATCATTTTACCCACTACCGATATCAGGCTGACCGGTCTATAATTCACTGTTTTCTCTCTCCCTTGTTTTTAAAAAATGGGGTTACATTGGCTACCCTCCACTCCAGAGGAACTGATCCAGAGTCAATGGAATGTTGGAAAATGACTGTCAATGCATCCGCTATATCCAAGACCACCTCCTTATGTACTCTGGGATGCAGATCATCAGGCCCTGGGGATTTATCAGCCTTCAATCCCATCAATTTCCCCAACACAATTTCCCGACTAATAAGGATTTCCCTCAGTTCCTCTTTCTTACTCGACCCTCTGACCCCTTTTATATCTGGAAGGTTGTTTGAGTCCTCCTTAGTGAATACCGAACCAAAGTGATTGTTCAATTGGTCTGCCATTTTTTTGTTCCCCATTATGACTTCCCCTGATTCTGACTGCAGGGGGCCTTTTCTCTTTACATACCTAGAGAAGCTTTTGCAGTCCGTTTTAATGTCCCCTGCAAGCTTCCTCTCATACTTTATTTTCCCTGCCCTAATCAAACCCTTTGTCCTCCTCTGCTGAGTTCTAAATTTCTCCCAGTCCCCGGGTTCGCTGCTATTTCTGGCCAATTTGTATGCCACTTCCTTCGCTTTAATATTATCCCGATTTCCCTTGAAAGCCACGGTTGAGCCATCTTCCCTTTTTTATTTTTACACCAGCAGGGAAGTACAATTGTTGTAGTTCATCCATGCAGTCTCTAAATGTTTGCCATTGCCCATCCATTGTCAACCCTTTAAGTATCATTCGCCAATCTATCCTAGACAATTCACACCTTATACCTTCAAAGTTACCCTTCTTTAAGTTCTGGACCATGGTCTCTGAATTAACTGTTTCATTCTCCATCCTAATCTAGAATTCCACCATATTATGGTCACTCTTCCCCAAGGGGCCTCGCACAACGAGATTGCTAATTAATCCTCTCTCATTACACAACACCCAGTCTAAGATGGCCTCCCCCCTAGTTGGTTCCTCGACATATTGGTCGAGAAAACCATCCCTTATGCACTCCAGGAAATCCTCCTCCACCGTATTGCTTCCAGTTTGGTTAGCCCAATCTATATGCATATTAAAATCACCCATGATAACTGCTGTACCTTTATTGCATGCACCCCTAATATCCTGTTTGATGCCCTCCCCAACATCCCTATTACTGTTTGGAGGTCTGTACACAACTCCCACTAACGTTTTTTGCTCTTTGGTATTCTGCAGCTCTACCCATATAGATTCCACATCATCCAAGCTAATGTCCTTCCTAACTATTGCATTAATCTCCTCCTTAACCAGCAATGCTACCCCACCTCCTTTTCCTTTTATTCTATCCTTCCTGAATGTTGAATACCCTTGGATGTTGAGTTCCCAGCCCTGATCATCCTGGAGCCACGTCTCTGTAATCCCAATCACATCATATTTGTTAACATCTATTTGCACAGTTAATTCATCCACCTTATTACGGATACTCCTTGCACTAAGACACAAAGCCTTCAGGCTTGTTTTTTTAACACCCATTGTCCTTTTAGAATTATGCTGTAGTGTGGCCCTTTTTGTTTCTTGCCTTTGTTTACTCGGCCTTCCACTATTGCTTTTTACCTTTCTACAGGGAGAAGGCATAAAAGAAGTAGAAAGAAACAGAAAGGTGACGTCACCGCCAAGAGGGTAAGTGATTGGCTGGTGATTGGTGAGTAGTTTTTCTTTTTTCTCTTCTATAACAGTGAGTAAACTTTAGCATTGTTGTTGCTTATCTAAGGGTAAAGTCATGGCAGGACAGCTCGGTCACGTGTTATGCTCCTCCTGTACCATGTGGGAAATCAGGGACGACTCCAGTGTTCCTGACGACTACGTGCGCGGGAAGTGTATCCGCCTCCAGCTCCTGATGGACCGCGTTGCGGAGTTGGAGCTGAGGGTGGATTCACTCTGGAGCATCCACGATGCTGAGAATGATGTGAGTAGCACATGTAGCGAGTTGGTCGTACCGCAGGTAAAGGGTCCACGGCCAGATAGGGAATGGAAGACCAGCAGGAAGAGTAGTGCAAGGAAGGTAGTGCAGGGCTCCCCTATGGTCATCCCCCTGCAAAATAGATGCACTGCTTTGAGTACTGTTGAGGGGGATGACTCATCAGGGGAGGGCAGCAGCAGCCAAGTTCATGGCACTGTGGCTGGTTCTGTTGCACAGGAGGGCAGGAAAAAGATTGGCAGAGCGATAGTGATAGGGGATTCAATTGTAATGGGAATAGATAGGCGTTTCTGCGGCCACAACCGAGACTCCAGGATAGTATGTTGCCTCCCTGGTGCAAGGGTCAAGGATGTCTCGGAGCGGGTGCAGGATATTCAAAAAAGGGAGGGAGAACAGCCAGTTGTCGTGGTGCACATTGGTACCAACGACATAGGTAAAAAAAGGGATGAGGTCCTACGAAAAGAATTTAAGGAGCTCGGAGCTAAATTAAAAAGTAGGACGTCAAAAGTAGTAATCTCGGGATTGTTACCAGTTCCACCTGCTAGTCAGAGTAGGAATCGCAGGATAGCGCAGATGAATACGTGGTTTGAGCAGTGGTGCAGCAGGGAGGGATTCAAATTCCTGGGGCATTGGAACCGGTTCTGGGGGAGGTGGGACCAGTACAAACCAGACGGTCTGCACCTGGGCAGGACCGGAACCAATGTCTTAGGGGGAGTGTTTGCTAGTGCTGTTGGGGAGGAGTTAAACTAATATGGCAGGGGGATGGGAACCAATGCAGGGAGACAGAGGGAAACAAAAAGGAGACAAAAGCAAAAGACAGAAAGGAGATGAGGAAAAGTGGAGGGCAGAGAAACCCAAGGCAAAGAACAAAAAGGGCCACTGTACAGCAAAATTCTAAAAGGACAAAGGGTGTTAAAAAAACAAGCCTGAAGGCTTTGTGTCTTAATGCAAGGAGTATCCGTAATAAAGTGGATGAATTAACTGTGCAAATAGATGTTAAAAAATATGATGTGATTGGGATTACAGAGACGTGGCTCCAGGATGATCAGGGCTGGGAACTCAACATCCAAGGGTATTCAACATTCAGGAAGGATAAAATATAAGGAAAAGGAGGTGGGGTAGCATTGCTAGTTAAGGAGGAGATTAATGCAATAGTTAGGAAGAACATTAGCTTGGATGATGTGGAATCTATATGGGTAGAGCTGCAGAACACCAAAGGGCAAAAAATGTTAGTGGGAGTTGTGTACAGACCTCCAAACAGTAGTAGTGATGTTGGGGAGGGCATCAAACAGGAAATTAGGAGTGCATGCAATAAGGCTGCAGCAGTTATAATGGTTGACTTTAATATGCACATAGATTGGGCTAACCAAACTGGAAGCAATATGGTGGAGGAGGATTTCCTGGAGTGCATAAGGGATGGTTTTCTCGACCAATATGTCGAGGAACCAACTAGGGGGGAGGCCATCTTAGACTGGGTGTTGTGTAATGAGAGAGGATTAATTAGCAATCTCGTTGTGCGAGGCCCCTTGGGGAAGAGTGACCATAATATGGTGGAATTCTGCATTAGGATGGAGAATGAAACAGTTAATTCAGAGACCATGGTCCAGAACTTAAAGAAGGGTAACTTTGAAGGTATGAGGCATGAATTGGCTCGGATAGATTGGCGAATGATACTTAAGGGGTTGACTGTGGATGGGCAATGGCAGACATTTAGAGACCGCATGGATGAACTACAACAATTGTACATTTCTGTCTGGCGTAAAAATAAAAAAGGGAAGGTGGCTCAACCGTGGCTATCAAGGGAAATCAGGGATAGTATTAAAGCCAAGGAAGTGGCATACAAATTGGCCAGAAATAGCAGCGAACCCGGGGACTGGGAGAAATTTAGAACTCAGCAGAGGAGGACAAAGGGTTTGATTAGGGCAGGGAAAATGGAGTATGAGAAGAAGCTTGCAGGGAACATTAAGATGGATTGCAAAAGTTTCTATAGATATGTAGAGAGAAAAAGGTTAGTAAAGACAAACGTAGGTCCCCTGCAGTCAGAATCAGGGGAAGTCATAACGGGGAACAAAGAAATGGCGGACCAATTGAACAATTACTTTGGTTCGGTATTCACGAAGGAGGACACAAACAACCTTCCGGATATAAAAGGGGTCAGAGGGTCTAGTAAGGAGGAGAAACTGAGGGAAATCCTTATTAGTCTGGAAATTGTGTTGGGGAAATTGATGGGATTGAAGGCCGATAAATCCCCAGGGCCTGATGGTCTGCATCCCAGAGTACATAAGGAGGTGGCCTTGGAAATAGCGGATGCATTGACAATCATTTTCCAACATTCCATTGACTCTGGATCAGTTCCTATGGAGTGGAGGGTAGCCAATGTAACCCCATTTTTTAAAAAAGGAGGGAGAGAGAAAACAGGGAATTATAGACCGGTCAGCCTGACATCGGTTGTGGGTAAAATGATGGAATCAATTATTAAGGATGTCATAGCAGCGCATTTGGAAAGAGGTGACATGATAGGTCCAAGTCAGCATGGATTTGTGAAAGGGAAATCATGCTTGACAAATCTTCTGGAATTTTTTGAGGATGTTTCCAGTAGAGTGGACAAGGGAGAACCAGTTGATGTGGTATATTTGGACTTTCAGAAGGCTTTCGACAAGGTCCCACACAAGAGATTAATGTGCAAAGTTAAAGCACATGGGATTGGGGGTAGTGTGCTGACATGGATTAAGAACTGGTTGTCAGACAGGAAGCAAAGAGTAGGAGTAAATGGGGACTTTTCAGAATGGCAGGCAGTGACTAGTGGGGCACCACAAGGTTCTGTGCTGGAGCCCCAGCTGTTTACACTGTACATTAATGATTTAGACGAGGGGATTAAATGTAGTATCTCCAAATTTGCGGATGACACTAAGTTGGGTGGCAGTGTGAGCTGCGAGGAGGATGCTATGAGGCTGCAGAGCGACTTGGATAGGTTAGGTGAGTGGGCAAATGCATGGCAGATGAAGTATAATGTGGATAAATGTGAGGTTATCCACTTTGGTGGTAAAAACAGAGAGACAGACTATTATCTGAATGATGACAGATTAGGAAAAGGGGAGGTGCAACGAGACCTGGGTGTCATGGTACATCAGTCATTGAAGGTTGGCATGCAGGTACAGTAGCCGGTTAAGAAAGCAAATGGCATGTTGGCCTTCATAGCGAGGGGATTTGAGTACAGGGGCAGGGAGGTGTTGCTACAGTTGTACAGGGCCTTGGTGAGGCCACACCTGGAGTATTGTGTACAGTTTTGGTCTCCTAACCGGAGGAAGGACATTCTTGCTCTTGAGGGAGTGCAGCGAAGGTTCACCAGACTGATTCCCGGGATGGCGGGACTGACCTATCAAGAAAGACTGGATCAACTGGGCTTGTATTCACTGGAGTTCAGAAGAATGAGAGGGGACCTCATAGAAACATTTAAAATTCTGATGGGTTTAGACAGGTTAGATGCAGGAAGAATGTTCCCAATGTTGGGGAAGTCCAGAACCAGGGGTCACAGTCTAAGGATAAGGGATAAGCCATTTAGGACCGTGATGAGGAGAAACTTCTTCACCCAAAGAGTGGTGAACCTGTGGAATTCTCTACCACAGAAAGTTGTTGAGGCCAATTCACTAAATATATTCAAAAAGGAGTTAGATGAAGTCCTTACTACTAGGGGGATCAAGGGGTATGGCGAGAAATCAGGAATGGGGTACTGAAGTTGCATGTTCAGCCATGAACTCATTGAATGGCGGTGCAGGCTAGAAGGGCCGAATGGCCTACTCCTGTACCTATTTTCTATGTTTCTATGTTTCTATGTTTACCATCTATTTCTGACTCCATATTACTTCGCCCTATTTCGCTGCATCAGTTCCCATCCCCCTGTCATATTAGTTTAAACACTCCAGAACTGCATTAGCAAATGTTACCCCTAGGACATCAGTTCCAGTCCTGCCCAAGTGCAGACCGTCCCTTTTGTACAGGTCCCACTTCCCCCAGAACTGGTTCCAATGTCCCAAGAATTTGAATCCCTCCCTCTTGCACCACTGCTCAAGCCACGTATTTATTCTGACTATCCTGCTATCTCTACTCTGATTAGCACATGGCACTGGTAGCAATCCAGAGATTACTACCTTTGAGGTCCTACTTTTTAATTTAACTCCTCGCTCTCTAAATTCAGCTTGTAGGACCTCTTCCCGCTTCTTACGTATATCGTTGGTACCTACATGTACCACGATAACTGGCTATTCACCCCCCCTCTCCAGAATGCTCTGCAGCCGCTCCGAGACATCATTGACCCTTGCACCAGGGAGGCAACATACCATCCTGGAGTCTCAGTTGCGGCCGCAGAAACTCCTATCTATTCCCCTTACAATAGAGTCCCCTATCACGATAGCTCTCCCACTCTTTTTCCTGCCCTTCTGTGCAGCAGAACTTAAAACTTTAAAGTTTCATGCAAGAATATTTTTATTAAAGTACAAACAAATGTTTGTTAAACTTTTGAATAAAATATATTTTAAGTTATAATGGAATAATTTCCATTATTTGTTCCATTATTAACACAACCTTTTGAAGTCACCAAGAATCATTTCCATCATTTTTCCATTAACACAACACAACATTACGGAACAGGATCAAACAGTAAACATGGTACATGTGGAATATTTGCCGCTGAGCCTTCAGGCAGCAAAGCGTTCACGGATGAGCTGCTGGCGCAAGGCTTGAGCAATCATTAAAGGGGCATGATGGCCCATCCTCCTCCGCCGTCATGCTCCGGGGTCAGGTAGTTGCATGGTTTCCTCGTCCCTGTCCTCATCATCTGTATCTTCCTCATCATTATCAGCCACTCTCACCTCAGGTGGGTCTTCTACTACCAGCTGCTGCTGCCTCATGATGGCTGTTATGCAGCATGCAGCGCACAACAGAGAACTGACCGACAATCTCAGGGGAGTATAGCAAGTCACCTCCGGAATGGTCCAGGCATCGGAAACCCTGTTTCAAGATGCCAATGGTCCTCTCTATTATGCTGCGCGTCGCAATGTGCGACATGTTGTATTCCCGGTCAGCTTCCGTCCGGGTTACGCGTAGGGGCGTCATGAGCCAGGTGTCGAGGCCGTATCCTTTGTCTCCAAGTAGCCAGCTCTGCCCTTCTGGCTGCTGCTGAAACATGGCAGATATAACGCTCTCGCGTAGGATGAACGCATCATGGGTGCTCCCAGGGTATCTTGCATCAACTGACATGATGCAATGCATGTTGTCACACACGAGCTGCACATTAATGGAGTGGAAGCCTTTTCTATTCCTGTACATCTCGGAATACTCCAAAGGTGCTCGCAAGGCGATGTGGGTACAATCAATGCAGCATTGGGAAGCCAGCAATCCTGGAGAAGCCCACAGCCCTGTCATGCATTGCCTGGCTGCTCATGGGGAACTTTATGTCGTCATTCCTCCGGGCACATCGTGCAGCAGTCACCTGCCGAATGCAGATATATATTGCATGTTGAGAAATGGCGCACACATCCCCAGCTGTGGCCTGGAATGATCCAGATACATAGAATGAAAGTGCAGCTGTAACTTTCATTTCAACTTACAAAGCAGTCCCCCTGACGCATCTAGGTTGCAGGTCTACTTTGACCAACTCAGAGACCTCAGTTACAACTTCTTTGCAGAAACACAGCCTTCTGACACAGCCTGTATCACTCAGGTGCAAGTATGAACACCTGTCTCGAAATACCCAACATGGGTAAGGCCTCCTGCCATCATCCTACATGCTCTGAGATTTCTCATGCAATGATGTTGAATCAATTGTCTCCTCCACAGCACCATCATGCAGAAGGCTTGCACAACGTATGGCATCATCAGTATTGCCCCCATGATTAAATTGTACCTTTGCAAGAAGCTCAAAACCGAAGGCAGGACAAGATTCTTTGTTCTCTGTCCCCAAGGTCAACGCCCTAGTATGGAACACACTCAGGTCTGAGAAGGCACAATGATCGGGAAACACGCCCCTGCCTCGGGCTTCATTTGATGCGTGTTTTAGGCTTCTCATGCCTTCAGTTCGGCTTCCATCGCGCCCCACCCTGGGCTTCTTTTGAAGCTGAGCCCTAAGCCCCTTTGCCCGGGCGAGAGACTGATTCTGCCGGCCGACACTCGAGCCCGGTTTGGAGATGTTTGGTGGCAGCGTGTCAGTTTTCAAAATTTGAAAACTTAAGGGATTCCATTAAACTTCCATTTCCTGCGTTTTAAGTTTGAAAAAATTAAGCTTGATGATGCATATTTAATGAGTTCTTGACTCCCTTCAAAACTTTGCATAAAAACAATGGCGTCTTTCTGTGCCAATTTTTTAATGTGTGCTGCTTTTTCTTAAGTGCCCAGAAGGTTTCTCGGGAATGGTCGCACACGCCATCCTAGAAGAAATTTAAATTGGCCAAACTTCCATAATTGTGAAAAACTGGCGCTGACATCAGGTTACGCCACCAATGACGCAAAAAAAAACTAACCTAAAAATATCGTAACTAACTGAGTTACGCTGGCGCATAAAGATTGGGGAAACTTGGATTTTTGAATTTAGGCCAATAAAAGCGGCGCACACCAAAAAAACGTTGCAAATCACTGGGGAAAATTGAGCCCATAATCCCACACTAAATGTCAAGCCACATTTCTTAAGTGCCCAAGTGCTTCACAGACCTACTGGGAACTTATTAAACTTGATCTGGAACCTTTTCAATGTTTGGTGAGAGGAGTGACTCTCCTGTCCATTGTCTCCTCAAATGAAATATTAACCACCCAAGAGCAGAGCTCTCTGGATGTGTGTTCAACAGCTCAAAACTGACAAGTGCTCTGCAAGCATATGCAACAGCCTATAACAGATGCGTAGGAGTCTGCAAGGAGAATGTCCCATCTTCTCAGATTTCAGTGACATTATAAAGTCCTCTGTCATGCTAATCAATATTTTTCATATCTTGAGTTCTGTAATTTGTTTTAATCACAGAAACCAGATCATTTATTTTTAAATTATTTTCCTTCAAAGTTATCTATTTATAACAAGTGTAGATGACAACCAGCAATGCACTTTCTGTTAGAAAAGTTTAACTGAGAATAACATTTAGAAAATTATCTTTTTACCCCAAAAATGAAATATTATGCTTATTTTATGTTAAAATATGTGTTGCCTGCCTCTGGCTAGTTAATACAGATCTGAGTTTTGTAATTATTTTAGATTATCATACATATATTAGAGTTTGAGACGTGAATTCTGCCGCTATCTCATCTTGTCTGACCTCCAGCAGATCTGCACTGCAGTAATTCAATGAATAGGAGCAATTGGGCATCAGTTGCTTCGATAATCACTGCCGTGTCAAGAGTCGAATGTTTACTGGCTGAAGCTATCTAGTGACTGCAGGATCTGCTTAATATAGAGCTACAGTCATGCATAATGACTGGTTGTAATGACAAAAGGTACATAAACTATGAGATTGGTGTGAGTAAATTATGATTTAAGAACATAAGAAATAGGAGCAGGAGTAGGCCATTTGGCTCCTCGAGCCAGCTCCGCCATTCAATAAGCTCATGGCTGATCTGATCATGGATTCAGTTCCACTTCCCTGCCTGCTCCCCATAACCCTTTATTCCCTTATCATTCAAAAATCTGTCCATCTCCGCTTTAAATATATTCAATGACCCAGCCTCCACAGCTCTCTGGGGCAGAGAATTCCATAGATTTACAACC
Organism: Pristiophorus japonicus; assembly: GCF_044704955.1. Taxonomy (NCBI): domain Eukaryota; kingdom Metazoa; phylum Chordata; class Chondrichthyes; family Pristiophoridae; genus Pristiophorus; species Pristiophorus japonicus. The sequence continues at coordinate 105,386,792 of NC_091982.1, forward strand.
CTCTGGAGAAGAAATTTCTCCTTATCTCAGTTTTAAATGGGCGGCCCCTTATTCTGAAACTATGTCCCCTAGTTTTAGTCTCCCCTATGAGTAGAAATATCCTCTCTGCATCCACCTTGTCGAGCTCCCTCATTACCTTATATGTTTCAATAAGATCACCTCTTATTCTTCTGAACTCCAGTGTGTATAGGCCCAACCTACTCAACCTATTCTTATAAGTCAACCCCCTCATCTCCGGAATCAACCGAGTGAACCTTCTCTGAACAGCATCCAATGCAAGTATATCCTTCCTTAAATACGGAGACCAAAACTGTGTGCAGTACTCCAGGTGTGGCCTCACTAATACCCTGTACAGTTGTAGCAGCACTTCTCTGCTTTTATACTCTATCCCCCTTGCAATAAAGGCCAACATTCCATTTGCCTTCCTGATTACTTGCTGTACCTGCATACTAACTTTTTGTGTTTCATTCACAAGGACCCCCAGATCTCTCTGTACTGCAGCACTTTGCAATTTTTCTCCATTTAAATTATAATTTGTTTTTCTATTATTGCTGCCAAAGTGGATAACCTCACATTTTCCCACATTACACTCCATCTGCCAAATTTTAGCCTGTTCACTTTGCCTGTCTATATCCTTTACAGATTTTTTGTGTCCTCCTCACAATTTGCTTTCCCACCCATCTTTGTATCATCAGCAAACTTGGCTACATTACACTCGGTCCCTTCATCCAAGTCATTAATATAGATTGTAAATAGTTGAGGACCCAGCACCAATCCCTGCGGCACCCCACTAGTCACTGTTTGCCAACTGGAAAATGACCCATTTATCCCGACTCTCTGTTTTCTGTTAGTTAACCAATCCTCTATCCATGCTAATATATTACCCCCAATCCCGTGAGCATTTATCTTGTGCAGTAACCTCTTATGTGGCAGCTTATCGAATGCCTTCTGGAAATCCAAATATACTACATCCACTGGTTCCCCCTTATTCACCCTGCTCAGTACATCCTCAAAGAACTACAGCAAATTTGTCAAACATGTGACCTTCTCTGGTTACCAGAAGCTTAAATTAAAAAATTGCTTTCCTCTCCTGATGAATACTGATCCTCACTTAATTATGTCATTATTTCCTATTAGAATCAATTTAACAAAATTTTAATTAGTGTGACCAAAAAACTGCATTTATATAATGCGTAACCATATCTTCATAAACATGCTCTGGATACAGTGCATTACTTTGAAGTGCAGTCACCAATATGGAGGTGAACTAATTTTGCTCAGCTACATCCCACATACAGCAAAGAAATGAATGCCCAGTTAAATGTGGGATATTGCTGAGGGAACAACGTTGGCCAAGACAAAATCTTCAATGGAGACGATGACCCTGATTTTAACTGCCCCAGTCTGGCGGAAGCCAGGCGGGGGGCCAGTTAAAGTAAGGCAAATTACAAAGAATCATAGAATGGTGACAGCACAAAGGGAAGCCATTCGGCCCGTCAAGCCCGGACCCACTCTGATCCCGCTGCCTTCCCGCCATGTCCCAATAGTAACCAGCTCTTTTGAGCAGGACACCCACAAGAAGATAGAAGAGTCCTACTTTAAATATGCAGATCGAGTCTGATGTAGCGTCGGGATCTGATTTGAAATTTTAGTTGAAGGCCTGAGCAGGGTGGGGATAGTATTGGCTGCTCCTTCAGACACACCTGTCAGGAGCTGAATTGTGGGTCAGAAGAGGCCCAGCTGGTAAGTTTAAAAGTATTATTTTAGGTTTCCTTGTGGGCGAGGGGCAGGAGTGCTTCTCTAAGCCTTACTAGGAAGCCTTGGGCCCGCCTTATGTCAGGCTACCCCCTTCCAGATCTTTGACGGATCCTTCCCCCCCCACCTCCCGATTCCAGTCAAGAGACTACACCCTCCCAATCCCCGCCCAGAGACTTCTCCCCTCCCGATCGCTGCCCAGCAACTTCACCGCTCCCAATCCCTGCTGAGATACTTCTTCCCCCTCCCGATCCTGCCAAGAGACTTTTCCTACCCACTGAATGCCAGGGATCGTTCACATGGGTCCCCAGCTGCGGCCTTCCATCAGATGCCCACTCCCGCCCACTGGTCAGTTAGTCAACCTGGCCGGGTGTCAGGCTGGGCACTGTACAGATTTATTCAAATGATACCCTCTGGTTAAGATCGGCAGGGCCTCCACATCCTCAGCCTTGCCAGGGTCGTTGCCCGCTATTGGGATCCCCTGCACCCCAGTGAAAAATCGAGACCAAAATATCACCAGTGAAGTTTCTGATGACATATGGTATACCTCTCATGTACCTTTCTTCAGTTAGCTATCAGCTGTGGCTCAGTGATAGCATTCTCGCCTCTGTGTCAGAAGGTTGTGGGATCTCTTGGATGACACTCCCAGGAAATTGGAAACTGGCGAGTTCATTGCCAGTGATTTTCGGATATGTAATGGCAGCAAGTATCAGCACACAGTCGAAAAATGACCATTAATCAATTGTGTATTTTTGACGTTAAACCAAGAAATAATATACCATAATGAATGGCAACGAGAAAAGTAATAAAACACCAGTTAATCCTATTTTAAGCAACCAATTGAACACCATGTCCAAATACCCACTGCAATATTCTCTGGTGATGTTCAATATCAGGGACAGGCAAAACAAAAGATGGAGCTTGAACTTACCAATGCACAGAGCAGATCAACTGCTTCCAAGATGAGTTCCTGATGGCCAATGCGTGTGACACCTAACTCCTCAAGCTCCTGATGTGTAATGTGCAAAAGCTGTTCTCCATTGATCTTTTCCCTCTCAAAGTTTTTTATATATTGCTGGAGACAATCATCGAGCCCTGCACACAACATAGAAACAAAAAGAGCATGAGTACTGCACTGATCATCATAGAACCATAAAATCATACAATACAGGAGGCGGTCGTTTGGCTCATCATGCCTGTGTCGGCTCTCTGAAAGAGCTATCCAATTAGTCCCATGAACCTTTCCCTTTCCCCATAACCATGCATTTTTTTCCTTTTTAAGTATATATCCAATTCCTTTTTGAAAGTTACTACAGAATCTGCCTTTACCATCTTTTTAGGTGATGCAGTCCAGATCCGAACAGATTATTATTAAGGTATAAAATGAATTTGGATTCATTCACAGAACCTGCAGATCAGATTTCAATTATTACAACCTAATCCTAGCCCACTATATTGCTCTGAAAATATACACTGTGCAGTGTAGTATGAATAAGGCTACTCGTCTCATGTTACTTGGTGGCGCGGTTAACTGTCGAGTTAGATATTGGCATGTAAATTTATTAGCAATGCAGCATTTCCAAATGTAGGTCTGTCCAGAATGTACATATTCCTAAACCTGTCAGTCATATAAAACAATTGCTTTGCATTGACTCTTAAGTACGCACGTGCGATAATTTATTTCTGTTGGCATGGCAGAACATAGCTGAACTCTTTGCTTTCTAGCAACAGTAACATATATATTTTCAAATTATTATTAATGAATCCTGCAAAACTAAATGTTGAGGGATGTTCACAAGCAGATTTGGGAGGTGCTAATTAACACGCATCCTTGTTTCTTTGCAGCCAAGTCCTGTTCCCACAGGGCAATGACAGATGCTGGTTATAATCAGATACCTTGGCAGGAAACTATAAATGCAACAGTATGAACAGTTTACTTTTTATATCAATGTGAAGAAACTGTTTCAAGCACAATATGTTACTGTGCTTATTTTGAAATAGCACTGGCAGAGGCCTGCACATCTTTTGGGGGAACCACTGCTGATTACAGACATCTGAGGCGTGACCAGATGCAAGAGCTTCTAATTTTATTCTAGCAGTTAACTATTGCACGGTTAAGTGACTTAATCCCTTTATAGCCATTACCATTGAGGGATCACCACCTTAATTATCTGTAGCCTCCCATTTACCTACCCAGTTGAATTCTAAGTGGAGTGCTTGTCAAGGGTAAATCTTATCAAGAACCACTGACTGAGAGTGGACATGTGGAAACAAGAACGCAGGATGGCAAAGATATGTACTGTGATTCCTAAAATATATTTCAGATGTCAATATTGTTGAAATCAATAGCAATACAAGCACTTATGCAGAAGTTGATCTCCCAAGGTATGGTCACAGAATGTTAGAGGACAGTTAGTTGGATGCATTGGTGATCATTTTCCAACAGTCTATCGATTCTGGATCAGTTTCTATGGACTGGAGGGTGGCTAACATAACACCACTTTTTAAAAAAGGAGGGAGAGAGAAAACATGGAATTATAGACTGGTTAGCCTGACATCAGTAGTGTGGAAAATGTTGGAATCAATTGTTAAAGATGAAATAGCAGCACATTTGGAAAGCAGTGACAGGATTGATCAAGTCAGTATGGATTTATGAGAGGGAAATCATCACTTGACAAATCTTCTAGAATTATTTTGAGGATGTAACCAGTAGAGTGGACGAGAGAGAACCAGTGGATGTGGTGTATCTGGACTTTCAAAAGGCTTTTGACAGGGTCCCACACAAGAGATTGGTATGCAAAATTAAAGCACATGGTATTGGGGGTAATGTACTGACGTGGATAGAGAACTGCTTGGCAGACAGGAAGCAGAGAGTCGGGATAAACGGGACCTTTTCAGAATGGCAGGCAGTGACTAGTGGGGTGCCGCAGGGTTCAGTGCTGGGACCCCAGCTATTTACACTATACATCAATGATTTAGATGAAGGAATTGAGTGTAATATCTTCAAGTTTGCAGATGACACTAAGTTGGGTGGCGGTGTGAACGGTGAGGAGGATGCTAAGAGACTGCAGGGTGACTTGGACATGTTAAGTGAGTGGGCAAATGCATGGCAGATGCAGTATAATGTGGATAAATGTGAGGTTATCCACTTTGGTGGCAAAAACACGAAGGCAGAATATTATCTGAACGGTGGCAGATTAGGAAAAGGGGAGGTGCAACGAGACCTGGGCGTCATGGTACATCAGTCATTGAAAGTTGGCATACAGGTACAGCAGGCGGTGAAGAAGGTAAATGGCATGTTGGCCTTCATAGCTAGGAGTATAGGAGCAGGGAGGTCTTAATGCAGTTGTACAGGGCCTTGGTGATGCCTCACCTGGACTATTGTATTCAGTTTTTGTCTCCTAATCTGAGGAAGGACATTCTTGCTATTGAGGGAGTGCAGTGAAGGTTCACCAGACTGATTCCCGGGATGGCAGGACTGATATATGAGGAGAGACTGGATCGACTGGGCCTGTATTCACTAGAGTTTAGAAGAATGAGAGGGGATCTCATAGAAACATATAAAATTCTGACGGGACTGGACAGGTTAGATGCAGGAAGAATGTTCCCGATGTTGGGGAAGTCCAGAACCAAGGGTCACAGTCTAAGGATAAGGGGTAAGCCATTTAGGACCAAGGTGAGGAGAAACTTCTTCACCCAGAGAGTGGTGAACCTGTGGAATTCTCTACCACAGAGAGTTGTTGATGCCAGTTCGTTAGATATCTTCAAGAGGGAGTTAGCTATGGCCCTGAAGGCTAAAGGGATCAAGAGGTATGGAGAGAAAGCAGGAAAGGGGAACTGAGGTGAATGATCAGCCATGATCTTATTGAATGGTGGTGCAGGCTCGAAGGGCTGAATGGCCTACTCCTGCACCTATTTTCTATGTTTCTATGTGACATGGTGTTATGTAATGAAGTAAGCAGGCTGCAGTTTTGAAAACAGATGCTCAGTCTTTAAATATTTGTGAGAGGGTCTGGACACCTTTGATCAGAAACTCAACTGGACCAGCCATGTAAATGCCATGGCTACAAGAGCAGGTCAGAGGCTGGGTCTTCTGCGGTGAGTGACTCACTTCCTGACTCTCTGAACCTAGTCAGGTCTGTGATGGAATACTCTCCACCTATCGTACTTCCAACAACACTCAAGAAGCTTGGCACCTTCCAGGACAAAGCATTCTGCTGGATTGGCACCCCATCCATAGGCTTAAACATCCACTCCCTCCACCACCAGCGTACCGTGGCTGCAGTGCATACCATCTGCAGAACGCACTGCAACAAGTTGCCTTGGCTTCTTTGGCAGCATCTCCCAAACTCGTGACCTCTATCACTTAGAAGAACAAAGGCAGCAGGTGCATTGGAACAGCATCACCTTCAAGTTCCCCTCCAAGTCGCACACCATCCTGACATGAGCATATAGTGCCGTTCCCTCATCGTCCCTGGGTCAAAGTCCTGGAACTCCCTACCTTGGAGTACGGCGGGAGTACCTTCATCACATGGACTGGAGCAGTTCAAGTAGAAGACCATTCTTAAGGATAACTAGAGATGGTCAATAATGCCAGCCTTGCTGGCAACCCCAATATCCCAAGAATGAATTAAAAATATTTAGCAGCATGGGGAAAGAAAGAAAGACTTGGATTTATATAGCGCTTTTCATGACCACCGGACATCTCAAAGTGCTTTACAGCTAATGAAGTACTTTTGGAGTGTAGTCACTGTTATAAACTGGGAAACAGATCAATCCATTTGCACACAAGTAAGCTCCCACAAACAGCAATGTGATAATGACCAGATAATCTGTTTTTTTGTTATGTTGATTGAGGGATAAATATTGGCCAGCACACAGGGGATAACTTCCCTGCTCTTCTTCGAAATAGTGCCTTGGGATTTTTTACATCCACTTGAGAGAGCAGTCAGGGCCTCGGTTTAACGTCTTATCTGAAAGGCAACACTTCCGACAGCGCAGCACTGCACTGGAGTGTCAGCCTAGATTTGTTTGGTGCTCAAGTGGGACTGAAGTGGGACTTGAACCTACAACCTTCTGACTCAGAGGCAAAAGTGCTACTCACTGAGCCACAGCTGACAGTAAGCATTTGTAGGAGGAGAGACTAGTTTAGGAAGAGTAGGAAACAATTAGGGAAGGAAAGTAGTGAGGATTTATGGGGATTCTGTGTATGTGATGTAGTAATGAAGAGACAAGGAGTCAAGGGGGTAGAAACTGTGGGGGCAGTGATTATTTGGGGCACTGAGGTCTACAAATGGAGGCATTGAGTGATGAGAATTCAGGTTGATGGTTAGGACAAATTAATATTTGAGATGTAAGTGAATAGCTGCAGAGGGAATCGTTAGTTGGAAAGGAGGGTACCGAGTAACTTCGGGTGATGGGTCATGCATATTGGGGATGGTTGGCAGTTGAGGTAGAGTGGGGTTGAGCAGTGGAACCTCAAAGATGTGAATAGTTGGGAGCTGGGAAACTGGAATTGGGAACAGACATTGGGGGATTTATAAGGCAATGGAGTTCTGTGTGCAGCTTTGAGCACCCATTATAGAAAGGACATTAAAGCCATAAATTCACCAGAATGATGCCAGGGTTGCAAAACTGTAGTTATGAGAGACTTGAGATACTGGGATTCTTTCCACTGGAACAGAGAAGCCCGAGAGGAGATTTAACAGAGACGTGTAAAATTATTACGGGTTTATAGAGAAAGACTGTTTCCTCTGGCTGGGGAAACAGTGACAAAGGGTTATCAATTTTAAATTGTCAATAGAGAGTGAAAGGAGGGATTAAAAGAAATGTCTACATAGAGGGTTGTTGGAGCATGGAAAGTTCTGCAACAAAGAATGGTTGAGGCAGAGACTGTTGATCTTTTAAGAGAAAAGTGGATATATATATATATTTGAAGCAGAGGAAATACTAAGAGAGATTAGTGCAGTGAGATTAGTTTTCGATTGCTGTCACAAAGAGCCACACAGAGACAACGGGCGGAATAATCTTGCTGTGTTGTAATCGTCAATGGTTCTATTTAGTGAACACCGGAGTGGAAAGGAAGGACAACATTCTTGGTCAAATAATATTCTCATACACTGGCCTCAGATATGTAACCAGCACAGCTGTGATCAATTATAATATTTATCACTGTCAACAAATCATAGGTAGTGATGATCAAAACCTTTGAATTTACTGGAGAAACCTTGGAAAATTAATTTATTTGTTGGAAAAAAGAGGGAAAAACTCAAATTGTTGGCACCTACCACATTGCTAACGCAGCTGTGATTATTTAAATTTTTGCATTACCTAACTATATTAAAAACACTGGTGGTGGAGTCAAAGCATGTCTTTCCCCAAGAAGCTTTCAAAATCCATTGTTTTTTTTCTTTAAAAACTCATTATTTAACAGCACTGACCACACTCGACCAGCTCCGTTGGGTGGGCCACATTGCCCGCATGTCCAGCACGAGACTCCCAAAGCAAGCGCTCTACTTGGAACTCCTACATGGCAAGCAATCCCCAGATGGGCAGAGGAAACGTTTCAAGGACACCCTCAAAGTCTCCTTGAGCGCAACACCCCACCGACACCTGGGAATCCCTGGCCAAAGATGCCCTAAGTGGAAGAAGAGCATCCGGGAGGGCACTGAACATCTCGAGTCTCCGAGAGCATGCAGAAAACAAGCGCAGGCAGCGGAAGGAGCGTGCGGCAAACCACACTCCCCAGCCACCCTTTTCTTCAATGACTATCTGTCCCACCTGTGGCAGAGACTGTAATTCCCGTATTGGACTGTTCAGTCACCTGAGAACTCACTTTTAAAGTGGAAGCAAGTCTTCCTCGATTCCAAGGGACTGCCTATGATGATGATTTAATAGCATGAGGAAGGATCCTGTTTCTCTCTGTCAATCTCACTTTTTAGCCAGAACAATTAAAACCCCAAAACTTTTCCTGGCAAATTAATTCTACAGCTCATTTTCAGAACACAAGAAAAAGAAAAAAAAACTTGATCAAGACCACGAGGAGATATACCCTAAGACAGCCTGACACTCACAGTGATACAATCCGACTGGAAGGAAATTCTGCACTTGGTCAGACCGCACCATTTTGCTGGAAGGTTTGCAGTCAGCAAATGAAGTCTTGAAGCGTGTTTTAGACCAAGAAAAAAAAGCTTCAGGCTCGGAATGAGATTAATGATTCAAGAACGCGGAAAGGAGAGGTGGATGTGTTGGCCAGGAATGGTCTGAGGTACATTGGGCCACATTCTTCTGGGTCCCCTTCCGCATTAATACTGCCACATCCCTTCCTCGCCTAATGTTGTCCAACTGTGCCCCCCTTCCTAATTGTTCATGAACTAATGAACCCCCACCCCAGATTCCCTCGATCTGGAACCTCCCATTACTCCCAAACACTTTGGTTCAAACACTACTGTTCTTAGACACAAAGATTAAATGCTCTATTCACAGATGCTCGGACTCTCCAGCCAAAAAATCCAAGTGATCCCAGGATCCCAGCCCCCACTGCCATCAGACCCCACGATCCAAGCTCTTTGTGTACATGCACACATCAGGACCTCCCCGCTATGCTCTATAACATATTTAGAAAAGATAGAGAGGGAAAAGGGGTTGCGGGGGGCGGGGGGTTTGGAGTAGTTGTACTTATTAGCATAATGGCAGTAGAAAAAAGTGACAGCTATCAGCAAGACAAAAATAGAATCCGTATGAATAGAGATAAACGATAATAAAGGATCAATCACAAGAACCAGGACCAGTACCCTCGTGGGAGGGTTTGCTCATGCTGTTGGGGAGAGTTTAAACGAGCTTGGCAGGGGGATGGGAACCGGAGAATAGATTCAGTGAGGAAAGAAGCAAACAAAGCTGGAATTAGGCAGCAAAAAAGTAGAAAGTGAATTTGGAAGACAGAGGAAACAAGGGCTGGAAAATAGACAAGGGAGTTTGGCACCATTAAATGGCATATACCTCAATGCAAGGAGTATAGGGAATAAGGCAGATAAGCTGAGAGCACAAATAGACACTTGGGAGTACAATATTATAGCTATTACTGAGACATGGCTGAAAGAAGGGCAGGTATGGCAGCTCAACATTCCTGGTTACAGGGTTTTCAGACTGGATAGAGAGGGGAATAAAAAAGGAGGGAGTGGGTAACAGTATTAATTAAACAACTACATCTGTGAGAAGGGATGACATGTTAGAGGGGGTCATCAAACGTGGCCATATGGATTGAATTGAAGAACAAAAAAGGGGTGATCACACTATCGGGAGTGTACTATAGACCCCAAACAGTCAGAAGGAGATAGAGGAACAAATATGTGGGCAAATTGCTGTGAAGTGCACAAACTATAGAGCTGTAATGGTGAGAGGGAGGGGGAGGGAGGGGTAGAGAGGGAGGGGGAGAGAGGGAGGGGAATGTGAGGGGAGGAAAGGAGAGAAGAGAAGGAGGGGCGAGAGGGAAGGAAAGAAGAGAGGGTGGGAGGGAGGGGGAGAGGGAGGGAGGGGGAGAGAGGGAGAGAGAGGGAGGGGGAGAGAGAGGGATTTGACCACAAATATTTTGTGGTTCTCTGCTAATATTTAATAATTCGTTAGAAAAAGGTGTAATGCCAGAGGATTGGCAGATAAGATTAAAAATGTGGAAAACAAACATATGCCCAAAATCAAAAGAAGGAAATGTGGTAAGAAAAATCCAAGGTGGCTGACTGGTTATGTACAAAGACAAATAAGATGCAACCAGAAATGTTTCTATAAATTAAAGAAATTTAACACAAATAAATAGGGTTGAATACGAAGAACAACTAAAGAAAACGAAGGTTGCTACTAGATCAGCAAAAAGGCTAATGGAAAAAAGGATTGTAGACAACTGTGGCAGTAATGGGAAGAGCTTTTTTCGTTATGTAAAGAATCACAGAACTGTCAAAGACTGTATTGGGCCACTGAAGGGAGTTCAAGAACAGGTTACAAATGACTCACTGAGTATGGCAGAAATATTAAATGAGTACTTTGCATCACTATTCACCCTTGAAGATGATGCTCGAATATTAGAATTTAATAATACTAGTTTTATCAGTAATATTAACATAGATAAGCATAGTGTTTTAGAAAGAATTAAGAACTTGAAAATAGATAGAGCAGCAGGGTTGGATGATATCCACCTGAGGGTCCTCCGGGAGATGGGACATGTGCTGTGCGAGTCCCTGGCCTGTATGTGTAATAGCTCACTGCACTTTGGAATGGTTCCTACAGATTGGAAGGAGGCTAATGTAGTCCCCATTTTTTAAAAAGGTGACAAGGCAGACCCGAGTAACTATAGGCCCATCAGATTAACATCTGTAATAGGTAAAATGCTTGAAAGAATCATAAGGGATGCAATATATGAATACTTGAATAGGGAAAGACATATTAGGGACACCCAACATGGCTTCATAAAAAAGAGGTCATGTCGCACAAATCTAATTGTATTTTTTGAAAAAGTTACGAAGCTGGTGGCTTAGGGAAGCCCAGTAGACATTGTCTACTTAGATTTCCAAAAAGCTTTTGACAAGGTATCACATAAGAGGCTTCTCTATGAGATCGGAGTCTCTGGTATTAGTGGAAATATATTCAGAACTGGCTGGCAGGACGCAGACAAAGAGTAGCTATGGATGGATTTGGATCTGTTTGGCTACTCGTCACCAGTGGTGTCCTGTGGGGATCAGTGTTGGGACCGTTGCTTTTTACTATTTTTATCTGGATTCAGGGGTTGGCAGCACAATTTGCAAATTTGCAGCTGATACCAAGAACTAGGTTGGAGAGGGAGAAAAGTGCCAGGGTTGAATTGACAGTGGAGAGAGCGCAGTGCCAGTATGAACTGGAAGGATTGGGGAAGAGAGCATTTGTGTGTAAGAGTGGTGAGTTGGATGTTGTTAAGTGTCTCAGTGAACTAAGGCTGGAGGGGGTACAGTGTCTATATGAACTGGAGCAGTGGGGGGTTTGAATGCAGGAGAGTGACAGCTGAAGTAACTTTTAGGCATGGTGGTCGATTGGTCAATTGAAAATTCAAATGTCACTTTTGAAAATTAAAAATCTATTAATTACGAAATATAAAGTGCTTAAAATGAACCATAATATGCAAGTTTTCATGTAAAAGTTAAAAAGATTGTCCAGGGAACATCCCAGAGCCTCCTTAGAATACACCACTAATTTTGTTTCATGTACTTATGGGTGTTTTTCCTCCAATACAGGTGATGGAATGTTGAGTCTGGTGACAGCTTAAGTACAAAGCCCATGTGACTACTTGTTTGCAATTGCCATGACTATTCTTGAATGGTCACCTGTGTTTGGAAGCTTTTGCTAGTTTTTCTAGGTTGATTCTCTGCTGCATGCAGGAAAGTCTTCACATAGGGCCCAAGTTTGCCCCTCCGGTTAAAACGGCCACCTCCCTGAAGTGTGCCGACTTTGTACAGAAAAACGGCGCCAAAAACTTACCTCGGTATTCTCCCCGCTCCTTGGAATGTCATAGGCCTTGGCGTGGCACAGCACAAGCAGTGGGGGGGCGGAGCTAGGGCCGTGCTGGATAAACAGAGCCGGCAGAGGGCGGGGCTAGGGCCCAGAGTGTGTGTGAGTGCCGGCAACATTGTTCATGCGCGTTGGAGCGTGCGTGCATGCGCAATGAGTCAGTAACATGCCTCCAGCCCCTAGCCCTGGTCGTAGGCCTTGCCGGTGTAGCAAGTCGTGCCTCCCGCCCCTAGACCTGGCTGAAGGGCTTGTCGGTGCAGCGTGTCGTGCCCCGAAGGGCTCTCCTGCTGCTTCTTGCATGCCTCCCGCCCCTAGCCCTGGCCGAAGGGCTTGCCAGTGCATGCTGCAGTCGGCGAGGTTGGACTTTTTAATTTTTAGTAATTTATTTAAATTTCATTTATTATTGATGATGGTTTTTATACTTCTTTAATGTTGTTGTGAAGGTGTTTAGAACTTTGCAAGTGGTTCACTCATAATAAAGGATGAAAGTGAGTACTGTGTACAATGAGCAACTGTGACCTTAGTTCCTTTAATAAGACTCCAGAGTGCAGGTATCTCGTGGGTGGCCTGCTTATATACTGTGCTCCCAAGGGATGCTGGGATCCCTTGGGACTCCAATAGGTGGGCCCTCTAGTGGTCAGGTGTCATGCAGGTTAAACAGGGTTAAATACATTACATCACTCCCCCATGAAGTCAACAGCACACTTATTTACAAGATGCGACGATCTGGGGCTTTATGTTCCCTTGTCGATCATCTCGGTACAAATGCGGGTGTGGGTGGGTAGGTCAGTTCTTCACTGGGCTGTTGGGCAGCCGGCCTTGCCGGGCTGCTGGAGATGATGAGTTCGGCTTCGTGGTCAACCATGATGTCAGTTGCCACTTGTGTATGTGTTGGAGGGTCAAAGTTGGTGGTGTCCTCTTCGGGTTGTTCGTAGCTGTTGGCAATTTGATTTGGTCCAAATGTTTTCTGTACTTTTGTCCATTGGCCAATTTGGCCTGAAACACCCTGCTCCCCTCTTTGGCTGTGACCGTGCCAGCAAGCCATTTGGGACCATGTCCATAAATGAGCACAAACACAGGATCATTGATCTCAATATGGCATGACAAATTTGCGCGGTTATGGTACACACTTTGTTGATGCTGCTTGCCCGCCGCGTGATCATGGAGATCAGGGTGGACAAGAGAGAGCCTTGTTTTGAGCACCCTTTTCATGAGCAGCTCGGCTGGGGGAACCCCGGTGAGTGAGTGGGGTCTGGTGCGGTAGCTGAGCAGCACTCGGGACAGCCGAAGGGAGGGAGCCTTCCGACACACGTTTCAAGCTTTGCTTGATGGTCTGAACTGCCCGTTCTGCCTGGCTGTTGGATGCGGGCTTGAATGGAGCAGATGTGATGTGTTTGATCCCGTTGCGGGTCATGAATTCCTTGAATTCAGCACTGGTGAAGCACGGCCCATTGTTGCTGACTAGGATATCAGGTAAGCCGTGCGTGCCAAACATGGCTCGTAGGCTTTCAATAGTGGCCATGGACGTGCTTACAGACTTTATTGCTCATTCAATCCATTTTGAGTTAGTGCCCACGACAACCAAAAACATTTTGGCTCGCATAGTCTACGTGGATCCTCGACCATGGTTTGGAGGGTCACAACCACAAACTTAGCGGTGCCTCTCTGGGTGCATTGCTCAGCTTGAGAGCAAGTGTTGCACTGGCACATGCACGACTCTAGATCTGAGTCGATGCCGGGCCACCACACATGGGATCTGGCTGTGGCTTTCATCATTATCGGTGGGTGCTGTGCAGTTCACATATGAACGTATCTCTGCCTTTCTTGGGCAAGACCACACGATTGCCCCACAATAGACAGTCCGTCTGCAGGGACAACTCGTCTTTGCGTCTATGGAACGGCTTAACCGCCTCCTGCATCTTCACTGGGACACCGGACCAACTCCCATGAAGGACACAGTTTTTTTACCAAAGACAGTAAAGGATCCTGGCTGATCCAGGTCCTGATCTGGCGGGCCGTAACAGGGGACTTCTCGTTCTCGAATGCCTCCATGACGATGAGCAAGTCAGCTGGCTGTGCCATTTCCACCCCGGTGGTGGGCAATGGCAGCCGACTGAGAGCATTTGCGCAGTTCTCTGTGCCTGGTCTGTGGCGGATTACATAGTTGTATGCCGACAGCGTGAGCGCCCATCTTTGGATGCGGGCAGAGGCATTGGTATTAATATCTTTGCTCTCAGAGAACAGCAACATGAGCAGCTTGTGGTCAGTTTCAAGCTCAAACTTGAGGCCAAATAAGTACTGGTGCATTTTTTTCACCCCGTAGACGCACGCCAGAGCCTCTTTTTCAATCATGCTGTAGCCCCTTTCGACCTTGGGCAAACTCCTGGACGCATAAGCGACCGGTTGCAAAATCCCCAATTCATTAGCCTGCTGTAACACACACCCGACCCCGTATGACGACGCATCGCAAGCTAGCATTAATCGTTTACAAGTGTTATACAAGACAAGCAGTTTGTTTGAACACAACAGACTTCTGGCTTTCTACAAGGCAGCCTTTTGTGAACTCCCCCATACCCAGTCGTCTCCCTTGTGCAGTAGCGCATGTAGGGGTTCTAGCAGGGTGCTTAACCCAGATAGAAAATGACCGAAATAGTTAAGGAGTCCCAGGAACAACCAAAGTTCCGTCACGTTCTGTGCTTGTGGCGCGTTCTTGATGGCCTCCGTCTTGGCGTCGGTTGGTCTGATGCCGTCTGCTGTGATTCTTCTTCCCAAGAACTCAACGTCCTGTTCCAGGAAAACACACTTCGAGCGTTTCAACCTGAGTCCCACACAATCCAACCAACTAAGAACCTCTTCCAGATTCTTCAAGTGCTCCACGGTGTCCCGACCTGTAACCAATACGTCGTCCTGGAAAACCACTGTGCAAGGAACCGACTTTGGCAGGCTCTCCATGTTTCGCTGGAAGATTGCCACGGTTGACCGAATCCCAAACGGGCACCGGTTGTTGATAAACAGACCTTTGTGCGTGTTGATGCAGGTGAGGCCTTTCGAAGACTCCTCCAGCTCCTGCGTCATGTAGGCCGAGGTCAGGTCCAGCTTGGTGAATGTCTTCCCTCCAGCCAGGGTCGCAAATAGATCATCTGCCTTGGGTAGCGGGTACTGGTCCTGCAGCGAAAAACGGTTAATCGTTATTTTATAGTTACCGCAAATTCTAATCGTGCCATCCTCCTTAAGTACCAGGACTGGCTGAGTCATTGAATTCCACCGGCGCGATGATGCCTTCATGTTGCAGTCTGTCCAGCTCAATTTCCACTTTTTCACGCATCATTTACGGTACCGCCCGTGTTTTGTAGTGGATGGGTCGCGTACCGGGAACATGCACTTTCGCCCCCTGGAAGCTTCCAATACTTGGTTCAAACAATGATAGGAACTTGCTCAGAACCTGGGTACATGAGGCGTTGTCGACGGACGAAAGCGCTCGGATGTCATCCCAGTTACAGCGGATTTTTCCCAGCTAGCTTCTGCCAAACAAGGTGGGGCCATCCCCTGGCACAATCCACAGCGGGAGTTTGTGTACTGCTCCATCATAGGAGTCTTTGACTTCAGCACTGCAAATTACAGGGATTAGTTCCTTGGTGTAAGTCCTTAGTTTGGTGTGAATGGGGCTGAGCTTGGGCCTGTGTGCCTTTTTGCCCCACAGCCTGTCAAAGGCCTTTTTACTCATTATAGACTGACTTGCCCCCCTGTTCAGTTCCATAGATAATGGAATACCATTCAGTTCAACTTTCAACATTATTGGGGACATTTCGTCATGAATGTGTGTACCCCGTACACCTCTGCCTCCTCCGTACGAGTCTATAATTCAGGCTGATCCACAGTGGATCAATCTTCCTCTGCAACGTGGTGGTTTGCAGGGTTTGCAGGGCTTGCAGCTCGCTGCACATTCGTTGGTGGTATCCCATTGTTCTGCAATCATTGCAGGCATAGTGCTTAAAGTGGCATTGATGGGGCTGATGATCACCTTCACAGCACCAACAAGGTGTTAACTGCCTCGCATTAATGATTGATGGCGGACTCTGGGTCAATTGAGATCGGGCCACAGCAGCCGGTGTGTACGTTCTGGCATGTACATTTTTTCTCGAGACCGATGTTGATTTATGCACAGTACTGGCCGAAACCTCTTTACTCTGCGAAATCTGTTTAGTGTTGTCATTGGTGGACATAAATGCCTGGGCTATCGTTATGGCTTTACTTAGATTTGGAGTTTCTACAGTCAACAATTTGCGAAGGATTGTCTCATGTCCAATGCCCAGTACAAAAATGTCTCTGAGCATTTAATCTGGGAATCCCTCAAACTCACAATATCCTTCGAGGTGCCTTAGTTCAGCGACATAGCTCACCACTTCCTGACCCTCCGATCGTTGACACGTGTAGAACCGATACCTTGCCATCAAAACGCTTTCCTTAGGATTTAGGTGCTCCCGACCAGCGTACAATTCTTCGTAGGATTTCTCTGTCGGTTTTGCTGAGGCCAGGAGATTCTTCATAAGGCCATAGGTTGTTGCCCCACAGATAGTTAGGAGGATCGGCCTTCATTTGGTAGCATTCTCGTCCCCTTCCAGCTCATTGGCCATGAAGTATTGGTCGAGTCTCTCCACGAAGGCCTCCCAATCGTCCCCTTCTGAGAACTTCTCCAGGATACCGAGTGTTCTTTGCATTTTTGCGCGGTTGTTCATTACCTCGTTGCCAATTGGTACACTCATAATAAAGGATGAAACTGAGTACTGTGTACAATGAGCAACTGTGACCTTAGCTCCTTTAATAAGACTCCAGAGTGCAGGTACCCCGTGGGTGGCCTGCTTATATACTATGCTCCCAAAGGATGCTGGGATCCCTTGGGACTCCAACAGGTGGGTCCTCTGGTGGTCAGGTTTCATGCAAGTTACACAAGGTTAAATACATTACAGCAAGGTCCTCTCACTTCCTTTCCCTCCGCCATCTCTGACTACCTGCGCTGATTTCTTTACTCACCGCAAGGTTTTTCTGTGTGGCAAGTGGCCACATACACTGGCCGAAGTTAGTTTGGAGTAACTTTTAGCTGTCTAAACTTGCCAAAACAGGCATAAGTGACTGGTAGCGCCTCCTTTTGAAAAAAATACAAAACTATAAAAAAACCTAACTAACTCACTTACTGGAGCAAATTAAATGGCCAGAATTGCGATTTTTAAGATACTCCAAAAAAATCTAGTTGCTCCAAAAAAAACAGAGCAATTCCTGGGTAAACTTGGGCCCAAAATGAGAACATTAAATAGGTTGCTTCATGAAATGCAGTGTTGCACAAAGTGGACTGAGAAATAGTTTCCCATCAGTATGCATCAAAAACAAGATAAATTAATTGAGCAGCTCACAGTAATTAACTATACTCATTAATACAATCTACAGTACCTGTCAATCAGAAACTGGACCACATCATTACATAGGGAATATTCCACAAGCAGCAGAAAAACATTAAACTACTCATGTACACAGATGATCTTTCTATTTATACCACAGCAGACAAACCTGCAAAGCTCTTTTTGACATCACTGCTGTTAACATGGAGTTAAGTGCTATCTTTAGTATTTCAGATCCTGGAATAAATTCCATCTGCTGTCAGTGTCGGCAGTGCTAGCAATAAGGCATTTTTGGCAGCAGACAAGAATGTCTCACAAAGTGAAGCTGGTAATAAATAAACCAATCCAGTGGGGTGAGATTTCCCACATCCAACAACCGACAGGATAGCTGACAATATGAAAAGCAATTATAATCCAGCTACTTGTAACTCCAAGGTCTGTGGGAAACTTTGTAGCATTAAGTTTTTTGAACATGGTTAAGCTGAGGTTTGTCTCAGAAAAAAACAAGATACCTCTAATTAACCATTATCAGGATCATCTAGTTAATGGTTGTGTGACTGGATGTTCTTGGATGAGAGAAATTGGATGACTTCATTAACCCTGAAATTGCTTTAGACCCAACATCAGCATATCATTCCGAATTCATTGTTCATCGCCCCAATTTCTGACCTGGGGCTAAAGATAGACATGAAACTTTGGGACAGTAAAATATTTTCTAAAACAGTAAATTCTTTCTGATATCTCCCTTTTACAGACATACATGGTATGGGCAAAATTATCGTTTCTTTGTCACTGTTCACCCAAAGTGAAGGATACCACACAATGGGCCCAAGTTTCCACAAGAAAAAAAACGGGCGCCCCTCCGAGCTGGGCGCCCGTTTTTCGTGCCTAAAACGGCGCCTAAAAAAATCCTCCGTATTCTCCACCTACTTACAGGTCCTCTGACCCTCGGCGCAGCCAGCACGAGCTGTGGGGGGGGCGGAGCCTGGTCCCGGCGCTGAAAACAGTGCCGGGACCTCTGCACATGCGCGCTACAGTCGGCACGAAAGTGCAGTAGCTCCAGGCGCCGAACTGTGTGGGAGGGGCCCGAAGCACGCAGCCCCTAGCCCTGGCTGAATGGCCTCACTGGGGCTGCGTGAATGAGGCTCCTCCCACGGCCAGCTCCTGCTCCCCCCCCCCAACCAGACCCGACACTCGCTCTCCCCCCGCCGACCAGACCCGACACCCGCTCCCCACCCCCCGCCGCCGACCCGACCCGACCCGACACCCGCTCCCCCCCCCCCCGCCGACCAGACACCCGCTCCCCCCTCCCCCCCCGCTCTCTCTCCCCCCCCCGCTCTCTCTCCCCCCCGCTCTCTCTCTCTCCCCCGCTCTCTTTCCCCCCCCGCTCTCTCTCCCCCCCCTGCTCTCTCTTCCCCCCCCGCTCTCTCTTCCCCCCCAGCTCTCTCTTCCCCCCCCCCCACCGCTCTCTCTCTCTCTCCCTCCCTCCCCTCTCTCTCTCTCCCTCCCTCCCCTCTCTCTCTCTCCCTCTCTCCCCTCTCTCTCTCTCCCTACTCCCCTCTCTCTCTCTCTCCCTCCCCCTCCCTCCCCTCTCTCTCTCTCTCTCTCCCTCCCCTCTCTCTCTCTCTCCCTCCCTCCCTCCCTCCCCTCTCTCTCTCTCTCTCCCTCCCCTCTCTCTCTCCCTCCCTCCCTCCCTCCCCTCTCTCTCTCTCCCTCCCCTCTCTCTCTCTCTCTCCCTCCCTCCCCTCCCTCCCTCTCTCTCTCTCTCCCTCCCCCCTCTCTCTCTCTCCCCCTCCCTCCCCCCCCTCTCTCTCCCTCCCTCCCCCCCTCTCTCTCCCTCCCTCCCTCCCCTCTCTCTCTCTCCCTCCCTCTCCCCCCTCTCTCTCTCTCCCTCCCTCCCCCCGCTCTCTCTCTCTCTCTCTCTCTCCCTCACGCTCAGCGGCACGAACAGCTGCAGAATTCTCCCTGGCTGAAGCACTTTCACACAGGTAGGAAGATGGTTTATTTAATCTTTTCTTGGCTTATAAATGTTTATTCAGGTTGGATTTATTTGTATAATATTTGTAGAAGTATAAATAAGAATTTATTGTCGAATTTAATGCGTTTCCCTTCCCCCCCCCCTCCCCCCCACCTCGTTCTGGACGCCTAATTTGTAACATGCGCCTGATTTTTGAATGTGTAGAACAGGTTTTTTCAGTTCTACAAAAATCTTCACTGGCTCCATTCTACTTTAGTTTGGAGTACGTTTTCACTGTGGAAACTTTCAAATCAGGCGTCAGTGGCCGGACACGCCCCCTTTTGAAGAAAAAATTCTGTTCTAAAGTAGAACTGTTCTACCTGACTAGAACTGCAGAAAAAAAAATGTGGAGAATTGCGATTTCTAAAATAGTCCGTTCTCCACCAGTTGCTCCCAAAAATCAGGCGCGAATCATGTGGAAACTTGGGCCCAATGTTGCATCTTCATCTAACCACCTGGCAGGAAGTAGTAAAACTCACCACCAAGCAGTGCCAGGCAAACCTGAATGACAGGCAGCCCTGGAATTTGAATCATTGAACACTTGACAGACCCAAGTAAGATAGAATGAAATAAAAACAGTCGAACGGTGCAGCAGTTCAAGACGTTGAAAGGTTCATTTTTAGACAGTAGGCTATGCAATTGAAGATGCCTACACACATCTACTTGTCTCAGGTGGATATGTTTTGAGCCAAGCTGAAATGAAGCTTTAGCAGAAAGGAGGTATTCTATACTGGAATCAGAACTTGGCCAACTCAAATTGTGTTTCCCGCTGGAGTCATAATAACCTCTTTTTAAAAATATCTTGCCCTCAACCTCCTATTCTTCAAACTACCACGATCACAACTTCCCCTTTTTCTCCAGCTCCTTTCTACGTGATGCCACTCACATGCATGCGTACGTGTGGTCAGCACAGAGTGATTTTAAACAGAGTGCACTTAAACAGAGCATTGAACTTGGGAATTTGGAGAGAGTGAGAATTCACAGCAGAAGGGGAAGGTGGTGCTGCTTTTGTCTCCAATAAGAACATAAGAAATAGGAGCAGGAGTAGGCCATATGGCCCCTCGAACCTGCTTCGCCATTTAATACGATCAGGGCTGATCCGATCATGGACTCAGCTCCACTTCCCTGCCCGTTCCCCATAACCCCTTATTCCCTTATCGTTTAAGAAACTGTCTATTTCTGTCTTAAATTTATTCAATGTCCCAGCTTCCACAGGTCTCTGAGGCAACGAATTCCATAGATTTACAACCCTCTGAGAGAAGAAATTCCTCCTCATCTCTGTTTTAAATGGGCGGCCCCTTATTCTAAGATTATGCCCTCTAGTTCTAATCTCTCCTATCAGTGGAAACATCCTCTCTGCATCCACCTTGTCAAGCCCTCTCATAATCTTATATGTTTCGATAAGATCACCTCCCATTCTTCTGAATTCCAATGAGTCGAGGCCCAACCTACTCAACCTTTCCTCATAAGTAAACCCCCTCCGGAATCAACCTAATGAACCTTCGCTGAACTGCCTCCAAAGCAACTATATCCTTTCGGAAATATGGAAACCAAAACTGCACGCAGTATTCCAGATGTGGCCTCACCAATGCCCTGTATAACTGTAGAAAGACTTCCCTGCTTTTATACTCCATCCCCTTTGCAATAAAGACCAAGCTTCCATTGGCCTTCCTGATCACTTGCTGTACCTGCATACTAACCTTTTATGTTTCATGCTTTGGAGTGCTTTGTGTTACAGGTAAATATTTAATTTCATCTTC
This sequence comes from Pristiophorus japonicus, assembly GCF_044704955.1. NCBI lineage: Eukaryota > Metazoa > Chordata > Chondrichthyes > Pristiophoridae > Pristiophorus > Pristiophorus japonicus. The sequence continues at coordinate 105,408,244 of NC_091982.1, forward strand.
CCAGAACTTAAACTAGATCTAGTAATTAGTTAAAACTAAACTGTAAGTTAATTAAATGCATAGGGCTGTAAATTCGGTTCTGGCCATTTTGCGGCGTTATTCCTGGCAGGGCAGTAAGTATAGCGCCCACTAATAGTTTGCGCCTCCTACCAGGAAATTTGTCTGAAATGCAGCAAGAGGGAAAGAGGGCGCTAAATCAGGCGTTCCACATCTGTGCTCAGACGCTACAACTGAAAACCTCAGCGCTAAAATGGAAGGCGAAAGGCGCATGCTTCGAGGCTCGTGATAGATCCGGGCCCAGCCGATTCTTAAAGGCACTGCACTATAAGTTTGCGCATACAAACTGTGGACTATGAGCAGAGCGGGAAAATGGAGGAGCAGGAAGATCACCAGCATGCATGCCGCTTCTTATCCACGGCCGCTGAGGCGTTGATAGAGGCTGTTGAATGGAGATGGTATGTGTTGCAGCTTCTCGGAGGAAGGAGGCCCGTCCCACGAGTTTTATCGCAGGCTTTGGAGGGAGGTGGCTCAGGACGTCTCAGCAAGACATACAGTGCCGCCAACTGCCACACACTGTTGGAAGAAACATAGAAACATAGAAACATAGAAAATAGGTGCAGGAGTAGGCCAATCGGCCCTTCGAGCCTGCACCACCATTCAATGAGTTCATGGCTGAACATGCAACTTCAGTACCCCATTCCTGCTTTCTCGCCATATCCCTTGATCCCCCGAGTAGTAAGGACTACATCTAACTCCTTTTTGAATATATTTAGTGAATTGGCCTCAACAACTTTCTGTGGTAGAGAATTCCACAGGTTCACCACTCTCTGGGTGAAGAAGTTTCTCCTCATCTCGGTCCTAAATGGCTTACCCCTTATCCTTAGACTGTGACCCCTGGTTCTGGACTTCCCCAACATTGGGAACATTCTTCCTGCATCTAACCTGTCTAAACCCATCAGAATTTTAAACGTTTCTATGAGATCCCCTCTCATTCTTCTGAACTCCAGTGAATACAAGCCCAGTTGATCCAGTCTTTCTTGATATGTCAGTCCCGCCATCCTGGGAATCAGTCTGGTGAACCTTCGCTGCACTTCCTCAATAGCAAGAATGTCCTTCCTCAAGTTAGGAGACCAAAACTGTACACAATACTCCAGGTGTGGCCTCACCAAGGCCCTGTACAACTGTATTAACAGCTCCTTGCCCCTGTACTCAAATCCCCTCGCTATGAAGGCCAACATGCCATTTGCTTTCTTAACCGCCTGCTGTACCTGCATGCCAACCTTCAATGACTGATGTACCATGACACCCAGGTCTCGTTGCACCTCCCCTTTTCCGAATCTGTCACCATTCAGATAATAGTCTGTCTCTCTGTTTTTACCACCAAAGTGGATAACCTCACATTTATCCACATTATACTTCATCTGCCATGCATTTGCCCACTCACCTAAACTATCCAAGTCACTCTGCAGCCTCATAGCATCCTCCTCGCAGCTCACACTGCCACCCAACTTAGTGTCATCCGCAAATTTAGAGATACTACATTTAATCCCCTCGTCTAAATCATTAATTTACAATGTAAACAGCTGGGGCCCCAGCACAGAACCTTGCGGTACCCCACTAGTCATTACCTGCTATTCTGAAAAGTACCCATTTACTCCTACTCTTTGCTTCCTGTCTGCCAACCAGTTCTCAATCCACGTCAGCACACTACCCCCAATCCCATGTGCTTTAACTTTGCACATTAATCTCTTGTGTGGGACCTTGTCAAAAGCCTTCTGAAAGTCCAAATACACCATCAACTGGTTTTCCCTTGTCCACGCTACTGGAAACATCCTCAAAAAATTCCAGAAGATTTGTCAAGCATGATTTCCCTTTCACAAATCCATGCTGACTTGGACCTATCATGTCACCTCTTTCCAAATGCGCTGCTATGACATCCTTAATAATTGATTCCATTATTTTACCCACTACCATTGTCAGGCTGACCGGTCTATAATTCCCTGTTTTCTCTCTCCCTCCTTTTTTAAAAAGTGGGGTTACATTGGCTACCCTCCATAGGAACTGATCCAGAGTCTGTGGAATGTTGGAAAATGAGTGTCAATGCATCCGCTATTTCCAAGGCCACCTCCTTAAGTTCAACGACCTCATGAGGTTCGTCAGGGTGAGTATACTTTACATTAATGCACCAATGCCATGATGTGAAACTCACTGTCTCACACTATGTAAAGTTTTTGCAGTACCTGCCCCTTCTCTATGTGTTCCAGTCCATGATCTTGGTTGGTGAAGCCAACTGAAAAGTGGAGGCTCAGTTCACCAGCCATGCCCTGCACATGCAAACATCACGCTCCTTCTTGTTCACTACTCAGTCTCACCCCTCCTCGTGCTACCTTTTGACTCTTGATATGCATTTGCAAAACGTCAGCTTCATCCGTAATCCTAGGTGGCTCTCACTTCATCCCACCGTTCCCACATGCACTGTGCACAGCCATGCAGATTCTAGTAGACATCTAAACACTCCCAGACAGTAGGAGCTACTCTACTATGGATTGCACATGTGCCACACCATGAGCTGCACACTCACTCATACCTTCTTCTTTTTCTTATTGCAGATGAAATTGGCTCATAATCGTTGGGAACAGCAGCGCAGCGGAGGTGGGGAGCCTGATCTACAGGACCTCACTTAGGTTGAGGAGTGAGTGTCCACCCTACTGGGCACACCAGTTTGCACGGAGGTGGGCAGTGAAGCAGAGTCCCCTATGGATGTGAATGCCATTTTCGAATTATGTGAGTTCTGAGACTCTTAATATCAGTTGGCCTACCCACTCTACATATAAATGTCCAATGCCACTTTTCTCTTATTCCCTGCCCCCTCCCCTGTTGCTTTGTGCTTAAAGATGTTGAGCCAGAGGTGGGGCAGCCTGCCCTGATCCTTCTACATCAGCTGACGGGAGAGATGACGAGAGAGGGGCCGACAGTTTGACGAGGGAGGGGACGACAGTTTGGTCATTGAGCGGGACACTCCATCAGTCCCACCGAGTGGGGGCACCACATCGGTCGAGGACTCTGAATTTCAGGGGTTTAAAGCATCTGAGGCTCCTGGCCCTAGTGGCCTACAGCAATGCACAGTGCAAGGGGAAGCTCGGAGGCCAGCTCCCCAGAGGGTGAGTCGGCCCAGGAGTCCTGCTGAGAGACAGGCAGATGTGGACCTGGACTTGGAAGCTATGTCCAGGGAGTCCATGCAAATGCACCACGAGCTCATGGGTGCATTGGGGAAGGTCCCGCAGAGCATGTAAGCACTTGTTCTGAGGTTGGTGGAAGCCCCCTCAAGCACTGCCCGTGCCTCTCAGGCATCCACCGAGCCCATCCTTGCCCACTTACAGAGGTAGATGGACTCAACGAGAAACAGTGGAGTCCCAGGAGGGATGGCACATGCCATGGTTGTCGTGGCAGCAGCTGTTGCATCACAATCCCAAGCCACGCAAGGACTTTGTGATGCTGTCAGTGATTGCTGGCATGAATTCGCAGACTGCTGTGTATCAGGTTCAGTGTGTTCTGAGTCAGTCATGCACACGCTGACTGCTGCCATCCTCCCTGTGTTCCCCACAGTCCAACGGGGAAGTGACAGTGCCGAAGCAGACCAGTAATGTGTGCTCATACATATTGCTCTGGATGCTGAGGCTCCGTCCTGGGTGAGTGGCAGTGAGTTGCTGGAAATGGAAGGTGCTGTCCTTCAAGATGACAGCATTTCAGCTCCCACTACTGCCATTCCGTCTACACCCAAGCCATCCTAGATTGTTGCCGCCACTGCTGAGGCAGTGGAGTTCACAACTGGGCCTTCTAGGCCCAGAGCTGGTCCCGGCCGTTCTGCTAGGCTGTCTGCCCCCCACATACAGCAGCCCTCAAGTAGCCTTGCTATAGGCACTGAGGCAGCATTGAGAAGGAACACGAGGTGTGGGAGGGGGTAAAGGTAAGGGGTGGTAAATGTCAGAGGAAGTCTGAGTGAAGACTTTGCCCACCATGGACAGATATCCTCATCGTGTAAATAATAGCTCTAAATATGTTGTTGCATTATTTGACTCAACCTATTGTTGTGAGTGTATGCGCCTAATATGCCACATGGATGCTGCTGTGGGATGACTAATGGAAAGAGCATTTGTCCAGAAATTGTTTAAGTTCATTGTGTTTGATGGTCTTTCAATGGGATATCATGTTTTGTTTTGCTATTTTCTGGGGAGGGGTTTGGTTGTGGCGTTTGAGGTGACTACATTGGTGTCATCAATAAGATTTTACTTTGAAAGTTTTGCATTGGCGTCTTGTGTATGATTGTGGACTTTAACGGAGATGTGCCATTATCGTGGCACACAGCGTGGTCAGTATTAGCTGCATCACTCAGCTTCCTCCACTCAAGAGAACCAATGCATTATGAGCTGCTGATGTGTGGCTCTTGCACCGGCAGCATTGCCACACTGCCACCACCGTGGATGCTCATCCTCCTGGTGTGGCTGGCCATTCGGGGCCTCACCGGGCTCTTGTTCATCGTCCTCCTCCTCCTGAAGTGGGGTTGCAAGCCCCGCTGGCAATGCCTGGTCCCTCATGATGGCCAAGTTGTGTATCATGCAGCACACTACAATGAATCGCGACACCTGTTGAGGAGAGTTTTGAATGCAGCCGCCAGAGCAGTCAATAATTGGAAACGCTGCTTGAGCACCCCTATTGTCTGCTTGATGATGTTGAGGGTGGCCCCATGGCTGTCATTGTAGCAATGCGATGCTCCGCTTGTGTGGTGGAGTTGTGGAGGGTGGTCATTAACCAGAAGGCAAGGCCCTTTCATTTGCCCCGAGCAGCGTGATTAGGGTAGATGCTAAATGAGGCGGCCGCACCTAACTTTGCAACCAGGACGCTAGCGGGTCATTGCACAGTGACTGACGTCATGATCTGATTGAAAGTACACATTGAGGCGATAGCGTTTTGTGCCACTGCAAAATCAGCACCAAATTTCCCGGGTGGTAATTCCAGACATATTACTGCCTCTCCAGGGTACTAACAGAGGTGCTATACAACTGAATTTCCAGGCCATAAACTTTATTTAACTAAATAATTAAAACAAGATTCTGAAGGGATGGAAGTGCAGATGGTGTGCCGCAACTGCAGCATGTGGCAGTTTGTGGAGAGCTTTGCGATCCTGGACGACCACGTCTGCTGTAAGTGTCTGCAACTCAAGGAACTTCAGCTCAGAGTTGTTGAGCTGGAGTCTGAGGTGCAGACATTGCGGGGCATCAGGGAGGGGGAAGAGTTATCTGGACACTTTGATCCAAGCGGCAATCACACCCCTTAGGTTAGGTAGTAGTAAAGGTCTGGTTAGTGGTCAGGGACAGGAGGGTGTGACTGAAAATCAGGCAGGTAAGGTGACACCAGGTACAGTGCTGGAGGTACAGTCCTTATGCAACAGGTATGAGGTCCTTGCTGCCTGTGTGGATGACAGTTAAGTCTGCAGGATGGATGAACAAACTGACCATGGCACCGTGGTACAGGAGGCCATTCGACTGGGGGGAGAAGGAAGGAATGTGGTAGTGGTAGGGGACAGTATAGTCAGGGATCTAGATACTGTTCTCTACAACCGCAATCGGCAGTTCCGAAGGCTGTGTTGCCTGCCCAGTGTCACGGTTAAGGATATCTCCTCGCAGCTGGAGAAGAATTTGTAGTGGGAGGGGGAGGATCTAGTTGTCGTGGTCCATGTAGGAACCAACGACATAGGTAGAACTAGGAATGAGATTCTGCTGAGAACATTTGAGGAGCTGGGGTCCAAATTAAAAAGCAGAACCTCAAAGGTAATAATCTCTGGATTGTTACCTGAGCCACAGGCAAATTAGTATAGGGACAAACAGATCAGAGAGTTAAATGCATGGCGTAAAGAATGGTATGGGAGGAAGGGGCACTGGCACCAGTACTGGGGAAAGTGTAATGTTCCAGAGAGGCAGTCTCCACTTAAACTGGGCTGGGACCAGTGTCCTGGTGAATCAGATAACTAGGGCTTTAAACTAAAATGGGGGTGGGGGGAGGGGTCAGGTATGGGGTCATTTAGAAATCTAAAAAGAAAAGTCAAGGCAATGGAGCAGTGTAGCGATTTGGATAAAGATAACCAGTGTGTGACAGGAAGGCACATAGGACTAGAACCTCCACTTTTGTGCTTATCGCCCAAAAATGGGCGTCATTTCCGGCATGGGCGGTAAAAAAGGGTTTTCAAATCGCTGGCTTCTCACCCATTCTCAAAACACCTAGTTTACATTTTTGAAAATGGGCATTACCGTGAGCGATATCAAATGGGCGGTAGCATTAAATTTTTTTGACCTTCTGCCGTAAAGTGTGGCTGTCCTCAGCAACGGCATGGCAACACTCGATTCCTGCGATTCAGGAGGTCAAGGGTCACTATGACATGTGCAGAAGAGGAGACAGAGAGGGAGCTCAGAGAGACTGAAGGCGTGGCTAGGTGTGGCGTGGCTGCTTTGGGAGGAAGGAGGGAGACTTTATAGCTTCACAGCAAGTAGGCAAACAAAAAGTAGCTGTTAACAGCCACATATTTGACCGAATATGCCCTATAATGGAGAGAGAGGAGGGGGCATCACAGCACGCTGCGGAGACTGACGCTGGAGAGAGCAGTGAGGTGGGAGAGGAGCACATTGAAGGCCGCAAAAGAGCCAGGATGTTCTCAGATGAGGCAAATGCCTCCCTCCTGCAAGAGGTCGAGTCATGCTGGGGGATTTGACACAGGGGGGACGTGGAAAGCCCAAACCAAAGGCCTACCAGAGGATATGGACCGAGATAACAGAGGTGGTCTCTTCGGTGACCAAGTGAAGGCAACCAATGCCACGACATTATGGGATCCGCAAGAGTACGTATTACACTGATTTACATGTACTTATGTATTTATATAATTTGATTTGTAACAGTCATCAGCAGATGTGAGATCTTGCGTTTTGACCGGGAATGTTTTACTCAAAGCCTGCGGTCACGGTGTACGTCTTTAGGTAAAGAATGATAATAATCATGTAGAAGAACTCCACGAGGCTGAGTACTGTGAGCTAAACTTAGTGTGACCTTGGTCTTCTTTATTACAACTCCAGAGTGCCTAAACAACATGGCAGCCAACCTTTTATACTGACCCTGCATGTGTGTGCAGGTGACCATTAGTACTCCAACAGTCACGCCTTCTGGTGGCAAGTATTACATAGTTACGTACATAACACCGCCCCCCCGCCCCCAAAGTCTTTAGTACAAGTTATTTACAAGTTGAGGCGATCCAGGGCCCTTCACTCCCTGGTTGATCATCTAAGTTCAAAACCTGGTGTGTGTGAGTTGGCCGGACCATTGCTGCACTGCACCACGGCTGGTCTGACCGGACTGTCAGGAACGGTGGGGTCATCCTCGTGGTTGACAGCGAGGTCAATTGCTGGCTGGGTGTGTGTTGGTGGATCGTCGATGGTGATGTCCTCTTCAAGTCATTCCTGGTTGTCAGTAAATCACAATTTGGTCTGATCTAAATGCTTTCTGCACGTTTGGCCATTTAAGTTTGATTATAAACACCCTATTCCCTTCCTTGGCCAAACAGTTCCAGCAATCCACTTGGAACCATGAGCATAATTCAGGACAAACACAGGGTCATTATCAATGTCATGTGAAACAGCCACGCGATCGTGGTACATGCTCTGCCGCTGTCGCCAGGTTTCCATGTGGTCATTAAGATCCGGGTGGACTTGGAAGAGCCTGGTTTTGAGGGCTCTCTTCATTAACAATTCTGCTGTGGGACCCCAGTGAGCGAGTGAAGTCGCGTCCAGTAACTGAGCAGAATGCAAGACAAGCGGGTCTGCAAGGAGCCGTCCATCACGCGTTTCATGCTCTTCTTGATTGTTTGGACTGCCCACTCCGCTTGACTGTTGGACGCAGGCTTAAACGGAGCAGACCTGATATGATTGATGCCATTGTGGGTCATAAACTCGTTGAATTCCGAGCTGGTGAAACATGGTCCATTGTCGCTGAAAAGGACGTTAGGCAAGCCATGGGTGGCGAACATGGCGCGGAGGCTTTCAATGTGGACGTGCTGGATGACATGATTACGCACTCAATCCATTTGGAGTAAGCGTCCACAACTACTAAAAACATCTTTCCTAGAAAGGGGCTGGCAAAATCTACGTGGATCATGGAGGGCCATGACCAGAGACTCAGTGGAGCCTCCCTTGGTGCATTGCTCAGTTGCGAGCAAGTGTTGCACTGATGCACGCATGACTCCAAGTCCAAGTCAATGCCGGGCCATCAAACATGGCAATTGCCTTCATGACAATGCCTGGGTGGGTACTATGTAGGCCACGTATAAACGTTTCCCTGCCTTTTTTTTTAAAAACCACACGATTCCCCCATAAGAGACAATCCGACTGGATGAACATTTCATCTTTGCGTCGGTGAAACGGCTTAATTTCATCTTGCATTTCCCCGGGAACGGCCAATCGGTTCCCATTTAAGACACAACTCTTTACTAATGATAGCACAGGATCCTGGCTGGTCCAGGTCCTGATCTGGCGAACTGTGACGGGTGACCCCTCGCTCTCAAAAGCATCCATTACTAGTAGCAAGTCTGCAGGCTGCGTTATTTCAACCCCAGTGGTGGGTAATGGTAGCCGGCTGAGAGCATCGGCACAGTTTTCAATGCCTGTGGCAGATAACATAGTCATAAGTGGATAACGTTAGTGCCCATCTTTGGATGCGGGACGAAGCATTGGTATTTATACATTTGCTCTCTGAAAACAGCGAAATGAGCGGCTTGTGGTCAGTTTCAAGCTCAAACCAGTCCAAATAGGTATTGGTGCATTTTCTTAATCCCATATACACATGCTAACACCTCTTTCTCAACCATACTATAGGCTCTCTCAGCCTTAGACAGACTTCTAGACGCGTATGCAACTGGTTGGAGGTTGTCCAATACATTGGCTTGCTGTAACAAACAGCCGACCCATACGATGAGGCGTCACAAACTAGCACTAAATGTTTACATGGGTCATAGTGTACAAGTAACTTATTTGAACATAGCAGGTTCCTGGCCTTCTCAAAGGCTGTGTCTTGAGATTTGCCCCAAACCCAGTCATCACCCTTACATAGCAACATGTGCAAAGGCTCTAACAACGTGCTCAATCCGGGTAGAAAGTTACCGAAATAGTTGAGGAGTCCCAGGAACGAACGCAGCTCTGTCACATTCTGTGGTCTGGGTGCGTTCTTGATGGCCTCTGTCTTTGAGTCCGTGGGCCTGATGCCTTCTGCTGCAATCTTTCTCCCCCAAAATTCGACTTCTGGTGCCAGGAAAACACACTTGGAGCATTTCAGCCTGAGTCCCACTCTGTCTAGGCGACTTAGAACCTCTTCCCGGTTGTGTAGTTGTTCGATGGTGTCACGACCAGTGATCAGGATGTCGTCTTGAAACACAATGGTGCACAGAACAGATTTCAGCAAACTCTCTATGTTTCTCTGGAAAATGGCTGCAGCCGAGCGAATCCCGAAAGGGCACCTGTGGTATATAAACAGCCCTTTGTGTGTGTTATGCACGTCAGTCTTTTCAAAGATCCAGCCAGCTCCTGTGTCATGTAGGTGGAGGTTAGGTCCAACTTGGTGAATGACTTCCCCCCCCCCACCCCGCTAACATTGCGAACAGGTCATCTGCCTTGGGCAGCGGGTCCTGTAGTGAGACTCGGTTAATCGTTACCTTGTAGTCTCTGCAGATTCTGACCGTGCCATCGCTTTTCCGGAACAACTGGACTGGCCCACTCGTTGAATTCAACTGGCGATATGATTCCTTCGCATTGGAGTCTGTCCAGTTTGATCTCGACTTTCTCCCTCATCATGTACGGAACCGCCCAAGCCTTGTGATGGACGGGCCATGCATCGGGGCCGAGATGGATCTGTACCTTGGCGCCTGTGAAGTTGCCGATGCCTGGTTTGAATAGCGAGGGAAACTTGCTCAGCACTTGAGCACACGACGCGTCATCCACTGAAGATAGTGATTTGATATCGTTCCAATTCTATCTCATCTTTTCTAGCCAATTTCTGCCGAACAGCGTTGGGACATTGCCTGGAACAATCCACAATGATAGGTCATGCACAGCTCCATCATACGATACCTTCACTGCCGCACTTCCAATGACTGGTATGAGTTTTGGTATAGGTACACAGCTTTGCATTAATCGGACTCAGTTTGGGCCTGTGTGCTTTATTGCCCCACAATTTCTCAAAAGTCTCCTGGCTCATTATTGACTGACTCGCACCCGTGTCCAACTCCATGGATATTGGAACTCCATTTAATTTGACTAATTTGATTACAGGAGGGCTCTTGGTGGTGAAGGTATACACCCCATACACTTCTTCCTCGAGTTGAGTTGCCAGTGTTGTGCGATCCGCGCCGGATCGATCATCCTCTGCCACGTGGTATGTCACAGCACGTTTGCACATTCGCTGGAGGTGCCCCATCGTTGTGCAGCCTTTGCACACGTAGTGCTTGAAACGACATTGATAGGCCCGATGATTACCCCCACAGCGCCAACATGGTGCTAATGGATTCACATTCACCCCCGATGGCGGACTCTGAATCATTACAGGTCTTGCAGCCACAGATGTATAGGTCCTGCCATATGCAGTTCGGCCTGCTAGCGATGTTGTTTTATGCACAGTACTTGCCGGTGAGCTTCGATGTTGAGAAGATATCTGTTTGGTGTTATCTTCCGTGGCCATGCATGCCTGGGTGATCGCGATGGCCCTGCTCAGGTCTAGGGTTTCGGCAGCCAGCAGCTTTCGAAGAATGACCTCGTGGCTGATGCCCAGCATGAAAAAGTCCCGCAGCATTTGACCCAATGCAGCTCCAAATTCGCAATGTCCTGCGAGGCGTCTCAGGTCGGCGACATAATCCACCACGTTCTGACCCCTGGAGTGAGGGTGCGTGTAAAAATGATATCTGGCCATGAGGATACTCTCCTTCGGCTTGAGGTGGTCCCGAACCAGCATGCACAACTCTGTATATTCCTTCTCCATTGGTTTTGTCGGTGCGAGCAGATTCTTGATGAGGCCGTACATTTTAGGCCCACAGATGGTCAGGAGAACCGTCCTGCGCTTGACCGCATTAGTGTCTCCTTCCAGCTCATTGGATATGAAGTACTGGTCGAGATGCTCGACAAAGACTTCCCAATCATCACCTTCTACGAATCGCTCAATATTCCAATGGCAGCCATGGTTGCGTGAAGGTTCATATTCTGTTACTCGTCGCCAATTGTTGTGTATAGAAGAACTCCACGAGGCAGAGTACTGTGAGCTAAACTTAGTGTGACTTTAGTCTTCTTTATTACAACTCCAGAGTGCCTAAACAACATGGCAGCCAACCTTGTATACTGGCCCTGCACATGTGACCATTAGGACTCCAACAGTCACGCCCTCTGGTGGCAAGTATTACATAACAATAATCATGATTACATCTGTCGATTATGTGTTGTATCAGTGTCTGTGACAGTACTGAACAATGATCTCATGCCATGTCATCCTGTCACCTTTTACAGAAGAAGCTATCGACGTTGAGGTCCATGCAGAGGCGAACGTGTGGGGGGCCATCAGTCCCCAGTGACATCACAGAGATGGAGGAATGAGTGCCAGCACTCCTGGGGAAGCACCCCTGGACAGCCACGGACGCATCGGCAGACCCTGAAGTGATGCCACGTGAGCAAAGCTTACACCATTGCGTAATGTAAAGTCAATAGATGCCAAACCAACTCATATCAGACCAATCATATATGATAGATGATTTATAAAGTGTCACAGAAATAATGCTGGCCGAATGAAAATCATTGCAATCCACAATGTGTTGATGGTCATGAAATGTGATGTCTGCGATGATTTTGAGAGCGGTGGTGCTTTTGTCGTGCATATGCTGTGTGTAGCGCTGGACACACCTTGTCACCCTAGCAACCCCCTCTCCTCTAACAACCTCATTTGTGTCTTGCAGCTCAGCCAGTAGTGCGGCCCCAGGCAAGGCCACAGAGGCCAGAAGGTGGGGGTCGCGGGGCAGGAGTCGGCGGACGATCCGACTACATCTGGTGCTGAGGAGCTCCGATTGTCGCCCGTCAATCCGCTGGGTCTGTTCTCGACAGATGAGAACGCGGACTTCAAAGAACCTGCATCGCCACGCTCCAGAACCCATTCCACCCCAAGGCCATCTATTGGTCCTCCGGTCATTCCCGCCTTCTCTCTGGAGGTGCCGGTCCCAAGCACCTCTCCACAGAACACCCCATTTGTCCCCAGGATGGCGCCAACCCCACGGGGGCCTTGTGGACACGGCAGGTCTGTTCCACGAGCGCGACATGACAGCAGAGAGATGGTTCAGTTGTCCAGGAGGACTGTAGACATTGGTGACCAGCTCATCGAAGCTTTGGGGGGTATATCCCAACACTTGGCCACCATGTCTATTCCATGCATGGCAGAGGCCCTGGATGTGATAGCCAGGAACACTGCTGCCACAGCCCTCCCAATGGTCCCAGAGCGCGGCACTCCACCCCTAGGTTCCGTACCACCACTGCGAATGACAGATGAGAGCAAGGACCAAGATCCTGCTTCTGCATCAGAGAATGTTGCCCCCTTGGCACCCCCCGCTCCCGTACCCTCCAACCAACACATCTGCCTTCATCCCCCTCAATGAAGCCCCGCCTGAGGATCTCCTCGGCCAGCGGCCATGGAACAAGGAGGGGAAGGGATAGAGGTGGGGAGAAGAGAGGGGGGAAGGAAAGTGAGGTGCATGTCCGCAGGTGATGACTGTGTTATATCTCCATCTGGGTGTATGCAATTTGTTGCAATGTATGGGAGCTGGGGACCACGCTCCTGCTTTGCCTTTGTATTCTGTGTTGGTGGACATGTTGAACATGTGATTTATGTCAATGGTGGAAAAAGTGGGGTGTTGGCTAGGGTTGGGTGCTTTTGGCTATGTTACTTATGATTTTAGCCAATGTTGGTATTAAACTTTTGTTATTGAACATAACCTGGTTGCGCATTGTCTCAGATAGCTGGACCGTTACATATTGGTGATTCCTTACTGTGAAAGGGTTAAATATAACTTATCAATCAATGTAAACTTTAACTGCTCGGCGGTAAGTCTTCTTAAAAAGCCCGTCACTTTCCATTTTGTGCCAAAATGAGCGATATCTGGGCGTTATACGTCATTTCAGCAGTTAAATGCCCGTTAAGTGGGCGTTAAGCAGGCAAAAAAAGTGGAGGTTCTAACCCCCAGAGTTTAAAGGTAATCATGCATCAGCGAATGTGAAAGCAGGGAATAATGGTAAAAGATTAAAACTAATGACTCTTTATTTGAAGGCACAAAGCATTCATAACAAGATGGATGAATTAGTGGCACAAATAGTGATAAATGGGTGTGATCTAATAGCCATTTCAGAGACATTGGTTGCAAGGTGACCAAGGTTGGGAACTAAATATTCCAGGCTATTTGACGTATCGAAAAGACAGACAGACTGCAACGGGGGAGGGTAGCTCTGATAATTAAGGATGAGACAACGACAGTAGTAAGAAAGGATTATGGCTCAGAAGGAAGTAGAATCAGTATAGATGGAATTAAGAAATAACAATGGGTAGAAAACATTGGTGGGAGTAGTTTATATGCCTGTTAACAGTGGCTGTACCATTGGACAGAGTACTAATCAAAAAAATAACAAGAGCTTGTAACAAAGGTAATAAAATAATTGTGGGGGACTTAAATCTATATATAGATTGGGCAAATCAAATTGGTAAGGATAGTCTGGAGGATGAGTTCATGGAATGTATTCGAGGCAGTTTCCCAGAACAATACGACAGGGAACCAACCAGGGAACAGGCTATTTTAGATCTTATTTTGTGTAATGAGACTGGGTCAATTTGTAATCTTATAGTAAAGGATCCTCTAGGGAAGAGTGATCATAATACGATAGAATTTCACATTGAGTTTGAAAGGGACATTCCTAAGTTCGACACTAGAGTCTTGGGGCTAGACTTTCCACTTGGTGGCTAAGGCCGAAAAAAATGGGCCTTGTTCCAGCGATGCGGGACGTATTGCCGGTGTTGATCGGCGGCTCAAGGCCCATTTTTTTTTTGCGATTTTCCACTCGGCCTTACCCCAGCGATGTCAAATGGGCAATGTGATTTCTCGGCGATATCACGATCGGCCAAAGAAAACGGAAGTGATTGAAAAAAAAAGCTTCCCTAGCAACGCATTACTGCGCATGTGCAGGTTGATTTTTTTTTCAGGTTGATGCTCTTTCCCGCGTTTTGGGAGGTATGGAGTCTTCACACATGCTCTGAAGCTGTGTGGGTCTGGGAGAGAGAGAGAGAGAGAGAGAGGAGAAATGAAGCAGGGATTTGACAAAGCACTTACCAGAGAAAAATACTACCCTTAATTCAATTCAATTTAAACAATGGAGGGATCAGTAGAAAGGCAAAGGGCCAAGCCCTTCAGCGAGGAGGCCAATGAGGCCCTTGTTAACATTGTTAGCGCGAGGTGGGAGAATCTGACACAGGGTGGGCATGGGAAACCTCCACCACGTGCATATCGGAAGATTTGGGCAGAGATTGCCGACGTGGTCAAGTCGGCATCTAATGAAGCGCGGACACTGGACCAGTGCCGCAAAAGATGGAACAGTCTACTGGTGGCTGCAAGAGTAAGTTGAAATTTATCTTTGAAATTATCCATATTTATTATTTAATGATGTATGGAAATTCTAACTAGAATCTGCAATGTTATCTCGTAATCTTTAATCATAACTAAATAACTAAATAACTAAATTGGGATTAAATTATGATTACATTTATGCACCGCAAGATAAATTTGAATGTTACAATATGAAATATCTTATTCCTATGCAATGTAGTGCAAATTTGTAATTGAACTTATAAATCTGTCAGTCTTAAATTTTTATTGCCAAATCCATTTGCTTATGTGCAATGTTACCTTATCTACTACAGAAGAAGATATCTATCAACCAGCGAGAGCAGCGCCGGACGGGCGGGGGCTGTGCCATGCTGCAGTCTCTCACCACTTATGAAAAGCTTGCAGTGGCCTTGGTGGGACCAGAAAGTCATTCGGTCACAATCCGTGGTGTGGCCGAACCCACCCTAGAGTCACGTGAGTAATGAGAACTGTGCATGGTGCAAAGTGTGAATCAATAGTAAATATTTGTTACGCAGGTAATCCTATGCAATGATACTTTAATTTGATATATAATTAAGTTGTACTATTGAGATGTACTATTGATCTTCAAATGAGGTCATGTTAGGCCTGGTGAGCGCTTGTGCATATGGGCTAATGGTAATGTTTTGAGTTCTTGAAAAATTGAGATGAATTGATTTGAATTGTTAAACGTTGTTTATAAATTTCATTTGTCTTTCAAAGGTCAACAAGTATCAGTGGAGGACCCTTCAGGAACCTCCCAGGAGGACGAGCCAGAGGAGGAGCCAGTGCAGACTGCTGCTGCGGCTGTGTGTGAGCAGGAGGAGGAGGAGGAGGAAGAAGAGGAGCTTTTTTTTGTTGGGGGGGGGGGGGAACAACCTGCGGCCATCTCTTTTGAGACAGATGAGGCACCGGGACCAAGCGGCGTGCAGGTGGTGATGCCAAGGCGCGTGACATTGCAGACACCGACCCCGCGGCGGTCCGGTCAGTGTGATATGCACTCGCCTGCCACGGAGGACCAGACGGAGAGCTTACTTTCCCTGTGCAGGGAGACGGTCGTGATCGGTCGCGACCTTATCCAGGGGTTCGCGGGTTTCTCAGCCAATTGGAGCTAGTTCTCCACAACCTGGAGCGAGTTCTGCTCGCGCTTCTCCAGCTGGTCTACTGAGCAGTCAGACTGCTCGAGAGATGTTGGAGGCGATCAGGGAACAGATAGCTGCAACAAATGCCCTACGGCATGCATTGCTGGCTGGACATGGCGCTGCACCCCAAGGTGTCGTGTCCGCTCGCAGCGAGACCCCAAGCACACAAACGAGTATGGAGGACACAGTTCCTCTTGACTTGGAAGTAGAGCCTGAGGCTTCTGCTTCCGCTCCGTTTCCTCCACCACCGCAGGAAGTCTTGCCATCCCACTCTGCACGACGTCTTGGTGTCGGTCTGTGGAGACCAAAACGATCGGGTGGGGTGCGAACACGAGGTGGGACAGGATCTTGAGGGAAACGTGGCCGCAGGTAGGGAGGGGGGAGTGCTTTTTAAAAGTTCCGTTGTTACATAAATGTTCACTTGTTATTATCACTTTATTATTCTCTTGTTATTGTTACTAAATTGGGCACTTGATATCAATACTTAAATGTTCACTTGTTATCATTACTTAACTGTTCACTTGTCATTCTGAATAAAATGGTCACTTGTTATTGTTACTGAAATGGTCACTTGTTATCATCACTGAAATGGTCACTTGTTATCATTACTTAGAAGTTCACTTGTTATTATTACTTAAATGGTCACTTGTTATCAACACTTAAATAATCACTTGTTATCATTACTTAAATGGCCACTTGTTATTAATACTTAAATGTTCAATTTCTCCTTCTTCTAACATTTTGGGGATTTGAGAGAAGGGTGGGTTAGTGCAGGAGTGGGGGGCTGGAGGGAGGGTGTTGTTCATTAGTTCATTAAAAAAAAATTGTTTCTTAATAAAAAAAATGTTTTTCTACAACTTTTGTACCTTCTCTCTTAGTTACATTAGTTTTACAACGTACAGTTTTTCATGCAGATTTGTTTGTTTATTCTGTTTCCCCACGGAAATGAAACTATTGATTAACCGTAATTGTAATTGAACGTTTGATTATCAACAATAATAGTTCATGCGAAGCGTTCATTAATGAGCTGCTGATGCAAAAGCCTAGCGGCCGTGTAACTGCCACTGGCTACTGGTCTTCGGGAAAGGTGTGGTGGTACCGGTGCTAGATCGCCAGGCTGATTAAGCTCCCCTATGTCCTCGCCCACGTCCTCTCCCGCTTGTTCCTCCTCTTCATCCTCGCCGGCTGCCTCCTCTGTCTCATCTCCTTCTGGAGGTGGACCTGCAGCATGATCTGGCATTATTTGTCCTCTCTTTATAGCTAGGTTATGCAGCATGCAACACACCACAATAAACTCTGCTACCTGATCAGGGTGGTACTGGAGGCTGCCTCCAGAATGATCCAGGCATCTGAAGCGCTGCTTTAGGACTCCAATTGTCTTTTCAACGATGTTGCGAGTCGCTATGTGACATTCATTATACCGTTTCTGTGCTTCAGTGACAGGATTACGCAGAGGGGTCATGAGCCAACTGGCAAGGCCATATTCCTTATCCCCCAGCAACCAACAGTGACCTTCTGGCTGGTTGGCAAACATGTCAGGGATAGCACTTTCACGTAAGATGTGCGCATCATGGATGCTGCCAGGAAATGTAGCATTTACTGTCATAATTATTTGATTGTGGTCGACAACAAGCTGCACATTTAGTGAGTGGAACCCCTTTCTGTTACGAAACACCTCCACGTTCTTTAAGGGTGCTTTCAGGGCAATGTGCACGCAATCTATTGCTCCCTGCACCTTGGGGAAGTCTGCTATTCTCGAGAAACCCAAAGCCCTCTCGGTCTTTGCCTCCCTGGTCATTGGGAAGCTTATGAAGTTCATCCTGCGAGCATAAAGGGCTTCAGTCACCTGTCGAATGCAGCAGTGTGTAGCGTGCTGAGAGATATGGCTGATGTCGCCAGCTGAAGCCTGAAAAGATCTCGATGCGTAAAAGGCTAGGGCAGCAGTAACTTTCACCTCAACGGACAGTGCGGTTCTGATGGTGCTGGAAGGCTGAGATTGACATATCTCATCGATGACCTCCTTCCAGAATCGCAGCCTCCTAAGACAAGCATTTTCAGACAAGTTCAGGTCAGATTGCATTTCCAAATACCTTCGTTGGCTATACGGTCTCCTCCTCTGTCTTCGTCTCCGTCTACGCATGACTCTACTACCTCTTCGATTGATCCTTTCAGTAACCAGTGTGTGAGCAGTTACAATTAAAGGCAGGGAACGCATAGGCTCCATATCACTATCGATTATTACTTTCACTAATTTTAATAATCTCTCTACTCTATACTCTCTAATCACTCTAGTCTGCCCTCTCTGCACTCTCTAAGCTGCATATCAGTCAGTTTGATAGGCCCCAACAATATCATTAAATAACTTCACGATGTAAAAGCTATTTACAAAATAATTCCAATATATGAAAACTATTTAGCATAAATAAGTTGATAATACCTATTTATATTTCCTGTCCCAAATTTCTGAGTACAATTTTCTTCAATTTTACTCTCTAAATGACTCACAACTAATTCTCCACCCTTCCTCCGAAGTTCAAAATGGTGTCCGCAGTGCCCATTTCCTTCTCTTAGGCCCTGAAAAAGCAACTATTTTTCAGCACTCTTTTGGGCCTTGCATCGACCCAGCGAAGTGCATGCTAGGTGCTGAAACTTGAGATGGGCCTTGTGTGGGCGATCATTTGGGCGATCATCTCGGCGATCAAAGTGGAAACTTAGGCACCTGTTTTTCCGGCGATATTTTGGGCCTAGTTTCCACTTTTTGCTCAAAATGGCGATAGAGGTCCATTTTGGGCGATAGATGGGCCATAGATGGACGATGTGAAGTGGAAAGTCTAGCCCTTTTTAAACAAAGCCAATTACATAGGTACAAGGGGCGAGTTGGCTAGGTAGATTGGGAAATTAGATTAAAAGGTGTGACAGTAGATAAGCAGTGACAATCATTTAAATAAATATTCCAAAATTCACAATGAATATATATTCCATTGAGAAATAAAAACGCCACGGGAAAAGTGATCAATCCGTGTCTAACTAAAGAAGTTCAGGATAGTATCAGATTAAAGGAAAAGGCTTATAATGTTGCAAAGAGTAGTAAGCCTAAGGATTGGGAGAGTTTTAGAAACCAGCAAAGGATAACCAAAAATTTGATGAAAAGGGAGAAAATGGAATATGAGAGCAAATTAGCAAGAAATACAAAAGCAGAGTGTAAGAGCTTCTACAACTATGTAAAAAGGAAGAGAGCAGCAAAAGTAACCATTGGTTCCTTAGAGGCTGAGACAGGAGAAATTATACTGGGGAAAAAGGAAATGACAGAGAATTTAAACAAATATTTTATATCTGTCTTCACAGTAGAAGAAACAAAAAGTACACCAAAAATAATGGGGAACCAAGGGGCTAATGAGAGCGAGGAACTTAAAGTAATTAATGTCAGTAGAGAAAAATACTTCAGAAACTAATGGGCCTAAAACCTGAAAAATCCCCTGAACCTAATTGCCTACACCCCAAGAGATGGCTGCAGAGATAGTGGATGCATTGGTTGTGATCTTCCAAAATTCCCTCGATTCAGGAACTGTCCCAGCGGATTGGAAGGTAGCAAGGGAGAGAGTAAACAGGGAACTATTAGGCCAGTTAGCCTGACATCAGTCATCAAGAAAATGTTGAAATCCATTATTAAGGAGGTGGTAACTGGGTACTTAGAAAATTATATATGATTAGACAGAGTCAACATGGTTTTATGAAAGTTAAGTCGTGTTTGACAAATTTATTACAGTTTTTTGAGGATGTAACCAGTAGGGTAGACAAAGGGAAACCAGTGGATGTAGTATATTTCCAAAAGGCATTCGAGAAGGTGCCACATAAAACCAAGATAAGGGCACCTAGGATTGAGGTAATGTATTAGCATGGATAAAGGATTGGTTAACAGATGGAAAACAGAGGGTAGAGATAAACGGCTCATTTTCAGATTGGCAGCTGTAACTAGTGGGATGCTGCAAGGATCAGCTTGGGCCTCAGCTATTTACAATCTATATTAATGACTTAGATGAAAGGACCGAGTGCAATGTATCCAAGTTTGCTGACGATACTAGGTGGGAAAGTAAGATGTGAGGAGGATGCAAAGACTCGGAAAAAGGCTATAGAAAGGTTAAGTGAGTTGGCAATAAGGAGGTAGATGGATTATTGTGCGGGGAAATATGAGGTTATTCACTTTGATAGGAAGAATAGAAAAACAGAATATTTTTTAAATGGTGAGAAACTATTAAATGTTGGTGTTCAGAGAGATTTAGGTGTTCTACTACAAGAAATGCAGAGATTTAGCATGCCGGTACAGCAAGCAATTAGGAAGGCAAATGGCATGTTGGCCTTTATTGCCAGATGGTTGGAGTACAAGAGTAAGGGAGGCCGAAATTGCCCCCCGCCCGAAACGGGGCGCTCCCACCTTGTTTTGAGTGTTTTCACCACTGCAGTGATTGAGCGAAATTCCGCTCTTTGTTTTTTTTTACTTGGATCTGGAAGTCGCTCTGAATGGGGGCGGTGAGAACACTAGACAGGCGGATACGCGGTGGAGGCAACACCTGAGGGGCATAAGTTGCGGGGGGTGGGTGTGGAGTGACCACCGTGATGAAAAGATAGCCATCCGTGGCTAACTAAAGAAATAAAGGATGGTATCCAATTAAAAACATGGGCAGAACTAGTGGGAGAACAGAAGATTGGGAAGCTTTTAAAAGCCAGCAAAGAATGACAAAAAAAAATTAAGGGAAGATAGACTATGAAAGTAAACTAGCACAAAATATAAAAACAGATAGCAAGAGTTTCTATAGGTATATAAAAGGAAAAGAGTGGCTAAAGTAAATGTTGGTCCCTTAGAGGATGAGACTGGGGAATTAGTGATGGGGAACATGGAGATGGCAGAAACGCTGAACAAATATTTTGTATCAGTCTTTACGGTAGAGGACAATAAAAATAGCCCAACAGTGGATCGTCAAGGGGTTAAAGGGGGGGAGGAACTTAACACAATCACAATCACCAAGGAGGTGGTACTCAGTAAGATAATGGGACTAAAGGCGGATAAATCCCCTGGACCTGATGGCTTGCATCCTAGGGTCTTAAGAGAAGTAGTGGCAGGGATAGTGGATGCATTGGTTGTAATTTACCAAAATTCCCTGGATTCTGGGGAGGTCCCAACAGATTGGAAAACTGCAAATGTAACGCAGTTATTTAAAAAAGGAGGCAGACAAAAAGCAGGAAACTATAGACCAGTTCGCCTAACACCTGTTGTTGGGAAAATGTTGGAGTCCATTATTAAAGAAGCAGTAGCAGGATATTTGGAAAAACATAAATCAGTCAGGCAGAGTCAGCATGGATTTATGAAGGGGAAGTCATGTTTGACAAATTTGCTGGAATTCTTTGAGGATGTAACGAACAGGGTGGATAAAGGGGAACCAGTGGTGTATTTGGACTTTCAGAAGGTATTTGACAAGGTGCCACATAAAAGGTTACTGCACAAGATAAAAGTTCACAGGGTTGGGGGTGATATATTAGCATGGATAGAGGAGTGGCTAACTAACAGAAAACAGAGAGTCGGTATAAATGGTTCATTCTCGGGTTGGCAATCAATAAGTAGTGGGTGCCACAGGGATCAGTGCTGGGACCCCAACTATTTACAATCTATATTAACGACTTGGATGAAGGGACCGAGTGTAACGTAGCCAAGTTTGCTGACGTGACAAAGATGGGAGGAAAAGCAATGTGTGAGGAGGCCACAAAAAACCTGTAAAAGGACAGAGACAGGTTAAGTAAGTGGGCAAAAATTTGGCAGATAGATGTTGGAAAGTGTGAGGTTATGCACTTTGGCAGAAAAAAAATCGAAGAGCAAGTTATTATTTAAATGGAGAAAAATTGCAAATTGCAGTACAGCGTGACCTAGGGGTCCTTGTGCATGAAACACAAAAAGTTGGTATGCAAGTACAGCAAGCGATCAGGAAGGCCAATGGAATCTTGGCCTTTATTGCAAAGAGTATAAAAACAGGGAAGTCTTGTTATAGTTATACAGGGTATTGGTGAGGCCACACCTGGAATACTGCGTGCAGTTTTGGTTTCCAGATTTAAGAAAGGATATACTTGCTTTGGAGGCAGTTCAGAGAAGGTTCACTGGGTTGGTTCCGGAGATGAGGGGTTTGACTTATGAGGAAAGGCTGAGTAGGTTGGGCCTCTACTCATCGGAATTCAGAAGAATGAGAGGTGATCTTATAAAAATGTGTAAGATTATGAGGGGGCTTGACAAGGTGGATACAGCGAGGATGTTTCCACTGATGGGGGAGATTAGAACGAGGGAGCATAATCTTAGAATGATGTGTCGCCCATTTAAAACTGAGATGAGGAGGAATTTCTTCTCTCAGAGGTTGATAAAGCTGTGGAAGCTGGGTCATTGAATAAATTTAAGACAGAGATAGACGGTTTCTTAACTAATAAGAGAATAAGGGGTTATGGGGAGCGGGCAGGGAAGTGAACCTGATTCCATGATCATATTAAATGGCGGAGCAGGCTCGAGGGGCCGCATGGCCTACTCCTGCTCCTATTTCTTATGTTCTTATCATGGTGCTGCGTCACTATGGCTCTCTCCTTTACTTAAAGGGGAGAGCCTTCACAATTTTAAAACTTCAGCCACTGTGCCACCAGCCAGTGGCCTGGCACCCAAGAGGGGGTGCCAGGCTGCCTATTGGCGGCCCTACTGAACTCGGGGGTATAATTGTCGGGCCGACTTGGCAGTTAGTCAACAAGAAAAAACATGGCGGCAGTGGCAGTAGGTTCTTCCCTTTAAGAGGAGCCGCACCGCCATTGCAGAAGGCCACAGCCTCACTGCACCACCAAGGAAAAGCTTGTTTTGGCCGAAGATTTTCAGAATGGAATTTCGCCATGGCGGGGGGAAATCGGCAGTGTGCATGGTGATGACGCACTTAATAGTGGATGCATTGGTGATCATTTTCCAACAGTCTATCAACTCTGGATCAGCTCCTATAGACTGGAGGGTAACTAATGTAACACCACTTTTTAAAAAAGGAGGGAGAGAGAAAACGGGTAATTATAGACCGGTTAGCCTGACATCAGTAGTGGGGAAAATGTTGGAATCAATCATTAAGGATGAAATAGCAGCGCATCTGGAAAGCAGTGACAGGATCGGACCAAGTCAGCATGGATTTATGAAAGGAAAATCATGCTTGACGAGTCTTCTGGAATTTTTTGAGGATGTGACTAGCAGAGTGGACAAGGGAGAACCAGTGGATGTGGTGTATTTGGACTTTCAAAAGGCTTTTGACAAGGTCCCGCACAAGAGATTGGTGTGCAAAATCAAAACGCATGGTAGTGGGGGTAATGTACTGACGTGGATAGAGAACTGGTCGTCAGACAGGAAGCAGAGAGTCGGGATAAACGGGTCCTTTTCAGAATGGCAATAAGTGACTAGTGGAGTGCTGCAGGGCTCAGTGCTGGGACCCCAGCTCTTTACAATATACATTAATGATTTAGATGAAGGAATTGAGTGTAATTCTCCAAGTTTGCAGATGACACTAAACTGGGTGGCGGTGTGAGCTGTGAGGAGGATGCTAAGAGGCTGCAGGGTGACTTGGACAGGTTAGGTGAGTGGGCAAATGATTGGCAGATGCAGTATAATGTGGATAAATGTGAGGTTATCTATTTTGGGGGCAAAAACACAAAGGCAGAATATTATCTGAATGGCGGCAGATTAGGAAAAGGGGAGGTGCAACGAGACCTGGGTGTCATGGTTCATCAGTCATTGAAAGTTGGCATGCAGGTACAGCAGGCAGTGAAGAAGGCAAATGGTATGTTGGCCTTCATAGCTAGGGGATTTGAGTATAGGAGCAGGGAGGTCTTACTGCAGTTGTACAGGGCCTTAGTGAGGCCTCACCTGGAATATTGTGTTCAGTTTTGGTCTCCTAATCTGAGGAAGGACGTTCTTGCTATTGAGAGAGTGCAGCGAAGGTTCATCAGACTGATTCCAGGGATGGCTGGACTGTCATTATGAGGAGAGACTGGATCAACTGGGCCTTTATTCACTCGAGTTTAGGAGGATTAGAGGGAATCTCATAGAAACGTATAACACTCTGACAGGACTGGACAGGTTAGATGCGGGAAGAATGTTCCCAATGTTGGGGAAGTCCAGAACTGGGGACATAGACTTAGGATAAGGGTTGGCCATTTACGACTGAGATGAGGAGAAACTTCTTCACTCAGAGAGTTGTTAACCTGTGGAATTCCCTGCCGCAGAGAGTTGTTGATGCCATTTCATTCGATATATTCAAGAGGGAGTTAGATATGGCCCTTACGGCTAAGGGGATCAAGGAGTATGAAGAGAAAGCAGGAAAGGGGTACTGAGGGAATGATCAGCCATGATCATATTGAATGGCGGTGCAGGCTCGAAGGGCCAAATGGCCTACTCCTGCACCTATCTTCTATGTTTCTATGTTTAACACGGATCGTCAGCAGTGGAGTGGTCGGGAGGCGAGGCGGGGGGGGGGGGGGGCGGTGGCGCGGGGGGGATCGGGCACCAGTGGGAAACGTCGGCAGGGAAATTGGGCTATCAACGGCGATTCCATGAAAAGTCGGTGGCCACTCCATTCCGCAGCGTGGCCGCCGATTTGCGTTGGCAATAGGCCTTAAGAAAAGGGGCAATTTCGGCCCCAGGAAGCCTTGCTACAATTGTACAGGACTCTGGGTGGGACCACACCTGAAATACTGTGAAACAGTTTTTGGTCTCCTTCTTTAAGGAAGGATATACTTGCCTTAGAGGCGGTGCAACAAAGGTTCACTCGATTGATTCCTGGGTTGAGAGGGTTGTCTTATGAGTAAATTGGGCCTTTACTCTCTTGAGTTTAGAATAATGAGAGGTGACCTCATTG
This sequence comes from Pristiophorus japonicus, assembly GCF_044704955.1. Taxonomy (NCBI): domain Eukaryota; kingdom Metazoa; phylum Chordata; class Chondrichthyes; family Pristiophoridae; genus Pristiophorus; species Pristiophorus japonicus. The sequence goes on from NC_091982.1 coordinate 105,433,020, forward strand.
AAACATATAAGATTCTGAGGGGTATTGACAAGATAAATACTGAGAGATTATTTCTCCTGGTTGGAGAGTCTAGAACAAGGAGGCATAGTCTCAGGATAAGGGGTCGGCCTTTTAAGACTGAGATGAGGAGGAACACAGAGGAACTGTGAATCTTTGGAATTCTCTGCCCCAAAGTGATGTGGATGCTCAATCGTTGAGTATATTCAAGGTTGAGATAGATAGATTTTTGGACTCCAGAATCAAGGGATATGGGGATAGGGCAGGAAAGTGAAGTTGAGGTGAACTATCAGCCATGGTCTTATTGAATGGCGGAGCAGGCTCGAGGGGCCATATGGCCTACTCCTGCTCCGAATTCTTCTGTTGTTATTTTGTCGTATATTTTACAATCCCCAACTCTAACTCTCTACCACCATGAGCAACTCCAGGGCTGTTGCTGCATTATCTGGCTGCCTGTCCAGAAGCTTGTTACACATCACTTGAAGCTTCCTTCAGGCACAAGATTGGCAAAAATTCTTGTCAGTTCCTCTGTATCTGTGGCTCCAGCTCCAGCAATCTCCCTGGTGGCCTGGGTTGAAGAAGGCACACCATAGTGTTTTGCTTGGCCAAGGCTGACTTTTTTATTCCACATCTGATCAGTCACCAAGCCTGTATTTTTCCACCCCAAAAGCATTACTTGCACCTTTACTCCACTTCCCCCAGTCCCAAACCCCCAAGCTGTACCTTGGAAATGGAATTCTACAATCTCCTTGCTGGTCTCCTCTCCTTCTGCCTACACAGTACTCTGCAGCCTGAGTCCACTCTCCATAAAGTCTCGCATACGAATCACCCTCATTCTTGCCTTGCTCCAGTGGATCCCTGTATCCCCACATATCCTTTTTCTCATCCTCAAATCACGGCCTCATCTGATAGTTTCTAGTTGTGTGTCTCAGGGTGTACCTCCCCTTTGACTCTAGATTATTGCTCATTCCACTCTCTCGGATTCTCCATCAGAAGCATATTATTCAGCCAGTATGCCCCTGATCTTTGGATCTCTGTCTGAAAGCCACTTTGCCTTTTTCTACCTCCCTTTGTTCAAAGACGACTTTTCTCGAATATGCTTTCAGTCCCACTTTGATTTTCCCATCTCTTCCTTGGCATCTTCCGATCCTCCTGTACCTGACGAGTGTTACAGTATATAAATACAGGTCGTTGTTGTTGATGCCAATATACCTATACCGCATTAGATTCACATGGAGATGAATTAAGTCAGCAACTGAATATTACAATACTTAATCAGAGGGGAGTCTCTCTTGACTGCAGTGTCTTAAGCAGGCAAGCCTGCTGAGGCACCAGTGTTTCAATAAATATTAACACAGTTTGCAGAGTTTAGCACTTGAGATTCCACCCCACCCCCACAATGCTGATTTATAAATCATGGCATTTTAAATACAAATTGGCAAGAGAGCAGATGTGAAAGGCATGAGATTACTGCGTGCCTAGCTTTTAATGACAGTCCTCTATCTACTATCTTAACTGAGGTATGAACCCATTATTTAAATGGCATAACGCTACCATTTAAATAGAAGACAGAGGACTGTGATATGAACTCCACTAATATTGTTAGCAATTTCCTCGCCATAATCTCTGGAAGATAACAAAAGAAATCTTCCACATGGAAACATGGAATGAAACTGCGAAGCTAAAGCACCACTGTCAGGCTGAAATTGGGGCCTTTACTTGACTTATCCATTGAGTAAACACAATTAAAAATTATATTGCACAACTGGTGTTAGCCGCGGCTTATTGGTAGCATTCTCGCCGCTGAATCAGAAGGTTGTGGGTTCAAGTGCCGCTCCAAAGATTTGAGCATATAATCCTGGCTGACACTGCAGTGCAATATTGAGGGAGTCGTCTTTCAGAAACGATGTTAAACGTCTGCCCGGTTAGGTGGTGTAAAAAAATCCCATGGCACTATTTGAAGAGCAGGAGAGTTCTTCCTGGTGTCCTGGCCAATATTTATCCCTCAACCAATATTACTAAAACAGATTATCTGGTTTAAAAACAGAAAATGCTGGAAATCTCAGCAGGTGAGGCCGCATCTGTGGAGAGAAACAGAGTTAGCGTTTCAGGTCTGCGATGGAGGGTCACAGACCCGAAACTTAAGCTCTATTTCTCTCCACAGATGCTGCCTGACCTGCTGAGGTTTCCAGCATTCTCTGTTTTTATTTCAGATTCCAGCATCCGCAGTATTTTGCTTTCAGATTATCTGGTCATTATCTCATTCCTGTTTTTGGGACCTTGCCGCATGCAAATTGGCTGCTGCATTTCCTACATTATAACAGTGACTACACTTCAAAAGTACTTCATTGGCTGTAAGTTGCTTTGGAATGTCCTGAGGTTGTGAAAAGCGCTACATAAATGCAAGTCTTTGTTTTATGCGAGAAGAGCAGAGCTGTGCTCCTGGTGTCCTGGCCAACACTTCTCCCTCAACCCACATCACTGAAACAGATTATCTGGTCATTTATCTCATTGCTTTGTGCATAATCCTCTGTCTGCTTTAGTAACAGTAGTTTTAGGCCATTTAAATGCCATAATTTATACAAAAGCATTGCTTTGTATAATGGCTGCCGCATTTCCCTAAATTACAACTGAGATTGCACTTCAAAAGCATCTTACCAGCTGCAAAGTGCCTTGGGAAACCTGAGGTTGTGAAAGGTGCTATACAAATGCAAGTTCCTTCTTCATAGTAACAGGTAAATCAAAATATACCCCACTAATAAGGCCAACAAGACTTCATCCATTTATGAAATTCCAAGTTGCAGCACTTCATTAACAATATACAATAGAAAAGCATCATACCCATAAAGCATCAAACCAATCCCAACTAACAGCACCACTTTGGGGGCAAAAACGCGAAGACAGAATATTATCTGAATGGCGGCAAATTAGGAAAAGGGGAGGTGCAACGAGACCTGGGTGTCATGGTACATCGGTCATTGAAAGTTGGCATGCAGGGACAGCAGGCGGTGAAGGCGGCAAATGGTATGTTGGCCTTCATAGCGAGGGGATTTGAGTATAGGAGCAGGGAGGTCTTACTGCAGTTGTGCAGGGCCTTGGTGAGGCCTCACCTGGAATATTGTGTTCAGTTTTGGTCTCCTAGTCTGAGGAAGGACGTTCTTGCTATTGGGGGAGTGCAGCAAAGGTTCACCAGACTGATTCCCGGAATGGCTGGACTGACATATGAGGAGAGACTGGATCAACTGGGCCTGTATTCATTGGAGTTTAGAAGGATGTCAGGGGATCTCATAGAAATATATAAGATTCAGACGGGTCGGGACAGGTTAGAATCGGGTAGAATGTTCCCAATGTTGGGGAAGTCCAGAACCAGGGGACACAGTCTTAGGATAAGGGGTAGGCCATTTAGGACTGAGATGAAGAGAAACTTCTTCACTCAGAGTTGTTAACCTGTGGAATTCCCTGCCGCAGAGAGTTGTTGATGCCAGTTCATTGGATATATTCAAGAGGGAGTTAGATATGGCCCTTACGGCTAAGGAGATCAAGGGGTATGGAGAGAAAGCAGGAAAGGGGTACTGAGGGAATGATCAGCCATAATCTTATTGAATGGTGATGCAGGCTCGAAGGGCCGAATGGCCTACTCCTGCACCTATTTTCTATGTTTCTATGTTTCACCCAAGTGATTAGTGCCAAATCACCATGGTATCGTTATTAAGTCGACACCCACCATTGCCAAATCAGTACATCCAGACCACCTCTTGCAAGACCATCTCTAATACAAGAAATATTCTTCAACATCAACCCAAACCGAATCCATCCCCGGTCACCCGCTCCTGCAACAAGCACCAAATGCTGATGGACTGCCGCGCCCGCCTCCACTGGCCCCACTGGCGACGGCAACTTCCAGATGAAGAGTTTTGTCTGGTGTGTTTAAAGTGGTGAATAAATTTGTTTTTGAGGCACGGTCGGGGTGGCCGCTGCCTTTGACCCAGTGATGGGGACTCGAGTCCTCGCCGTGTCCGGCCTCAGGCCGCCTTCTGCCCTCGCTTTCCAGCATGCGCTGTACCTTGAAGTGCCGGGTCGGGTCGCACGCTGTGAAGAGGGTGACTGGATTGGACATCACCATAACCCAGGTCGGTGATTGGAGCGTGGCAGGTACAGCAGGAGCGGCAAGGTCGGGGCGAAGGAGCGGTGAGAGATTGCAGAGCAACGTGATCGGTGCCCAGGAGCGGCATGAGTTATGGGGCCCAGAAGAGGCGGGGGCCCAGAAGAGGCGAGGGCCCAGGGGCAGCACGGACCAGCCCACACTGCGATATGTGTGCACACTTGGTCCGTGCAGCAGAGCAGGTCTCCAGTCGTCTTGGGTAATCCTAGCCACTGGAATAAGATCTAACTCTGTCAAGCCCGTGTGGTGGCTGATGTACAACGGCCACCACATGTTAAAAAAATCAATGCACAGGCATCTTCCACCCTTCGACGTGTAGTTCGGGACCTGGAATATTAGGTTCTACATTGAAACACCTGTGAACTCATCCCTTTTTGGCGTGGGAGCAAGTCATCCTCGATAAGAGGGACCCCCTATGATGATGAATACAGGCCTGATAGTGGAGAGGCACTGGGATTCACAACTAGAGTCAGCACAGTGCCCCAGCAATTGTCATGCAGCATTATGTCATAATAGCACGACATACATGGAAACCAGTCTATCTAGTTACTGGCACAAGTTTTACCATCCCCTCCAAATAGTGAATAGATTCAGATGGGTAAACTGGGCCACAAACACTGTGCAATCCAGCATCCCCTAAAGCTTGGTATGCCACCATAGGCACAAGTACATTCACAAGTTAAATGTAGAGGTATAGTTGCAATCTAAGCTTCAGCGTGGATAAGAACATTGTTGCTATGGGCAGATAGAAATCTATTAACAATATGTAATACTCTGGTGTGTACCATAGTCCAACAGCAGCATTAAAATCTTTCCTGTTCAGCCCTCATTAATGGTCCATCTTACCTTCTCTGATCAACACACTATATAATGCATGAATGTCAAATATTAATTCCAACACACATACGCAACATAACATTTGTTGCACAAACAGAACGGACAGCATTAAACCATTTTATATGTGGTTCTCCCACAATGAGGGCTTTCCCACACAACTCCTATTCATCCTTGTTCTGTGCGATAAAACCTATGTTCATCAGATTATCCATTATTAGCCCATCATTAATGAATCCAATGACTCTGCATTGCTCAATTTTTCAGATGAATCAGAAATTTCAGTGCCGAAGGAGGCCATTTGGCCCATTCTGTCTGTGCTAATTCAGGCACACTAAGTTTGTGCTGAGAGTATTGCAAAAAAACTAACATCAAATTCCTCTATTTTTTAGTTCTTTCTAGTTTATCAACCAATAATTAAAATTGGCAAAACCAGCCATCATAATGAAATCAAGCCACATGGAACTTTAAAAGAATGAATGAAAGGATGAGTGGCTCAGGACCCATCTCAGTCCCTCTGAACTGCAGACTAATCAAAGGACACACACACACACACAATTCGGAGGAGCTGCATTCCTTATTCATTACGATTGGAAATGAAATTCCCAATGTTGCAAGTCTACAATCAAGAATGTTAATGGCAAATTGAGCCATTTTGAATGAGGGCAAGCTCAGGGAATGATACTTCTGTGTTTGCACTCCCTGCAACTCAACTCAGTTCCCCTCAACATTTGACCTGCTCCAGTGACGGATACATTGCATATAATTATCTAACACTGGTGTTAACATTTCTTGGATGTTCTGACCAATCAGCCCCCTGCCACCCACATGCTCCACTGTATGAACCTATGCAGCCCATGAAGGCAAAACGTATGGCACCCCAACAGTGCAGTGTGCCGAGATATTTAGCAGTAGTGCTGCTAGCTGTACTAAAGCTAAATTGCAATTCTGGTGAGGTTCCAGAAAAAATCCTAGAGAGACTGCCATGAAAAAAAAGTGATTGTACATCACAGATGGAAATAGTATATGTACATAATAGACCACCCTCCACCATTTTATGACAGTTTTTTTGTGGGGAATAAATCTATGAGATTTACAGAACCCCAACATGATGCAAAATGGTTCTGAAAAACGAATACATGTAAGCCACATCCCCAAACATCCACCCACAGCAGGATAAAGTAATGCACGAATGAACTCCTGGGCACAGGCAGAACTGCTCCTGTTAAGTAGGTCACACTTACATGGCCAACATAACAAGGAGACAGCTAACAGTACCCTTGGGTTTTCAGCTCATTCATTCCTGTTAAATACCACTTTCCACCTTGGGAATAAATGACGACAATTAATTTTCATCAAGTGACTTTACTCATCACATGAAATCCTGTCATGCAGTCTTGTTCCTCCTAAAACTATTGCTGCTTTAATAGTCTTAACTAAGCTATTTGATTATGATTTATATATTAGATAGATCGATTGATCGATGAAGGTAACTTCTTGTAATGAATATTGCTCACAGCAATAATGCTTCATCATGAGTCACACAGTATCAGGACACAGCTGGTTAAGCACTACTGACTGATACTTTGTGAATGAGGAATGCAGTGAGTTCAATTTCAGTTACAATAAGCATTCAGCTCATCTGGAAATGTGTGCATTCTCCACATTGATTCAAAAGAGTGCCTTTGAATGCCAAATAATAGGTTGCGTTCTCCACTTTTTATTAAAAAAAAGGAGAATGATAAATCTAAATCAGGGAAAAGGAAGGACAGTAGTAAATCCTATGAGTGGAGACCGAGAAACAAAAATAGGAAGATCAATGAAGATCCCAATTGGGAAGCTAGTCACAGTGTGATGAGTTTTTTTGGGGGGGAAATCCTATTTTAGATTCCCAATGGCTCAATGTGATTGTTCAGTGAATGGCTGAACCATGTAGAACAGAAAGGTCCCCGGTTTGATCCCCAATCATAATAGAATTTTCCATCAGTTCACCTCCTCCCTTTTTGAATCTTCTTTGTGGTAATTTAAATTTCAGCTTGGCTCAGATATGACACTCTCACCTCCAAGTCAGATGGGCATGGGTCCAAACCCCAATTAAGGACCATACCACACAATGTAGGCTGACATTTCAGTGCCGTACTGAGGGAATTCTGCTGCTGGCGGTACCCATCTTTCTGGTGAGATGATAAACTGAGACCCTGTCTCCCTATTCAGGTGGTCGTAAAAGCTCCCAGGGCACTGTTCATCGAAAAGCAAGGAAGCTCCCAAAGGGCCCTGGCCAATATTTAGCCCTCAAATCAGTAAGGCTAAAATAGATGAACTTAACACTTATCTCATTGCTATTTGTGGCACCTTGCTGTGCACAAATTGTCTGCCACATTTGCCTACATAAGTGATTATATTTCAAAAGTACTTCATTGGCTGTAAAGCACTTTGGGGTATCCTGATGACAGGAAAGACCTTATATAATTGCAAGTTCGTTCTTTCTTAATTTTCATTTCCATGATTAACCTATTCTGATTCCATTTGCAGAGCAAGACATTTCCCCTTCCTTTAACCACCTCCCACCGCCTTATTCAACATTAGCATCGAATGCCCCACTTATACGATCGTTCAGAAACCAGAGCATTTCACATTTCTGCTGAAAAGGCAGAATAATTGATTCAGACTTTTCCTGATGTAGTCCAACATAGTATCTGGCAAGCTTCCATTCCCTAATGGGCTGCTATCAGTTCTTCCAGAATAGTTTCAGATCACTCATGCTTGGATACAACATGACTATAATATAAGACACAGAGAGACAACCTCCAGAAAATAGTTTTATCAAATTCAACCAAACTAGTGGGTAAAATGAGTTATAGATCCAAACTTCAAATGTGTCAGTCATCATTCCCAAGCAAGGCAGATCAGGAATCAAGAACTAACTCATTAAATTACCCCAACATCTGGTGTTCTTAGCCATTCCAAAGTAAAATGGTAGATCTCCATGCAAACTCAGATCACTTGAACCTTATACAGTTTAGGCCCCATTTTTATCCTCTTTTGCATCCTTGTTTCAGAACTATGCTTCAGGCAGGAGGGCTGGATGATCTGTGCCCAGATTTCGCTATATTAACCATCATTGGATGTCTAAGGACTTACAGGGGAGGATAAAGAAAAAAAGGGAAACGTATGTCATATACCAACGGTTAAATACTGTAGAATCTCTGGAGGAATATAGAAAGTTCAGAGGTAAAATTAAAAGGGATATTAGGAAAGCTAAGAGAGAGCATAAAAAATTCTTGGCAAGTAAAATTAAGGAAAACCCAAAAATGTTCGATAAATATATTAAGAGTAAGAGGATAACTAAAGAAAGGGTATTAGAGACCATGAGGGTAATCTTTGTGTGGAGGCGGAAGATGTTGGTAGGGTTCTTAATGAATACTTTGCGTCTGCTTTCACAAAGGAAAGGGGCAATGCAGATACTGCTATCGAGGAGGAGTGTGAAATTCTAGATGAAATAAACATAGTGAGAAAGGAGGTATTAAGGGGTTTGGCAGCTTTGAAAGTGGATAAGTCCCCAGGCCCGGATGAAATGCATGCCAGGCTGTTGAGCGAAATAAAAGAGGAAATAGCAGAGGCCTTGACCATCATTTTCCAGTCCTCTTTGGATTTGGGCATGGTGCCAGAGGACTGGAGGACTGCTAATGTGGTACCCTTGTTTAAGAAGGGAGAAGGGGATAGGCCGAGTAATTACAGGCCTGTCAGCCTAACTGCAGTGGTGGGAAAATTATTGGAAAAAATCCAGGATAAATCTACATTTAGAAAGGTAAGGATTAATCAGGGACAGTCAGCATGGATTTGCTAAGGGAAGATCGTGTTTGACTAATCTGATTGAATTTTTCAAGGAGGTAACCAGGAGGTTCGATGAGGGTAGGTCATACGCTGTCGTGTATATGGACTTTAGAAAAGCTTTCGATAAGGTCCCACATGGCAGATCGGTCACAAAGGTAAAAGCCCATGGGATCCAGGGCAAAGTGTCAAGTTGGATCCAAAATTGGCTTAGTGATAGGAAGCAAAGTGTAATGGTTGATAAATGTTTTTGTGACTGGAAGGATTTTTCCAGTGGAGTTCCGCAGGGCTCAATACTGGGTCCCTTGCTTTTTGTGGCATACATGAATGATCTAGATTTGAATATGGGGGTATGATTAAGAAGGTTGCAGATGACACTAAAATTGGCGTGTGTGATTGATAATGAAGAGGAAAGTCATGAACTGCAGGAGGATATCAATCTACTGGTCAGGTGGGTAGAACAGCGGCAATTAGAATTTAATTCGGAGAAGTGTGAGGTAATGCACGGGGAGGGCAAATAAGAAAAGGGTATACACATTAAACGGTAGGCCACTTAGAAGTGTAGATGAACAAAGGGACCTTGGAGTGCTTGTCCACAGATCACTGAGAGTAGCAGACCAGGTGGATAAGGTGGTTAAGAAGGCATACGGATTGCTTGCCTTTATTAGCCAAGGCATAGAATACAAGAGCAGGGAGGTTATGCTTAAATTGTATAATACTCTGGTTAAGCCACAGCTGGAATACTAAGTGTAGTTCTGGTCACAGTATTATAGGAAGGACGTGATTGCACTGGAGAAGATGCAGAGGAGATTTACGAGGATACTGCCTGGAATGGAGAATCTTAGCTATGAGGACAGATTTGATAGGAGGCTGAGAGGAGACCTCAGTGAGGTGTATAAAATTTTGAGGGGCCTGGATATAGTGGATAGCAAGGGCCTATTTCCCTTTAGGGGTCAATTATGAGGGGGCATAGTTTTAAAGTGGTTGGTGGAAGGTTGAGAGGGGATTTGAGGAGAAGCTTCTTCACCCAGAGGGTTGTGGGGGTCTGGAACTCACTGCCTGGAAGGGTGGTAGAGGCAGAAGCCCTCACCACAATTAAAAGGTGCTTGGATGGGCACTTGAAGTGCCGCAACCTGCTGAGTTATTGACCTAGAGCTGGGAAGTGGGATTACACTGGATAACTTCTTGTTGGCTGGCACAGATACGATGGTAAGTACATCATGGAATCGAATATGGCCAGAGTGATCTCCTGGGCTAGTTTTGATCACCTGGATGGGTCGGAGAGGAATTTTCCCAGATTTTTTTCCCCAATTGGCCTGGGTTTTTATCTGTTTTTTGCCTTTCATAGAAACAGAGAAAATAGGTGCAGGAGCAGGCCATTCAGCCCTTCTAGCCTGCACCGCCATTCAATGAGTTCATGGCTGAACATGAAACTTCAGTACCCCCTTCCTGCTTTCTCGCCATACCCCTTGATCCCTCGAGTAGTAAGGACTTCATCTAACTCCCTTTTGAATATATTTAGTGAATTGGCCTCAACAACTTTCTGTGGCAGAGAATTCCACAGGTTCACCACTCTCTGGGTGAAGAAGTCTCTCCTCATCTCGGTCCTAAATGGCTTACCCCTTATCCTTAGACTGTGACCCCTGGTTCTGGACTTCCCCAACATTGGGAACATTCTTCCTGCATCTAACCTGTCTAAACCCGTCAGAATTTTAAACGTTTCTATGAGGTCCCCTCTCATTCTTCTGAACTCCAGTGAATACAAGCCCAGTTGATCCAGTCTTTCTTGATAGGTCAGTCCCACCATCCCGGGAATCAGTCTGGTGAATCTTCGCTGCACTCCCTCAATAGCAAGAATGTCCTTTCTCAAGTTAGGAGACCAAAATTGTACACAATACTCCAGGTGTGGCCTCACCAAGGCCCTATACAACTGTAGCAACACCTCCCTGCCCCTGTACTCAAATCCCCTCGCTATGAAGGCCAACATGCCATTTGCTTTCTTAACCGCCTGCTGTACCTGCATGCCAACCTTCAATGACTGATGTACCATGACACCCAGGTCTCGTTGCACCTCCCCTTTTCCTAATCTGTCACCATTCAGATAATAGTCTGTCTCTCTGTTTTTACCACGAAAACATAGAAACATAGAAAATAGGTGCAGGAGTAGGCCATTCGGCCCTTCTAGCCTGCACCGCCATTCAATGAGTTCATGGCTGAACATTCAACTTCAGTACCCCATTCCTGCTTTCTCGCCATATCCCTTGATCCCCCTAGTAGTAAGGACCTCATCTAACTTCTTTTTGAATATATTTAGTGAATTGGCCTCAACAACTTTCTGTGGTAGAGAATTCCACAGGTTCACCACTCTCTGGGTGAAGAAGTTCCTCCGCATCTCGGTCCTAAATGGCTTACCCCTTATCCTTAGACTGTGACCTCTGGTTCTGGACTTCCCCAACATTGGGAACATTCTTCCTGCATCTAACCTGTCTAACCCCGTCAGAATTTTAAATGTTTCTATGAGGTCCCCTCTCATTCTTCTGAACTCCAGTGAATACAAGCCCAGTTGATCCAGTCTTTCTTGATAGGTCAGTCCCGCCATCCCGGGAATCAGTCTGGTGAATCTTCGCTGCACTCCCACAATAGCAAGAATGTCCTTCCTCAGGTTAGGAGACCAAAACTGTACACAATACTCCAGGTGTGGCCTCACCAATGCCCTGTACAACTGTAGCAACACCTCCCTGCCCCTGTACTCAAATCCCCTTGCTATGAAGGCCAACATGCCATTTGCTTTCTTAACCACCTGCTGCACCTGCATGCCAACCTTCAATGACTGATGTACCATGACACCCAGGTCTCTTTGCACCTCACATTTATCCACATTATACTTCATCTGCCATGCATTTGCCCACTCACCTAACCTATCCAAGTCACACTGCAGCCTCATAGCATCATCCTCGCAGCTCACACTGCCACCTAACTTAGTGTCATCAACAAATTTGGAGATACTACATTTAATCCCCTCGTCTAAATCATTAATGTACAATGTAAACAGCTGGGGCCCCAGCACAGAACCTTGCGGTACCCCACTAGTCACTGCCTGCCATTCTGAAAAGTCCCCATTTACTCCTACTCTTTGCTTCCTGTCTGACAACCAGTTCTCAATCCACGTCAGCACACTACCTCCAACCCCATGTGCTCTAACTTTGCACATTAATCTCTTGTGTGGGACCTTGTCGAAAGCCTTCTGAAAGTCCAAATATACCACATCAACAGGTTCTCCTTTGTCCACTTTACTGGAAACATCCTCAAAAAATTCCAGAAGATTTGTCAAGCATGATTTCCTCTTTACAAATCCATGCTGACTTGGACGTATCATGTCACCATTTTCCAAATGCGCTGCTATGACATCCTTAATAATTGATTCCATCATTTTACCCACTACTGAGATCAGGCTGACCGGTCTATAATTCCCTGTTTTCTCTCTCCCTCCTTTTTTAAAAAGTGGGGTTACATTGGCTACCTTCCACTCGATAGGAACTGATCCAGAGTCAATGGAATGTTGGAAAATGACTGTCAATGCATCCGCTATTTCCAAGGCCAGCTCCTTAAGTACTCTGGGATGCAGTCCATCAGGCCCTGGGGATTTATCGGCCTTCAATCCCATCAATTTTCCCAACACAATTTCCCGACTAATAAAGATTTCCCTCAGTTCCTCCTCCCCACTAGACCCTCTGACCCCTTTTATATCCGGAAGGTTGTTTGTGTCCTCCTTAGTGAATACTGAACCAAAGTACTTGTTCAATTGGTCTGCCATTTCTTTGTTCCCCGTTATGACTTCCCCTGATTCTGACTGCAGGGGACCTACGTTTGTCTTTACTAACCTTTTTCTCTTTACATACCTAGAGAAACTTTTGCAATCCGCCTTAATGTTCCCTGCAAGCTTCTTCTCGTACTCCATTTTCCCTGCCCTAATCAAACCCTTTGTCCTCCTCTGCTGAGTTCTAAATTTCTCCCAGTCCCCAGGTTTGCTGCTATTTCTGGCCAATTTGTATGCCACTTCCTTGGCTTTAATACTATCCCTGATTTCCCTAGATAGCCACGATTGAGCCACCTTCCCTTTTTTATTTTTATGCCAGACAGGAATGTACAATTGTTGTAATTCATCCATGCGGTCTCTAAATGTCTGCCATTGCCCATCCACAGTCAACCCCTTAAGTATCATTCACCAATCTATCCTAGCCAATTCATGCCTCATACCTTCAAAGTTACCCTTCTTTAAGTTCTGGACCATGGTCTCTGAATTAACTGTATCATTCTCCATCCTAATGCAGAATTCCACCATATTATGGTCACTCTTCCCCAAGGGGTCTCGCACAATGAGATTGCTAATTAGTCCTCTCTCATTACACAACACCAAGTCTAGGATGGCCTCCCCCCTAGTTGGTTCCTCGACATATTGGTCGAGAAAACCATCCCTTATGCACTCCAGGAAATCCTCCTCCACCGTATTGCTTCCAGTTTGGTTAGCCCAATCTATCTGCATATTAAAGTCACCCATTATAACTGCTGCACCTTTATTGCATGCACCCCTAATTTCCTGTTTGATGCCCTCCCCAACATCACTACTACTGTTTGGAGGTCTGTACACAACTCCCACTAAAGTTTTTTGCCCTTTGGTGTTCTGCAGCTCTACCCATATAGATTCCACATCACCCAAGCTAATGTCTTTCCTAACTATTGCATTAATCTCCTCTTTAACCAGCAATGCTACCCCACCTCCTTTTCCTTTTATTCTATCCTTCCTGAATGTTGAATACCCCTGGATGTTGAGTTCCCAGCCCTGATCATCCTGGAGCCACGTCTCCGTAATCCCAATCACATCATATTTGTTAACATCTATTTGCACAGTTAATTCATCCACCTTATTGCGGATACTCCTTGCATTAAGACACAAAGCCTTCAGGCTTGTTTTTTTAACACCCTTTGTCCTTTTAGAATTCTGCCGCACAGTGGCCCTTCCTGTTCCCCGCCCCGGGCCTCTCCGCCCCCCACCCCCCCATCTCCCCTCTGTCTCCTGCCTCTGCCTCCCTTTTGTTTCCCTCTGTCTCCCTGCATTGGTTCCCATCCCCCTGCCATATTAGTTTAACTCCTCCCCAACAGCACTAGCAAACACTCCCCCTAGGACATTGGTTCCGGTCCTGCCCAGGTGCAGACCGTCCGGTTTGTACTGGTCCCACCTCCCCCAGAACCGGTTCCAATGCCCCAGGAATTTGAATCCCTCCCTGCTGCACCACTGCTCAAGCCACGTATTCATCTGCGCTATCCTGCGATTCCTACTCTGACTAGCAAGTGGCACTGGTAGCAATCCCGAGATTACTACTTTTGAGGTCCTACTTTTTAATTTAGCTCCTAGCTCCTTAAATTCGTTTCGTAGGACCTCATCCCTTTTTTTACCTATGTCGTTGGTACCAATGTGCACCACGACAACTGGCTGTTCTCCCTCCCATTTCAGAATGTCCTGCACCCGCTCCGAGACATCCTTGACCCTTGCACCAGGGAGGCAACATACCATCCTGGAGTCTCGGTTGCGGCCGCAGAAACGCCTATCTATTCCCCTCACCATTGAATCCCCTATCACTATCGCGCTCCCACTCTTTTTCTTGCCCTCCTGTGCAGCAGATTCAGCCACGGTGCCATGAACTTGGCTGCTGCTGCCCTCCCCTGATGAGTCATCCCCCCCAACAGTACTCAAAACGGTGTATCTGTTTTGCAGGGGAATGACCACAGGGGACCCCTGCACTACCTTCCTTGCACTGCTCTTCCTGCTGGTCTTCCATTCCCTATCTGGCTGTGGACCCTTCTCCTGCGGTAAGACCAACTCACTACACGTGATACTCACGTCATTCTCAGCATCGTGGATGCTCCAGAGTGAATCCACCCTCAGCTCCAATTCCGCAACATGGACCGTCAGGAGCTCGAGGCGGATACACTTCTCACACACGTAGTCGTCAGGGACACCGGAAGTGTCCCTGAGTTCCCACATGGTACAGGAGGAGCATATCACGTGACCGAGCTCTCCTGCCATGCCTTAACCCTTAGATACCCTTAAATTGGTAATAACAATGTTACAGTTCACTTACTGATATAAAAAAGAAAAAGAAAAGCTACTCACCAATCACTTACCCCATTGGCTGTGACGTCACCTTTTGATTCCTTCCTACTTCTATTTTGCTTTCTCTCCCGCTGTAGCTGCACCGGTGCGCCTTTTATAGGCCGCTCCCGCCTCTCACCAACTGCCGCTGACTCTCGAGCTCCCGCTGGGCCTTTTATAGGCCGCTCCGACGCTGCTCCCGCCTCTCACCAACTGCCGCTGACTTTCCTAGGAGATCGCATGGCTCCGGGTGGGGTGGAGTGTAAAATGTTGCAATGCATGGGGTACCGCAGTTGTGTGGGGTGGACTGGTTGAGCCAGATGCTCTTTGCCTTTCCGCCATTGCTCATTGGTTTATATGTAATCTTCAGGCTGCTGACCGAGGACCGTGTGGCTCTTTGTCGGCCGGCGCAGACACGATGGGTCGAAATGGCATCCTGTGCTGTAGATTTCTATGTTTCTATTATTTAAAATAAAAGTATTTGTGTAATAAAAACCCTGATATAATGCAAATCCTAGTATGGCAGAAAGGAACCACCACCAATAGTCAGTGATGATAGTTCAGCGGTTTTTCACTAGTACTAGATCATCAAAAACATCCTCAAAAACAAGAATGCCTTTTGCAGCAATCTCCAAAATTGAGTTAATGATTGCTGCGTTTCTATTCTTGGTGCTATGTCAGAAATAGCTCTTAAAGTTGCATATGGGCTGGTCAGAAAAGGCAAATAGTACTGAAGCAGATTAAGAATGCATTGGTTGTTACCTAGCAGTGAAACCTGGTCTCCAGTGTTCAGAATGGGAGTGTAAATCTGCAACAATCTTTACAACCAATGCCAGTTAGTCTTCTTTACAGGGATCTTAAACCTCAAATGCAAAGGGCTTATATTCTACTGTCATCCTGGATTCTCCAAATCCAACTATTTCTTTATCACTATAACTTCTGCCATTAAAGCTGGGCCACTTACCTTGTTTGGGTACACGAATAGGCAATCTTGAGGTCCTTCAAAAAAAGAGACCTTTCTATATGTGTATTTAAGTTACAAATTGCATTTTATTTTTTATTCATTCCTGAATGTGGGCCGCTGGCAAGGCCAGCATTTATTGCCCATCTCTAATTGCCATCGAGAAGGTGGTGGTGAGTCGCCTTCTTGAACCGCTGCAGTCCTTGTGGTGAAGGTATACCCATGGTGCCGTTGGGGAGTGAGTTCCACGATTTTAACCTACCGACGATAAAGGAACGGTGATATATTTTAAAAGTCAGAATGGTGTGTAACTTGGAGGGGAAGTTGCAGGTGATGGTGCTCCCATGCACCTGCTGCTCTTGTCCTCCTCGGTGGTAGAGGTTGCGTTTATGGGAGATGCTGCTGAAGAAGCTGTTGCAAGTTGCTGCAGTGCTTTTTATACATGGTACACACTGCAGGCACAGTGCACCGGTGGTGGAGGGAGTGAATGTTGAAGGTGGTGGATCAGGTGTCAATCAAGTGAGCCGCTTTGCCTTGATGGTGTCGAGCTTCGTGAGTGCAGTTGGAGCTGCACTCATCCAGGCAAGTAGAGAGTATTCCATCACACTCCTGACTTGTGTCTTGTAGATGGTGGAAAGACTTTGGGGAGTCAGGAGATGAGACACTCAATGCAGACTACCCAGCCTCTGACCCGCTCTTGTTGCCACAGTATTTATGTGGCTGGACCAGTTCGGTTTCTGGTCAATGGTGACATCGAGGATATTGATGATGGGGGGGGTTCAGTGATGGTAATGCCATTGAATATCAAAGGGAAATGGTTAGACTCTCACTTGTTGGAGATGGTAATTTCCTGGCAGTTGTGTGGCACAAATGTTACTTGCCATTTATCGGCCCAAGCCTGAATGTTGTCCAGGCCTTGCTGCATGCGGGCATTGACTGCTTCATTTTCTGAGGAGTTGCGAATAGAACTGACCTCTGCAATCATCAGCGAACATTCCCACTTCTGACCTTATGATGGAGGGAAGGTCATTGATAAAGCAGTGGAAGTTGGTTGGGCCTAGGACACTGCCCTGAGGAACTCCTGCAGCGATATCCTGGGGCTGAGATGATTGACCTCCAACAACCACAACCATCTTCCTTTGTGCTAGGTATGACTCCAGCCAGTGGAGAGTTTTCCCCCCCAATTCGCATTGACTTCAATTTTACTTGAGCTCCTTGAATACATACTCGGTCAAATGCTGCCTTGATGTCAAGAGCAGTCACTCTCACCTCACCTCTGGAATTCAATTCTTTTGTCTATGTTTTACAAAGGCGGTAATGAGGTCTGGAGTGGTCCTGGTGGAACCCAAACTGCTAGTATTTAATTTCCACATAAGAGGTGTGACACCATTAAAACAGTTAGTTTTAAACCAAATTTGGGGAAATACATTTTAACATTCATGAGCTAACCTTTCCATATGATTTGTAACTGACTTTATTTTCCTTAAAACCATCATGATTCTCCTTGTAATGCATAGATTCTATAAATTGTTACTCCCACTTGTTTTTGAAAATCACACAAAAACTGCTTGAAAGGTGGGCTCTGATACCCAGATGTTAATATTTATCTTGAATTACTCCCAAAGCACAAATACACTACAACAAGTAATCTCAATGTATGGTTAGATTTAACATCAAGAGTGAAATCATGCAGGTCTGTGTACACCCACGGAGTGTGGACTCATTCTTTCAAAGCTGTGAAGTGCAGCTAGACAAGGAGAAGACACATCCAAGCAATGATGCCTGTAGGATTTCAAATCTTTATCTGTTATAGTCTGGATGCAGAGATTTATTTCTGAATCTTTTATCGAATCATTTCCACATGTAGCACAAGGTCATTTGAACTGAAGCTTTTTGCACAATGTAGACCTTTGTCCAGTGTTGTTTATTGTACATATATTTCAGCCAAGGTATAAAAGTTCTGTACATATTTCTTTGTTACGTGTCTCCTACTGGTCTCCATTCTAGGGTTGCGGTTAAATCCATGCTCGCTGTCAGCAGAAAGGCTATGAGCTCTTGTGAAAAGGGGTCACAGATGGAATGGGTTGTGCTTCTCTCAGTCTAAGTTCATTCCACAGACATGACTGAGTCAATAGCATAAAGTACAATTGCTCATACAGCTCTCAGCGCTAAGAAAGCAGTCAGGGGGAAAATATCATGCTGATGCATTGAGGATGCCATTCTGAGCCCAAGCTAGAAGTGAAGAGATGAGAGGCAGTTCACACAAGCTGTTGAGGAGATGCTGCTGATAAAATAGTGCCTTTCATGACTTCAGGATGTTCCAAAGTGCTTTACAGCCAATTAAGTACTTTTAGTTTTTTTGAAGTGTAGCTACTGTTGTCATGTAAGAAAGATGGTAAGCCAACTTGCACACAGCAAGCTCCCACAAACAGCAATGTTACAATGATCAGATTATCTGTTTTTCTTTAGGTTTTGGTTGCAGGATAAATATTGGCCAGGACACCAGGAAGAACTCCCCTGCTATTCTTTGAAATAGTGGCATGGGATCTATTATGTCCACCCGAGAGGGCAGGCAGGGCCTGAACAACAACTTGTATTTATACAGTGCCTTTAACCTAGTAAAATGTCCCAAGGTGATTCACAGGAGCGTTATGAAACAAATTTGACACTGAGCCGCATAAGGAGATATTAGGGCAAATGAAAAAGGAAGGTTTTTAGAAGCATCTAAAAGGATGAAAGGGAGGTAGAGAGGTGGAGACGTTCAGGGAGGGTATTCCAGAGCTTCGGGCCTCAGCAACTGAAGCCACGGCTGCCAAAGGTGTTGTGATTAAAATTGTGGCTATGCAAGAGGCCAGAATTGGAGGAGCACAGATATCTCAGAGGGTTGTAGAGCTGGAGGAGGTTACAGAGAATGAACGGATTTGAAAACAAGGATGAGAATTTTAAAATCGGATTAAAGTCTCATCTGAACGTTCTGGTACATGAAAAAAAGCTTTACTTGGAACTCAATCTGGTTATGAACCTTTGAGAACCTGCCCCCTGAAATCAGGTATTGTTGAAATCAGGTGAATGCAGATCATTTTCATGGTCCTTAATTTTACTGTATAGTAGGAGCAACTTAGTGTGGCTCCCTTTCAAGAATTCCTGCATTGATCAAACAGCCATTTCATCAGGTTTTTTAAGCTCTCTTGTAAATTACAATCAATAACTAAAAACAGATACATAAATTAACTTCTTGTATTTCTTATTAAACATTAGCAGATCTCCCATGGCATTTCTCATGGTGACTTGGAGGATTCATTATTTTCCAAGAAAAGAACACTGAACCATGTAACAAGCAATGTATTATTCTACTGCTGAACCTTAGGTGTGTGTTAAATTGAAGCGAAGGTGTGTATCCCTTTAAGGCTACAAAATGTAATTAATTCTTGAAGTCAATCACTCTTGACAGATGCTGAATCAATCAGATTAGCTTAGGAACATGGAATTGAAGGACATTTGGCCCCTAATGCATCCCACTTTCTTGCCTTTTTTTTCCATGTCCTTTAATTCCCAAGTATCTATTTTCTCTTGAACACCTCAATCACCTTCACAACTGCGGCCATCTGAGAGTGTAGTCCACATTCCCACAACCCTGTGGTAAAATTTACCCTTGATTTTATTTTCAGCAGTTTAGCTCAAATTCTGAGGTTATGTCCCCTTCCTTCTGGGTTCCCCATCAGAAATGAAGAATAATTCTCAATCTACCCTTCAATTCCTTCTTTTCTTTAACTATTTTTAAGTCAGCCCTTAGATCAAAGTGAGGCTGTTGACATACATATTCCTGTGCCAATTAGATATTTTCTGTTGATTGCAAATGATTGATTTTCCTCTTGTGACACCACATTTTCAATTCGAAAGTGCAACATCCAAATGTGACAGGCTTGAGGCTCATCACATGCAAAGTTTTATATATATGTTAATGGATCTTCTATAATTAGTTGGAGAATACACAATGGTCCAGAATTTGCTGTCAAAATAACAGCAAGGCCATTGGCGCTCGCCGTTATTTCTGGGTAAATGATACAGCAACTTCAGGCGAGGGGCAGATGCACGGCTACACAGGAATATCCAAAAATTGCTGCCTGAGTTTTGCTTTGCGAAAACTGAAACTCCCCCTAAGCCTCCCTTTTTTTTGGAACTTGCTGTATTTTCCCATTAATTGCCCATTAAATGTGCCACAGCCTTGTCAGTACAGGTTTGAGTACCCTTTCAACAACAACAACCTGTATTTATATAGCACCTTTAACATAGTGAAAAGTCCCAAAGCGCTTCACAGGAGTATTATGAGATTAAAAGTTTGACACTGAGCAGGGCAGGTGACCAAAAGCTTGATCAATGAGGTAGGTTTGAAGGGGGAAAGAGAGGTAGAGAGGCGGGGAGGTTTAGGCAGGGAATTCCAGAACTTAGGGCATAGGCAGCAGAAGGCACGGCCACCAATGACTGAACGATTATAAT
This sequence comes from Pristiophorus japonicus, assembly GCF_044704955.1. Classification (NCBI taxonomy): domain Eukaryota; kingdom Metazoa; phylum Chordata; class Chondrichthyes; family Pristiophoridae; genus Pristiophorus; species Pristiophorus japonicus. The sequence goes on from NC_091982.1 coordinate 105,453,453, forward strand.
CAGCGATGCTCAAGAGGGCAGAATTAGAGGAGCGCAGACATCTCGAGGGGGTTGTGGGGCTGAAGAAAATTATAGAGAAAGGGAGGGGCGAGGCCATGGAGGGATTTGAAAACAAGGATGAGAATTTTGAAATCAAGGCATGCTTAACAGGGAGCCAATACAGGTCAGCGAGCACAGAGGTGATGGATGAGCGGGACTTGGTGTGAGGTAGGACACGGGCAGCCGAGCTTTGGATAACCTCTAGTTTACGTAGGGTAGAATGTTGGAGACCAGCCAGGAGTGCGTTGTGATAAGCTTTAATGACTGCCAACCTTTCTGGCACCACATGTTAACTATTACAAGTGCGAAGTCTCATTCCTTCAGGTTATGAATTTTTGGGAGAGATTTTTAAAATGTCAAACTTTAAATATAGATGTTTTATTTCTTACTTTTCCTTTCTGTCTCCTTTTCTCCCTCTATCTTAATCCAATCTTTTTTTCCCTCTCTTCATTTCTGTACCTCATTTGACAATGAATCCATCCACTCTAATTTACACTGCCTCTCTTGTTTATTTTCCAACCCTTCAATCTGATTGGTTGCTGAATTGGTGGGATTGGTGGGGTCCCTGTGTCTTGGGTATTTAGATAGTCATTCGTCAAAATATCTATTTCAAGCCCAAATTCTAGAGAGAGGGTGAAGTCTTTTTGTAAATACATTAATAAAGCTACTCAAATACACAAAGAACAAGATTGATTATGCTGTTGCAAAAAATGTAATTCATTTTTTAGAAACTATTTTTTGCCCATAGACTCACCAGTCTGATAGCGAAATCTTAATTTAATTGGAATATTTCTTCTCACTGGTCTTTGAGAACTGCTTGTTTTTACAAGTCCTCAGTAGTTTCCTATTGTTGGTTTGACCTGTTTTCCTTGCTTTTGATTTGTACGTCCCTGTCTCTTCAATTCTGATTTGCTGCTGTTTTACAGTGAGCTGATTTGACAAAAGAGAGTTTAAGAAAGAGTGAACAGCAGCAAGTGTCACACTTACAGGCATTGCACAACAAAAGGGAGTTTAAGAAAGAGTGAACAGCAGCAAGTGTCACACCTACAGGCATTGCACACTAGAAGCAAGAGTTTAAATATCTTAGCAACAGATCTTCCATGGCATTGTCCATGGCGAGTTGGAGGATGTGCTACTGTATAACAATGGAAATAATAATGCCCGTTAATCCACAATATGGCACGCTGATTTATGGTGCCTGACTAAGGCAATTCTGCTTTTATTACATGGCATTCTGAGATTTAGAAGATGAAAGTGAACACCTTTTGCCATTTTTCTGTTAAAAACTGTAAATGAGTGACCTCCATTATTACATGTTACATGTTAATATTTATGTCTTATCCTTTTAATAGGTAAGGATACACTGGAAGAAAGTAGGTAACAATGATAGCTATGAAGGCATGCAGGTATGGGGAGAGCAATTTGTAAAGTTGTTTAGCTTGGGTAGTATTAAGGGTAGTTCTGGGTTGTGGCAGTACCACTGAAAGGAAACACGAGATATGGTAGGACTGTGGGGTGGAATGTTGGGTATGATTTACTGGATGATTAATGGCAGTAATGTGAAAGGAAGGAGGGAGAAGTCTCAGGAGATGACAGCATTGTGATGAGGCGGGGTGAGGGTCTGTCAGCACTGCATGGAGAAGGTGCTCAGAAACACCAGCACTACAGAGTGCACCAGGATCAGTAGTGAGTTGAAGGGCAATTATCCAGTCACACTGGGTGGAGTTTTTAGGATCTAGAAGCATCGGGGAGTGAGCTTGCACAGTCCAGAAGCATTTGGGGTAGATACTGAAGTAGGAGGTCTTTGGACATGGAAGCATGGGAGGGGGGTTGGGTCTCTAGGACTGGTAGCACTGGGGAAGGGTCCCTGTGCCATGCAACACTGGTGAAGGGGTCAGAGTGCCTTGTGAGCAGAAATGTCCCAGGTTTTGGGAGCGGTCAGAGAGAGCTCCTGTGGTATGGAGAATTGAGGTGGACGCAGGGGTATGTTAGAATTGGGAGTGGGTTAGATCCAGGTTCAGAACAATGTGTCCCAACCTGCCTGACCCAACCATAAAACAGGTTTCAAATGTACAATTCACTGTTCCTATATTCGCCAACTGTTTGAATACAGTATTTAAAGTGGTTTTGCACTTAAATTAGGTTTCAGACCCGTAGCAGGGCTCCCCAAGTGTTCCTCGATCTCTCTCCTCTTCTGCTTTTCTTTCCATCTGCCTCTCTCTCCATTGAGCTACCATCCATCTCTGATCTCTTCTGTTTATCTCTTTCTATTCGGTTTCTTTCCCTTCTTCATACATTTCTCTGGCCCTGGCCGAATCCCTCTCACTTCCTGAAAGCCAAAGAAAATAGAAGTCCAGCAATTCCAGAGATCAGGAAAGATAGAGCCAGGACCACAGGTTGGTGATCTTGGAGAGCAGGAGGGTTTTCTGGTGGGAGGGATCTGGCCAGGCGGCAGGCTGGTGTGGGAGTAGGGAGCTCTTTCATTTGAAAGAGCTGCAAAAAAAATGAAATACTTAAAAAAATTAAAAAGCAGAGAAGATGCTGGAAGTGAGGTGGGAGGAGCAAGAGGCCCCAGTTCACCAGTCGACCTCAGGCAGCTAGCTCCAAGTACAGCCATAGCCCACCTACCTCGAGATGCAAATCAGGAGCGGAAGAGCTCAAATAGGTATGGCCTCCTCTTAATTTAAAGTTGCCAAATCAAATTAGCTGATAACTTTTTAAGCACTAAATTTCCAATTCGCTTCTGTTATTTGTGTTGCTTAATTCAAATTATTGATGATTTAATTTTTTTTAAAGTATAAAATAATTTCAACCAGGAGTAGACCATATGAGAGTAAATAAATACAATTTAAGCATGAAAGAAGGTATGACAGAAATAGTGCAATAGTGGCTAAATTAACGTAGAGTTATTTAACATTACGATGGGATTTGACAGGGTAGACGTAGCGACGATGTTTCCACTTGTGGGGAGTCCAAAACTAGGGGCCATAAATATAAAATAATCACTAAAAAATCCAATAAGGAGTTCAGGATAAACTCCTTTATCCACAGAGTGGGTAGAATGGAGAAGCTGAGGTGACAGCATAGATACATTTAAGGGAAGCTCGATAAGTGGATGAGGGAGAAAGGACAAGAAGGATATGCTGATAGGGTTAGATGAAGTAAGGTGGGAGAGCCTCATGAGGAGTATAAACACAGAGCAGATCAGTTGGGCCAAATGATTTTTAGATACTAAGGGAATCAAGGGATATGGGGATACTGCGGGAAGGAGTTGAGGTAGAAGATCAGCCCTGATCTTACTGAAAGGCAGAGTAAGCTCAAGGGACCGAATGGCCTATTCCTGCTCCTATTTTTTACGTTCTTCTGTTTGACCTGTTTCTGTGCTGTAAATTCTATGTAAATTTTAATAAATTAGTAAATTTTAATATATTGCTCACAGTCAGCTGAATCAAAGTTTGTTTAAAAATAATCTCAAGGTAGTGATGGGGTTGGGACAGAGACTTCAGAGACTTGCTCTACAGAGGTGCCTAGCAGCCAGAGCCCACAAATACATTGTGACAGCAAACATGGCAATTTACAATGGGAAATGATGACAGAAATGCATGGCAACGGGAAGAGTGCACCCTATGGAAGATTTTTAATATAGATAACTAGCTAGCTAGGTAGAAAGATGGATGGGTGTAGAAAGAAGGTACACAATGGAGCCTTTGAAGCGACAGTAGTACATATTAACAGACTGCCAATCAGATGTTTGAGCTTTCAAGTCCTTTAAATTGCCCATCATTTGAATTCAGCTGTCAAATATGGGAAGCAGTTCATCAGTTTTCAGTGAGCCTGACAGACAGAGCGCTTCTGATGGGGAGATGAACCGATGTAGTAGGGTTGTCTTGTTGATCATGGTTATGGAGAGGCTTATTGTCATGCTGGCCGCTCATTACTAGCTGAAACAATATTATCTGAGAGCAGAGGTGAGAGTTGGTTAAGGAGCATTAAAGACACTGAAAGCAGTGGTGAGGACAGCAAGGGTCAGGACAGCAGGGGGCCGAGGGCAGCAAGGGTCAGGACAGCGGGAGTCAGGACAGCAAGGGTCAGGACAGCGGGGGGCCGAGAACAGCAAGGGTCAGGACAGCGGGGGGCCGAGGGCAGCAAGGGTCAGAACAGCAAGGGTCAGGTCAGCGGGGGGCCGAGAACAACAAGGGTCAGAACAGCAAGGGTCAGGTCAGCGGGGGGCAGAGAACAGCAAGGGTCAGGACAGCAAGGGTCAGGACAGCGGGAGTCGAGGAAAGCAAGGGTCAGGACAGCGGGGGTCAGGACAGCAAGGGTCAGGACAGCGGGAGTCGAGGAAAGCAAGGGTCAGGACAGCGGGGGTCAGGACAGCAAGGGTCAGGACAGCGGGGGTCAGGACAGCGGGAGTCGAGGAAAGCAAGGGTCAGGACAGCTGGGGTCAGGACAGCAAGGGTCAGGACAGCGGGGGGCCGAGGGCAGCAAGGGTCAGGACAGCGGGGGGCCGAGAACAGCAAGGGTCAGGTCAGCGGGGGGCCGAGAACAGCAAGGGTCAGAACAGCAAGGGTCAGGTCAGCGGGGGGCAGAGAACAGCAAGGGTCAGGACAGCAAGGGTCAGGACAGCGGGAGTCGAGGAAAGCAAGGGTCAGGACAGCGGGGGTCAGGACAGCAAGGGTCAGGACAGCAAGGGTCAGGACAGCGGGAGTCGAGGAAAGCAAGGGTCAGAACAGCTGGGGTCAGGACAGCAAGGGTCAGGACAGCGGGGGTCAGGACAGCAAGGGTCAGGACAGCGGGGGTCAGGACAGCAAGGGTCAGGACAGCAAGGGTCAGGACAGCGGGAGTCGAGGAAAGCAAGGGTCAGAACAGCTGGGGTCAGGACAGCAAGGGTCAGGACAGCGGGGGTCAGGACAGCAAGGGTCAGGACAGCGGGGGTCAGGACAGCAAGGGTCAGGACAGCGGGGGTCAGGACAGCAAGGGTCAGGACAGCGGGAGTCAGGACAGCAAGGGTCAGAACAGTGGGGGGCCGAGAACAGCAAGGGTCAGGACTGCGGGGGGCCGAGGACAGCAAGGGTCAGGACAGCAAGGGTCAGGACAGCGGGAGTCGAGGAAAGCAAGGGTCAGGACAGAGGGGGTCAGGACAGCAAGGGTCAGGACAGCGGGAGTCGAGGAAAGCAAGGGTCAGGACAGCGGGGGTCGAGGAAAGCAAGGGTCAGGACAGCGGGGGTCAGGACAGCAAGGGTCAGGACAGCGGGGGGCCAAGGACAGCAAGGGTCAGGACAGCAAGGGTCAGGACAGCGGGGGGCCGAGAACAGCAAGGGTCAGAACAGCAAGGGTCAGGTCAGCGGGGGGCAGAGAACAGCAAGGGTCAGGACAGCAAGGGTCAGGACAGCGGGAGTCGAGGAAAGCAAGGGTCAGGACAGCGGGGGTCAGGACAGCAAGGGTCAGGACAGCGAGGGTCAGGACAGCAAGGGTCAGGACAGCGGGGGTCAGGACAGCGGGGGGCCGAGAACAGCAAGGGTCAGGACTGCGGGGGGCCGAGGACAGCAAGGGTCAGGACTGCGGGGGGCCGAGGACAGCAAGGGTCAGGATAGCAAGGGTCAGGACAGCGGGAGTCGAGGAAAGCAAGGGTCAGGACAGAGGGGGTCAGGACAGCAAGGGTCAGGACAGCGGGGGTCAGGACAGCAAGGGTCAGGACAGCGGGGATCCAGGACAGCAAGGGTCAGAACAGCGGGGGGCCGAGAACAGCAAGGGTCAGGACTGCGGGGGGCCGAGGACAGCAAGGGTCAGGACAGCAAGGGTCAGGACAGCGGGAGTCGAGGAAAGCAAGGGTCAGGACAGCGGGGGTCAGGACAGCGGGAGTCGAGGAAAGCAAGGGTCAGGACAGCAAGGGTCAGGACAGCGGGAGTCGAGGAAAGCAAGGGTCAGGACAGCAAGGGTCAGGACAGCGGGAGTCGAGGAAAGCAAGGGTCAGGACAGCAAGGGTCAGGACTGCGGGGGGCCGAGGACAGCAAGGGTCAGGACAGCGGGGGTCAGGACAGCGGGAGTCGAGGAAAGCAAGGGTCAGGACAGCGGGGGTCAGGACAGCAAGGGTCAGGACAGCGGGAGTCGAGGAAAGCAAGGGTCAGGACAGCGGGGGTCAGGACAGCAAGGGTCAGGACAGCGGGGGTCAGGACAGCAAGGGTCAGGACAGCGGGGGTCAGGACAGCGGGGGTCGAGGAAAGCAAGGGTCAGGACAGCGGGGGTCGAGGAAAGCAAGGGTCAGGACAGCGGGGGTCAGGACAGCAAGGGTCAGGACAGCAAGGGTCAGGACAGCGGGAGTCGAGGAAAGCAAGGGTCAGGACAGCGGGGGTCAGGACAGCAAGGGTCAGGACAGCGGGGGTCAGGACTGCAAGGGTCAGGACAGCGGGGGTCGAGGAAAGCAAGGGTCAGGACAGCGGGGGTCAGGACAGCAAGGGTCAGGACAGCAAGGGTCAGGACAGCGGGAGTCGAGGAAAGCAAGGGTCAGGACAGCGGGGGGTCGAGGACAGCAAGGGTCAGGACAGCAAGGGTCAGGACAGCGGGAGTCAAGGAAAGCAAGGGTCAGGACAGCAAGGGTCAGGACAGCGGGAGTCGAGGAAAGCAAGGGTCAGGACAGCGGGGGTCAGGACAGCAAGGGTCAGGACAGCGGGGATCCAGAACAGCAAGGGTCAGGACAGCGGGGGTCAGGACAGCAAGGGTCAGGACAGTGGGAGTCGATGAAAGCAAGGGTCAGGACAGCGGGGGTCAGGACAGCAAGGGTCAGGACAGCGGGGGTCAGGACAGCAAGGGTCAGGACAGCGGGGGTCAGGACAGCGGGTGTCGAGGAAAGCAAGGGTCAGGACAGCGGGGGTCAGGACAGCAAGGGTCAGGACAGCGGGGATCCAGGACAGCAAGGGTCAGGACAGCGGGTGCCGAGGACAGCGGGGGCCGAAGACAGCGGGGGCTGAGGACAGCGGGGGCCGAGGACAGCGGGGGCTGAGGACAGCGGGGGCCGAAGACAGCGAGGGCTGAGGACAGCGGGGATCCGAAGACAGCGGGGGCTGAGGACAGCAGGTGCTGAGGACAGCGAGGAGCCGAAGACAGCGAGGGCTGAGGACAGCGGGGAGCCGAAGACAGCGAGGGCTGAGGACAGCGGGGGCTGAGGACAGCGAGGAGCCGAAGACAGCGAGGGCTGAGGACAGCGGGGGCTGAGGACAGCGGGGGCTGAGGACAGCGGGGAGCCGAAGACAGCGAGGGCTGAGGACAGCGGGAATCCGAAGACAGCAAGGGCTGAGGACAGCGGGGGCTGAGGACAGCGGGGATCCGAAGACAGCGGGGAGCCGAAGACAGCGGGGGCTGAGGACAGCGGGGGCCGAAGACAGCGAGGGCTGAGGACAGCAGGGGCTGAGGACAGCGGGGATCCGAAGACAGCGGGAGCTGAGGACAGCGGGGAGCCGAAGACAGCGGGGGCTGAGGACAGCGGGGGCTGAAGACAGCGGGGGCCGAGGACAGCGGGGAGCCGAAGACAGCGGGGGCCGAAGACAGCGAGGACTGAGGACAGCGGGGACCGAGGACAGCGAGGGCTGAGGACAGCGGGGGCTGAGGACAGCGGGGGCCGAAGACAGCGAGGGCTGAGGACAGCGGGGGCTGAGGACAGCGGGGGCCGAAGTCAGCGAGGGCTGAGGACAGCGGGGGCCGAGGACAGCGGGGGCCGAGGACAGCGGGGGCCGAGGACAGCAGGGGCTGAGGACAGCGGGGGCCCAGGACAGCGGGAGCCGAAGACAGCGGGGGCTGAGGACAGCGGGGGCCGAGGACAGCGGGGGCCGAGGACAGCGAGGGCCGAGGACAGCGGGGGCTGAGGACAGCGGGGGCCGAAGACAGCGGGGGCCGAAGACAGCGGGTGCCAAGGACAGCGGGGGCCGAGGACAGCGGGGGCCGAGGACAGCGGGGGCCCAGGAAAGCCGGGGCCCAGGAAAGCCGGGTTACCAGGACAGCTCATGACCGGTTGATGAGCACTGCCAATGCTGAAAGCAGCATTGAGAGACAGCCCATGGCCAATTCAGGAGCACAACAGAATCTTTGTGCTGCCTGGGAAGCTTGTTATGAGCTAGCCAGTTACTCTGAATTTTATGCTTGCCTGTGCCGTACCTTTTGAGATAAGTGCCCCGTCATTGTTTTTTCTGTGGCATTGTTTCTGTTGCCATCGTTGTTTTGGGGCTATATTGATGTTGATATCAGATCGGATTAGGCAGTGGTCCGTCCAGCAGTCGTCGGCTCCTGTCATGGCACGGGTGATGCGCACGTCCTTGCGGTCCCTCGCTCGGACGATGACATAGGTTAGCAGATGCCAGTGCTTGAAGCGAGGGTGTTGCCACGATGCCTTCCACTTATCCCTCTGATGGAACAAGGTGTTGGTGATGACAAGGTCGTGTTCTAGGCATTTTGTCAGGAACAGGGTACCGCTGGAGTTGGTTTTCCCTACCCCCTTTCTGCCGATCACGCCTCCCCAGAGGTCTGTGTCCTTACCAACTCTGACGTTGAAGTCACTGAGGAGGATCAGCTTGTCCTCCGTAGAGACTCGGGACAGGGATCGTTCGAGGCTGGAGTAGAATTCCTCTTTGGTCTCATCTGTTGCGTTGAGTGTTGGGGCATATGCGCTGATAACTGTGGCGCACTGGTTCCGGGCTCGGGTGAGCTGGAAAGTCATGAGACGTTCGCTAATCCCGCAGAGGGAGTCTCTGAGGCGGCCAACCAGCTCATTCTTGATGGCGAAGCCAACTCCATGGAGGCGACGTTTTTCTTCTGGTTTGCCTTTCCAGCAGAAGGTGTAACCACCATCTTTGAGCTGGCCTTCCCTTGCCCGCTGGGTCTCACTTAGGGCGGCGATGTCGATGTCGAAGTGTCTGAGTTCCCGGGCAATGATGGCGGTGCGACGTTCTGCCCTCCTATATGGCTCAGTGACATAGACTGGAGAAAGCGCTGGAGAAGTACAGGTTGAGCGTCCGAAATCCAGAGTTCCGAAATTCGTAATGTTCCGGGATCCGAACACGAGGCTGATCCGTGGCAGGGTCATCCAGAAACCGGAAAATGTTCCGAAATCCGGACTCCTCCGCTATGGCCGCCCAACCACCAGCCACCGACCAGTCCGACTTGACCTCGGCCCGCCCAATCCCAGCCCGGCCAACCTCGCCCCGGTCCTGGTCTGACCCACCTCGCCTTGCGCCGGCCCCGGTCCTACCTTGCCCCGGCCTGACCCACCTCGCCCCGGCCTCGGCCCGACCCACCTCGCCTCGGCCCTACCTCACCCCGGCCCGACCCACCTCGCCCCGGCCCCGGCCCTACCTCGCCCCGGCCCCGGCCCCGGCCCTACCCACCTCGTCTCGGCCCTACCTCGCCCCGGCCTGACCTACCTCGCCCCGGCCTCGGCCCTAGCTCGCCCCGGCCTGACCTACCTCACCCCGGCCTGACCCACCTTGTCCCGGCCTCGGCCCTACCCACCTCGCCTTGGCCCTACCTCGCCCCAGCCTGACCTACCTCGCCCCGGCCTGACCCACCTCGCCCCGGCCTTGGCCCTACCTCGCCCCAGCCCCGGCCTGACCCACCTCGCCCCAGCCCCGGCCCGACCTACCTCGCCCCAGCCCCGGCCTGGCCCACCTCGCCTCGGCCCCGGCCTGACCCAGCTTGTCCCGGCCCCGGCCTGACCCACCTCGCCCCGGCCCCGGCACTACCTCACCTCGGCCCGACCCACCTCGCCTCGGCCCCGGCCTGACCCAGCTTGTCCCGGCCCCGGCCTGACCCACCTCGCCCCGGCCCCGGCACTACCTCACCTCGGCCCGACCCACCTCGCCCCGGCCCCGGCCCGACCCACCTCGCCCCCGCCGGACCTACCTCGCATCGGCCTCAGCCCGACCCACCTCGCCTCCGCCAGACCTACCTCGCATCGGCCTCAGCCCGACCCACCTCGCCCAAGCCTCGGCCCGAACTATCTCGGCCCAGGCAAAGACGTTCCGAAATCCAGAAACACCCGGAATCCGGAATGGCCTCAGTCCCGAGGTTTCCGGATTTCGGACGTCAAACCTGTACCACCAGCGCTGCCTCCGCAAGAGCCTGCAAATCCCCTGGGAGGATAGACGCACAAATGTTAGTGTTCTCAATCAGGCCAACATCCCCAGCATCGACGCACTGCCACTACTCCGTTGGGTGGGCCACATCATCTGCATGCCTGACATGAGACTCCCAAAGCAAGCGCTCTACTCGGAACTCCTGCACGGCAAGCGAGCCCCAGGTTGGCAGAGGAAACCTTTCAAGGACACCTTCAAAGCCTCCTTGATAAAGCGCAACATACCCACCGACACCTGGGAATCCCTGGCCCAAGACCGCCCTAAGTGGAGGAAGAGCATCTGGGAGGGCACTGAGCACCTCGCGTCTCGTCGCCTAGAGCATGCAGAAATCAAGTGCATTCAGTGGAAGGAATGTGCGGCAAACCAGACTCCCCACCCACTCTTTCCTTCAACCACTGTCAGCCACACCTGTGACAGAGACTGTAATTCCCGTATTGGACTGCACAGTCACCTGAGAACTCACTTTTAGAGTGGAAGCAAGTCTTCCTCAATTTCGAGGGACTGCCTATGATGATGATGATGATGCTTTTGAGATGAAAAGGTGCACGCCACATGATTAATGACTAATGTTTCCAAAGCACCACTTGGAAGAGTTGTCTGTCACAGTGCCAGATGCATCTGCAGGCACATTTTGTCGTCAGCAAATAAACTAATGTGGTTAGCAAATTGAAGCTAAGGTTGTCACCATATGAAAAATAGGTGGTTCAAGCGTATGCCTAGAGAAAATCTAATAATAACAACTCACACAGATGACCTATCAATTTGCCAGCGTGGAGTCTGAACAAAATGCGAATGCTAAAATTTGCTGTGGTAATTAGATTTTCCTTTTTTCAAAGGCCCGTTTTACTATTTTGCACTATTTAGGGAATTGAATTGCATTCAAATAAAATATGTAGCTCCTGAATAACAGTGTAGAGTTCAATCAGATTGATTTTTAAAAGGTGTTTCCTGGGTGATGTTGAAAACGAAAGAATTAAGTCCCCATTTTTTTTTGCTTTACACCAGCTAATTATATCTGCCGAACACACAGGCTGGTGCTATCTTATTAGAGCTATTTAAAGAAGCTATCCTCTTGTTCATTTTATCCTTACTTGTCACAAAATCAATTATGCCCAGTAATTTGTGAGCATGAAATTGGAAGTTTGTTTTAAGTTAAATGGCCACAACAAATACATCTGTGAAAATACAAAGATCTTTCTAATGCATTATGGTGCTAAATTGGTATGTTGACTGTGGAATAAATAACTCCTTTATGTCATTGTTATGATATGCTGCTGTTTTACTGAAATGATTTATAATAGCAGAACAATATCTCACTACAATGGAAATTAATAAGCTACTTTAATATATCAATGGGAAATAAATGAGGCAGGAAGAAATATATGTGTGTAACTTAAACACATTTCAACTTGGCTCACGCATTGTTGAAATGATATATTTACTGGAAATACATATTCCGTGCTTAGTTTTTATAAGGATATATCATCCTTTTATCTTGTCAGCTGCAACCAAGAGGGTAATCAGACAACTGCTCCTAGCCGATCAGACAACATCTAGGAAGCATGTAAGAATAGGCCAGAGATAATCTCTCCCTCTGATCTGTCCTTCTCCACATCAGGCGAGAACTAGAACTCAGCACATTGGGGCATCAAACCTGCCCACCACTATTTCATGCAGTGTGCTGTGTGACACCCCAACAATATGTTAAAACAGCACACAATAATAACTTAAAGAAAAAAAAGCACGGTGCTCGGGTACATTCTTTTTTCAATTCATTCACAGGATATGGGCATCGCTGGCAAGGCCGGCATTTATTGCCCATCCCTAAATGCCCTTAAGAGTGTCCTCGGATCGATGTGGCTAATTATAGGTTCAAACAGACAACCTACACAATACTTAGACACTTGATGACTTATACAAAAATGTTACTGATCAGTGCTAACCCTGACCTGTGCTTCTCCTGAGCTTCGCTGGTCACTTTCTATCATTTTTACACTGTGATCTCTAGTTAGTTTCAACAGTGATAAAATCATTCAAAAACCTACTTTCATCTGGTCATACGTGTGTAATCTTACTCATTTAAATAAGCGTTTCTGGGAAATAAATAATAAATTATTCAATCAAATTAAACAAAAGTATTTGAAACCAGAATTATTGGCCAACTCTTGCCATCCTTTATAGAGAAGGCATTTTTCTAACCCTTGCTCCCAATATGTTCAGTAGAGAGGGATGGATTTAATGCTAATGTTTCAGTGGGAACCTCAGTGCTTCTACAGCAACCACTGAGCTCCCACAGTATAACTGCCAGCTGCATCTTGACATTCAGGTTTACTGTTAAGCTGCAGTGATTTAAACTTTCAGCTAAATATTTAGGTTGTTCTGTTGCAAGGCCCTAAATGGCCTGCTGGTTTGTGAGTACACATTGTGTGAATCATCATTACTATTTTTAAATTATACAGCCTAAAAAAACTGCCTACTATTCCTTCCAGATATTAATTTTCATTACTAAATTAGAATCCGGTGTGCTAGGCCCTGTATGATGTACTGGGGCACTTCAAAACCCACTAAAATAAAACCGAGTTTAGAATTAAGATTGAAATCGAATCCATCACTCAGTATTTTTGGACAGTTACACATACATCACTGAACAGTGTAATCTACTTCACAGTAATATATGATGTTCCATTGTCATTTCTGTTCTACTTTGCAAACATATTTCTTATAGTGCTACATATAACAATCTTGAAATAAAAATAAGTTGACTTACACGAGGCTTGCAGTGTCTGAGATATAAATAGAGAATTGGAATTCAGTATACTAGTGTATATAAATATATTATATATGTTTTCCATCCATTGCACAGCCTCCTCTTTGACACAAAGGATAATTTCCTTTCCACTATCTTGTAACATTGTAAATATGTTTCTAAAGAACATATTTGCAACACTGCAAATAGCAAAGAGAGAAAATCTTACTCTACGTCTATGAAAGCTTGTAGTCATATTGACACAATTGTGTGGGTGAAAAACAATTTGAAATACAGATCAAGACAAAAGTGACAACAGAATTTGGTGTTAGCTCCCAAACTACTTGCAAGCACACTAAATCCTGGTGGTTTGATACCTCCCCCAGGGAATCAGGTTACGCCAGTTTAATTTCACATCAGGTGCAGTGTAACTCCACTTATTGTGGAACCACACTTTAAATGTGCCCAGGCACAGATTGAACTCCTGAGTACTTTGTAAATTTACTTTTGAACTTTCTTTTGTCAAGGGAAAGCAGGTGTTCCATTTTGTGCTCTCCCGACATTAAAAATGAGCTCAGGGAGAATAGCTCTGCACGTGCAATAGAACTGGAACAGAAGACAGCAGGAGAACCTCTCCCCTTTGTTACACATTCATCTAACTAAACCTACATTTCAGAAAAGTTAAACTGACAATTCGCGAAGCATCATGTTAGATTTCTTACAGGTGAGCACAAAGTTGTGATTATATTGCATAAAATTAGGAGGGTCATAACCAGTATCTTTGTCTTCACATGCAAAATGGAGAAAGAGTACTTTGATTTCTGGTGATCAAACCCAACTACAAAATTCAAATTGAGATTAGCTTTTGACTGGTTAATTGGTCATATTTTGAAATCCAAACAAGAGAATTTTCAATAGAATCACAGAATGTACAGCAAAGAAGGAGGTCATTCGCTCCATCATGCCTGCTCTTTGAAAGAACGATCCAATTAGTACCACTCCTCTTCTCTTTTCCCATAGCTCTGCAAATTTTTCCCCTTCAAGTATCTACCCAATTCCCTTTTAAAAGGTATTATTGAATCTGCTTCCACCACCCTTTCAGACAATGCATTCCAGATCACAACAACTCGCTGTCGAAAAACATGTTTCCTCATGTCACCTCCAATTCTTTTGCAATCACGTTAAATCTGTGTTCTCTGGTTACTGACCCTCCTGCCAGTGGAAACAGTTTCTCCTTATTTACTCTATCAAAATCATTCTTGATTTTGAACACCTCTATTAAATTTCCCCTTAACCTTCTCTGCTCTAAGGAGAACAACACTGGCTTCTCCAGGCGCGTCACATAACTGAAGTCCCACATCCCTGGTACCATCCAGTAAATCTTTTCTGCACACTCTCCAATACCTTGACATCCTTCCTAAAGTGTGGGGCCCAGAATTGATCACAATACTCCAGCTGAGGCCTAACCAGTGATTTGTAACAGTTTAGCATAACTCCCTTGCCTTTGTTCTCTATGCCTCAGATAATAAAGCCAAGGATACCACATGTGTTTTTGTTTTAAAACAGCCTTCTCAACTTGCCCTCAAAGATTTGTGTATGTATACACCCAGGCCTCTCTATTCCTGCACCCCCTTTAAAATTGTATCATTTAGTTTATATTGCCTCTCCTCAATCTTTCTGCCAAAATGAATCACTTCACACTTCTCTGCATTAAATTTCATCTGCCTGTGTCTGCCCATTTTACCAGTCTATGTTCTCCTGAAGTCTGTTACTCTGCTCCTCAATGTCTACTACATTTCCGAGTTACATTTCCAAACTTATGCATGTATACCCAAGTCCAGGTCATTAATATATATCAAGAGCAGTGGTCCTAATACCCGACCACTGGGAAACACCACTGTATATTTACCTCCAGTCTAAAAAACGACCATTCACCACTACACTATTTTCTAACTCTTAGCCAATTTTGTATCCATGCAGCCACTGAACCTTTAATCCCATGGGCTTCAATTTTGCTAACGTCTATTATGTGGTACTTTATCAAACGCCTTTTGAAGGTGCATGCATACAATATCAACCCAACTACCTTCATCAACCTTTAACGTTACTGCATCAAAGAACTCAATCAAGCTAGTCAAACACAATTTGCCTTCAACAAATCCATGCTGGCTTTCATTTATTTGGCCATATTTTTGCTGCCTGATTTTTTTTTAAACTGGCCTCTGTTAGATACCAACATATGAATTTTCAACTATTTTTGTGGAGACATTATTGGTAAAAGGTAAATATCTCTGCTAAGAGAGAGGTATTTCAAATTAATATATTAAGCATTCGTCGTATGCTAATATCCTCTCCTAGGAGTTAACATGTTATGGGGTCAGAGTGTACATGGCTGTAGCAGCCTGTGTAGGGTTGAATTCATGAGTTGTATATTATTTTCATGTCCTTATCATATAGTCATACAGGTCCTTAAGTTTCCACAAATAAATGTAACTTACTTCACCATAAATCAATAAATGCATTTTTGATATCTTTTAACAGTTTTCCCCATTAAATATTCTTGCTTCAGTAAACTATCTTTCTCCTGGGGAGAGGAGAGAGTGCAGAGCTTGCTTGGAGCACAGATTATTACACTTGCTCCTATTGATAACTCTGGTTTCCTGCAAGAGTAATATTTGCCTTAGGTCAAAGAAAACACCTCAAGACACTTTAGCCAATGATCCAGTTTAGTATTAAGAACTTGAGTGGTGATCTTAATAGTGTATATTAAGTTTATATTCTCAAGGACATGAACTGCATTTCTTGACTGCAATACCAGTGAGTAACTAGTATGCTGGCTGATGTCTCCCTTGCTGGCCCAGGTGCCATTGAGACCAATTGAAGCACCACCGCCAAGCTCTTCTGTGTGGACTGTTTGCCATGCCCTCAAGGATCCCTGCCCACACTTCTGAAAGATAGTAACAGCTACCCAAAGGAACACAGTTCTATCCTCGCAGAGCACAATTAGTATACATTGACAGAAATAGTCTGTTAGTAAGTTTACAAATACCAACAAGAGCTAGAAATGTGATGACAGGCATACAGAATTCTGTTGACTACATGCACCACTGGGTTCCCCTCTCTAGGCAGCTCTGAGAATTCCAGACTGAAAAACTGTGGGTTATAGATACATCTGTTTTTGCTCAAATTAAATTGTTACATTTACCTTCCTGAGATTTGCCCGACTTCACAATAACAGATCTCACAAAACTAAAAAATTCCACTGTGAATTTCTAATGGTTCTCAGCCAATCAGAACCCTTCCATAACCCCACTCAAAACCTAACTGAATAACAATGACCAAAAAAGCATGTGTGTGATTGATGGGTTTGTAATGCAGCTGACTGTTTGGCAAGTGGCAAATGTCAAGGTACATTTGCATCCTTTTATTCATCATCATCAGAATGGAAGCTATCAAATTCACTGTAACGTAATCTTAAGATAAATTGTACTGTTTTAATAACTCCTTTGAGAAACCATGACCTATATATATCATCTGAGTTGCTTCCCTTACAAATATGCATCTGGCATAAAAGGCTATTTATCTTTCAAAATGACCACACAGTTCATTGCTCTAAAGATTCAGAATAGGAAAGATTCAACACATGCCTCTAGGCAAGGAGCATATATTTGTTTTTTTTTTAATGAAGAGGTATAGAACACAGCTCCATGTTGACTTTGGCTTGGAACATCCTCGCAACAGTCACATGATTGACAACTGGACTGGAATGTAAATAAGGCATTGCATAATATTTTAAGTCTATTAATCAAAAACATTTATATAGAGATACACATAGCACTGGAGAATTTCCTTGTACTGCATGAACCCTTTCTTTTTCCTAAACACAAGCAACAGAAGAGAATTTAAGATTCGTCCTGCTTTGAATAGGTACAGCTTTAACATATTTTTCAAAGGGATCAATTTAGTAACAAAATGGTAGAGTAGATATAACGACCAAATGGCCTACCTCTTTCTGTGTTCCAATTATTGTCATTTGCAAAGACAGTTATATCACGTGGATAAATGACATATGGATGTCGATTGGCACTGCCTAAACTCATCCAATATATTAGATTCAAAGCTAGATTGCTTCACTGAAAGAAGAGTATTTTCAAACACTATATTACCCAACCCCCATTTACTAATAAGAGCTCTGAGAACACTTAGGTAAAAATCAATAACAGCACATTTGAGTATCGAGTTCCTGGTCGACTCTAGTCTCTCTCTGTCTTTCCTGCCTTCTAAAATCTTTGGGCTTTTATTTTATTTCTCTTCCTGCCAGCTGCAGAAATGGCGACCGTTGGCAGGACTTCAAGGTTTAGACAATAATTATGGACAGGGTTAAGGGCAAGAAACCCGCAATGGAGGATAAGATATCCTTGTATGTATTTGGAAAAGTAAACATTGGGTGCTAGAAATGTTACACTCTGACAGACCGTATGAGAAAGCGGTAGAGTGGACGGGTAGTAGCGTACATAAAAAATCGAGGAAAAGGCGATTTGGTTAATATGTATGCAGAAACAAGTTCAGTTGCTCACAGAGTAAGTTGAGCATTTAGAAAAAGAGAAACAGGAATCAGAAAGTAGGGCAGGAGAGAGAGAGGCTGTTGTGAACCGGCTGACACAAGTTTTGAGCATTGAAAGGCAGGAGAACAAAGCGCAGGAAGAAATGGCTAGAAACACGATAGAGTACCTGCAATGTCAGGCCACCGAAAGGAGAAGGCAGTGTCAGGCTCAGCAGGAAGAAGGAAATAGGAGAGTTGACAAGGCTGAGGGTCAGTTAAAAGATATAAAGGTGGCATACAGGGTACCAAAAACAGGGTACATGAAGAGGCCGATCACAGGCCCTGTAATGAAAAGATCCGTAAGTTGACCCTAGTACTATCCGGGTCCAGGGGTATGGCTTGTCTCATGGCACATGGGGAAGTTGGGGTAAATAAACTATGATGAGGACAAATTGGCAGCGTTGAGTCGGGATATAGGCCCCATTAACTCCACGGATGGTCCACTGGATGTTAATAGACGCTGGATGGATTTTAGGAGGGGTCACCCAGAGTTGGAGGATGTGGACTTTAAGCAAATCCTTGAGGTAGCTCTAACAACAGTTTTAGAAATTTGAAATTTGTCAGTAAGATGGTGCAGGAAAAGGTGAAACAAGGTGGGCAGAAGGACTCTGTGGGATCCAAAAGGAAGTTCAAAGCATGGCAATGTAAATTCATGATTCAGAGAAGCACTATGTTTACAGTAGTAAGACAATTGTTCAAAAGACGAAAAAAATAGAGAAGCATTTCTATGATTCTAAGAAGGTAAAACCGACACTTAAGCTTCCAGCTTTTGTGGCGAGAGATATAAAACATAGAATTTGCTACTACGGATGTTTGAGAAGTCAGGAAATATGTTGTGTGTAAAAGCCTGTCTGTATTTTCTTTGATGCTTTCAGGAAGAATGTTTACATTTTTTTTAAAAGCATATGGAGGTTTGTCTTTAAGTGTGTCTGCAGTTTTTTTTTAACTGGCACTGGTTAGTTTCTCATTGGTTTGAATGAATTGGAGTTAGAAGTTTCTTAACCTGTTAAAACCAGACTTTTATTATGGCCATGGTGAAATTCTGGTTGGTTTAAATTGTGTGAAAAACCTCTACTTCCGGACATGAGGCAATTACATACATTGGTATTTAAAAAATAAAAATTTGTGACCAATTTCAAGAATGTGCGACCAGGAGAGAAAAAGGAAGGGACTGCTATTATGCATGGAGTACAGAATGATTGTAATAAGTAAGCTATTGTTATACGTGGAGTACGGAATGTTTGGAGTAACGCGTCTGTCAACTGTTAAAATGAAAAAAAAGGAGTTAACTCTCTGCACAAGTAGCTGTGAACTATTTTTAATTTGGTATGCAACACCTAAATGGTGTTATTTGTAAATATGTTGGGCATTTAAAAAAAATACTAAGTTTTGAATTTGAGTGGATGTTTCCCTCAGTAACATAAATGGGATCAGAATTGATTAACCCATTAAACTGGCAGGAAAGCCACAATGGAGGATCTGTTCTTTTCTTTTAAGCAGGAGTGCTGATTACCCAGAGGGGTTCTTTATTGTGGAGATGACCTCACATTGTTACCGAACTTGAACTTTGATGGGACAGTGCTGTGTGAACTCCAGTAAGGTTCAACTTCTTTTGTATTGTTAAATCACAAAGACTGGAGGTAGAGTTTTGTGAAATTAAAATTGACTGGCTAAATTGATGTGAGTTGCTACTCAAGCACTCGGGAAGGGAAATTTAAGGGTAGAAAGGAAAAAGGAATATAGTGATTGCAGTAATTACAGCATGTATAAAATGTATATAACCTAAGTTTGACCTGTGGAGGGAAGCTATCTCACAGAGCGGTGCTATTTTTCTTTTCTTTTATTTGCAGAGGTGAGTCGAACGGAGGACACCTGATGAAATATGCTCTGCGGCTGAGCCTGTTGGATGCAGAGAGGATGTTTCCACTGATAGGGGAGACTAGAACTAGGGGGCATAATCTTAGAATAAGGGGCGACCCATTTAAAACTGAGATGATGAGGAATTTCTTCTCTCAAAGGGTTGTAAATCTGTGGAATTCACTGCCTCAGAGACCTGTGGAAGCTGGGTCATTGAATAAATTTAAGACAGAGATAAACAGTTTCTTAACCGATAAGGGAATAAGAGGTTATGGGGAGCAGACGGGGAAGTGGAGCTGAGCCCATGATCGGATCAGCCATGATCGTATTAAATGGCGGAGCAGGCTCGAGGGGTCGTATGGCCTACTCCTGCTCCTATTTCATATGTTCTTATGATCCTGATCAGATCAGGACAGATAAAGCGAGGCGACATCGAGATGTCATTTACTTACACGTGTATGGGAGGAGCCGGGCCCACCGTAACACAGGGAGATAGAGCACGGGGCACTGACGGGAATAGCTACATACTTCCATCAGGGAAAATGGCCGGGTTGGTTGGGATCAAATTCCATTAAATATTCCAATCACACTGGTTACAAATTCGGTGAAGCATCAGTGCCCTGCCCCAAATTAAATAGCACCACCAAAAGGGTACTAGTGAACGAGGGGAGGCAAGTGTGCCTAGAATGCTAGGGAAGTATCTCCGTGGGATGGTGGTGGCAGCTATGGAAGACAGACAAGGCAAAGGGTAATGAATCCACGGATTGGGAAAGATTGGGGAACGACTCGTACAGATGGATCGTGGAGACAAAGGGTGGGGGTGGAGGGGGGGGGTGTGAAATTATGTTGGGACAAATGGTGGAAGGAGGAACAAGGGGTTTGTGTGTATGTGGGAGGATCGGAACGTAAATGCAAGAAGGTGGGTGTCCATTGCTTTTAAATGGCAATGGCAAGATTCCAGGTCTGGAATAGGCTGGACTCAGGAGTTTTGATTCATGTGTGGTCCCCAAATCCTCCAAACACAGTCAATGCTACACGAACCGAAGCCCCTACCATCATCCCCAAAGACACGGGATACAGAGTTTAAGTGCCCCATAATGACACCTGGACCTGGGAATGGGTTGGTGCTGATTCCAACCAGGAAGTGCTGTACATTACAAGATAGCATCTGTCATCCTTAATTTAACAAAGGTACGGCTACCGCGGTGGTGTCCAGCTGAAACTGAAAAATTGTATGAGAAACTGTTGAAAGAAATGTTCCGGCAATTCTACGGGTTGAACTCTGGGGATGAAAGTCGGAAGGTTTTGTATAAATGAGCTGACAACAGTCACACCAGTTTGGAGAGATGGAAGAGGGGATTGATCAATGTCGCAGCCACAGTGTTTAATACGGTGACTTCACTGGTCAATAGTATAGATGATGCCCAGCTGCAAATGCAGGTCAATACCTTACGGGATCAGCTAAAGAAAATGCTGGTGTGAGGATAATGAGATTGAGGGACAGACTTACAAAACTGGTAAAGGATGTGGACCTTTCCCAAAAACATTACGACATTCTCCAGCAGAAAAACAGAGAAACACGAGAGATCAGGTCAGGGGAATGACCACCCCACCTTGGTGGGACTTTGGGTTTAATATTGAAATTCCTCCCTGGATCTGAATTGCCTCACATGTATTGATAATTGTGAAATTAATTATGGTGTTGTATCTGTTCGGGTTGTCGTGTAAAAGGAAACGAAGGGTAAAAAGGGAAAAACAGGAAAGATTGTATAAAGGGGATTTGGGATTATGAAATCGATTGTATAACTGTGTAAAAGAACATGAGATTTGACTGGGACCGACAATGCACTCACCACGGCAGAAGAATGGATGGGAGTAATATCTCTAATGTAAGAGATATTAAAGGAGGGAGATGTAGGATCCGTTCCTCCCTTGGACCATGGCTCCAGAAAGGCTGGTATCAGTGTAGGCCTAGACAATGGACCCTGAACCATTTGAATACGATTGCTACTAGAAACCAACATTTAGCATATGCAGTCACCTTGGGAAGGTTACATTGTCAGAAAGGACACTCTACAGACAGTTGGTGGCCAAAGTAATCATGGACAATGACCCTAATACGAGGGACAATTAGCCATCAAGCGTTCTCTGCTAGAGACATTCACACATTTGATGCTGCCATCGTGTTCACAGGTAGGAACAGGAAATCTGTTTCAAGATTGCAAGTTGTTTTTTGTATAAAGAGCCATTTTTGAGGGGAAAGACGGAATCGAAACAGCAACAGAAAGACACAGCAAATCACAACACAAGCCGCAACTAAGATCCGGGCCTACAATCGACCTCAGGAGACAGCAGGGGAATTGGTGACTGTATGATATTCCAGTCAAATCATAGAATGGGGTTTGTGATTTAGTCTGGGTAACTTCATGTGTAAGTCAAATCGCAGATGGGTTTAACTGCGTTAAATTGTGCCGATGCAAATTATCCTTTGGTAGGGGTTTGTATTCTGGGGTTTGTTAGTCCCATATAAATCGTGGGGATTTATACAGGGGAGGTAATTGTGCCGATACAAATGACCCTTGCGTAGGGGTTTGTATTTTGGGGTCTGTTATTCCGATATAAATCATAGGAATTCATACTGGGGAGGTAATTGTGTATATGTTCAATAAACGAACAAATCTTGGTTGAGCCAAAGCCCTGTGCCATGTGTATTTTGTTCTTATAAATCCTGAAGTCAAAGAACTGTGCGGAACGGGGGACTAGTATCAGAAACCCTTACAGAAGAGTATTTTAACACACTGGATTACCCAACCCCCATTTACTAATGAGAGCTCTGAGAACACTTAGGTAAAAATCAATAACAGCACATTTGTGTTTCAAGTTCCTGGTCTATTCTCGTCTCTCTCTCAGTCTTGCCTGCCTTCTAAAATCTTTGGGCTTTTATTTTATTTATCTTCTCCCCTCCGCCCCCCCCCACCCCGCCTCCACCCCCTCCACCAGTTACCTTCCTTCACCCAGCTTTATACTCTTGCTGAATAAAGTTCTGCCCTCTGGTACCTCAGTTTAAGTCACCATTTTGGACCTAGACTATGAGTGCTGGCAAGGTATTTGTGAGTGTCATTCAAACCTAATCCCATCCTCACTGATGTCCACGTGCCAGTAGATGTGATTCGAGAGCAGTCTGGAACAGGAAGTGCCTGATTTTTTCTTCCTTCGCACAGGGCAGCTATGACCAATTGTAGCGCTCCTACTGCCATCCTAGCTGACGTCAATAACTCAGCACAGACCAGGAATCAAACCTGGGATCTCCTGGCTTAACTAACTGCCCATCACAAGAACCATCTTCAAGGTTTTAACACATTAACTTGGCAACATTAACTTGGGGTACTAGAATTCCAGGGGCCGACTAGAATTTCAGGGGCCTGGATTAATGATCCGGAGACATGAGTTCAGATCCCACCATGGCAACTGGGGAATTTAAATACAGTTAAATTAAATAAATTTGAAATAAAAAGCTAGTATTGGTAATGGTAACCATGAAACTACCGGATTGTCGTAAAAACTCATCTGGTTCACTAATGTCCTTTAGGGAAGGAAATCTGCCGTCCTTACCTGGTTTGGCCTATATGCGACTCCAGACTCACAGCGATGTGGTTGACTCTTAACTGCCTCTGAAATGGCCCAGCAAGCCACTCAGTTGTATAAGTCGTCTCACCACCACCTTCTCAAGGGAAATTAGAGATGGACAATAAATGCTGGCCTTGCCAGCGACACCCATATCCCGTGAGTGAATTAAAAAAACTACCGTCCAACTTAGCCTTCCCCTTTGTTCCAATCTTGAAGTGTCCTGCAACATAAACCTTGGCTTCCCAATAAAATTATTTGGCTTATGAATTCTAATTGAATGCAGACCAAGAAATAGCATAGACTGCAATAATAAGGGCAATTCACATTGTGAAGCCAAGAATATGACTTTTAAAATATATTTCCATCACTCCAGAACTGCAATGTACTTGCACTTTGCAATGAAGACGGTTTGTAGTCTAGTATAATGCTAGTCAAGTAAAAGAACACAGTGCAATCAATGCATTTCTTCCAAGTTTCATAACTATGTGGATGAAAATGCAATTTCAAATATCATCTTAGTACCTTTTATGTTTTTATGAGACAGTAAATCACTTTCCCAATGGGCAAATTAACTAAATTATCATCAGCCCCATTTTATATAAGATTGCCTTCCCTCAGGAAGGCTTTCCTGCAAGACATAATCTACGGAGCAATATACATCAGTTCAGTAGCTAAGCCCTTCCAAAACATTTACTGATAATTGCTTTATTTTTCTTCTCTGTGCAACATTTAAGTGTTCATCTAAAACAACCCACATTATCTTGTCCAACTATTGCTGCTAGTAAAAATGACAAATAATAAAGAACAAAAGTTAAATGTAATTATTTCTCCCTTTATATACACTTGCATCACATACAAACTATAAACTACTTTCGTGGAACAGGTTTTACAACAAAGTGAACAACGATTCCCCACCAGTCAAAATGTCAATGACTGTGAATAGAAAAAGTTGTGATTAACTAGCTTTGAGTACAAGATGTATTATATTGTGCTACTGAAAAATTGATTATTCAAAATACACATTATACTATTGAAGTACATGATTTTTAACAACTACCATCTGCCTCCTGAAGTGTGTGACCTCAGCCCCCATGAATAGAATGGATAAAAACACTGTCCAATTACATATGGTCCAGAAGGTTACAGATTCAGTTTGTGGTCTGTCCTAAGTTAACTCATTTTACCCAGGACAACAGTTGGGCTACTACAGTTGCCCTCGCCACCAAGGTTAGACAGAGAGAAAAAACAACCAGGATTCCTATTCCTGACTGTTGTCTGATGACCTCTGCTATACAGAGAATCTGTGTGTGTGTGTGAGAGAGAGAGAGAGGGACAGAGAGAGGGAGGGAGAGAGGGAGAAAGACACAGATTATGTTCTCATAGACCAATCCAATTTTCCGAAATAAAATGAGCAGCAAACATGTAAATGATTACCAGGTGCCAATAAGTGAATGCTGTAAAAAGTGAAACAAATCCATACTCCTGCCTGGCATGGCCTTTACCAGCACTAACTCAGAGTCTTGTCAATCAAACATGTAACAATCAGGAGGGTCACATGCTTACTAATTGCCAAAGAGGTTACTGTAATATGACACTTTTAGAAGTCACATCATTGCTAAATGGCCCATGAGGTTCCTAAAAATGTATTGCACTTGATTATACTGATCAAAAAAACTACACAGAATGGGACCCACATCATTTTTAAATATTATCAATGTATTATCATATTGTATGGATCTAGGCCGGGAGTTTCCGCTAGGTTGCGCTGTTTTGTTTAGCGCAATTCGCCTGAAATCGGCCAAACCAGCGCAAAGGATTGCGGAATTCCAAACGCAAATTATGTCCAGCGCAAAATGAATTTCAGCAATCTTTTGCACTAGGTTAAAAAAACAATCGAGCTAGAAGCTGACCCTGTCCACAAAACTGTCCATGCCTCCAGATCGAATTAATCACCATTGCAAGTTTCCGCTAATTGCACCTGTTTCAGGGCCTTCGAGGAAGTTCTTAAAATTAAGCTTTTTTTTAGGCGCAAGGACACAAATAGGCACATTTTAAAAGCTTCTGAGTATAATTTTTTTTAATTTACTAAGAAACTGACTACTGTACACTAGTATAACTAGCAAATGGTTCTGTATAGATTTTTAAAGTCATTTTCGGTTATTTAAAATCAGGTTACTCACAGGTGCTGGACTAGACTGATTAAAAATGATGATTTTTTGATAAACCATTTTCAACTGTATTAATCAAACTGCACCAAGTTACCATTCTTAAATATATCAAGGAATATTTTTGAAGCTAAATTTTTGTTAAAATGATATTCTAAAACGCTGCCCAATTGCGCTGGTTCATGGCAGATTTTATGTTTACTGATATGCAAATAAGTTTGAACAGAAACTTGAGGGAAAAACACACTTCTCAAAACTAGCACAATTTTGGGCGCTATTTCCACCCAGATCACCGAATGTGCCCGAAGAGGAAACTAATCTTTTGCCGACTAACTACATGAAATGGCTTCTAATAAATTGAGAGATGGAATATACTCAGGTCTAAATTATTGGGTATTTATTAGAATACACTAGATTTTCACTGGTGATTATAAATGAAACATAAATGACTAATACAGACCTCTCACTGATGTATATTAATCAATTTTATGCCAGCTACCAGACCATACTTTTATGTTGTGATTGTCTGATGATGGACCTATTCTGCTACAACAGTGATGTCAAGTCATAAATATGAAGTATTTTGTGTGATGTGCTTCTGGTTCTGGTAGAATTTGATTAACTAATGCAAAATCTATGCAACACCTCCTAGATATATGTTTAGCTAATATACATATTTCTTGTTGATAATTCTTTGTTGTGACTGACTTACAGCGTGCAGTATACAAATCTTCAACTTATTAATTGTCATTCAGATAGCAAAGTATTACCAGCATCACCAATACTTATCACAGGGAATCATAAGGCCAACTACGGTTTAATATGACAAACTGCATTTTAAACATACTGTGACAAAATAAATTGTGTGTTTCTCTATAATGTATTATGTTGTCAGCTACTTTCTTGATATACTACATGCACGATTGAAATATCATATTTGCTTCAGGAGAATAACTCAGATGATAGAAACAGACAATCACCTCGGACATAGATGATGCAACTCTTGCAGTTGTCAGGGAGACATAACAATGACAACTTGCATTTATACAAAGCGCTTCACAGGAGCGTTATCAACCAAAATTGGATACCGAGCCACATAAGGAGATATTAGGACAGGTGACCAAAAGCTTGGTCAAAGAGGTGGGTTTTAAGATGCATCTTAAAAGGGGGAGGAGGGAAGTAGAGAGGCAGAGAGGTTTACGGAGGGAATTCCAGAGCTCAGGTCATCGGCAGCTGAAGGCACAGCCGCCAAAGGTGGAGCGATGAAAATCGGGGATGTGCAAGAAGCCAGAATTGGAGGAGCGCAGAGATCTCAGAGGGCTGTAGGGCTGGAGGAGGTTACAGAGACAGGGAGAGGCGAGGTCAGAGGGATTTGAAAACAAGAATGAGAATTTTAAAATTGAGGCATTGCTTAACCAGAAGCCAATGTAAGTCAGCGAGCACAGGGATGATGTGTGAATGAGACTTGGTGCAAGTTAGAATACAAGCAGCAGAGTTTTGGATAAGCTCAAGTTTATGGAGAGTACAAGGTGGGAGGCCAGCCAGTAGAGCATTGGAATGGTCCAGTTTAGAGGTAACAAAGGCATAGATGACAATGTTTAATATCCTTTGTTCCAACCTAGATTCAAAATCCTGGGCTGATTTGCTCCAAGTCACCAGTCATTCTGAAGCTATCAGAAGTAGTGATGGGTCGGAGATTCTGTGAAGGGTTAGCAGCAAAAAACCCATGCATGGTTATGGTATTTCAGTTTGATATAGCATGTTAACGCAGGAGACACAACTGTTATGTTTCTAAATTCTGGAGAAGAAATACTGAAGTCTATAGTTATTGTAAATTTACTGTTTATTCTTGCAACTGTTTCCTTAACTATTTATAGTTATTCTTAATAAATTAATTCTGTAGTTTATAACCAAGGCCATGGTCTGGCAAGAGTGTTTATTCTACTGCTTTCTGTAGTCAAGGCGATCAGGTGGTAGAATGAGATATATCTGAAATACAGGAAGCCAAAATACAACTGTTGTTCAACCCATGGGCTCGCTATTATTATAATGGGCACCACACTCTGGATACTGAGAAGTGAAGGTTCAGTTACCAGGGTGGGCTTTGGCACTCAGCTCAAGGAGAATATGTGAGGTACAAAGGCTAAAAGTTGCACTACATACGTTTATACATAAACACACATTATCCTTTTCATATCTTTCTGGCCAATACTGTTTTAACTAATGCATGGCCTTGAAACTTACAGGTTTATCTGAAAGTATGATTTTTTATTGCTGATATTAGCTGTGCGTTTGTTTAATAGAAACTTCACAATCGGAGAGAAAGTAGTTTCATTATTTTATCAAAAATCATTTATAAATTAGGCTTCTTGAAACAATTGTAATATTCCTTCCTTAAAATGTTCTTCAGTAAGAATGTGCAAAATCACAGAATTTAACAATTTTCTTACTCTGAACTATATTTAAATTTGAATGGAACAGACATCAGTGACATTGCACACATCTGTTTGTTGTTTTTAATTCCATTGATGAACTTGTATTTTGAGCATTATTTTTGTGTGTTACTGATTTGGCCAAAGCAGATATTGAGCAATAAGGATGATGTTGAACAACACATCAGTGCTGACCATGATCATTTGCTTAGTTCAGTGTGATCTGGTGGCAGAAGCAGGGAGTACCCTGTGAAAGAATTCTGCATCATCCATCTGTTTTGTACTTTAAGCAAGTCAAAATTCTGCAAATATGTTGACGATTCTTTTTTATCTGAACAAAAAATCAACTTTTAAAAAGCTTTCCAAATAAATGTTTTGTCTACACAACTGATCAGCATTTGTTCATCCTTGGATTATTCTATGTTATTGATACCTGTAGTACAAATACATAAAAATGCAAATGTATAAGGGAGCGGAAGTATGTACTTAGTTTTTTTAGGATAATATAGAAGTAAAGTTTATAGCTTTTACAACAAACCCTGTCTCACAATACTTACATTTTTGCACACCACTGATTGCAATGTTTCTCCACCACTAAAAATAAGTTCAATGTACAGACACAACTCAGCACAATTGAAGCTTTCTGGAAAATCTCCAGTGCATCACATGTGTTGCTCAGTCGAGAAGAGAAGACAGTGACATAAATTCCTCAGTCTGAGCTGAAATAGTGTACAATGATGGTTTTGATGTCATTTGAGGGTATGGTTTAATATAGATTTTTAAATGCCTTCTCAATGATTAGCTTAGAATTGGATTTGAACTAATAATTTTCTGGTATTAATTGGTAACGGTTTTCTGTACTATGACCCTGTCATCAATCGTTTTGTGTGTCCCACATAGTAACATTGAAACCTCACCACTTTATAAAGCCTCATTGGCTGTGACTGCATTTATATTGTCACTGATGCAAAATGTTACAGGATTGTAGGATTTCAATGGCTATATGGTTGCAGTTATATTGCTACTTTTGTGATGCTGAAAAGTGCTTTTAGTTGCACATCAACAAAAAAATGGCAGTATAACTTAGAAGAGTACCAAGCATACTAAAAAGCCTTGAGGTGCAAGAGCTCCTTGAGAAGGTTGCCTTTCGGCAGTGTAAATTCCAAAAGCGAGTAGCATAAATCCAATCGTAAAGCACAAGCGATGATAGCCCTGTGTAATATAATATGTTTTCAATTATAAATTTGTCAGCAGCAATGGTAAATTACCAACATAGTATTACAACAACATACCTTGCTACATAGTACAGCAGAATGCTTGTAGTCATAACAATTATGTAATTACTAAAGTTAGGCAGAGAAATGTGGATTAATTCCTGTAAATAATAGCAGTTTATCCTTGGGGACAATGCAAGATGAAGCACTCTCTGTACACTGAACTACATATACACTAGTTAGCTTCTCCATTAGGAATCATGGGTATACCGCAAGTGGGAGCCAAATTTTATGTATATGAACAACAATGTATAGGAACAATAATGACAGAAGTTGCAGACATTTGATGTAAATTTTACAACAATAATGTTTTTGAACTTTACTTTAAAACAAAAAGGTTCAATCTAATCAGAAAAGCAAATAAGAGCAGCTATTGGGAATATTCATAAAATATCAATAATGTTTGACCAAAGCTTTTCTCCCACATCTTTAAGGAAGCCTTCATCCAATTACAGGAGTATGTTGTTCATTTACTTATTTTAAAGATTAAAAAAGCAGAATAAGGGAACATTTATCTGTATGTGTGCATAAAACCTTGCACCTAAAGCAAATCCATTGTGTCACACCTTAAATGCATTGCATGTCAATAGGATAAAAAGTAATAATTGGTTCAATTAAACATTATCTTGTTAAATTAACAAGCTTGTTGCATTTAGTCAGAGATATTTGAGACAAAGAAATCAGAATTCAGTTGGTTAACGGGATAGAAGGGAAAGCTTTTAATTAGGAACAATCAGGCATTACAAACCGTCCAATCAAACTAATCATGTGTTTCAAACCATCGATCTGGAACCAACAAATACTAAAAATCAAACCAAATTACTCAAATAGTTTCTTCACGTGGTTTGTAGCTTGTAGCATGATTATAATGAACACATAGGAAGTTACACCATTTTGAAAAGAAAATATTAGCTCATTAGGCCAATATTTATCCCTCAATTAACAAAAAAGGGAGACTGTCTGGTCATAAGAACAT
Organism: Pristiophorus japonicus; assembly: GCF_044704955.1. Classification (NCBI taxonomy): domain Eukaryota; kingdom Metazoa; phylum Chordata; class Chondrichthyes; family Pristiophoridae; genus Pristiophorus; species Pristiophorus japonicus. The sequence goes on from NC_091982.1 coordinate 105,483,293, forward strand.
AAAAAATAGGAACAGGAGTAGACCATTTGGCGCCTCGAGCCTGCTCCGCCATTTAATAAGATCATGGCTGAGCTGATCATGGACTCAGTTCCACTTCCCTGCCTGCTCCCCATAACCCTTTACTCCCTTATCGCTAAAAAATCTGTCTATTTCCGCCTTAAATATATTCAATGATCCAGCCTCCACAGCTCTCTGGGGCAGAGAATTCCATAGATTTACAACCCTCTGAGAGAAGAAATTCCTCCTCATCTCAGTTTTAAATGGGAGGCCCCTTATTCTATGTCCCCTAGTTTTAGTCTCCCCTATGAGTGGAAATATCCTCTCTGCATCCACCTTGTCGAGCCCCCTCATTATCTTATATGTTTCGATAAGATCACCTCTCATTCTTCTGAACTCCAATGAGTATAGGCCCAACCTACTCAACCTATCTTCATAAGACAACCCCCTCATCTCCGGAATCAACCTCATGAACCTTCTCTGAACAGCCTCCAATGCAAGTATATCCTTCCTTAAATACAGAGACCAAACCTGTACACAGAACTCTAGGTGTGGCCTCACCAATACCCTGTATAGTTGTAGCAGGACTTCTCTGCTTTTACACTCCATCCTCCTTGCAATAAAGGCCAACATTCAGTTGGTAAACTGGATAGAAGGGAAAGCTTTTAATTAGCAACAAGCAGGCATCACAAACCGTCCAATCAAACTAATCATGTGTTTCAAACCATCGATCTGGAACCAACAAATACTAAAAATCAAACCAAATTACTCAAATAATTTCTTCACGTGGTTTGTAGCTTGTAGCATGATTATAATGAACACATAGGAAGTTACACCATTTTGAAAAGAAAATATTAGATCATTATTTACTGTACCTACATAATAACTTTTTATGTTTCATGCACAAGGACCCCCTCTGCACTGCAGAACTTTGCAATTTTTCTCCATTTAAATTATAATTTGCTTTTCTATTTTTTCTGCCAAAGTGAATAACCTCACATTTTCCCACATTATACTCCAAGTGACAAATGTTTGCCCACTCACTTAGCCTGTTTATATCCCTTTGCAGATTTTTTGTGTCCTCCTCACAATTTGCTCTCCCACCCATCTTTGTATCATCAGAAAACTTGGCTACATTACACTCGGTCCCTTCATCCAAGTCATTCTTATAGATTGTAAATAGTTGATGCCTCAGCACCAAACCCTGCGGCACCCCAATAATTAATGTTTGCCAACCAGAAAATGACCCATTTATACTGACTCTCTGTTTTCTGTTAGTTATCCAATCCTCTATCCATGCTAATATATTACCCCCAACCCCATGAACTTTTATCTTGTGCAGTAACCTTTTATGTGGCACCTTATCGAATGCCTTCTGGAATTCCAAATACACCACATCCACTGGTTCCGCCTTCACCACCCTGCTCGTTACATCCTCAAAGAACTCCAGCAAATTTGTCAAACATGGTTTCCCTTTCAGAAAACTATGTTGACTCTGCTTGGTTGAATCATGCTTTTCCAAATGTCCTGCTACTGCTTCCTCTATAATGGACTCCAGCATTTTCCTAATGACAGATGTTAGGCTAACTGGTCTGTAGTTTCCTGCTTTCTGTCTGCCTCCTTTTTTTAGTAGGGGCATTACATTTGCAATTTTTCAATCCGCTGGGACCTCCCCAGAATCCAGGGAATTTTGGTAGATTACAACCAAGGCATCCACTATCTCTGCAGCCACTTCTTTTAAGACCCTAGGATGCAAGTCATCAGGTCCAGGGGACTTGTCCACCTTTAGTCCCATTATTTTACCGAGTACGACTTCTTTAATGATAGTGATTGTATTAAATTCTTCCTTCCCTATAGCCCCTTGATTATCCACTATTGGGATGTTTTAGTGTCTTCTACCATGAAGACCGATAGAAAATATTTGTTCAAAGTCTCTGCCATTTCCCTGTTCTTCATTAATAATTCCCCAGTCTCATCCTCTAAGGGACCAACATTTACTTTAGCCACTCTTTTCTTTTTTATGTACCTGTAGAAACTCTTACTATCTGTTTTTATATTTCGTGCTAGTTTGTTTTCATAATCTATCTTCCCTCTCCATTTTTTTTAGTCATTCTTTGCTGGCTTTTAATCCTCTGGCCTCCCACTAGTCTTGACCATTTTGTATGCTGTTGTTTTCAATTTGATGCCCTCCCTTATTTCCTTAGCTAGGGATGGTTATCCCTTCTCTTACAGTTTTTTCTTCTCATTGGGATATATTTATGTTGCAAGTTATGAAATATCTCTTTAAATGTCTGCCACTGCTCATCAACCGTCCCATACTTTAATCTATTTTCCCAATCCACTTCAGCCAACTCTGCCTTCATACCTTTGTAGTCTCCTTTGTTTAAGCTTAGAACACTGGTTTGAGATCCAACTTTCTCACCCTCCAACTGAATTTGAAATTCAACCATGTTATGGTCACTCATTCCCAGAGGATCCTTTACTAGGAGATTGTTTATTAATCCTGTCTCATTACACAGTACCAGATCTATGATAGCCTGCTCCCTGGTTGGTTCCGCAATGTACTGTTCAAAGAAACTATCCTAGATACACTCTATGAACTCTTCCTCAAGGCTACCCTGGTCAATTTGCTTTGTCCAATCAATATGAAGGTTAAAATCGCCTATGACTATTGCCGTTCCTTTTTACAAGTCTCCATTATTTCTTGATTTATACTCCGTCCAACAGTGTAGCTACTGTTAGGGGGCCTATAGACTACGCCCACCAGCGACCTTTTCCCTTTATTATTCCTTATCTCCACCCAAACTGATTCAACATCTTGACCTTCTGAGCCAATATCATTTCTCACTATCGCACTGATCTCATTCTTTATTAATAGAGCTACCCCACCTTCTTTCCCTTTCTGTCCGTCCTTCCGAATTGTCAAATACCCCTGAATATTTAGTTCCCAGCCTTGGTCACCTTGCAACCATGGTTCTGTAATGGTTGTCAGATCATACCCATTTGTATCTAACTGTGCAGGCAACTCATCTATTTTGTTACAAATGCTGCGTGCATTCAGATAAAGAGCTTTTAAATTTGTTTTTTACGATTTTTTCCTGCTTTGACCCCACTTTCATGTTTATACATTCTGTCCCTTCCTGTCACGCTCTGGTTTTCAATTCCCCCGGTGCCACCCTGCTCTATTACCTTCTCCTTATTCTTTGACTTTTAAAATTTCTGCTCACCTGAACCCACACCCCTGCTAATTAGTTTAAAGCCCTCTCTACAACTCTAGTTATTCGATTCGCCAGGACCCTAGTACCAGCACGGTCTAAGTGCAGTCCATTCCAACGGAACAGCTCCTTCTTACCCCAGTACTGTGATCTGCACAGAGAGGTCTTAAATGGAGTGGAGTTAAACTGAGTGGTTTATTCAGGAATTTGGAAAGAGTGGGAATTCAGAGAAGGGGGGAAGATTAAAATCAATTAAAAAAGTAAAAATAGGGAAGTGATATTTCACTAGCTGCTGGGTTGGTCAGTTTCGTCAATTTTTCTCTCTTTTCTTGGGCATTGGTTTAAATTAAGAGCTGGGATTGTAAACTAAACGTTAAAAACTTCAAATCTTAACTAATTGAATACATTAGAGATGGCAGGGCAGGTGGTGTGTTTCTGCTGCAGCATGTGGGAACTGGTGGACATCATTGAGGTCCACGGCGACCACATCTGCAACAAGTGTCTGTAGCTCGAGGAACTTCGGCTCTGCATTGATGAGCTGAAATCCGAGTTACAGACACTACGACACATCAGGGAGGGGGACAGTTACCTGGATGTGCGATCCAGGAGCTAGTAACACCAATTAGATTCATTAATTCAAATTCGTACGTGGTCAGGGAACGGAGGGTGTGACTACGAGTGAGGAAGGTATGGGGATGGAGTGATGGAGGAGCCTCGGCCCTTACTCTTGTCCAACAGGTTCAATGCTCTTACTGCCTGTGTGGTCGAGAGCAGGGACTGCAGGGAGAATGAGCAAACTAACTACAGCACCGTGGTACAGGGGGCCATTCAAGTGGGGGGAGTAAAAAGAAACATTGTAGTGGTAGGGGACAATATCATTAGGGGGATGGATACTGTTCTCTGCAGCCGAGAGCGTGAGTCTCGAAGGCTGTGCTGCCTGCCCAGTGCCAGGGTTAAGGACATCTCCTCTCGGCTGAAGAGGAACTTGGATTGGGAGGGGGAAGATCCAGTTGTCGTGGTCCACGTGGGTACCAACGACATAGGTAGGACAAACAAAGAAGGTCTGCTGAGGGATTATAAGCAGCTGGGGCCAAATTTAAAAGCAGAACCACAAAGGTAATAATCTCTGGATTACTATCTGAGCCACGAGCAAATTTGTATAGGGTAAATAAGATCAGAGAGTTAAACACGTGGCTCAAAGACTGGTGTGGGAGAAATTGGTTTTGGTTAGTGGGATACTGGTTAGTATCACATTGCTGTTTGTGAGAGTTTGCTGCGATCAAATTGGCTGCTGCGTTTCCCACATTACAACAGTTACTATACTTCAAAAAAGTACTTCATTGGCTGTAAAGCACTTTGAGACGTCCGCTGGTCGTGAAAGGCGCTATATAAATGCAAGTCTTTCTTTTAATGTTAGAAATGGCTGCAAGGAAGTTCCCCCAGGTAGACTTGCCCTTCTGTCTGGGCTCCAGCCCTTGATTTGGAAATTTCTCCTGGGCCTTCGGTACTGGAGATTTGCAGCTGTTGTGGACAAATGATTTGAATGGAAATGATAGCAAGGCTTCATGGGACTTGTAACTGTTCCTGCGGAACTACAATAGCCAGAGCAACAACTGCAATAATCACCAGAACCCCTATAATATGACAACCAAGCTCCATTGGAGTACTTTTGTGAGAGAGATAAGCAGCTGCAAGCTCCACTGCTGAGCAGCTGTGACCTTGAAAGAGAGAGTCTGAAAGTTGTAGTTTTCACCCTGCCCCTGTAGAATTACAATGCCCAGAACGCACCATGATAACCAGGTAGAATATGCATATACTGTGATGCAAGCAGGGAATTCAGAAATAAAGATATTTTTTCAGTGTTTTGTAATTCAGCAATTCAGTAACAATTCTGAGCTATCTGTGGTATTTGGAATGAGGGTTTTATAGGAGTGTTGCTGAGGGAAATTGATGTTTGCACTGGGCTGGAGAAGAATGAGGCACGTTAATGTTAAGCTCTGACACTACAGATGGAGTCTGTCAGCTAGATCCAGAGTGTAGCAAATACCGACTTGTCCAGATGGTGGTCATTGGAGTCTCAACAGTGGGAAAAGCTCCCGAGGCAGTGCTGCAACCATGACAGCTTCAACAAGAGCTACAAATCCACTCTGGGAGCAAAAGAAAGAAAAGGATTTTTTTATAATCATGCAAGTAACTGAGAAAAGTAAAAGGATGGTTTTGTGGAGAGAGAAGGTAATAATAAACAAATTAAGTACATGCATCTTAAGCAAGTAGTCTAAGTAGGAGGTAGAGCAAAATCTAATTAAATTGCTGTGAATAAAATCTTTGGGGGATGGGGAAGAAATGGTTATTTACATGCGAAGCAAGTTTTGTAAAGTGGTAGGTAAGTGTTATTACTAATTTTGTGTCTGTAAGGCCCACATCTTTCAGCATTAGCAAGGTGTATAATGCTTTTACTTCATGTCAGTCACACAACAAATTCCTTCCTCAAATGTACTACATTTCAGCAATGGATAAACTGCTGATGTGATAGACATCAGAAACTACTGCCCAATACAGCAGCAATACCACCAGAGATCTATTAGTATAAATTAAATAGCAAGTTATTTGCAAGTACTTTATTTGGTTTACGGTGATGCGTGAGCTTACTAGATTCATGTTTTTCAAACAGCTGATTAGTGACTTTTAAATATAATTTTTCAAAACATTGACCAACAATGATTAAATAAGTCAAATCATTTGATTACAGTGACTTTTTAACAATGCTTTGAGAATCAATTTCTGCAATTCCATTCATATTTCTGTTAAAACCATAAGCAGTGGTTTTGATCATTCTACTAGCTACTGAGAAAGTGTTTTGCCTTTACATTAATTGCAGTCTGAGAAGTTGGGGTACACAAAAAACAAATTTCCCATTGTACCTAAATCATTACCTTTCTTACAGTAAATCACAAGTTCTGTCCCTTACTAATATAGTAACTTCCATTTCCAATACCACCCTGTGGCTGAGACATTAAACTTCTTCTGTGAACTGATTAAATAACGAGGTCATGGACCAAGTTCCTTACTGAGCACAGATGGACACCATTTACTGCAGAAAGCATTCACTGAAAGTTCCTGCTGCCATACAGACAAGCCTGCATGTATAAAATTATTAATTGAGGACATAGTGCTGCTGTACAGCAGTATTAAACATTATTTACTGTAAAACTCACAAGGAAAGAGAGGCAGGGAAAGCTTTTAGTCCAAATAATCGTTTTTTTTCCAATGACACTGTCCCCGTCCATCCTCAAATACATCTGCTTATTTTAATTGGGCTGGTAGAGGTGGTACTGGGTTGTCCCAATGTCACTAGATAAAAAATATCATGTGCCCCTTTAAGCGGGCACCATTAATACAATAGTCCAAAATGAGGTCCTATTAAACTGAGAGAAACTTAAAATAAAACTAAATCAGGATACTGTTGTCAAAATCAATTATACAGTAAACAGCTCGCAGTGTCCACCAATCCTGGTTTTTATGCCCTCATATTATCCTCTACATAACCCAATACAAGCCAAATTGACACTAAATGAAGATCTACAATTGACCAGTCTCCATCATTGGTGAGGCCATAAAGTTATAATAGAAACCAGTTATCACAATTTGATTGGTTCCTTTTATAGCTCTGGTTTATTGGCTCGGATGTATAATCACCAAGTAACCTTTTGTCACGTAATACCATGCGAACACTGGAATTGGCCTGAGATTACATCTTGTAATATACCAGTTACCCTGAAGGCTGTACAGTAAGTGCCTACAATAAAATGGGATTAGCTACTTAAATCTGCAATAAAACAACTGGGAAATAACGTGAAACTTAAGTCAAATTAAAAACAATTAACATCACAGACTGAATGAAAGGAATAACTCAATTCTGATCTATTTATAATTATGGCATATTACTAATTTGCTCCATCCACCTATTTTACTTTAGACCACATTTTCAGTCAAAAGGAAATCGAATATTTTTAGGAAAGGTGCATTGTTTTGTGGGAGTCACTGATTTAATGAATTGTCGAATGGCATTTACTGGCATTTTACATTTCTGTAATCTTGCGCAAGAAATTATCGACGCATAGTTCAAAAAACACCGTTCAACCTCATTACAGGCATCGGGCAGGAGTGGGCAGAAAGTTAAATCACTTTCATATGTAGTTGGTCCGACTAGAGCTGTTTGAAAAAAACAACCTCTCTGACTATTTTCAAATGTTGCAACATTGCCAAGCTTTTGTCACAATTAGGTTTGAGCACTGGGACCCGCTCTTGTTAACAGTGTGTGTCTCTCTCTTTCTGCCTTTCATGTTTAATGTCCTACCTTTTCCAATATCAACAACAACACACACACACACAAATGAAGGCATGTTAACCTGAATCTTCAAGAATTCTCTTCGAGAATTCACTTTCCAAAAATAGACAATTCAGGCAAAGGAACCGAAACATAAAACAAGACGCCCATTATTGCAGGTTAACAGCAGGGTGCTTCTTGACTGCAAGAAATGCGCGCTTCTTTTTTTAATTGAATGAAATGCTCTCATAAAAATGTGTCGTGCAAACAAAGGTGCAGAGGTGAAAGGACAGGTAGCGATTTGGGGTGAAAGGTTCAGGTGCATTTAGTATTTACTTATCCTTTGCAGAGTTGGGTATGTGATATATTCACAGAACACAGCAACACAGCTTCCTATCATGGTAGGCAGCTCTCTCAGAAGTCTCCGGAAATCTGCCTAGTTCTGTTTATTATTAACCCTGCACTTGCAGTACACAATACATCCACATCCACAGTGTGGAGCTACAAACATTACAAGCTTACAGACATTACACTTCTCCCTCCTTAATGAAGAAGCCATCATAACAAACATCATACTTAACTTTCATGTTTATACATAACACAGGATATAAACTTTTTTTTTCCATATTTACAAATTTAACTTTACCACTTGTTTTCTGTTTTGAAGAGGATACCTTCGCTCTCGAACAGAACCTTCCAAACATGGTATCGATTTCACACTCATTCGAGACTCATCCTGAGGAACGTTTTCCTCCACGGAATTTCCTTGATTTTCCTTTGAACTCACTCTAACTTCAGGCTCTTTGTTTCCCTGACTCGGACTCAGACTTTCATTCTGATTCTCTCCTGGATTTGTTTCCAGTACATTGGATTTAGGATTTGCGACTAGTATATCAAAACTATCGGATGAGTCAGAAATAATTGAATCATTTCCACCTTCAACTCCTTCCATGTCTGCAAGTAGAATATGATCAATATGAACAAACCTAACCTGTCAATTATCAAACATCTGTACCAAATATGTGCGAGGACCACATATCTTCACCACTCTTCCTGGTAACCACTTTAACCATTTATGGTGATGGTTCTTCACTCTCACCTTCTGGTTTAATTTCACACTTCTCTCTTTTACTCTACCTCTATCCTCTTCTCTTTCTGTCTTAATTGTATATCTTCTACGGACTGTGCCAAATTTGGCTTTAACAACGAGAATCTGGTTCGTGGCTGTCGTTTGAGAAATAACTCTGCTGGTGTTCTACCAGTAATTGTATGAGGAGTATTTCGATATGTAATCAAAAAATTAGCCAATTTGTGATCCAATGACAACTGTCGTTTCCTTGGATTTGGATCTAACATTTGTTTTATGAGGGCAAGTTTTACAATTTGTACAGTGCACTCTGCTGCACCATTCGAAGCAGGATGGTATGGTGGAACCTTGGAATGTTTCACACCATTTTTGCTCGTGAATTTTGCAAATTCTTCTGAATGAAATTGTGCTCCATTATCCGAAACAATTTCTTCAGGGAGGCCAAATGCAGAAAATAATTTTCGTAAAATGTCCAATGTTTTACTTGTTATTTTCCACATTGGAAACACCTCAACCCACTTCGAATGGCTGTCACAATGAACAACTGTTGTCCTTCTAACTCAGCAAAATCAATATGGAACCTTTGCCTGGGAGGCCATTTCCATGGCTGTAATGGTACTGGTGGCGGTTGCTTGCTTACCTATTGACATGTCGTACACTGACTCACGATGTACTCTATATCTTTATCAAGACCTGGCCACCATAAATAACTGCGTGCAAAACTCTTGGTCAAGCACATTCCCAGGTGCTGGTCATGGAGGTCTCCTAATAATTTGGACCTGAATTTGCACCCTACATGATACAATCTTTATCGACTGATAATTCATTCCTACGAATGAAGAATGGATGTGTATCTTTGTCTGTTACCTGGTTTGCAATCCATTTGCAATATACTCATACACCTTTGACATCACTGGGTCACGTTTGGTTGCTCTACCAATCTCTTCAGCTGTGACAGGCAGTTCATCAATGTATGAAAAATAAAACACTTCTTCCCTATCGGGTGTAACTTGTGATGGGGAAGGCAATCTAGACATTGTATCAGCATTACTGTGATCAGCTTATCGTCAGTATTCAATATCATATTTATATGCTGACAAAATCAAAGCCCATCTCTGCATTTGGGCTGCAGCTAATGTTGAAACTGGGCTCTTTGGATGGAGGATTGCTGTTAGGGGCTTATGGTCCATAACGATGGTAAACTTATGACCATACAGGTATTTGTGAAACTTCTTGACCCCAAAAATTAATGCCAAAGCTTCCCTTTCAATTTGCGCATAATTACTCTCACTGGCACTGAGAGTGCGTGAAACAAAAGCAATTGGTCTCTCCTCCCCACTACTTATTACATGAGAGATTACTGCCCCAACTCCATATGGAGAGGCATCACATGCTAGCTTAATCTCCTTAGATATGTCATAGTGAACTAACATGGTGCTCTCTACCAATTTGCTTTAACACTCCTTGAATGCTGTATCGTATTGTTTTGACCATTTCCAATGGACCTGTTTTTTCAAAAGTTCATTCAGTGGATGTAATACTGTAGCCAAATTTGGTAGGAACTTCCCATAATAGTTCAAAAGACCCAAGAATGAACAAAGTTCAGTGACATTCCTGGGAGTGGGTGCATTTCTAATTGCATCTAATTTTTCCATGGTTGGACGTAAATCATCTTTGTCTACTCTGTACCCTAAGTACTCCACTGAGTTTTTTAATAACTCACACTTACGAGCAGACACTCATACTCTGTGCTTCTCTAGCCGTTTGAGGACTTAATTCAATATGTTATTATGAATTTGCCTATTTGGTGCTGAAATTAGTATGTCATCCAAACAAGATACTACCCCTTTAATACCTTACAAAATCTGGTTCATCACCCCTTGGAATATGGCAGGGGCGGAAGACACTCCAAATGGTAGCCTATTAAATTGATATAGGCATAGATGAGTATTTATAGTCAAACATGACTTGGACTCCTCATCTAGTTCAAGCTGTAAGTAGGCATTCGTAAGATCCAGTTTTGAGAAGATCTGACCACCTGTCAGTGTTGTGAACAAATCTTCTATATTCGGCAATGTATTGGGGACATTACCCTCTAGAAGCTGGTTTACGGTTACTTTATAATCACCACACAATCTTATCTTACCATTGGACTTAGGTACAACAACAATGGGTGTAGCCCAATTACATCGATCTATCTTACAAATAATGTTCTCAGTCTCTAGTCTTTTGACTTCTTGCTCAACTTTCTCTTTGAGTGCATATGGTACAGAATGTGGCTTGTAGTAAACCGATCTAGTGTCCTTCTGTACCCTGACACTCGCCTTGAAGCCTTGGATCGGACTGCCCATTTCGCAGAACACCTTTGGATACTGCTTGATAACCTCATCCGTTGATGGAAATCTCGCTTCCACACAGAAAATCTTACTCCAATCTAGCTTCAGTGAGCTCAACCAATTTCTTCCTCGTAAGGCAGCCTTGTCTCTTTTCACTACTATTAGAGGCAAGTTCTGAAATTGATCTTTATATTTCACCGGTACGGTGATACAACCTACCACAGGAATTTTCTTTCCCGAGTAGCCTCACAGCTCTATCTTGGATTTCTCCAGTTGAAAATCACGCAATTTGTCGCGATATAGTGACTCCGGTACTACACTCACTGATGCACCAGTGTCGATTTCCATTGGTATCTTGAATCCCGCAACATCTATGTGGATTTTGATGCTTTCCTATTCACTGTCCGTTAACCTCATGCTCCTGATGACATGTAACTCTAACATCTCCTCGTCCTGTTGTTGTTCTTCCATGCTATGTAGTCTCTTGGAATTTCTACTCATAGCTTTGAACGCTGGACTCATAGCTTTGAAAACTGGTTTACCCTTCAGTTGGCATGCCTTCGCAAGATGCCCAGTCTTCCTGCAGAAGAAACACTCTGCCTTAACGTATGGACAACTTTGAGCAATGTGTTGTCCCAGGAACCTATAGCATGACTTTGACGCTCTGTTAGAATTTCCAGTTTCTGAGACTTTCGGCCATGCCCGTCATTTACATTGAACCTACAGGTGATTTACCTCGGTTGACTGATGACCGTAATTATTATTTAATTCTCAGGAATATTGTTTGGCCATGCTCATCGACCTCGCTGTCTGACAAGCAATCTCAAAAGTCAAGTCATCCTTCTATCGCATCATTTTTCACCCCACAGACAAAATGATCCCGTAATGCTCGGTTTTGAAAGTTTCCAAAATTACAGTGCATCGACAGCTTTTTTAATGCTATGATGTAATCACTGATACGTTCATCAGCCTTTTGATTCCGAATCCCGAAACGATAGCTTTCAGCAATTTCTAACAGTTTAGGGTTATAGTGCTGCTCCAGCTCATTAAAATCTCTTTAAGCATTGTGTCCTTTGGCTCGTCAGGCACAAGCAGATTTACAAGAGTGTCTTATAATGCCGGACCCGCCACCGATAATAAAATCGCTTTCTTACGTTCCAACACAGCCCGGTTCTGGACTGCATTGTCTGGAACTTCGATTATGTTATTTGCAGTGAAATACATTTCTAGCCGATCCACATACACTTTAAAACATCCCGGTCGTGTCTATATTCCCCCAAATATCCCAATACACTTGCCATTTTAATCTCTAGCTGTTCACACCGTGTGCTGTATTTTACCTCGGATTTTTTAGCTTTTTTCCAAAGACAGAAACTTCCAAAGTCTCTCTGTCGGCTGGTTGAATCCTTCACCAACAACATTTAAGCCTTAAATCATCCGAAAAATCCCATCTTCCGTCGCCAAATGTGTTATATTCACAGAGCACAGCACACACAGCTTCCTATCATGGCCGGCAGCTCTCTCGGAAGTCTCTGGAAATCTGCCTAGTTCTGTTTATTATTAAGCCTGCACTTGCAGTACACAATACGTTCACATCCACAGTGTGGAGCTACAAACATTACAAGCTTACATACATTACAGGATGGAAACTGACCAGAAGCTGAAACAAGAAAACAAACTTTCCTTTTCTCTCGGGCTGAATTCCGCAGCAGATCAATGGAACTGTGAGAAATTGATTTAGAGAACAGCAGATCGAACATGTTATTGTTATTTTTTGACGGAAAGGTGAGAGGAAACTTTCGGAATATCCCTGATTTCTCTTCAAACCCCCCGCACCCCCACACATACACCCAGCAGGGGAACTACAGAAAATTGCCCGACAGGGGAGGAGGTCGGCTGTGACTCATCGCCGCCAGAGAACTGCAGCTTCAAACTGTCTTGATCCATGACTTTATTGTGACTGGAGCGTGTCATTCTCCACATCTTATATTTTAACCGCAAGGAATAAGAAAAACAAAATGAAGGTTATTGTGACTCGTTCCTGCTTTCCCAACCGACCCTGCTACAGGTAGCCGCCGATTTTTTTAGACGGCTAAGAGCAGTTGTAGTGGCAGATCGTGCTCTGTGATGGCGAGATGCAGGCAAACCTCAAGTGTGAGCTGAATGTTAACAGGACTGCAGACGCCACAGGGCGGCTCAGCTCGACTCTGCTCTCTTCTCCAGCCGACTAAAGTCACGGAATTGTATGATGGCAAGTGCACACGGTGAGGGTGGAGGGAGAGGACCAAGCCAATCGGTTATATTCCGCTGGTCGGTTTACCGATCGAATTCATTCCCATTTCTCTTGGAACTGCACATCACATCCAAGCATTTTTGGAGCGATGCCAATTTTTGGCGTGGGCCTGTATACAGCATGTATGTTTGCATACTGGTGTAAGTAACCAGAGAGAATCGAAGAGAAACAAAGCCAACACCATCTACAACTGTGATAAATCACTCCCAGAATGGCTCCTCTAAAATTCAAATCGTTCTAACAATTCATTTTTAAATTGAAAAATAGTCCATCAGTGTACTATTTTGCTCGTTACAGTTCTACAATTTACAAGTGTCATGTCACATTACCAGAGGACGGGCATGTCTCCATTTCTACTTAAATATCACCCTACGATCTGTGTTTGAACGATTACCAATGCGCCTATTTAAGGTATGCCAATGAATAGCGCCAGTGTAACTCCTGAAAAAGTTGGGATATAAAAGTGGCCAAAATAAGAGCGTAGATATCAATACTCATTCTCTCACAGTGAGAGGAAAGGGAAAGAGAGAAGGGAGAAAGAGAGGAAGAGAGAAAACACGGCTTGATAATTACACATGAAATGCGTTTCAGTTCCAATGAAAACCATCGCCGAAGAGATGTGAACAAATGCGGGATATTTTTGTTTATTTATCACTCATAAATGTGCACGTGTTTGGAATATGCAATGAATCGGGTGGGTGGGGAGATGTTTGAGTGTACACCAGCCATCGGACCATTGGTCGGCAGTGTGCTTCCTCTATGACCAATGCAGTCCTATTCCCGGCTTGCACCTCATTACCGAGCCAAAGGAGAATCCCCATTCCGTTCTCCAAACGTGGGTGAACGCAGGATGATTCATCAGCCTCGTTAAATTACAGAAAATTAGCCAAAACATGAATGGGAAACACCGCATGGAAATTAGGGATTCTCTGTTTTTATACGTCGTCTGGGTTTGGCTTTACAGTGACGAATTATGGGTTTATACTGGGAAAAGAATTAACTGATTTACATGCACTGAATAAATTGATGTAAGGACTCGGTATCGTAGGAAAGTACATGGGACACATGTGACCATTCCGACAAAGCTTGTAGCTTTGTTGTGATGATGGACCGCATTTTGAACCCTATCCTAAAGGAACATTATGAAAAAGATTGATAAAAAGTGTAATGGGTGGGTGAAAGGTTGTGATGGATCACCCACTTTCCCAGTGCTGTCGGAACCCAGTAACTTGTTGTAAAGGACTCCGTATCTTCCTTCTGTGTTGGCATTCACCGATCCGGATGGTTATTGACTGCAACTGACAGATCGCCATTGATTCTTTCTTTGTAGTTAAGATTTTAGATACAATGCTGACTATACACATCACTCACAGCAGAGTTCAGGGCCTCGTTCAGCTTTCATATGGAAGGATTACGTGGTTCCTCGCTAGTCATGCTTCAGGACACTGAGCTCCCGACACTTTATAATCAGGCAGACGAATACAAAGCCGAATCCTTAGCTCTCAGGGAAATTAGCATGTTCGTTTCAAGCCAAACTAAAACAAGTGCTGGGACCGCTAGATCAATGAATGCAATCCCACCAACTCCAAGGGGAGACCCTCCCATAACCAGCGCAGAAAACGTGCCCATATCGTGTGTGTTTTATTCAAAGCTCCATCTAAAGCAGGCTGCAGAATCAAGTGCATCTGCCTTCCGCCGGAATAAATATTGCAGTTGATCAATTTGCTCAGAGGTGGCATTTTCCGTATTTGGCAATAGCTGCATTGGCTGGCCTGATGTGAATACAGTGCACGATGAACAGGAGGAGGGGTGAAGTGAGAGAGATGCAACGCGACTGCAGAATACATGTCAGTGCAATTGTGAGCCGAACAAACAGAGGACCGCGGGTGTCAAGGCGAAGATCCCCCGTCTGTACTGTATTTTAGAAACAGCAAATCAGTCGCGACTTGTGAAGCAGTACCGCATCCAATCCATCCGCATCGCAGCATTACACATCAGCACAGCCTTCCCCACAAGTGCATTCAGCGTCCTAAACAGAAACAACCTTCACATTCTTACCGGATTCAAGTTAGCCTTTAAGAAATGCGATATTCAAAAGACACGGGGGCGGGGATCCTGAATACTGAATTTACTAACACAATTTGGACGATTGTGGTGCCCAGATTCCAATGATGTACAGTGCGTTACTGTACATGGATTCCCCATACTAGTATCTGCCAGGCTGGATGTTACTAGCTATGTATTTTGCTAGACAATATTGCGTTTCCCCTCCCCAATTCTCCTCGGAATCTGTAAATGTAAAGCATAAATAACAAATATTGAGGCAAGAGCCACGCCGCCGCTCATTTCAAGTCCAGCTTAAAATGTGATGCACAAAACGAAGTACCTTTCATCCAGTCCACCACTTGCTTGGGCGTCCACTTGCTGATCGGTTCCATAACCAAAGCCATGGGTGACCAATTTTTTTGTACTGCACGCCAGGCAGAAACGGGAGGAGGGAGAAGGCGAAGAGGGCGGCAGATCTTTCAAAGCATAGCTGAAGAAAAGAGCGAGCTGGCTGTCATCGTGCAATCCAGATGTTTGTGTGTGGGGAGGGGGGAGGTGGTGTTGGAGGTTTGAGAGCGCCCCGTGGCTCCACCGCACTGATCCGTCCAAATGTTGGCAGCAGCTTCGCCGCACGCTGGCTGCAGTAACCTCAGCCACGGTGCGCCGGAAATAGCGCAATACGCAAAGTCAGAACTTGTCACTTTCACTCACATCCTGCTATTCCCAAACTATCTTTTCGCTTGTGGCGGTGAACTCGCAGACGGACAGCGGCTTGGAAGCCGGTGGTGGCGATGACAGTGCGCTGGGCGTTGCCCTGGATTATTCTAAAGGAGAGAGATAGAGCCCTGGGTTTTAGGGACTGCACAAGGGCAGCACCTGCAACTTTCACTTAGACTTTCAAACGGAAGTGCATGTCCATACCTGGTGTATGCAGCGACAAGTCTCGTGTAAAAACATTACGGTCTGCACCGCCAGCAACTCAAATCAAGACACGTCAGAGTTGATTTTGCTAAATATACACACACATTCTGGGCCAAGTTAGTTAGTAGCTTCTGCACAATCCACTTCCCAGACCAGAGAACGATACCATTGATCGTTCGGTAAAGATGTCAAGCGGCAGGTCCCACGTTATTGCTCCAGCCCTTCCTGCACCTGTGCCTTGACTCATTCGGTTGTCGGACATCCGACAAATGCGCATTGCTGGATCGCTGCCTTTGAAGGCTGGCAGCTGGAAATCGGGGGGATATAGTCCTGTTCACCCACTACTGTCCCAACAGAGGTTGCCGAGAAGCACAAGAAAGCAGGTAGGTGAGCCCTGGAAAAGTCGGCACGGTGTCAACATCGAAGCTAACACCGTCGGCTGAAAAAACATTCAAATAAAATACCAAGTGCCGGTGCTCTCAGTTAAAAGGGGAAATGATCAACAGTACTGCCGGCGCCTCCGCATTGTAAAGAGAAAACAGTTTAACACTTAGGGTATCATTCCTTCAAAAACATCAGTGCTTGAGCGAATTGGATAAAATAAATGCAGACCGCGAGCAAACGACCCCTTAAAAAGTGTAGTTTTTACATATAGCTCCATCTTTATGGCATATATTTGAAGAGCACAAATACATTTCCATTGCAAGGACATCTTGAAGCCAATAATGTACTTCTTGCTTGGCGCCGATACACAGACCCAGACCCTGATCCTTAGATATTCTGGTTTGTAAGCTTGATGTACTAACTATAATGGATTCCATTGTTATATAATTCCTTCTGCAAAATCAGTGTCGCAGGCCTATGATTACTGTGAAACTCCCATTAATTATCATTCGTCTTCAACTTTACTTCCTGAAATACTCGGCTGCACGGAGGATGCATTAAGTGTTTTTTCTTTACACCGGCCTATATGTATTCATGACCGCGACTGATTACATTTAAAGTGTAGGGGATGTCACACGCTGTCTGGTGAAAGGGATGACGCATAGAAATAGTGCATAAAATGCACGAACCCACTCGAATTATGGTAACACGCAATCTCAGTTAGGAAGTTAATGTAAGACTAGTAGATCTCTGGTGTTCTGGCTCATGGGTAGTCAGGGTTCTGAGTGCGGTTACTGATGTTTACAGGGGACTGTTGCCCATCATTGTAACACAGCATTTATTGAAATATATCACATGACGGGCACAAAGTAAAAATGCTTCATACGTTACTGACCCTGAAAGATACTGGCCTCAGAAATATGTTTGTAACATTATTTACCTCTCCACTGACAAAACTTGTTTAAGATGCAAGTACATTTCTGTGTTTCCCCTCATTTGAAGCTCTCATTCCCAGCTATTTACAATATAAAGTATGTTGTTGTATTTCTGATGGTAGATTTGGAGTATTTGCTTAAGATACACGTACCCTATTTGTATTCTTCCTTCCTTAAAACTTTCCTTCTTGTTCTTAGTTACTTACATGATTTTAAAAGATGTTTCCCCCTTATTGCACATGTTGCATTTGTAGTCTTGCTGGTGTTATTTATGCAGCACTGCCCACAAAGCTTTTTTCCTCACCGTTCGCTGTCCAATAACCAGCAGCTCTTCATTCAGCATGGTCCAGGACTAGCTGACTCTGGCCACAGTGGCTGGAGTCAACAGCAACGAGTACATAAACATCTCTAGCCCCCCTCAGTAAAACAAAACTATCAAATTGTAATTCAAATATTTTAATTAAAATCTTAAATTGTATAAAATGCTGTATCAAAAAACGTTTTGGTGTTTTATCAGTTGCTTTCATCTCAGTTACTTGCAATGTTTCAGCCTGCCTGTTGTGTGTTATGAATTGTCACAGCGCACATTGTGCATTGTAGCTTCACAGGAGCCAAACAGCAGGTTATGTAACAGAAACATCTTTATGGGTAAAGTTAGTGATTTCTAAAAGAAATGTGTAGTTTTTTGTTTATGATACTATAAAAAAGCAACTTTTACCTGTTCCTGTAGATTTGAGTAAAGAAAGAAGATGCTGGCTGAAAAAGGCATGACGAGTGTGGTCAGTCTTGTGATAGTTGCTTGTAAATTTTAAAAGAGGTTATTTGATTAGTCGGATCTCCACTGCTTACTTGTTGGTACTTGAAATTCCTTTACATTCTGGTCAGATGGGTAGTTGATAACAACAAAAAAGTGATTATTTGAGTCAATCACAAATTTTTGCTCCAGGGATTCGTACTAGACGCAAGACTCAAATTATATGGATGGACATTTATCAATTTTCAAACGTGGGAGAACTTTTTTGACTATAAACTGTTGCATATTATATTGAACTTGCTTTGTCTAGCGGATTGTGACAATGATGTACCATACAGTTTATATGGATTGTTATTGTGCGTAATTGAGCTTTTGGTATTGTTCAATGTGTAATGGATAAAGTAATTAAAACGGAAATAATGTTGAATTATTTGAATTAATAGAAGTAATAGAAGTGAATGAAATTAGTGTAGATAATATTGAAAATGCCCAACCACTTATATTTAGTTGTAAGTGACATCAGAAAACATTGAAACAATGCATGTAGAAAACTATTTAAACGTTGCATATTTGATATTATAAATGAAAAATGTGTTAAAATGACATTAGTAGTAGTTAACTTTTCGGAGGTGATGTTTGTTAACATATTTTAACACAAAAGGACTGGTTGTTAAAGGGAATATGGTGCTTCTTTTATCAAGGTGTTCCAATTAAATTCTTATAATCTTTAAGCAATCACAGCACAAATTAATCCGTCAGTTGTGGCCATTAGCAACTATTTTCAGCTGTATTTACTCCATCAGGAAGACTATAATACAATGGAAAACACACACTATAAAGTTTGAAAAGAAAATATTTTACAAAGCAGTATATTGTCCTTCAACTCTGAAATCTAATTTTATTATGAAAGAGGAGCAAGATAATTTATTGAGGAAACCAGGTTGAAGTTATTTCTTTCACTGCAAATTATATTTACTGTGGCAGCTCTGTGTGCACTTCCTGTAATGTGAGCATCACACTTTGTGTCAGAGCCTGCTATCACTGTCCTTTTGTCAGGCTTGATATAGGCTAATTATATGCAAATTAACTTATTCCAAGCAGATGTCTTGGCAGTCATTTGGAATGTACAGAAAAACTCCATGAAAGGAAAATACTCATCATCATAGGCAGTCCCTCGCAATGAGGATGACTTACTTCCATGCCAAAAAAGGATAAGTTCACAAGTGTTCCAATGAAGGACCTAAAATTCCAGATCCTGAACTACATCCTGAAGGGTGGAAGATGCCTGTGCGTGGATTTTTTTAACGTGGGGTGGCCGTTGCACACCAGCCACCACACGAGCTTGACAGAGCTAGGTCTTGGTCCAGTGGCAAGGATTAACCAAGACGACTGGAGACCTGCTCTGCTGTACGGACCAAGTGCGCACACATATCGCAGTGTGGGCTGGCCCGTGCTGCCCCGGGCCCCGAATTCATGCCTCCCCTGGGCCCCGATCACTTGATAGATCTTCTCACAAAGCATTGGTTCTGATGTCCAGCCTGATATGAACCTGTGCATGAGCTTACCCAATGTTTACTTCACAACAATGAGATTTTGGCACCTTAAAGGGACACTGCTTTACCTCAGCAGCAGAATAATATGCTGTGCATGGTCTAACAATCCTTTTCTTATGAAGCAGTGCATAATCTGTTTTATTGTAAGCGACACCTGTGTATTTATTTAAGGAAAATGGGTTAGAATAATTACAAAAAAAACCCGATCTCATCTCTAAAGGTTCCTATGACAGTAAACTGCATGAAAGATTAAGGTGCACAAAAGGTTAAAGAGTACATTAGTCATAAAGATTTTCACACCTGTTCATTTTATTCTTGTTTCCAGTTTAATCAACAACTACAATTCATTGTATTTAAAATGTCGTTAAGGGAACGGTCCAGCGCAAACTCTTTGTGAAAGTTATATAGTTTTTGTACCTGGCACAAGTCCATCAGGTCTGCAGGGTGTGTGATATTGCCCAATGTGTCCATGAGATACAAAGCATGCACACTGGCTTAAAACTTCACTTTTACTACAAAAAAATCATCTGCAAGAAATAAATCAATTTCCATGAAAAAAAATTACTATGTTTAAAACACTGCCATCCAATAAAAAAAACATTGAAACAAAATAGCAACCAATCAAAATCCCTGAAAATGTTTCTCAAAGTCCTTTAAGCAGTCATTTTGGTCCAGACCGGGGTCAAGCAGGGCTGCGTCATTGCGCCAACCCTCTTCTTAATCTTCCTCGCAGCAATGTTCCACCTCACACTCAACAAGCTCCCCACTGGAGTGGAACTAAACTGCAGAACCAATGGGAACCAGTTCAACCTCCATCGTCTCCAGGCCAGATCTAAGACCATCCCATCCTCTGTCGTCGAAATACAGTACGCGGATGACACATGCGTCTGCGCACATTCAGAGACTGAACTCCAAGTCATAGTAAATATCTTCACTGAGGCATACTAAAGCATGGGCCTTACACTAAACATCCGTAAGACAAAGGTCCTCCATCAGCCTGATGCCGCCACACAGCACTCCCCCCCCCCCCCCCCTCCCTCCCAGTCATCAAGATCCACGGCGCGGCCCTGGACAATGTGGACCATTTTCCATACCTCTGGAGCCTATTATCAGTAAGGGCAGACGTTGACTACGAGATTTAACACCGCCTTCAGTGTGCCAGCACAGCCTTCGGTCGCCTGAGGAAAAGAGTGTTCAGGCCCTCAAACCTGCCACCAAGCTCATGGTCAACAGGGCTGTAGTGATACCCGCCCTCCTGTATGGCTCAGAGACGTGGACCATATACAGTAGACATCTCAAATCACTGGAGAAATATCACCAACGATGTCTTCGCAAGATCCTGCAAATCCCCTGGGAGGACAGACGCACCGACGTTAGGGTCCAACATCCCCAGCATCGAAGCACTGACCACACTCGAACAGTTCCGCTGGGTGGGCCACATTGTTCACATGCCTGACACAAGACTTCCAAAGCAAGCGCTCTACTCGGAACTCCTACACGGCAAACGAACCCAAGGTGGGCAGAGGAAATGTTTCAAGGATACCCTCAAAGCCTCCTTGATAAAATGCATTAGTGCAAACCGGCAGGCAGTACCCAGTCACAGAAGGATTGGGCAGAGACCCAGATGCATTCCCATTGAATAACAGCAGCCACTCCCTCTCCAGTACCAGGAAATAACCCCATTCACCAACTCCTCTTGCAAAAGACGTGGTGTTGCTCCTGTCCCTGAAGTCGGCAGCAAACTGTTTAGTTTAAACTGTGCAAGAATTTGCCATGTAAGCAGGACTGAGAGATTTGGCACAAGTAAGACTTGACATACATAAGCTGTCCCTTTAAGGAATAACTTTACCTACTCATATCTTGATAATGAGTTGCTTCAGGAAAAAAAAAGTCCTATATTGATTCAATATATGTGCAATACTGATCTTTAGAATGCATCATATCTACATATTTCCGGTTACTGAAAGTGACATGTACAATGGGGCATATATACAATTTCACTCTGGGCAGTGTTTTGTGTAAAAACAAACTGTAACAAATTACATTTTAGTTAATAAAATAAAATGCAACTCTTATTACTGGTGAAAGGAAAACAAAAATATTCAATACAAACATCTAAGGAAGAAAGGCAGACAAGAGTAAAACTCTCCACCTGGCAACTGGAGCTGGTATAGCACATGAGTGAGCCAACGCTGTGTCCGTCCTTGTCTCTCCCTTTTCCTCGGACACACACACACGTGCATGCACACACACACACACACCAGTACCAGGTCGATGATAATCTGGCTCAGCAAATGTCGAAGTAGCATTTGATAATGACCTCCACTCCCTGCTCCACTTCTGGTGACATCCTGCTGGACAATCTTACACTTCGGCACTCCTCAAAACTTAGCATCCACAGAGGTATGTTCCACTCAATAGCTCTAAGTTGCTCAGTGTTAGAAAAGGGAGGTATCTATACACTTGACTCAGTCAACCTTTATTTAGTTGAACTGCTAGTCAGAGATAGCCTGGAAGCTGGATATGTGTGCGCACTAGGTCCGTGCAGCAGAGCAGGTCTCCAGTCGTCCTGGTTTACCCTTGCCACTGGATAAAGGCCTAGCTCTGTCAAGCCCATGTGGTGGCTGGTGTGCAACGGTCATCACACATTAAAAAAATCCATCTTCCACCCCTTCAATTGGAGTTCAGGACTGGAATATCGGGTCCTACATTGAAACATGTGTGAACTCATGTAGAAGCAAGTTATCCTCGGTCGAGGGACCGCTTATGATGATGATGATGATGATGATGATGATGATAAAATGCAACATCCAGACCGACACCTGGGAGTCCCGCCAAAGACCGCCCTATGTGGAGGAAGTGCATCCGGGAGCGCGCTGAGCACCTCGAGTCTCATCGCCGAGAACATGCAGAATCCAAACGCAGGCAGCGGAAGGAGCTTTCGGCAAACTAGTCCCATCCACACTTTTCTTCAACGACTGTCTGTCCCACCTGTGACAGAGACTGCCATTCCCATATTGGATTGTTCAGTCACCTAATAACTCATTTTTAAGAGTGGAAGCAAGTCTTCCTCGATTTCGAGGGACTGCCAATGATGATTTTGGTTCTCCACATCATCATCATCACATAATGCATTATGTATGTACCACTGAGAAAGGCCCAAACTGCTGTGCTGTCTCTAACTCCCTGATTACACAGCAAGTGCCAGGACCAGACTAGGAAAGGTTACTGGGACAGAGAACCCTGGGGAGAGTTATAGTATTAGGATGATTATGATTATGCAAAATATGGGTTGAGATGTAGAGTTTAAGCATACTTGTGAGTATTTTCAGTGCATGGTTATTTTTGCTGTAGGACAGTTACTGATGGGGGTTTATAATTAAGTCATTGACATAGTTTAATAATTAAGTTAATTAGTGGCTGAACAAAAGATACTGAGTTAATTTAATAATTAATTACCTTACTGCCTCAATTTAATTAAGTTACAGTTTTATATATTTTCCATTAATTTTGTACTCATCAAGTTGCGGGATGTTGGTGCTTGAAATGAAACACTTAACCTTTTCAGCATCCTTTAATAGAACTCTTTCCAGCATTGACTGCCATCAAGCACTCCCAGGTCAGGTATAGGACAGCTATGCTGTTTCAATCTGAATAGTGCACCCGCCATACCAGTGTGGCATTTTCTCACTTCCCACTCAGAAATGCTGAGGACTCTCTGAATGAGATTGCCAATTGGTACCAAATTTGAACCTGTGTCCAAGAGATGAATGTTCAGTTTCTGCACCACCCTGTTCCCCTAAGCTCCTGCTTTAATTTGATAATTAATTAACTTATTGGCTCAATTTAATCATTTCATCGTTAATTAAATTTAAAGAATGAATATACCAAATGTATTTTCTAAATTTTACTCATGACAATTAATGATTAGTGCTTCAATTTATTAATTTATAGCTAGAACCATGTTATTCTGAATCTGTGCATCTTGTCCATCAGCAACTTGAAAGAAGATCAACTTATTTAAAAAGCTGATTCCCTACACTTGCCATTTTGTCAACTGGATTCATCATAATCATAGGCAGTTCCTCGAACGAGGATGACTTGCTTCCACACCAAAAGGACTGAGTTCACAGATGTTTCAATGAAGGACCCGATATTCCAGTCCTGAACTCGTGGGATGGAAGATGCCGGTGCATGGATTTTTTTAACATGTGGCCACCACACGGGCTTGACAGAGCTAGTCCTTTATCCAATGGCAAGGGTTAACCAGGACTGGAGACCTGCTGTGCTGCACGGACCTAGTGCGCTCACATATCGCAGTGTGGGCTGGCCCGTGCTGCCCCTGGCTCTTCTGGGCCCCGTACCCCATTTGCCGCACCTCCGCCACAATCTCTCGCCACTCCTCTGCTACAAATATTCGCCGCACCTCCGCCACAATCTCTCACCATTTCTCCGCCACAAAACATTCGCCACACCAAACAATATGCATGAAGTCAGCTGACTGTTCAATCCAGCCGTTCTGGCCTCCATGCAGCTGGGATTCACGAGGCATTGGAAACCCAGCCGGCCAGCATTAAATCTTCCATTTTGAGTACAGTTCCTCCTGGACATCAATTTACATGATACACAACGCATGGCTGACACAGCACTCCCCAAGAATTGTGTTTCAACTTCAATGTCATTTCTAGTTGTGGAGAGGAGACATGTCTCCACATGTGTAGTGATACTCTGTCCGGACTATCGGGCCAACGCTGCAGAGGTCTCCGACAAAACATAAGCATACAGGCTGCCAGACTAGTTCTTTAAATTGTACTTAGTGATTGTTGATTGCATCCTTTAAATAAAGGTCCAGTCAACATTTCACAATATTTCAGATGAGAATATTTTATAAAGTTAATTTTTATTTAAAAACCCTTCACTTTGTTCCATTTCCCTGAAGCTTAGAAGTCCAAAATACATCCTGCACAGCAAGTTACATATTCTATTCTGTTCAATCATTTCTAAAATGGTCCATTAGCAAACTACAAAGCCCTGATGTAGAATTAAAGTATTCCAAAGAAGGCTTACTCTCTCCTTCATGCCAGTTTCTTAATGTTGACTAAACCACAAAATTATAAAATACATCTTGAAAAGGAGAAAATAAGGTAACTAAGTGACACAAAACTTTGGTATATCAGGATGCTGCAGTACAAAATGGTAGCACGTGGGCATGCATCATTCATTCCCCATATAATAGGGTTATAATTTGTGAACATTCATCACAGAGAGGTAGGGAGGGAGTAAGGATGAAGAACTCTCAAAAGGTGAAAAAATGCAGGGTGAATCATTCCTCATCAACACTGAGCACTTTCTAACAGCTAGTTGTACAACAGCACAGATCTGAGAATATCTCATAGTCCTGTGCTCTCAGTTGAGGAATGATGTGATGTGAAAGAAAGATGAAGAAAATCAAATGGAAGAAAAACATGATAGTTTCATGATGAATTTTTCAAAAACACAGGTGCGTCTTTCTGCTCAGCAGTATAGTATTGTACAGTTCTAAACATTTCAGTAATAGACTTGCTTCTACTAATACAAGCTAAAGTTAAGGGATTGGAAAAAAATACTAATTTCAAAATACATTTAAAAAACAATTTATAGATTCTACATGTAGATTATGAAAATACTGAACACCCATGACTAGAGAACTTACAGGTTTCAAATTGTTGGCAGTTACTGTCACAATGTCAAGTGCCAAATATTCTATTTCTGGTACAGAACATGTTACATCCTAGGTTTTCAAATCATATTGCCATATGTTTTTCTATTTCCTCTCAGAAAGCCAGTAGTCAATGGTTAAATACATATTGGGCCGGAAATTGATGGACATACTGCTGCATACCGCCCAACATCGCGAAATTGATCAAAAAATACCTACATACCGCCCGGTGGGAAATTCATCACTGACATACCGTCAGGTGGTATGCATACCGTCCGCCCACATGGAGCACTCTACTGACCGTCAAAAAGTCCAACATTGGTAGCATACTGCCGACATACCACCAGAGCTGCACACCGTCTGAGAAAAGGCGGTTTTATGCCGATGTTTTGACGGCGGTATGTAAACTACAATGTTCCTCCCCGCCCCCCCCCACCAGCATTCTATTCCTCCCCCCCAGCGATCTATTTCTCTCCCCCTCCCAAGAAATACAGTGCTTCCCCCCCCGCCAGTGACCTAGTCCTCCTCTCCAGAGATCAAATCCCCCAGAGAGATCTAATCCCACCAGAGAGATCTAATCCCCTCAGCGATCTAGTCCTCCCCCTGAGATCTAATCCCACCCCCAGTGATCTAGTCCTCCCCCCCAGAGATCTAATCCCCCCCCCCAGAGATCTAGTCGCCCCCATCCCCCCCCTGCAAAAACGTGAAAATAAATAAATAAATAAATAACAATATAAGTATAAATAAATCAAAAACACTGCACAAAACAATTAAAAATCTAAATGTATTTGGAGACACTTACCTGCGATCCGACGTCGGCAGTCTCTGGCCGGGGGGGGGGGAGGTGGGGGGGGCAGGGTGGTGGAATGGAGGTCGATGGAAGTGCGCAGAACTTGGCACCCGACGAGTTCCGAGTCCCAGGCAACTTACCCTGCACCGCTGGAGCAGACTGTCCGTCGTACTCCGCTGACGCACTGCTCAGGACTGGCTGGACCAATGTTGCCAGCACTCCGCTCCAGCGGTACCGGGCGGTAAAGATTGACCGATCCACGTGAGACCGCCGAGAATTGGGTGGTCCACCAAATTCGGGCCCATTGTAATGTATGCAATATTGAGGGAGTGCTGCATTGTCGGAGGTGCCATCAATCGAATGAGACGTTAAATCGAGTCTGCCGTCTCAGGTAGATGTAAAAGATCCCACGGGATCCTGGCCAATATTTATCGCTCAAGCAACAACTAAAAACAGATTATCTGCACATATCACATTGTTGTTTATGGAACCTTGCAGCGTGCAAATTGGCTGCCGGATTTCCTACAACAGTGACTGCACTTCTAATTGGCTGTAAAGCGCTTTCAGACGTCTTGAGGTTGTGAAAGGCACTACATAAATGCAAGCTGTTTTCTGGCAATGTGTTCAAGTGGTGAAAATGGCACAGTATTGATACATAATTTCCTTGAATTATTTTACATTTTTGAATCATACTCCGAGTCATCTGATATTCTGTGCAATCTCTACATAATACTGACCAGACTTAAAAACAAGTAGCATCTTGTTGGATATGAAGTGCATTGCGATGTCCTGAGAGTTTGTACCTTGGTTTCATTAAACTCAAGTGGAGATATGCAAAAGTGACAGGAACAAGGATATGAAACACCACATGCAAAATGGTGTATTTTACCAAAATCAGGTGATAATATGGCATGAAAATTTACCAATGAGTAACATGTTAGATGGTGACATTAAATGTCTATGTTCAAGATTAATTTTCATGATGTAATTTTAAAAATCCTCAGTTGGATTTTAAACTTGTAACTCACTCCATTTGATTATAGATTCCAATGCAACAACACAAAAAAGTACATAGTATAAATACTTATGTTCCATCATCACATGCTTGTTCATGCCTCCTTGAAAATTATCAAGATTATAAATACAGTCAATCTAACATTTAACAGGTCACATAAAACCAACTATAATTACGGTTATTGGAACATTAGCGTATTTGAATAGATAAACTATACACACTACGAGCTTCCCTCTTGTGGCTGAAAATTTTGACTGCAAAACCAGGTTCCCTTGGGTCTGTAGATTAACTGAAAACATTTTGCATGCACAAAGCAGGTACTTTGATGATCAACTTGAAACAAGATTTGAAATTAAGTTGAAACCAGACCCGACAGAATGTAGACAGTGCATGTTTTTTTTAGTTTCAACATAGGAATCCTAATTACCTGTGCATTGCAACATATGGGGACTGTGACAGAAAGCACAGTGTCATATCTTACACAGGAACAGTTTTTCACTCACATTTAGATCAATGTGATTCAAAGTCTGGCTTTCGGTAGGGGCATTTTAAAAATCATACAGAAGCAAAAACAAGCAGGAAGAAATAATGCAATGCTTTATTTACTACATTAACTACTTTACAATCATAACAAGTGTTGAATTGTCAGATAGCTAAGTAGGAAGATCATATGCAAAATTGTCTAAAGGTAGTCATTAGTTTTGCGAGAGGTAGCCAAGCATTGGTGGTGTCGAAATCTCGACTCACGATATACGACTCAAACATCTTCAGCTCCGGCAGAAGTTTCTTTAATGTTACTTGCAGCAAGGGAAAAGTCTCACCTAGTCAAAGGCTAAGTGGACACCTCCGAAATGGTACAATTTCACGAGATATTTATACAGTAAAAACCCAAGTTATGGCCTCTTCCTGTGTATTGGCTCTGTCTTGCAGTCAGTGAATAGAGATAAAGAGTTAATTACTACATCCTTGCCCTGACATGGTTTCCAAATATTTCCTTTTGTCAGGTTTATTAGTTGGCCAGTCAGCCATTACTCGAGGAGAGTGTGGTAATGAGCTATTACCGGCATTGCATTGTGTCAGGATTGTCCAGTTTCCTGGTCAGTTATCTTTTTGCATGAAATGGATGAGGTCTCTACAAGAGATAATGGTTGGTGGTTTGAGTATCTCGAAAAGGGTGGGGTGGAGTGGAACTGATGTTGTATGGACAATAGGAGAGCACCATGGGTGCTCCTTGTCTCAGCAGGGCTTGTCCCCTAGCTGTCTGGTGGCTATTGATTAGTTATCAGCCGTTTCAAGCTAGGTTTAGCTGTTTATGCAAACCGACTGTCTGATGCAGAAATTTCTGGAAGGACCAGGACTCCATTTTGTTTTATATGAAAAAAGGGCACAAAAATACAGTGTGATACAGCTTAGATAAAAATACATTTCCACATTCCCCCATTTTGTCCTTCACAAGGACAACTTAATCCATTCTGATCTCGCACAGTCTCTCTACTTCATTTCCACACAAGAGCCTTCCATAACTCTAGCCGTGGTCTCGGTAGGTAACACGGTTTTTCCCAAACTGGCACAGCAACACTTAACCAAGACAAATAAAAGATACAGGGCGAAGACTATCAGCAGGAATATGATCAAACCCTGTACCACAGATCTCCCTAGGGATCCCAAACATCCCGATGCCCAATCCCACAACTGTTTATACTCTATTACCTTGTCCCTAATGTATTCAGCTAGACTGCCGATTTCTTCCGACTTATCCGGGATATATGTACAGCATTCTCCACCTATTAATGCGCATGTCCCTCCTTCTTTGGCTGGGAGATAATCTAAGGCCATACGATTTTGGAGAGCCACTGTTCGAATGGCTACCATTTCATCATTCACCCCTTCGAAGGCTTGGGAAGTTGCGTTGACTACTGATTCGACTAAATTAGCCAGTTCCCGTAACTGCCATTTGTTTGATGCTATTCCATAGGGTGGCACCATTACTTTGAATATTCCATTTAGGCATGTCAAATCCCGTTTAAATCTATGACTTCGATAGGCATCCCTTAGAGTCTTTGTTGATCTGATAAAGGGTACCACATATCCTAAGTAACAGGACCCTGTCCAGTTGGCTGGTAACCGTGGGTAGGCTTTATGGCCACAAATAAAGTAGGTGCAATTATAGGACGTCAGCTCCTGGTCCTTTTGTGCCATCTATACTCGAGTGGTCTCACCTGAGGCTTTGTTATGGACCATTGTCCAGCTAACGGTTGCTATCTTTCTCCCATCAGTGTGATTTGTTGTGGCTTGCCATTTAGTCATTTGGGAACACTTGCTGCGTCCCATTTCTGGTCCTTTAGTCTCATTACTCACTAGGCATATTATACTTTCAGGATTTCCTATTCCGGGAGTAATACCTAGGGTGGCTGACGGTTATTATTATAATTTGGCTGGTACCATCCCTGGAAGGTTGTAAGTTTATACCCTGCTGACCTCCATTCTGTTAGATCCTTCGTTTCTGACACCTTGGTTAGGTTTGTCCTATTTTGTACTATCAACCATTCTACCATTTCTGATTTGTTAAAGGGGACGGATCTTAGGGGAACACACCCTTCGGAGTGGACAGGCACATGGGAACGTATCCAGTAACTAGACAAGTTTCTTTCTTGAGCATACTTATGACTTAGCGCCATAAATACGTTTACTTGCAGTTTCTTTCGTTTGCGTATCTGTACCCCTGGTATAATCAATAATGCAAAGCAAAACCCTGTCAAGCCCAGCACCATCAGTCCCCATAGTCCGTACAGTTCCTTATTCAGTCTTCCTTTTTCTGTTCCTCTGGTTCCTTCTTTCCTTCCTCCTGGTTGGGTGCCCTTTTGCAATGGGACGCATGGATCCATGTTGGTCTTTCCTTTACCTTGATTGCAGTATTAGTCGCCAGCAAGACCTTGTATGGTCCTTCAAATCTTGGCTGTAGACTGCTTTTTCTTTTAAAGATTTTAGTGCAAACGAATTCCCCGGGCTCCAGGTTATGACACTTTCCTTCCGCTGGCTTGACTTGAGCTTCTTTTACCTGTGAATGAAAGCTGGAAATACATTTGGTTAGTGCAATACAATAATTCAACATATTTTCCTCCATTTTGTGGATGTCCATTTATTTTGCAGTAAATGGTGCTGTAAAAGGTAGTCGTTGGGGACGTCCCATAACTATCTCATGCGGTGACAGGCCTGTTGTTCTGTTGGTTGCAGATCGCATTACCATCAAGGCTAAGGGCAGCAGTTCTATCCATTTCAGTCCAGTGTCATTACATAATTTTGCCAGCTTATTTTTAAGCATTCCATTATATCTTTCAACAAGTCCAGCTGATTGTGGATGATAACTGCAATGAAAACGTTGGTTAATCTGTAAAGTTTTACACATTTATCTTATAATAGTTCCCGTGAAATGTGACCAGTTATCACTAGATAACGGGTCACATTTCGAATTCTGAAGCGCGATATGATTTCCTTTAACAAACATTTAGCAACAGTAGTGGCATCGTCCTTTTTACATGGAAAGGCTTCAATCCATCTAGAGAACACATCTACAATAACTAATACATACTTGAATCCCATACGCATAGGTAATTCAATAAAATCCATTTGTAAATGTACAAAAGGCCCCATTAGATTTGGGTGGGAGGCAGATTCTACTTTTTCCGTCTTATCGGGATTCATTGTCTGACAGGTAACACAATTCTCACAGATCTGTTTTGCAATTGCCGAAATACCTGGTGCGTACTAAGTTGCCAAAATATAATCTGCCACCCCCCCTTTGCCCGCATGTGTGAATATATGAACACATCGGGCAATCCATGCAAGTAAGGATTTGGGTGCCACCACGCGGCCGTCGTGGTGAACCCATTTTCCTTCTGGATT
Source organism: Pristiophorus japonicus (assembly GCF_044704955.1). NCBI lineage: Eukaryota > Metazoa > Chordata > Chondrichthyes > Pristiophoridae > Pristiophorus > Pristiophorus japonicus. Next base: position 105,514,547 of record NC_091982.1, read on the forward strand.
TTTATAACATTGATCCTTCGTCCAGGTCAACACCTCCTCCATTCTGGCCTGTGTCTGAAAGGCCAGCACATCATTAATAGTGGGTGGTGGGTCTGAGCAATTATTTTTCCTTAGTGAGAACAATGATACCTGCATCCCCCCTTTTGACAGAGCTGCTGACTTAGCTGCATTATCAGCTCTGGCGTTCCCAAGTGCCACCTCATTCGACTGGCCTGTATGTGCTTGGCATTTGATAATGGCAAGTTTCAAGGGGCATTGAATGGCTCGCAGGAGATTTTCCACTTGTTCTACATTTTTGATAGTGGTTCCTGAAGAAGTCAGGTACCCGCGAATTTTCCAAATTTGTCCATAGTCATGTGATACCCCAAAAGCATACCTGGAGTCGGTGTAGATATTAACTGTTTGTCCTTTAGCCAGAATACAGGCTCGAGTTAACACAAACAATTTGGCTTGTTGGGCTGAAAAGGAATCTGGAAGAGAGGCTGTTTCGACAACATTAAACTGGGTCACAATTGCAAGCCGCTCTAGGTTGGCCCCTATCATTTTGTAAGGCTGATCTGTCAACATAGTACACTAGATCAGGGTTACACATTGGTACATCTGTTAAATTGATACGTGGTTTAGTCACTAATTCGGTTACCATTTCACATGAATGGGGTACGCCGTCTTCTTCCGTGGGGAGTAGAGTGGCTGGATTTAAGGTAGTACATCTTTTAATGATAAGGTTCAGATTTGATAACAGTTTGACTTCATATTTAGTGGTTCTTGCAGAAGTTAGGTGTTGGGTGGCACATTTAGTAAGTAAAATCTCGACAGAGTGTGGGATGTATAGAATGGTTTGATGATTTAGGGTTATTGTCTGAGCCTGTTGTATAGCTTAACAAGCTTCTGCCAACGAAGGAAGACATCCTGGTAGTCCGCGTGCCACTGGGTCTAGTTGGGCACTGAAATACGCTACCGGTCGCTGCCTGTCCCCATGTAACTGAGTCAAAACAGATTGTGCAAAACCTGACTTGTGATGAACAAATAAGTTGAATGGCTTAGTGTAATCTGGTAATCCCAAGGCTGGTGCTGAAGTGAGGGAATGTTTAAGACTCTGGAAAGCATTCTGGGACACTTCATTCCAAATCAATTTTTCTGGTAGTGAGGGCATGGACATGTCTAACAATGGTCGAACAATCTCGGAATAACTCATAATCCATTGCCTGCAATATCCTGACATGCCGAGGAAGTGTTTCATTTCTTTCTTAGTTATTGGTAGTGGAGCGGTGCAGATTGCTTTTACTCGGTCTTGTGTCAATTGTCTCGAATCTCTGACCAATTCGTGTCCTAGATACCGAACCTTTTCCGAGACAAATTGTAACTTTGCCTTTGACACTTTGTGTCCTTTTGAAGCCAGGGCTTTTAATAATACAAGAGAGTCCATTTCGCAGTCCAATTTGGAGGGTGAGGTGAGCAATAAGTCATCAACATACTGTACAAGTGTAGAACCTGCTGGTAAAATTACATCTTCCAGATCCCTCTTTAAGCATTGTGAGAATATAGTAGGGCTTTCGGTAAATCCCTGCGGGAGTCTTGTCCACGTATATTGGCATCCTTTATACATGAAGGCAAACAGGAATTGAGACTCTGGGTGAATGTGTATTGAGAAAAATGCTGAACACAGATCAATCACCGTATAATATGTTGAGTTTGCCGGAATATTGGTAAGTATAATCGCAGGGTTGGATACCACCGGATAAGTTGGGAATACAGAATGATTCACGGCTCATAGGTCTTGGACAAATCTCCATTTGTCACTATTGGGCTTCTGAACCGGAAAAATCGGTGTGTTACACGGGCTTCTAGTTGAAACTATTATTCCCTGTGCCAGCAGAGATGTAATGACTGGCTCGATACCTCGTTCTGCAGCTGGAGACAAGGGGTATTGGGGCTTCTTAGGGAGAGGGGCAGTTGAATTGGATCACTACCTTATACGGTTGTGCGTTGAGCATCTTTCCTATTTCATTAGCGTGTGTAGACCATAGTTGCTCTGGGACCTTAGCAAGAAGCTCTGCTGTGCCTTGTTGCAATGGGAAGCCAGTGACCGAAAGCATCTTTTCTTCTAAGATAGCATTGAAATATATTTTCCCATTCAACTTGACAGAATAGCCTCCCCTCCTTTCATGTTGCCCCAGAGTTCCATTAAGTGTGTGCCATTCCTCTTGTACTGAGGATCCTTGCATTCTCTTAACCATTCGTCCTAAATCCTGGGGTATATGTGTGCCTGCAACCGCAAGGGTGCAGTGTGGAACGCTCCCTTTAACCCTAAACAAGATCTGATTGTGGGAGGATAATTCAACCCCTGCCGCTATTCCTTCAGGTCCAGTAAAAATTTGTTCAATCATCAATTGATGTTTCTGGTGCAGGAATGGTTGATAAAAAATGTGTGCTGTAGCGTCTGATCCAGTGTTGTCACAATATGCTGTGCAGTGTAGTGTTTCATGCCAATTTCCCAAAGTTTGAGATTTGAGGTAGTTTGTGATTAACCTTGTCACACACCAATATGAACCAACCAAATAGGATAGGATTTTGCTTAGTGTAGGGTCCAAACTTTTCCAGGCATATAATATGGGTGTTGTGAGTTGAAGTAGTGGATATGCGCCACATTTATATATGGGGACTCGAACTTCCATACCGGTTGGAGAACAGAGGATAGTGGCACTCATTTTACATAATAGGTCACGTCCACACAGATTTACGGGAACTTCATTAGACAGTAGGAATTAATGACTATCTTCGTAATCTTCTAATTGTACATTGATAGGGTCGGAGAAAAACATTTGCTGTGCGTGTCCAGATACTCCAATCACTGAGGTTTGGTTAGTGGAAGTGAGAATTCCCTTCATATCCTCCCTTGAAAGGACCGAATAGGTGGCGCCAGTATCCACTAGGAATGGGATATCCCTTCCTTGTATTCGTATTTTGACTTCAGGTTCTCCTATGGCATTTAATGAAACGACGGGTAGCTGTTTGTTGGCAGCACCTGGATCTGGAATTGGGAGTCATTGGTTATTATACGGACAATTTGGTCGTTGGCCGAATTGCTTTTGATTCGGTGGTCTAAATGGATTTTGAACAGAGAAATTAGTCTGAGGTCTAGCATGTACCTGGACTTGGGTCGCGTACGAGTTGGGTTCTAGAGGGGGAGGAGGTGGTCTATTACCTGCCTGTTGAGTCCAATCATAATTTGGTTGTGGCTGGTTTGACGGGCAATTTCTAGCCCAATGTCGAGATTGGCCACAAATATAACAGATGTCATATTGTCCCCGCCCTGCCCCTCCTCTCCCTCTTCCCCTGAAATTTCCTCCTCTGCCTCGTCCTCTTCCTTTACCCTTCGGGGGTAGGGGGGGGGGGTCAGTAGGATGGTGTCACTGGGGCGGGTGTTGTTGGGGCTGTTTGTTCCATAAATGCGGTGACCTTGCTTTTAGATTCTCTATTTCGCTCTTGTATGTCCTTTAACATAGATACAACCTTGGATAGCGATTCCTGTCGCCATCCGAGACAAACTAGTTTAAAGGGATCTCTGAGTTCGGGTCGTAGCACATTTACCACTGCGCTGATCATGGGAGATTCTACCTCCTCTAGTTTCATGCCTGAACATTGGTTCATGATCTCTCGCACTCTTTCTACATAATCCTCAACATCCTCCTCCTTTCTTTGTGTAGTTTCCATAATTTTGGACCAATTCGTTTTCCTTGGGAACACATGATGCAAGGCTTCCCAACATCTTTCCCAGAACCCCTCTCCTGGCTTCGTGCTGGGATCTGCATTGGGAGTCTCTCGATGGGTTTTAAAATTTGTGAATTTTGTCTCGAGTTTGGCAAATTTAGTGTCCTTTAACCATGCTTTCAGTATATACTGGGTTCATAGCACAAGATGATCACTTTTAACTCGTCTATGGCCTTTTCAATACTGGTTTTTGGGTCTGCCAATCCTTCCACAATTATTCTTAACTCACTTGGTGACCATGGCCGATAAATAGGAATCGGAGCCCCCTCACGGAGTGGACTGGGGAAAAGTCTTACTGGGAATGTGGATGATGATGGCTCCAGGGCACTGGGCCCTTGTCCACGGGTAAGACTTCGCGTGCTGCCTGCAGGGCCATCACGGTATTGATTTCCTTGTGACGGATCTACTTCTCCTGCAGCCGCACCTGCATTGTTGGGAGCGGGTATTACCCCGTTTCCCTGTGCTCCGGCCCGAGGATCGTCTCCTCCTTGTTGGCCTGGAGCACCCGCTGAGGGTGGAACATACGGCGGTGGTCGATGGCTGTAGGGAGTCCAATCCTCGTCCCAATCCTCATCCTCATCTTTTTCCCAACCCTTAGGGGCACTAGGTGAGTGTGTCTTCGTCTCTTTAGCAACCATAACAGATGGATGTTTACTATGTCTAGGGCGATTCACCTGCTCTACTCGTTCATCCACCTGTTTTCTCCCTCTAGTACACTGCTTGCTAACCCTTAGGCTCTTCTTGTGTCGTTCCTCAGCTTCCCTTTTACAATCTCCAAACGGCGACCAATTTACTTTCTTTTTACCTCTTCTATCTGGGTCTCTGTCTATAAGACATTCTTCCAGACATGTTATTCTCTCTAAATTAAATGAACCATCGGGTGGAAATGGCCTGATTTCACCCTTAGTCCACTTTACCCATTTTCTTAGGTGGTCAATTGAAGACTGACCACAATTCTGGAGCATAAAATAGGCTGGTGTGGCCTTTAGTGGTCTTTTACTTGCTCTGGCACCCATTCTGGATGATTAAGATTTTCCACAGTTTCTGATCTCACAATCCTTTCGGCCAACCGAGTTCTCTACACCCACTTCTCCTGGCCATTACGTGGCCTGAAAAGGCTCTTAATTCGGGCTCAGTCTGGGTGTGTGAGAGATGTTGGCACGAACCAACCGCAGTTGATCAATCAGTTACTGTTTCTTTTCTCAATCAATCCTTGTTTTCCCGAATCACAATTTTCCCCAGTGACTCATCCCGTTTCTCTAATTGCAATGTCGCACAAAGGTATTGAACACAACAGTATAACAAGGACAACTAGGACAAACAATATTCACGCGAGTATACAAATCATAACCTTAAACTCTATCTAAACAAATAATCAATTCTCAGCCTGCGTTGTACGCCACTACAGACCGACTCCTTAACTTATTCTAATAAAACTTATCACCTTAACTCTTATCACGTAATTAACGTTTTCCTAATCTTATCACATAAGAACCGTTTTCCTAACCTTATCACATAAGAACCGTCTTTCTAATCTTATCACATAAGAACCGTCGATCGAATAGCGCTCTTTTTACCTTTTCCTACTGAAAATCTCCCCAGGCTGTTTCAAAATATTTCCAGGACCAGATCTCTTCTGCTTGCAAGCTGAGAAAGAAATGATCACAAAAATAACCTTAGCTTTCAAATGTCGAGTCTCGTAGGTCGCAGTACCTCCCCTGTGGACAACAGATTACATATGCGATTCAACAGTGAAGAAACCTCTTGTGAGCTAAAGGCTCACCTTATTCTGGCCAGTGAAGCCTTTCAATGAAGAGGCACTATGCCCTTAATCGTTTTACTCACAGGGTAGAGGGTACGCGATCTCGGTGGAACCTCCAAGAAGTAATTGTCGAAATCTCGACTCACGATATACGACTCCGAGAACTTCAGCTCCGGCAGAAGCTTCTTTAATTTTACTTGCAGCAAGGGAAAAGTCTCACCTAGTCAAAGGCTAAGTGGACACCTCAGAAATGGTACAATTTCACGAGATATTTATACAGTAAAAACCCAAGTTATGGCCTCTTCCTGTGTATTGGCTCTGTCTTGCAGTCAGTGAATATAGATAAAGAGTTAATTACTACATCCTTGTCCTGACATGGTTTCCAAATATTTCCTTTTGTTAGGGTTATTAGTTGGCCAGTCAGCCATCACTCGATGAGAGTGTGGTAATGAGCTATTACCGGCATTGCATTGTGTCAGGATTGTCCAGTTTCCTGGTCAGTTATCTTTTTGCATGAAATGGATGAAGTATGTACAAGAGATAATGGCTGGTGGCTTGAGTATCTCGAAAAGGGTGGGGCGGAGTGGAACATGTGTTGTATGGACAATAGGAGAGCACCATGGGTGGTATTTGTCTCAGCAGGACTTGTCTCCTAGCTGTCTGGTGGCCATTGATTAGTTATCAGCCGTTTCAAGCCAGGTTTAGCTGTTTATGCAAACTGACTGTCTGATGCTGAAATTTCTGGAAGGACCAGGAATCCATTTTGTTTTATATGACAAAAGGGCACAAAAATACAGTGTGATACAGCTTAGATAAAAATACATTTCCACAGTGGCATCACGGCCTACAAGCACAATCTAATCAGATCAACTTTGTTGATCCAGTCCTGCGTGCAGACAGACCCATAGAAGACATTCTGATGAGTTAATGTGGTCGTCAGATGTCACGACTCAATAGACAGCTAAGAGACTGTTGTTCACACCTCATTTACTTGAGTAGTAGAAATAATTAGTATTTCATTGTCTGGCCATTGAGAATGAATCCATCTGCTCTTCAAAAGAAATCTGCCTCTAATTCAAAGATAGACTGGGCTACATCAGAACATAAGAAACAGGAGCAGCAGTAGGCCATTTGGCCCCTCGAGCCTGCTCCACCATTCAATATCATGGCTGATCTGATCATGGACTCAGCTCCACTTCCCTACCGGCTCCCCATTTACTCTCTTATTGCTCAAAAATCTGTCTATCTCCGCCTTAAATCTATTCAATGACCCAGCCTCCATAGCTCCCTGGGGCAGAGAATTCCATAGATTTACAACCCTCAGAGAGAAAATTTCTCCTCATCTCAGTTTTAAATGGGCGGTCCCTTGTTCTGAGACAATGTCACATAGTTTTAGCTTCCCCTATTAGTGGAAATATCCTCTCTGCATCCACCTTGTCGAGCCCCTCATTATCTTATAAATTTCTGTCATGTATTCTACATGGCTACTGTTGGTACTATCTCAAGGTGTGCCACCAGAGGGCACAGCAGTGGGTGACTTGTAGGTTACCTGTACCGGTGTGCCTGGCCTAGTATAAAAGACAGGCCACCAGGGGTGATCTTCACTCTGGAGTTAACAAATAAAGGACTAAGGTCACTACAGTTCAAGTACAACACATTGCCTCGTGGAGTCATTATTAGAGCATCCTAGGACGCAACAGTTCAAATAAGATCACCTCTCATTCTTCTGAACTCCAATATTTATAGGCCCAACCTACCCCCATAAAGTCAACCCCCTCATCTCCGGAATCAATCTAGTGAGCCTTCTCTGAACAGCCTCCAATGCAAGTATATCCATCTTTAAATACGGAGACCAAAACTGTATGCAGTACTCCAGGTGTGACCTCACCAATACCCTGTACAGTTGTAGCAGGACTTCTCTGCTTTTATACTCTATTGCAAGGGGGATAAAGGCCAATATTCCATTTGCCTTCCTGAATACTTTCTGTACCTGCATACTAACTGTTATGTCTCAAATAAAGCAATGTGATTGAGTACTGTAGACTTGAGTAAGTGTGACTTAGACTCTTTATTCTGACTCCAGAGTGCTGGCACAGCATGGGAGACCTGCTTATATGCAGTGCTCACAAGGGATGCTGGGATCTGGCTTTCTCAAAAGCAGTCTCTTGTGATTTCCCCCATACCCAGTCATCTCCCTTGCATAGCAACACATGTAGAGGTTCTAGCAAGATGCTTAACCCGGGTAGGAAATTACCAAAATAACTGAAGAGTCTCAGGAATGACCACAGCTGTGTCACGTTCTATGGTCCTGGTGCGTTCTTGATGGCCTCTGTCTTGCCGTCGGTGGGTCTGATGCCGTCTGCCACGATACTTCTCCCGAAGAACTCGACCTCTGCCGCCAGGAAAACACACTTCGAGCGTTTCAACCTGAGTCCCACACGATCTAGCCAACTTGGAACCTCTTCCAGGTTCTGTAAGTGTTCAATGATGTCCTGACCTGTGATCAATATGTCGTCCCGGAAAACCACGGTGCGTGGAACATACTTTAGCAGACTGCCCATGTTCCTTTGAAAAATAGTCACGGCCGATCGAATCCAAAATGGGCATCTATTGTAGATGAACAGACTTTTGTGCATGTTGATGCAGGTGAGGCCTTTTGAAGATTCTGCTGAGGTCAGATCCAACTTGGTGAACGTCTTCCCTCCTGCCAGCGTCGCAAATAGGTCGTCTGCCTTGGGTAGCAGGTACTGGTCCTGCAGCGAAAAACAGTTAATCGTTACTTTATAGTCCCCACAAATTCTGACCGTGTCATTGCCCTTGAGAACCGGAACAATCAGACTGGCCCACTCGTTGAACTCAACCGGCGCGCTGATGCCCTCTCGTTGCTGCTTGTCCAGCTTGATCGCCACTTTCTCTTACATCATGTATGGCACCGCACGTGCCTTGTGGTGGATGGGTCGTGTAGCGAGAAGCAAGTGGATCTGCACCTTCGCCCAAGAGAAATTTCTGATGCCTGGCTCAAACAACGACGGGAACTTGCTCAAAACCTGAGCACATGAGGTGTCCTCAATGGACGAAAGCACTCAGATGTCGATCCAGTTCCAGCGGAGTTTTCCCAGCCAGCTTCTACCAAACAGTGTGGGGTCATCTCCTGGTACAATTCATAGTGATAGTTCGTGCACTGCTCGATCATAGGAGACATTTACTGCTGCATTGCAAATTACAGGGATCAGCTCTTTAGTGTAAGTTCTCAGCTTGATATGAATAGGGCTCAGCTTGGGTCTTTGTGCCTTGTTGCACCACAGCCTCTCGAAGGCCTTTTTGCTCATGAAAGACTGACTCGCACCCGTGTCCAATTCCATGGATACTGGAATTCCGTTCAGTTCAACTTTTAACATGATCGGTGGACATTTCGTGTTGAAGGTATGTACGCCCGTACACTTCTGCCTCCTCGGTTCGAGTTTCTAGTTCAGTTTGATCTACCATGGATTGGTCTTCCTCTGCAACGTGGTGGTTTGCAGGGTTTGCAGCTCATCTGCACATTCGCTGGAGGTGTCCCATTGTTCCACAGCCTTTGCATGCATAGTGATTGAAGTGGCATTGATGGGCTCGATGATCACCTCTGCAGCACTAACAAGGTGTTAATTGCCTCGCATTCACACTTGATGGCAGGCTCTGAGTCATCTGAGGTCGTGCAGCTGCAGGTGTGTATGTTCTGCCATATGCATTCCTGCCTGAAAACGACGTTACTTTGTGTACAGTATTTGCCGATGCATCTTTATGCTGCAAAATTTGTTTGGTGTTACCACTGGTGGACATAAATGCCTGGGCTATCGTTATGGCTTTGCTCAGGTTCGGTGTTTCAACAGTCAATAGTTTGGGAAGGATAACCTCATGGCCAATGCCAAGCACAAAAAAGTCTCTTAGCATTTGCTCCAGGAATCCACCAAATTCGCAATGTCCTGCAAGGCGCCTTAGTTCAGCGACGTAGCTCGCCACTTCCTGGCCTTCAGACCGGTGACATGTATAAAATTGATATCTTGCCATCAGAACGCTCTCCTTCAGATTTAGGTGCTCCCGGACCAGCGTACACAGTTCTTCATACGATTAGGTTGTTGGTTTCACCGGAGCAAGAAGATACTTCATGAGGCCATAGGTTGTTGCCCCGCAGGGGTTGAGGAGGATCTCCCTTCATTGGCAGCGTTCTCATTCCCTTCCAGCTCGTTGGCCACCAAGTATTGGTCGAGTCGCTCCACGAAGGCTTCCCAATCATCACCTTCTGAGAATTTCTCCAGGATACCAACAGTTCTCTGCATTTTCATGTGATGGTTCGTTATCTATTACTCGTCGCCAGTTGTTATATCTCAAATAAAGCAATGTGACTGAGTACTGTAGACTTGAGTAAGTGTGACCTTAATCTCATTTTTCTGACTCCAGAGTGTTGGCACAGCATGAGAGGCCTGCTTATAGCAGTGCTCCCAAGAGATGCTGGGATCCCTTGGGACTCCAACAGATGCGCCCTCTGGTGGCGGTAGAATGCTGGTTTCAAGGTGTTGCATACATAACACTAGCCTTTTGTATTTCATGCACAAGGACCCCAGGTCTTTCTGTACTGCAGCACTTTGCATTTTTTCTCCATTTAAATTATAATTTACTTTTCTATTATTTCTGCCAAAGTGGATAACCTCACATTTTCCCACATTATACTCCATCTGCCAAATTTTTGCCCACTCACTTAGCCTGTCTATATCCCTTTGCAGATTTTTTATGTCCTCCTCACAATTTTCTTTCCCACCCATCTTTGTATCATCAGCAAACTTGGCTACATTACACTCTGTCCCTTCATCCAAGTCATTAATATAGATTATAAATAGTTGAGGATCCAGCACCGATCCCTGCGGCACCCCACTAATTAATGTTTGCCAATTGGAAAATTACCCATTTATCTGGACAGCCATTCTAGGAATTTCAGTTCCCTGTTTTGTTGTTAAGGAGGCTCTGTGGTTTAAATTACCCATGTAGCATTTCATGAAAGGCTCAGCTTATAAGCTATTGAACTGGACTTCTGGCAATTCAGCATGGTTAATGGTTTTGAAACAGTTCACATGTCATCATAGGCAGTTCCTTGAAATTGAAGAAGACATGCTTCCGTTTTAAAAGTAAGTTCTTAGGTGACTGTGCAGTCCATTACAGGATAGTTATTGAAGGAAAGGGTGGGTGGGGTGTCTGTTTTGCCACACGCTCCTTCCGCTGCCTGCGCTTGTTTTCTGCATGCTCCCGCCGGCAAGACCCGAGGTGCTCAGTGCCCTCCTGGATGCTGTTCCTCCACTTAGGGCAGTCTTGGGCCAGGGATTCCCAGTTGTTGGTGGGGATGTTGCACTTTATCAAGGAGGCTTTGAGGGGGTCCTTGAAACGTTTCTCTGCCCGCCAGGGGCTCGCTTGCCTTATAGGAGGTCAGAGTAGAACGCTTGCTTTGGGAGTCTTGGGTCGGGCATGCAGACAGTGTGGCCCGCTCAGCAGAGCCGGTCGAATGTGGTCAGTGCTTCGATGCTGTGGATGTTGGCCTGGTCGAGAACACTGACGTTAGTGCATCTATCCTTCCAGGGGATTTGCAGGATCTTGCGGAAACATCGTTGGTGGTATTTCTCCAGCGATTTGAGGTGTCTACTGTACATGGTCCACGTCTCTGAGCTATACAGGAGGGCGGGTATCATTACAGCCCTGTAGACCATAAGCTTGGTGCCAGATTTGAGGGCCTGATCTTTGAACACTCTCTTCCTCAGGTGACCGAAGGCTGTGCTGTTGCACTGGAGGCGGTGTTGGACCTCATCGATGTCTGCCCTTGCTGATAATAGGCTCCCGAGGTATGGAAAATGGTCCACGTTGTCCAAGGCCGCGCGTGGATTTTGATGACCGAGGGGTAGTGCTGTGTGGCGGGGTCAGGTTGGTCGAGGAAATTTGTCTTACGGATGTTTAGTATAAAGCCCATGCTTTCGTACGCCTCGGTGAAGATGTTGACGGTGGCTTGGAATTCAGCCTCTGAATGTGCACAGACGCAAGCGTCGTACGCGTACTGTAGTTCGACGACAGAGGATAGGACGGTCTTGGATCTGGAGGCGACGAAGGTTCAACAGGTTCCCACTGGTTCGATAGGTCAGTTCCACTTCAGTGGGGAGCTTGTTGAGTGTGAGATGGAGCATTGCAGCGGAGAAGATCGAGAAGAGGGTTGGCGCGATGACACAGACCTGCTTGACCCCGGTCCGGACGTGGATTGGGTCTGTGGTGGATCCATTGGTCAGGATCACGGCTTGCATGTCATTGTGGATGTACTAAATGAACTACTGCACTGCTATTTCTTATTGTGTTTCTGCTTCCATAGAATTAACTAGCTTATAAATACATTTTACTTTTAGTACTTTCGCCTGAACAGAATGATCGGACAGTGTGGTATCTTCTGCCTTTTGAAACAAATAGGAGAATGTGGCGGGTAACCCATGTGAACTCTGGTCGAGAACCAGAGTTCACATTCTACTATGGTAACTATTACTACTGTTACAATGGAGAGAGTGTTATACATCATGGGAGTTTTCCAGGCTGTAAATATTAGAATTGCTGTACTTAACTGCATGAGCCAACATTTTATTTTTGACGAGCAGAGACCCGCAAAACATTTGCAGTCAAATTAATATCTTTATTGCTGTAATGACTCAAGAGTCTGGTTACTGTAAACTCATTCAGGTGCAACCTGATCCATCTTTATTCCAGCCCAAGAGTGCCTGTGTGACAAAGACACCCAGCTTTTATACAGGTGACCAAACACACAGCTACATGCGTACAGCCCGATGACCTCTGACCGCTGCACCCTCTGGTGTTTGGTGACCCCCAAGCACTAATACATAACAACATCCCCCCTTTAAAATCTTAACAACAGTCTTTTTACAAACTAAGACAGTCTGGGGCTTTCCTCTCACGAGTTGATCGTCTCAGTTCAACTTTGGCTCTGGGCGAGTGTTCTGAGTCCGTTGAGACTGAGGGCTGAGCAGCCAATCTGATGGGAGTGGTCATGACCACATCAGAGACTGAAGGTTCAGAGTCTGTAATGTCAGCAGACTCCTTTGATAAGTGAACAATGGTTGGTTGGTCACTGACTGCATCTTCCTCACTCGGTTCCAGTTCATCCGTGTGTTGTAATTTAACCTGGTCAAGGTTATTGCTGCATGTTTGCCCATTCTTGAGCATGGCAATAAACACTCTGTAACAGTGGCTGTAACAGTGCCGGCAGTTGGAGCAGCGCGAGTCCGGGGTTGGTGAGGCCTATAAAAGGCCCAGCGGGAGAGTGAGGCGGCGGCAGTTGGAGCAGCGCGAGTCCGGGGTTGGTGAGGCCTATAAAAGGCCCAGCGGGAGAGTGAGGCGGCGGCAGTTGGAGCAGCGCGAGTCCGGGGTTGGTGAGGCGTCCTTGTGCAGCTACAGGGAGAAGGCAAAAAAGAAGTAGAAAGAAACAGAAAGGTGACGTCACAGCCAAGGGGGTGGGTGATTGGCTGGTGATTGGTGAGTAGCTTTTATTTTTTCTCTTCAATAACAGTGAGTAAACTTTAGCATTGTTGTTGCCTATCTAAGGGTTAAGTCATGGCAGGAGAGCTCGGTCGCATGTTATGCTCCTCCTGTACCATGTGGGAACTCAGGGACGACTCCAGTGTCCCTGACGACTACGTGTGCGGGAAGTGTGTCCGCCTCCAGCTCCTGAAGGACCGCGTAGCGGAGTTGGAGCTGAGGGTGGATTCACTCTGGAGCATCCACGATGCTGAGAATGATGTGAGTAGCACGTGTAGCGAGTTGGTCTTACCGCAGGTGAAGGGTCCACAGCCAGATAGGGAATGGAAGACCAGCAGGAAGAGTAGTGCAAGGGGGGTGCTGCAGCGGTCCCCTGTGGTCATCTCCCTGCAAAACAGATACACTGCTTTGAGTGCTGTTGGGGGGTGATGACTCATCGGGGGAGGGCAGCAGCGGCCAGGTTCACGGCACCATGGCTGGCTCTGTTGCACAGGAGGACGGGAAAAAGAGTGGGAGAGTGATAGTGATAGGGGATTCAATTGTAAGGGGAATAGATAGGCGTTTCTGCGGCCGCAACCGAGACACCAGGATAGTATGTTGCCTCCCTGGTGCAAGGGTCAAGGATGTCTCGGAGCGGGTGCAGGACATTCTAAAAAGGGAAGGAGAACAGCCAGTTGTCGTGGTGCACATTGGTACCAACGACATAGGTAAAAAAAGGGATGAGGTCCTACGAAACGAATTTAAGGAGCTAGGAGCTAAATTAAAAAGTAGGACCTCAAAAGTAGTAATCTCAGGATTGCTACCAGTGCCACGTGCTAGTCAGAGTAAGAATCGCAGGATAGCGCAGATGAATACGTGGCTTGAACAGTGGTGCAGCAGGGAGGGATTCAAATTCCTGGGGCATTGGAACCGGTTCTGGGGAAGGTGGGACCAGTACAAACCGGACGGTCTGAACCTGGGCAGGACCGGATCCAATGTCCTAGGGGGAGTGTTTGCTAGTGCTGTTGGGGAGGAGTTAAACTAATATGGCAGTGGGATGGGAACCAATGCAGGGAGACAGAGGGAAACAAAAAGGAGACAAAAACAAAAGACATAAAGGAGATGAGGAAAAGTGGAGGGCAGAGAAACCCAAGACAAAAAATAAAAAGGGCCACTGTACAGCAAAATTCGAAAAGGACAAAGGGTGTTAAAAAAACAAGCCTGAAGGCTTTGTGTCTTAATGCAAGGAGTATCCGTAATAAGGTGGATGAATTAACTGTGCAAATAGATGTCAACAAATATGATGTGATTGGGATTACGGAGACATGGCTCCAGGATGATCAGGGCTGGGAACTCAACATCCAAGGGTATTCAACATTCAGGAAGGATAGAATAAAAGGAAAAGAAGGTGGGGTAGCATTGCTGGTTAAAGAGGAGATTAATGCAACAGTTAGAATGGACATTAGCTTGGATGATGTGGAATCTATATGGGTAGAGCTGCAGAACACCAAAGGGCAAAAATCGTTATTGGGAGTTGTGTACAGACCTCCAAACAGTAGTAGTGATGTTGGGGAGGGCATCAAACAGGAAATTAGGGGTGCATGCAATAAGGGTGCAGCAGTTATAATGGATGACTTTAATATGCACATAGATTGGGCTAACCAAACTGGAAGCAATACGGTGGAGGAGGATTTCCTGGAGTGCATAAGGGATGGTTTTCTCGACCAATATGTCGAGGAACCAACTAGGGGGGAGGCCAGCTTAGACTGGGTGTTGTGTAATGAGAGAGGATTAATTAGCAATCCCGTTGTGCGAGGCCCCTTGGGGAAGAGTGACCATAATATGGTGGAATTCTGCATTAGGATGGAGAATGAAACAGTTAATTCAGAGACCAAGGTCCAGAACTTAAAGAAGGCTAACTTTGAAGGTATGAGGCGTGAATTGGCTAGGATTGATTGGCGAATGATACTTAAGGGGTTGACTGTGGATGGGCAATGGCAGACATTTAGAGACCGCATGGATGAACTACAACAATTGTACATTCCTGTCTGTCGTAAAAATAAAAAAGGGAAGGTGGCCCAACCGTGGCTATCAAGGGAAATCAGGGATAGTATTAAAGCCAAGGAAGTGGCACACAAATTGGCCAGAAATAGCAGTGAACCTGGAGACTGGGAGAAATTTAGAACTCAGCAGAGGAGGACAAAGGGTTTGATTAGGGCAGGGAAAATGGAGTACGAGAAGAAGCTTGCAGGGAACATTAAGACGATTGCAAAAGTTTCTATTGATATGTAAAGAGAAAAAGGTTAGTAAAAACAAACGTAGGTCCCCTGCAGTCAGAATCAGGGGAAGTCATAACGGGGAACAAAGAAATGGCGGACCAATTAAACAAGTACTTTGGTTCGGTAGCTAAGGAGGACATTAACAACGTTCCGGATATAAGAGGGGTCAGAGGGTCTAGTAAGGAGGAGGAATTGAGGGAAATCCTTATTAGTCGGGAAATTGTGTTGGGGTAATTGATGGGATTGAAGGCCGATAAATCCCCAGGACCTGATGGACAGCATCCCAGAGTACTTAAGGAGGTGTCCTTGGAAATAGTGGATGCATTGACAGTCATTTTCCAACATTCCATTGACTCTAGATCAGTTCCTATCGAGTGGAGGGTAGCCAATGTAACCCCACTTTTAAAAAAAGGTGGGAGAGAGAAAACAGGGAATTTCGACCGGTCAGCCTGACATCGGTTGTGGGTAAAATGATGGAATCAATTATTAAGGATGTCATAGCAGCGCATTTGGAAAGAGGTGACATGATAGGTCCAAGTCAGCATGGATTTGTGAAAGGGAAATCATGCTTGACAAATCTTCTAGAATTTTTTGAGGATGTTTCCAGTAGAGTGGACAAGGGAGAACCAGTTGATGTGGTATATTTGGACTTTCAGAAGGCTTTCGACAAGGTCCCACACAAGAGGTTAATGTTGGGGGTAGTGTGCTGACATGGATTGAGAACTGGGTGTCAGACAGGAAGCAAAGAGTAGGAGTAAATGGGTACTTTTCAGAATGGCAGGCGGTGACTAGTGGGGTACCGCAAGGTTCTGTGCTGGGGCCCCAGCTGTTTACACTGTACATTAATGATTTAGACGAGGGGATTAAATGTAGTATCTCCAAATTTGCGGATGACACTAAGTTAGGTGGCAGTGTGAGCTGCGAGGAGGATGCTATGAGGCTGCAGAGCGACTTGGATAGGTTAGGTGAGTGGGCAAATGCATGGCAGATGAAGTATAATGTGGATAAATGTGAGGTTATCCAATTTGGTGGTAAAAACAGAGAGACAGACTATTATCTGAATGGTGACAGATTAGGAAAAGGGGAGGTGCAACGAGACCTGGGTGTCATGGTACATCAGTCATTGAAGGTTGGCATGCAGGTACAGCAGGCGGTTAAGAAAGCAAATGGCATGTTGGCCTTCATAGCGAGGGGATTTGAGTACAGGGGCAGGGAGATGTTGCTACAGTTGTACAGGGCCTTGGTGAGGCCACACCTGGAGTATTGTGTACAGTTTTGGTCTCCTAACCTGAGGAAGGACATTCTTGCTATTGAGGGAGTGCAGCGAAGGTTCACCAGACTGATTCCCGGGATGGCGGGACTGACCTATCAAGAAAGACTGGATCAACTGGGCTTGTATTCACTGGAGTTCAGAAGAATGAGAGGGGACCTCATAGAAACGTTTAAAATTCTGATGGGTTTAGACAGGTTAGCTGCAGGAAGAATGTTCCCAATGTTGGGGAAGTCCAGAACCAGGGGTCACAGTCTAAGGATAAGGGATAAGCCATTTAGGACCGAGATGAGGAGAAACTTCTTCACCCAGAGAGTGGTGAACCTGTGGAATTCTCTACCACAGAAAGTTGTTGAGGCCAATTCACAAAATATATTCAAAAAAGAGTTAGATGTAGTCCTTACTACTAAGGGGATTAAGGGGTATGATGAGAAAGCAGGAATGGGGTACTGAAGTTGCATGTTCAGCCATGAACTCATTGAATGGCGGTGCAGGCTAGAAGGGCCGAATGGCCTGCTCCTGCACCTATTTTCTATGTTTCTATGTTTCTATGATCCACTTTGGATCTTGACCATAGTTCAGTACATAAACTAGATCGTTGACCTAGATGTCACATGACACGGCAACACGATCATGACACCATTGCTGACTTTGACGTTTCTTTTCAACACGATCATTCAAGTCAGGATGTGCAAGAGAAAGACTGGTCTTGAGATTTCTCTTCGTCAGTTCAGCAGGAAGAACCCCAGTAAGCGTATGAGGTCTTGACCTGTAACTGAGCAATATACATGACAACCATCAGTGAGCCCGGAGTTACATGTTTCATACTTTGCTTGATCGTTTGAATGGCATGCTCTGCTTGACCATTAGAAGCAGGCTTGAATGGAGCTTATCTCATATGTCTGATGCCATTGAGTTTCATGAACTCCTGGAACTCAAGACTTGTGAAGCAAGATCTTTTGTCGCTCACAACAATGTCAGGCAAACCATGAGTAGCAATCATCCGAAGGCTCTCAATGGTAGCTATAGATGTGATGGATGACATAATAACACACTCCATCCACTTAGAATATGCATCTACTACGACAAAAAAATCTTTCCTAGGAACGGGCCCGCAAAATCAATGTGGATCCTCGACCATGGTTTGGATGGCCACGACCAAAGACTCAGCGGAGATTGCACTGGTACTTTACAGCTGCATGCAAGTATTGCACTGATGCACGCATGATTCCAGACCAGAGTCAATTCCAGGCCACCATACATGAGACCTAGCAATGGACTTCATCATTACAATACCAGGATGAGTGCTATGAAGTTCACATACAAATTTTTCTCGACCTTTCTTAGGCATGATTACACGATTATCCCATAGTAAACAGTCTGACTGAATGGACAACTCATCCTAAGGTTTGGTCTCCTCACGCATCTCCATAGGTATGGCAGACCAATCACCACTGAGTACACAACATTTCACAACCGATAAAATAGGGTCATGGCTGGTCCAGATCCTAACTTGTTGAGCAGTGACAGGGGTTCCTTCACTCTCAAAAGCATCAGGTTGCGGCGTCTCCATCTCAGGTGACAAAGCACACATACCACATGCGTACAGCCCGATGACCTCCGACCGTGGCGCCCTACGGTGTCTGGTGACCCCCAAGCATTAATATATAACAATTGCAACAGTACTTGTTTAGACTGTTCTCATCTTCTTCTTCTATCGAATCAATGCTTATGTCTTCCCACTCTCCCTCCCCCTCCTTCGCTCTCACTCTACCTCTCCTCCCACGCTCACTCTCCCTCCCACCCTCTCTCTCCCTCCTTCATACTCCACCTCCTTTCCTCTCCGTCTCTCTCTCTTCCGCTATCTCCCCTCCCACCCTCATTCTCCCTCCCACATCCTCTCTCCCTCCCATCTTCTGTCTCTTTCTCATTCTCCCTCCCGCCCACCAAATGCTCCTCTCTGCTCCGCAGCAATGCTCGGGGAGACCCCGCCCCACCGTGCCTATTGGCCCCGCCGCATCCACTCATTGGAGTAGATCCAGCGTCAATCAAACTTTAAAAATTCATGCCATCACTCCCCGCCCTGATTGGTTGGCAGGCTGGGCGGGCCCTGATCGCCTATTGGTTGGTGCAACTGTCACTCAGTCCAGACTACGTGCTCCCAGCCCCGCTCCTGCCCTAGGACAGACAAAATATTGACTATTATTATTATAGATTATTGGCTTTCTTCTTGAAAAATCTGGCGAATCTATATTCTTGAAAAACTAAACAGCATATTTTTTTTATCATGCATAACGTTGCAAGATTCAAAGCTGATAGAAACTATTTTTGCTGTAAACACAAATATTGCGAACAAACCTGAATTTTAATGCAGATCACCACAGATCCTCGAAATTTCCAGTTTCTTAGTTCAGATGCATGGCAACTTGACACTTACACTAATGATAATATACCAGATCAAAGAATTAATGAAGTTTGACTAATGCTGTGTGAGCTGGTTACCCTCGAGAGTATAGATTAATATAGTGATTTTTCAATAGAAAACAAATAATCAAAAAGAAAATGTTGGCTCCTGTCATTAATCACAGCAACTAAAAATATTTACAGCCTGGAAAACTCCAATAATATGAGACATACTTTTTATTGTAGCACTCTGGTACCAAGATTGATGAGTAATCATGCAGTCCCAGGAAGCGGAGGGTTGTTTCTCATGGTGGAAACTCACATACCTGAATCATTTCTATATAATGCCAGACATTATGGCACTTCGGAAGAGAAATACTGATAAGAAAGAAATGTGACAGAGAAACAGAGAAAGAACAATTTGAAAAAATGAAAGAAACTCACTGAGAGAAACTAGCATGGTATGACAGAACTCTAGCTTGTGCTCAACAGCAGCTCAAATTTCCTTTGACAACAAAAACATTTTACATGAGAATGACATTTTGGTACTACGCATCTCGTTCTCTAATTTGGCTCTAGCATTCCTGCCATCATTACAAAAATTGTGTATCCTCGCCAGCTGTCCTTCATACTTGGTTTTCTTTTGTACTCTTTTCTATCTTTTTGTCTCACCATCTCTCTTCTGTCTGTTGGGGAAGTCCAGAACCAGGGGCCACAGTCTAAGGATAAGGGGTAAGCCATTTAGGACCGAGATGAGGAGAAACTTCTTCACCCAGAGAGTGGTGAACCTGTGGAATTCTCTACCACAGAAAGTTGTTGAGGCCAATTCACTAAATATATTCAAAAAGGAGTTAGATGAAGTCCTTACTACGAGGGGGATCAAGGGGTATGATGAGAAAGCAGGAATGGGGTACTGAAGTTGCATGTTCAGCCATGAACTCATTGAATGGCGGTGCAGGTTAGAAGGGCCGAATGGCCTACTCCTGCACTTATTTTCTATGTTTCTATGTTCTTCACACACTGGCATCTCTTGTGCTTAAGCCCGTCTTGCTACTCACACTTTCCATGGTCTCTCCTATCTATTTCTCAGAATTGCTTCCTGACTTTTGAATTTTTTCCAACCTACCACTCAAGTTCACCTGTTTTCCTTTATGCTCCACCTCTTGCTTATCCCTTAAATTTCTGAAAAATCTCTTGGATTTTACCTGCCTCCTGCCTTCACTTTTCTCACCAGCTTTCCCAAACCTCTCCATTATGTCCTCTACTATTTGCAAAAAGTAATGATGTCTTTGCTGACTCTCTTAACTTCCTCATGCTTGTTGTTATCGTTCATATTCTTTCATCTATTAGTTACACTCTGATCCATTTCTGGTGCTCTGTCACATCTCTTATACTCTCTGTCTGGGTTCTCTACGTCTGATTTTTCCTGTACTATGACAATTCTATGCAACTTAAAACATCTTCCTAAGTATTGTCATAAAATTAAACGACAAAATTGTGGTACTATTTTTCTAAAAATGAATAGTGTTTCATGACCAATTATTATTCATCTAACTTCTATTTAAAATTACGACCTTTGCAAACCAAGTAAGGCACTTTGATTCTAAATTGGCATGCTCACATCTGACGAGAGAACAGGTGGGATTGGGGGAAGCGACATTTGTCCTCTTGTACGGAAAAATAACAGGGCTTCATTGTAGCGGATAGTCCTGCTGCATCTTCTTCCTACCTATCACACACACTCTAATCTCTTGAAAACCGCTCCCTGGAGTACCTTAATTTTGTTTTGTCAGATTTACCCTCAATTTCTCCGAATGTAACTCGCACCTTTCTTAGTTAATTAGGTCTTTTTCAGCTTGGTTGAATCTCTCACAACAGCTGAGGCTGACTAGTCAGTACCCTGCTATGCATTGCTTCTGCCAATATCAAGCCAATGTCTATTCCGAGGGTGCTTAACCAGCCTGCCCCGTTCCTAGACCTGGCAGCCTAATCCTATTTGTAATTGCATTTCTTTTGAGCTGCTTTGTCCCGATTGAATTTTGTGGTACTGGTCTTTTGGAAAGGACTGTTTTAGTGCTGTTGCCTGATTGGTGGATACATCCCAAATTAGAACACGAACATCTGTTAACATCAGTAACTTGCGATATGCAAACTAATGGGAACGTGTATTAAACTTTATATGTGGCCCCAAAGCTCCAGGGTACATTTCTATATGGCCTATGAAGACAAGAGTGTGGACACCTAGATTCTATATTACACGTCTTCCTTTGAGATATTATGGGACATATTTTTCACTTATTGACGTTCAATGACTGATAATTCTAGCCTTGGTATACATAAAACCACGTGCAGGATTGTACAAATTAAATTTTGCTGTCAATACTGTAGAATTCATAAAGACTAACCCATGAAATAATAATTCCAGGCAGACTTCTGTGAACTTTAAAGCACCAATACAAGGATGGAATGTAACTTTTCCCCTTTTAGCCAGTTATGCTGCCGACCCCTCTTAGCGGATAGTCTACCAAAATATTTAGTAGTTTGTCAAATAGTACAATCTCAAATAGCAAGTTATGGGTGCCCCTTTTAAACTTTTAATGGATGGTAGCAAACTATATGCAGGATATCTCAATGTAAAGCCTATAGTGTTAATTTATGATCTGTTTTAGCAAATTAAAAACAAATGCAGACTTTTTGTTGTTAAAGGAATTAACAATTTTATATCTAATATAAATTAATACTTGGACAAAAGAAAAAAACTCCAAAAATATTTGGATTTATTGATAAAGAATATTAAACAGTTAAAATTACAGTTTAAAGGATAAAAAGTAAATAGATTAAGAACATTTATTAAAATGCCAAAATATCATAACTTATCAATGCCTTCAGGATTTATAATTTTGAAATGTGTAGGTCATAAAAATTAAGAATACTTAAGAAGTCAATTTGTAGAGTTGCTATAGCATCATAATGAGTGCACAGTGCTCTGAGACTGAGAAATACAGAGCATGTACGATACCACTCTCCTTTTCTGTGCTGTTAGTGGTAAGGAACGTTACAGCTAGTTCCAGTAATTACGGTGTTTTTATCAAATTTTATTTCAAAAATTGATATTAAAATGAAGGAAGAACAAATGGGCTTTTATAATTAACTTCTAAGAACATAAGAACATAAGAATTAGGAGCAGAAATAGGCCATACGGCCCCTCGAGCCTGCTCCGTCATTCAATAAGATCTTCAACCTCAACATCACTTTCCTGCCCTATCCCCGTATCCCTTGAATCCACTAGAGCCCAAAAATCAAGGGATACGAGGATAGGCTCAATGACTGAGCATCCACAGTCCTTTGGGGCAGAGAATTCCAAAGATTCACAACCCTCTGTGTGAAGAAGTTCCTCCTTGTCTCAGTCTTAAAAGGCTGACCCCTTATCCTGAGACTATGCCCCGAGTTCTGGACTCTCCAACCATGGGAAACAATCTCTCAGCATATGTGAGAAAATAACATAAATATGCTTGTTTCAATTTGATTTTGACACACAATTGGCATTTATATAATGCCTTTAAAGTACAAAACATTCCAAGGCACTTTACATAGTAGTAAGAGGGATGGAATACTGATCTGGGACAGAGAGTTTGGGAGAGGTGACCAAAGGCTTGGGTGAAAAGATGGTTTTTGAGAAGCTTTTAAAGGAGGAGTAGAGAGTCAGATGAATTTAGGGAGTTCCAGAGCAGCACTTATTTAAGTCTTAGTAAACTCAGGCCAATCTATTTGCTTTACAATCCAGTTAAGGACTAAGAAGAGATGGCAATATTTTTTAAAACACGTTTTCAATTCAGCAATAGATATTGCATTGATGGTTGTAGCTTGTGGGACAAGATGTGCTTAAGTAACAATGTGTAAACTACGTACAAAACATTTGTGAATTATGCCTGGGAAGAATTCCATCATAAAATGTATCATGGAGAAGACTAAAATATCTAACTGTTCATTTTTAATACTATTCAAACTCCTTTAAATTTTCAGGTAGCCTGAAAATGGATTGCCTGGTGCCATTTCTGGAGATTCAAAAACTTCTATTTATAAGGGGCCTGAAATTAGTGAACTTACCTCCCACTGCTGCCGACATTCTTCTGCAACATCCGTCCAGTGCCACTTTCGACGTGGCCTGGAGTGGGCGGGAGGGAGAGCCGCCGGGAAGCGCCCGCCAACAGCCGAGTAGCATAAGTGGACTCCCGCCCACCGAGATGCAATATTCATGCGGGCGGGAGTCAGCGGCAGAATGAGGGTGGACCGCTGGCTGGAGGCTGGTCGGTCCCCAACAGTAGGTTGGAAGATCGTGAAAAAAAGGCAAGTGAACATTTTTTATTTGTTTTTTCCACAGCGACTTACTTTGACGGGGTCCCCTGAAGGTCTTCCAATAGTTTTTTTTATTTTTTGCTAATGATTTTTATTTTTAGGTCTTCGACCCTCCGTGGGCCCGACTCCATCCTTGGCGGCACTTGCACGGCAAGTGCCTTTGCCGCCGAGAATGAGAGCTCCCGCCGCCTGCCGCTCAGATTGGCGGCATAAGTCCTTCATTTGCCGCCCGCCAGCCTTCGAGGGACATTGGTGATGAAAATCCCGCCCAAAGAACTGTCAGGTACCTCGGCGGCACTTGAGCGGGTGGAGGCCTTCATCAATTCCGGTCCCATAGAACCTTATGTCACTCAGAAACATCTCAAATTGCTTTACCTACAATGAAGTACTTTGAAGGGGAATAGTTGAGAGCCAAACATTTTTCATTTAGCAAGATCCCACAAACAGCAATATGATGAATGTAAGTGTGACAAACAGATAGATCATATTACTTTCTGAATAGTGAAAATCTAGAAACAATGGAGGTCCACAGAGACTTAAGGGTCCATGTAAATAGATTAAAATGTCAAATAATCAAAAAGGCTAATGGAATGAAGGGCTTTACATCTAGAGGACCAGAATACAAGGAGGTAGAAATTATGCTGCAGGTGTACAAAGCTCTAATTAGACCACAGCTGGAGTATTATGTTCCATTCTGGGCTCCACACCTCAGGAAGGATATATTGGCCTTGGAGGGAGTGCAGCGTAGGTTTACTAGAATGATACCTGGATTCCAAGATTAAATTACGAGGCGAGATTACACAAACTGGGGTTGTGTTCCCTGGAATTTAGACAGTTAAGGGGTGATTTGATCGAGGCTTTCAGGATTTGAGGGGAATTGATAGGATAGATCGAGATAAACTATTTCCACTGGTTGGGGAGTCAAGGAGTAGGGAACATAGCCTAAAAATTAGGGCAAGATTTTTCAGGAGTGAAGTTAGGAAACACACAAAGGGTGATCGCAATTTGGAACTCCCTTCTGCAAATGGCAGTCGATGCTAGGTCAATTGTTCATTTTATATGGAGTTAGGTCACAGATCAGCCATGATCTCATTGAATGGCAGAACAGCTTCGAGGAGGGAAATGGCCTACTCCTGATCCTACATATGACCAGTTAATTTGTTGGTGGTATTGGTTGAGGGAATTTCTGCCACTGCACTTGTACAGCATTCTAGATTGAAGTCCATTTAGTTAATGATTTTATGATTAGCAAATTATATTATGCTGGTTACTGCTTCAATGTAACAATTCTGAAACTATGCGAGTGTTCCAAATGATCATTTACTTTCAGATTTTAAGGCAACACAATTGGGAAGATAAACATATGAAACAGGAGATTTTTATTCTATTAAGTGCTGTTTTATTTGCTCTTGAGGTATACAAAGGTTTAATATATATTTAATGCCAAGAATAAACTAAAATCTAAAAGCAACTGCATTGATCTATTAATTGTAAAAATGCAGAAAATATAAGGATAATGGATTAGGATATGGCTTTGTTCTGGGGTTACCTGTGGAATTTTTTGAGGATGTTTCCAGTAAAGTGGACAAAGGAGAACCAGTTGATGTGGTATATTTGGACTTTCAGAAGGCTTTCGACAAGGTCCCACACAAGAGATTAATGTGCAAAGTTAAAGCACATGGGATTGGGGGTAGTGTGCTGACATGGATTGAGAACTGGTTGTCAGACAGGAAGCAAAGAGTAGGAGTAAATGGGTACTTTTCAGAATGGCAGGCAGTGACTAGTGGGGTACCGCAAGGTTCTGTGCTGGGGTCCCAGCTGTTTACATTGTACATTAATGATTTAGACGAGGGGATTAAATGCAGTATCTCCAAATTTGCGGATGACACTAAGTTGGGTGGCAGTGTGAGCTGCGAGGAGGATGCTATGAGGCTGCAGAGTGACTTGGATAGGTTAGGTGAGTGGACAAATGCATGGCAGATGAAGTATAATGTGGATAAATGTGAGGTTATCCACTTTGGTGGTAAAAACAGAGAGACAGACTATTATCTGAATGGTGACAGATTAGGAAAAGGGAAGGTGCAACGAGACCTGGGTGTCATGGTACATCAGTCATTGAAGGTTGACATGCAGGTACAGCAGGCGGTTAAGAAAGCAAATGGCATGTTGGCCTTCATAGCGAGGGGATTTGAGTACAGGGGCAGGGAGGTGTTGTTGCAGTTGTACAGGGCCTTGGTGAGGCTACACCTGGAGTATTGTGTACAATTTCGGTCTCCTAACTTGAGGAAGGACATTCTTGCTATTGAGGGAGTGCAGCGAAGATTCACCAGACTGATTCCCGGGATGGTGGGACTGACCTATCAAGAAAGACTGGATCAACTGGGCTTGTATTCACTGGAGTTCAGAAGAATGAGAGGGAACCTCATAGAAACGTTTAAAATCCTGACGGGTTTAGACAGGTTAGATGCAGGAAGAATGTTCCCAATGTTGGGGAAGTCCAGAACCAGGGGTCACAGTCTAAGGATAAGGGGTAGGCCATTTAGGACCGAGATGAGGAGAGACTTCTTCACCCAGAGAGTGGTGAACCTGTGGAATTCTCTGCCACAGAAAGTGGTTGGGGCCAATTCACTAAATATATTCAAAAGGGAGTTAGATGAAGTCCTTACTACTCGGGGGATCAAGGGGTATGGCGAGAAAGCAGGAAGGGGGTACTGAAGTTTCATGTTCAGCCATGAACTCATTGAATGGCGGTGCAGGCTAGAAGGGCTGAATGGCCTGCTCCTGCACCTATTTTCTATGTTTCTATTTTTCTATGAATGCCTCAAAGACCCAACTAGAGCTTGGATAACCAGCAGAAATTAGACACCATTAAATATTTAGTTACAAAACAATAGTGATGACATTTCAGAAGTATTCCTTGGTTGTCCAGAGCTATAGCGTATCTTCAGGATGTGAGAGGCACTATATAAATACAAGTTTTCTTTCACACCACAAATATATCAAGGAAACCAATGGTTACATTACAAACAACTATCTACACTTGATATCACCAGTTCTACATAGTGCATTACCTGAACACCATAATCTAGGGAAATCAGAGAGGCAGCGAGAGAGACATGAGCTGTATCTCCCATCAGATGACAACCTTTTTTCTTGTATTCTATTCAAAAGTGCAAAAGAGGTACTGGAAGAAGAGGTACTCGCCAAATACGGCACCAATATTCAAGTTTTCAATACACTTGGGATTTATACAACATTGAATTGTTGAAGGCGAAAGAAGTGTTTGGCTCAAAAGAAAACAAACTTCTTGAAATAAGCTTTTGAAATGGAGATGTGGGAGTTCTACTTGACATCAGAAGACATAGGGTAAAGTTATCCACAGTAAGAGATGGATCTTGGTTAGATTTTTGAGACCTGCAGAAACTGTGTTTCCTTGCTCTATTAAAGGCATGGAGGAGTTCAAGATATAGTGATTCAGCTATTGCACTGATAACAATGGATGTTGTAAGTTCTGGGAGTGGGAGATTTGAAGTTGAATCATCAGCAAAAGACCGAGTCAGATTAGATGATGAGTGGAGGCTATCAATATGAAATAGAACAGTGACGACGATAGTACAGAACAGTGGCAGAACCCAGATTAATATGAAGAGAGTCAGAAGATAAGTACAGAAACTAGATAACCTTAATCCTAGTTTTCGTGAAAGGTCATATGATGGTCAGTTGTTTAGAAGTACACAGAGCTAGACCCTTCCAATGCTTTGGAGACACCCAAGGCCATGACCAGCAATTCACCAAAGTGTTCAACAAGTGCTTAACACAGACAATGAGATCACCAGCAGACGGCCATGTTCGCATGATGCACGTTATGGTTAATAGTGCCATCTTCAACACACATAGATTAAAATTTTGATGTTGGATCTCTGTTTATTTCTTCCTCAAAGAGGTATAGTACCTCATATTTGGTCACCACTCTTATTTTTAACGTCTTACCGTGCTTTTTTATTATACTTGTTTTTGGGAAGTGATTGTCACTGGCAATGCAGTATTTACTGCCATCCTTAGAGCTGTAAAAGTTCACATTGTATGGGACTTGAGTCTCATGTAAGCTAAATCTGGTTGTGGTGACAGGTTCTCTTTCCTGGAAAAGATTAGTGAACAGTTGGGTTTTTATAACAATTATGGGGCTATCATGATCATTTTATGGTGCTAACCTGCAAATTACCAGATTTCTTCCATTCCATTTCACAACTTGCTATGATGCAAGTTTGAGTACAATGTTCCGGAATTTAGAATATAAGAACTAGAGTAGGCCATTTGGCCCTTCGAGCCAACTCCGCCATTCAACAAGATCATGGCTGATCTTCTACCTCAACTACACCTTTCCACACGATCCCCATATCCCTTAATTCCCATAGTTTAAAAAAAATGATCGACCTCTGTCTTGAATATACAAAACAGCTCTCTGTGGTAGAGAATTCCAAAGATTCACAACCCTTACAGTGAAGAAATTTCTCCTCATCTTCATCCTAAATGTCTGACCTCTTATTCTGAGACTGTGACTCCATTAGATCACTTCTCATTCTTCTAAACGCTAGGAAATAAAGGCATGCATGTCTTTCCTTAGGTAAGGAGACGAGAAGTGAACAGTAAACCAATGCCCTGTATAATTGGAGTAAGACGTCCTTATTCTTATACTCTAATCCCTTTGTAACAACAGCTAACAATGGGGCCCGAAATTCAACAACTTACTGCCCACTAACGGCCAGAAATACAGGTTTTGTCCAAAAAAAACACATTGTTTGCTCCACCTGCATGTTAACCTTCTGTGATTCATGTACAAGGACACCCAGGTCCCTCTGAATGCAAACATTTCCCAGTATCTCACCATGCAAAAAAATTCTGCTCTTTTGTTTTTCCTACCAAAGTGGATAACTTCATACTTCCCTACATTGTATTCCATTTGCTATGTTCTTGCCCACTCAGTCAAACTGTCTATATCTTTCTGCAGCCTCTTTGCGTCCTCCTCACAGCTTACTTTATATCATCAGCAAACTTAAATACGTTACACTCTGTTCCTTCATCTAAGTCATTAATATAGATTGAAATAGCTGAGGCCCAAGCACTGATTCTTGCGATTCCCCGCTAGTTACAGCCTGCCAAGCCGAAAAAGTCCCATTTATTCCTACTTACTGTCCATTAACCAATCCTCAATCCATGCGAATATATTACCCCCAATTCCATGAGTGCTAATTTTGTGTAATAACCTCTTGTGTGGCACCTTACCGAATGCTTTTTGAAAATCCAAATACACTACAACCACTGGTTCCCCCTTATCCATCGTACTAGTTACATCTTCAAAAAACTCCAACAGATTTGTCAAACACGATTTCCCTTTCATAAAACCATGCTGACTCTGCCTAATCATATTACAATGTTCTAAGTTTTCTGTTACCACGTCCCTAATAATAGATTCTAACATTTTGCCTATCACTGATGTCAGGCTAACTGATCTATAAGGTTCCCGTTTTCTTTCTTCTTCCTTTCTTAAATATCGGGGTTATTTTTGTTATCTTCCAATCCTTGGGGACTGTTCTAGAATCTATTGAATTCTGGAAGATTAATACCAGTGCATCCACTATCTCTGCAGCAACCTCTTTTAAAGCCCGAGGATGCAGGTTGTCAGGTCTAGGGGATTTGTCGCCATGTACTCCCATTAATTTCTCCAGTACTAAGCCTTTACTTATACTGATTTCTTTAAGATCCTCATTCATTCTAGACCCTTGGTTCCCCATTATTTCTAGAATGTCTTTTGTGTCTTCTACCGTGAACACAGATAGAAAGTATTTGTTTAATGTCTCTGCCATTTTCTTATTGCCCATTATAATTTCTCCTGTCTCTGCCTCTAATGGGCCACAATTACTGTCACTAATCTCTTCCTATTTACATACCTATAAAAACATTTACAATCTGTTTTTATGCCTCTTGCTAATTTACTCATATTCTTTTTTCTCTTTCTTTATCAATTTCTTGGTCCTTCTGTGCTGAATTCTTAAATCCTTCCAATCCTCAGGCTTACTACTCTTTTTGGCAACATTATAAGCCTCTTCCTTTGATCTAATACTACCATTAACTATTCTTGTTCGCCACGGTTGGACCACTTTTCCTGTGGGATTTTTGTGCCTTAAGGGAATGTATATTTGTTGTAAATTATGCATTAATTCTTTAAATGCTAGCCATTGCTTGTCTTCCATTGTACCGTAGTTTCACAATCTACCTTAGTCAACTCGCCCCTCATATCTACGTAGTTTGCTTTGTTTAGATTTAGGACCATAGTTTCATACTGAACTAAATCACTTTCAAACTCAATATAAAATTCTATCATATTATGGTCATTCTTCCCTAAAGGCTTCTTTACTATAAGGTTACATTTTTAATGACAGCGAATCAGTCAGCTTTTGCCATCAGTACAACTGTGAAACTGACAGCAACTTTTGCCATCTGCACATGCGCAGTTTCACGCGGAAATCCAGACGTTGCTGTCAGTCACTCCCTGCTCCTCCATAGGATGTGCTGTTGAACTCCCCACGCAGCTGGCAATCAATTGAAATCACTAAATTGATTAAACCTTCCCCATTTACGCTGGAATATCACTGTTTAAATCTCCCTAAAATGTTAAGCCTTGTTGAATCAGGTGTAACTGTATTTTTTAGCGCCATACGGAGTCATAATCAATCCATCCTCAGCTGCAGGGCTGCAAATCAATCTGTAGGTCCTGCGCCGTCTGCTCATCAGCTGTTCCCCTGGAAAAGATACCACGCATGCGCAGCTGTTCAAATTTAATGGGACTGTGCACCAAAAATTAAAATTAGAGGGAACATTGGTCATATTTACTGCTAAACAACCATTCTGGCCCTGAAAAACTACTTTTATATTGTGGGATTTCATTTTTTTCTATTCTGATAAAATTCCATGGTTTTTAACATAATAATTTTTTTAAAGTTTGTTTGTGATATTTCATCTTCGACCTTAATCCCATGTGAAAGTCTCAATCTCTATTTCACTCTCTGTAAAATAATTAAAATTGAAGGAAAATCAGTGCATTTTACTTCCTGGTATGTTGTCTGTGAGAATTCTTCAATGTGATTGGCTTCCTAGCCAACTTGATGTCATCACTGTTGCTGGATGCTGGAAATCCCCTTGACTTGCTGCCAGAATCAAATTAATGTCAGGAGAGGTGAAATCCACACCACAGAGATCACTAAATCTTTCTGGGCAGCTTTCTTCAGGGTCAGCTGCAAATCTGGGCCATTAACTTTATAGTGGTTGGTTTGCAAAGATAAACTATACTGGAGAACTCAGGGGTAATGTCTTTTTATTTTGAATCTAATAGGGACTTAATGAATCGAAGTCTTATTTCTCTGCCAGCTCAAGAGTGCTAACTAAAATGAGTTTGGACAATCTCAATCCAGTTCCCAGTGATACATTCCTACCCATTTGAAAAAATAACTACCATTATAAAACACCTGTCATGTCCTCATTCTAAAACATTTTACAGCCAATGAGTTACTTTTGAAATGTAGTTATTATTGTTTCGTAGGCAAACACAGCAGCCATTGTGTGCACCTCAAGATCCCTCAAACAGCAATGGTGTAATTTACCAGTTGATTTTTTTTTGTATTGGTTGAGGGATAAATAAGAACTACCCTGCTCTTCTTCAAATAGTACAATGGGATCTTTTACGTCCAGCTGAGTAGATTGGACCATGATTTAAAGTCTGATTGGAAAGATGGCACCTCTGATAATGCAGTACTCCCTGGGGGTCACCATTACCAGAAACTTAACTGGACCAGCCACATAAATACTGTGACTACAACAGCAAGTCAGAGGCTGGATATTCTGAGGTGAGTGTCTCACCCTCCAGACTGTAAGGATTTCAGGGATCGCAGACAATTAATCCTTCTCTCCTAGTTTGCAATAGATTCGGACCGGACACTAATATGTTGCAATTAGTCTTTTATTTGTCACACCGCAGAGATTAACACAACAATATCTCAAAGAGTAGTTTATAGTACCAAACAGATTACATTCCCGCCCGGTCACTGGACAGAGTTAGTGTGGGTCACCTCCCTCTCCTCTCCTAGCCAGCATGTATCCACCTTGCGCAGCCTGTGGTTGATTCAGGGTGTTCTTCTTCCTCTATGCCGAACACTCAAAAACCCACTTCTTGTAATCATTTTTATTGACCACCTGATCTTATTCAACTACTCTCTAGTTGCCCCGAGGGTCTCCATTTCACCTATTCTTCTTTGAACATACTCTTCTGTTGTTTTTCTCGAATCTCCCAACTTCCCTTACTTTGCAGTCACTGCTAACCTTTAACTGAAACAGCTCAGTGGCCTCGACTATACAATAGCCTTGGCTATCTGCCAGTGACCAAGATGTGTTAGTTATTTTAACATTATCGGTTATGTAAGTATTCAAAGAAAACCACCTAGCTGTCTGGTTTGTGGTTAAAGTCTTTTGCCCCAGACATGTTTTATGCCATGTCGTTATAAGCCATATATAAATCCAAACCACATCTAACTGAAAAATACAAGAGTTAATATTAAATCTTAAGTATGTTAGTTGATCGTCGAATTATAAAAGAAATCCTTACATAATAGAATTATAAAAGATGCCTTATGTAATGTTATCATAGTCCATGTTTCTCTGTCCCCACCTCCCCAAAGCCTTTCCACCATCTACAAGGCACAAGTCAGGAGTGTGATGGAATACTTTCCACTTGACTGGATGAGTGCAGCTCCAACACTCAAGAAGCTCGACATCATCCAGGACAAAGCAGCCCGCTTGATTGGCAACCCATCCACCACTTTCAACATTCGCTCCCTCCACCACCGGTGCACCGTGTCTGCAGTGTGTACCATATACAAGATGCACTGCAGCAACTCACCAAGGCTTCTTCGACAGCACCTCCCAAACCCGCGACCTCTACCACCCAGAAGGACAAGGGCAGCAGATGCATGGGAACACCATCACCTGCAACTTCCCCTCCAAGTCACACACCATCCTGACTTGGAAATATATTGCTGTTCCTTCATCATCACTGCGTCAAAATTCTGGAACTCCCTCCCTAACAGCACAGTGGGAGTACCTTTACCATGCGGACTGCAGCGTTTCAAGAAGGTGGCTCACCACCACCTTCTCAAGGACAATTAGGGATGGGCAATAAATGCTGGTCTTGCCAGCGATGCCCTCATCCCAGGAAATAATTTTTTTTGAAGTACTGCATTGAAGTATTGGCCGAGATTATGTTCTCAAGTCCTGGAGTGGAGCTTAAATTTATGAGCTTCTAACCCATTGGCAAGATTGCTACAAATGAGCCAAGTTGCCATTTGTAATCTGGTACTAAGTGACAGTCTTAAGTGAAAACCAAAAGGTTCTCTTCTATGGTTAAGGTTCTTGAACACTATTGGCCCGGTGGAGTGGAGACCTATTCTTTATCTTATACTATGACTTGATGTAGGAGTAATTGTATGAACATGGAGAAAAACATATTTCTATTGCTCCAATGCTGCAACTCTCATTTTGATAAGACACATGATAAATTATTTAGCAGCATATCATTACTGTTGACTGGAGCACCAATATGCATGCAAGACAACAAAGCATCGAGTAAACTGTGTTTTAGGACAATATTGTTTTAGGACAATAAAGGTGTGTATGCAATAACTGTTAGACTGAGTACTGTTTAATTCCAAGAGGCCTAAAGTGACTAATATACAAAATGGCTGGCCTTTTATACTTGGGCTGCACACAAGTGCATGCAGTGATGCCATCTAGTAGCTAGTGATCCCAAAAGTACATACATGACAATTGCCCCCTCTGAGATATTAGCACAGTCTTTTACAAATTGAGACGGTCTGGTGTTTTACACTCCCGAGTTGGCCATATCAGTTCAACTCCAGCCTTGGGTGAGTGTTCAGCATCTGTTGTGACTGGTGGCTGGCCTGGTGGGAGTGGCAATGGCCATGTCAGTGATTGAAAGTCCATTTTCATTGAACATGTCAGTGATTGAAACTCCTGATTCACTGATGACCACTGAGTCCTCTGATGACTGGGGGTAGGTTGGTTGGTCGTCGATTGTCTCTTCCTCCGACTGTTTCGGTTCGTCTGTGTGCCGCAGCTTTGACTGATCCATATGTTTCCTGGATGTTTGCCCATTTTTGAGCTTGACAACAAATACTCTGTTGACCTCCTTGGCCATGACAGTACCAGCGATCCATTTGGGACACTGACCATAATTCAGAACATATACAGGATCATTTACAGAAATATCGCGTGACACAGCTGCACGGTCGTGATACCCTTGCTGACTTTGTCCTCTATATTCAACATGATTATTCAAGTCAGGGTGTACAAGAGATAGCTTGGTCTTAAGACCTCTCTTCATCATTCGTTCAACAGGTGAGACCCCGGTAAGCGTGTGTGGTCTTGTCCTGTACCCAAGCAGTATGCATGACAGACGGGTCTGCAATGACTTTTGGGTTACTCGCTTCATACTCCGCTTTATGATTTGGACAGCACGTTCTGCTTGCCCATTGGATGCAGGTTTGAATGGTGCTGACGTTATATGTTTGATACCATTGAGTTTCATGAACTCTTGAAACTCCTGACTGGTGAAGCACAATCCGTTGTCGCTAACAACGATGTTAGGCAGACCATGTGTCGCGAACATGACACTGAGATTCTCAATGGTAGCTGAGGATGTGCTGGATGACATGATTATACACTCTATCCACTTCGAATATGCATCCACCACAACTGAAAACATCTTCCCCAGGAAGGGACCTGCAAAGTCTATGTGGATCCTGGACCATGGTTTGGACAGCCACGACCACAGACTCAGCGGCGATTCCGCTGGTGCTTTGCTGAGCTGCATGCAAGTGTTGCACTGATACACACGATTCCAGCTCAGAGTCAATTCCAGGCCAACATACATGAGACCTGGCGATGGCTTTCATCATTACAATGCCGGGATGTGTGCTATGTAGCTCACGTACAAATTTCTCTCTCCCTTTCTTGGGCATAACAACACGATTGCCCCACAGTATACAATCCAATTGAATAGACAGTTCGTCTTTGCGACGAATGTAAGATTTGGTCTCCTCGCACATTTGCTTATGTATGGCAGATCAATCACCTTTGAGGATGCAACGCTTCACCACCGACAAAATCGGGTCTTGGCTGGTCCAGGTCTTAACTTGTTGAGCCATAATAGGGGTTCCTTCACTCTCAAAAGCATCCATAACTAACAATAGCTGGTTGTGGCATTTCCACTTCTGGTGTGGGCAACGGCAGACGGCTCAAAGCATCAGCACAATTCTCGGTGCCAGGTCTGTGGCGAATGACATATTCGTAAGCAGATGTCAGCACCCATCTCTGGATGCGGGATGAAGCATTGGTATTGATACCTTTGTTTTCAGAGAACAGTGAAATGAGTGGCTTGTGATCTGTCTCCAGTTCAAGCCGAAGACCAAAGGTACTGATGCATCTTTTTAACCCCATACACACAGGCTAGTGCTTCTTTCTCTACCAGGCTGTAGGCTCTTTCCGTTTTAGACAAACTTTTTGAAGCATACGCAACTGGTTGAAGTTTACCCGACTCATTAGCTTGTTGGAGTAAGCAACCAATTCCATATGATGAAGCATCACAGGCCAATACCAAATGTTTACATGGGTCATAATGTACCAGCAGCTTGTTAGAGCAAAGCAGATTAGTGGCTTTCTCAAAAGCTCGATCTTGAGTAAATGGAGCTGAGTCCACGGCCTGATCAGCCATGATCTTGTTGAATGGCGGAGCAGGCTCGAGGGCCTAGATAGCCTACTCCTGTTCCTAATTCTTATGTTCTTATGAGACGCACCCCACACCCAGTTGTCGCCTTTTCTGAGCAGCATGTGGAATGGTTCTAATAAGGTGCACAATTTAGGTAGGACGTTACCAAAGTTGTTGAGTAGACCAAGGAACGAACACAGCTCCGTCACATTCTGCGGCTTGGGTGCATTCTTGATGGCCTTGGTTTTCGCGTCCGTAAGCCTGATGCCATCAGCAGCAATTTTCCTCCCCAGGAATTCGAGCCCTGGTGCCATGAAGATGTACTTCGAGCATTTCAGTCTGAGTCCCACTTTGTCCAGATGATGTAGAACCTCTTCCAAGTTGTTCAGATGTTCCTCGGAGTCATGACCTGTGATCAGGATGTCATCTTGGAACACAATGGTTCTGGGAACGGACTTCAGTGGACTCTCCATGTTCCTCTGAAATATTGCTGCAGCCAAGCGAATTCCAAATGGGCACCTGTGATAAATAAACAGTCCTTTATGTGTGTTAATGCACGTAAGTCTCATCGACGTCTCGACCAACTCCTGTGTCATGTAGGTCGACGTCAAGTCCAGTTTGGCGAGCAACTTCTCCCCGGCTAGCGTTGCAAACAAGTCATCAGCCTTCGGTAATGGGTACTGATCCTGTTTTGAAACCCCGTTGATCGTAGCTTTGTAGTCTCCACAGATTCTGACTATGCCATCACTTTTCAGCACAGGAACAATGGGGCTGGCCCATTCATTAAATTCAACCTTTCACACTGGAGTCTGTCCAGTTCGATTTTGATCTTCTCCCTCATCATGTACGGAACTGCTTAAGCTTTATGATGGATGGGTCTTGCATCCGAGACCATGTGGATCTGCACCTTGGCTCCCGTGAAGTTACCGATGCCTGGTTCGAAAAGCGAGAGGAACTTGCTCAGTATTTGGGCACATGTATCTTTCTCCGACGACAACGGCTTGATGTCGTTCCAATTGCATCTGATTTTTTTCAAGCCAGCTCCTGCCGAACAGGGTTGGGCCATTGCCTGAGACAATCCATAGCCGTAACTCGTGAACCGCACCGTCATATGACACTTTAATTGTGGCATTGCCAGTCACCGTTATGAGTTCTTTGGTGTACGTGTGCAACTTGGCATTGACTGGACTCAGCCTGGGCCTCACAGCCTTAGTATCCCACAACTTGTCGAATGCCCTCTGGCTCATTATCGATTGACTAGCCTCCTTGTCCAGTTCCATCGATACTGGCACCCCATTAAATTTCACGCTGATCATTATCGGTTTGCTCTTAGTTCGGAACGAGTACAGTCCATACACTTCCTCCTCTGGTATCTCAGATTGAGTATCCGGATCCATGCTAGTCTGACCATCATCCTCCACATGGTGTGTCGCAGCACGCTTGCTCATCTGCGGACACTTGCGCTGATGATGCCCTAATCTCAGAGAGCTTTTGCAACTATATTGCTTAAATCGGCACTGTTGGTGCCGGTGATTTCCTCCACAACGCGAACACGGAGAAATTGGATGCACTCCCGCTGGCGGACTTTGAGCAGTCACATATTTCGCGTACGCCATTGGGTAGGCTCTGCCATGTGCCACTCTGCTGAATGTCGAATAAATCATATTTACAGTACTTGCCGAGTTTCGATTTTTCACTGATATCTGCTTTAGACTTCACTCCATCGTCATGCATGACTGAGCAATCGTGATGGCCCTGTTCAAGTCCAACGTCTCCACCGCCAGTAGTTTACACAGGATCACCTAGTGGTTGATGCCGATTACAACGAAGCCCCGCAGCACGTCTGCCAACACAGCCCCAAACTTATACAGTCCCGCTCGATGTCTCAGGTCGGCAACAAATTCCGCTGCATTCTGGCCCTCTGAGCGAACATGTGTAAAATCTGTATCTTGAGATGATGATGCCTTCATACGTCTTCTCTGTTGGACTCACAGGCAGGAGTAGATTCTTTATCAGACATTACAGTTTTGGACCGCAAACCGTGAGGAACACCACCCGGCGCCGATCTGCGTCGCCGACCTCCTCCATTTTGTTGACCACAAAGAACTGGCTCAAATGGCTCACAAAGTCTGCCCAATCTCCTCCTTCCTCAAATCGCTCCAACAATCCAATTGTGCTCATTTTTGCATGCAAAGGTTCTTGTTGCCTTGTCGCCAAATGTTGTGTATGCAATAACTGTTAAACTGAGCACTGTTTAACTCCAAGAGGTATGACCTTGGCTCTGCTTTATTAAGGGCCAAAGTGACTAATTTACAAAATAGCTGGCCTTTTATACTTGGGCTGCACACACGTGCGTGCAGCCCAATGGCTTCCATCAGTGACGCCATCTAGTGGCTAGTGATCCCAAACGTACATACATGACAAAAGGAAACACTGATACTGATGTGTCTTACTTTATATACACTTTGGAGTAAAAATAAGTTTGGAGCACATAGTATAGCTATAATTTAACTGCAAGGTTCAGACCATGTTACAAGCCGACATCGCTGCTCAAGTGGTGACAATCTCAACTGGAAATCAAATTACC
Source organism: Pristiophorus japonicus (assembly GCF_044704955.1). Classification (NCBI taxonomy): domain Eukaryota; kingdom Metazoa; phylum Chordata; class Chondrichthyes; family Pristiophoridae; genus Pristiophorus; species Pristiophorus japonicus. The sequence continues at coordinate 105,552,338 of NC_091982.1, forward strand.
ACCTGTACTTAATCACAACTACTTGTTTTTTGTTGTCCTCAGATCTGTTACTTTTCAAATTATACATGATCCCTGCGATGGCTGAGCTTTGATGTTTTAGCCTAGATTTCTCAATCAACATTATTTTAATATTGAAAGTAACCCATTTGAAGTAAATGGTTTATCACTGGTGTTAAAATAACTCCGGATGGAAAATCTAGGCTTCCATGTGAGAAACTTCAGTGTACAAAACAATTCCGTGATTCCGTGTTGATTATGATGAAATAATTATTTTGAAGCCATATTACAAAATTACAGGGGAATTTATGCCCCACGCTGCCTTTCATCCGGACAGTAGTTGGTTTATGATCAGTTTGCGCCTCTGCTCCTCTCCCGCCGACTGTCATTCGTTCCTGCTCATGGCCCACCTTGCAGTCATCCCGCTTGTGTGGGATGGTCGAGTACTTGTGCTGCTGTCCCTCACTTTTAAGAAATGATGGCACGCTTCTTATCCAACTTTTCTGTGGAAAATTCCCTGCTCTTTGAAGTATAGTCAATCATGCAAAGAGGAATAAAGACGGAGGACAGATGGCTGGAGACATTTGGAAATGCTGCTCCATAAGGAACATAAGAAATAGGAGCAGGAGTAGGCCATTTGGCCCTTCGAGCCTACTCCGCCATTTAATATCATGGCTGATCTGATCATAGACTCAGTTTCACTTCCCTGCCCGCTCCCCATAGCCCTTTATTCCCTTATCACTCAGAAATCTGTCTGTCTCCGCCTTAAATACATTCAATGACCCAGCCTCCAAAGCTCTCTGGGGTAGAGAATTCCACAGATTTACAACCCTCAGAGAAAAAATTCCTCCTCATCTCGGTTTTAAATGGGAGGCACTTTAATCTTAGACTATGCCCCCTAGTTTTAGTTTCCCCTATGAGTGGAAATATCCTCTCTGCATCCACCTTGTCGAGCTCCCTCATTATCCTATATGTTTTGATAACATCACGTCTCATTCTTCTGAACTCCAGTGAGTATAGGCCCAACCTACTCAACCTTTCTTCATAAGTCAACCCCATCATCTCCGGAATTAACCTAGTGAACCTTCTCTGAACAGCCTCCAATGCAAGTATATCCTTAAATACGGAGACCAAAACTGTATGCAGTACTCTCGGTGTAGCCTCACCAATACCCTGTACACTTGTAGCAGGACTTCTCTGCTTTTATACTCCATCCCCATTGCAATAAAGATCAACATTCCATTTGCCTTCCTGATTATTGCTGCACCTGCATACTAACTTTTTGTGTTTCATGCACAGGGACCCCCAGATCCCTCTGTACTTCAGCACTTTGCAATTTTTCTCCATTTGCTTTTCTATTTTTTTCTGCCAAAGTAGATAACCTCACACTTTCCCACATTATACTCCATCTGCCAAATGTTTGCCCACTCACTTAGCCTATCTATATCCCTTTGCAGATTTTGTGTGTCCTCCTCACAATTTGCTCTCCCCCGCTATCTTTGTATCATCAGCAAACTTGGCTACATTACACTCTGTCCCTTCATCTAAATCATTAATATACCGTAGATTATAAATAGTTGAGGCCCCAGCACCGATCCCTGTGGCACCCCACTAGTTAATGTTTGCCAACCGGAAAATTACCCGTTTATCCCGACTCTCAGTTTTCTGTTAGTTAGCCAATCCTCTATCCATGCTAATATATTACTTCCAACCCCGTGAACTTTTATCTTGTGCAGTAACCTTTTATGTGGCACCTTATCGAATGCCTTCTGGAAATCCAAATACATCACATCCACTGGTTCCTCCTTATCCACCCTGCTCGTTACATCCTCGATCGTGGAGATGATGATTTCCAAGCTTGTGCATAGATGAGCCATGACGCTGTTAATCAAAGAGTTAGGCTGTCCCGATTTTAAAATAGGGACTTAATTATATCTGCCTTCCATGTCTAATTAGTGCTCTCACTCTAATCTCACTCCACTTGAGACCACACCTGGTCTTGACTCCACTGTGCCTTGCACTTGGAATAAAAGTCATAATTGAAAGTATCTTATAGTGTAATTCACATTTGCATCTAATTGGCTCAAATATTGGCCCGGATTTTGCAATGATGCTGAAACTGTCAGCGGTTACCCTTGTTATCCCTCCGAAACTGACAGCAACTTTAATCTACATATGCGCTAAATCTTGATGTGAAAATCCAGAAGGTGAGGTCAGTCATTCCTTACTCTGCCACACGTTGTGCTGTGGAACTCACCAGAGCTGGAATCAGTTGAAATCATGCTCAGTAGACCGTGGGCCGAGTCTGAAAAAAATGCCTTTCCGTAGTCTTCTCTAATATTAATTTCGGGATCACTTATCACAAAATCCAATGCTCCCATCTTCAAAAAGTGAGCATTTTGCAGAAATTTTTATTAGAAAATAAGCAGGAATCTCATCAAAACCCAGAGTGTTGACATAATTGCGAGTTACTTAAATGACCAATCACAACTGCTGTATTTGTCAGTACCGCAAAATCAGCCAATCGCGATCTCTGTATTAGACCGATTTGGAGTCAGTGATTGCATGTACCGAAACAATGGCGTGCTGCATGCGGGAGCCAAAGGCAACATAATTTATTTTTCGGACTCCAGTAGGATTAAATTTTTCACGCGTGTTTATCAATGGAAATTTACTGGAACTAGGGAAGCTAAAATTGCAGAGAATGCCATCGCAAGTTTAGATCTGGAGCTGGTTATTGCACCAGAAAGACTCTCAACAATCCCACATTCAATTGGATATCATCAGCAATGCTACATGTGTTTCACTGATAAATCCAAGATGGACAGAGCCAAGAAGCAAGAAAGGGAAAATCAGAACTATGAACGTGAGTACATGTGATTTTGCAGTATTTCCTATGAAACTGTCAGCCTAAAATTTTTATATCCAACTTTCATTCCTTAGTTCAATGGTTATGCCATTTGACACGTTCCATTTTGTGAGTCTGCTTCTGTGTAGACTGACTGACTCATTTCTCACTCTGGTCATAGCACACACAAACACAGCAAAAAACAGTTTTTTTGACCTAGGATCTTGTCAGTGGTGCTGATTAGAATATCCATTTTATCATTCCTTCACAGCCATTGCAGAACCAGTACAGAAGGAAGAGGAGAGGAATGAAGCCAACACCAAGGTTCGACTGCTTCGCTCAAATTTGACAAGACCCCAAGGTTACAAAAGCAGAATACTGCAGATGCTAGAATCTGAAATAAAAACAGAAAATGCTGGAAATCTCAGCAGGTCAGGCAGCATCTGTGGAGAGAAACAGAGTCAACATTTCGGGTCTGTGACCCTTCGTCAGAACCCAAGGTTATACCTGCAAGGGCTTCCCATCTTCTTCCAGTGCAGTGCCTTCTCTGCAAGAAGGACAAGAACATAGTGGAGTGTCACAGCCAAAAAAGACGGAGAGAGAGAGGCTGGTACAATGCAAAACTAAAACTTGTAGGTAAGCTGCTCCTTGCAGCAGAAACCTGCAAAGATGAGGCAATCCTGTTGCATATCTGTGGACAAGATCTTTTTGCCCTTGAAGCAAGGTATCATCTTAGCTGCTACCAGAGCTACACCAGATTTCTGACCAGAAAGGAGCAGGAAGATCCTTCAGAAGGCAACCTCGACCAGACAGGATATAGGCACTTCTGTGATACATTGATAGAGGGCAGGATTGTAAAGAACCGAGAAGTTCTTAAAATGACAAAGCTGAACAGTTTGTTTAAGAAATGCATTTTTGAGAAAGAGGGTATCTATGCTTCTGCTCATAAAACGGATAATCTTAAATGCAGAATGCAGAAATCTTATCCTTTCCTGAAATTTGGCAGGTCATCGCACAGTAATAGTGATCTTGTTTTTGTAGAAAATCTTGCAACAGAAGTAGTTGTTGAGAAGGCAGGCAGAGATTTGCTTTCAGAAACACGCACAAGTGAGACCGACACAGACATGGATACCAGCATGGATCCTGGAGCCAAAGTTCCCATCAGACGATTGGATTTAAGACCTGATTGCAGATCCTTACACCATGCTGCTCTGGCACTGAAGCATTTAATGAAAGAGAAGTCTTGTGGCGTTCCTCCACTGAGATGGCCACCAACTGCCAAGGTATTAACTCTGGATGCGGCAAAGAATTTGGTGCAGAGGAGCTTTTTAATTTCCTGGCATAGAAATTTATTTTCTATTTCAGTAAGTAACATTTAGCATTGTTGTTGCCAAATTAAGTTAATCTAGGGGTTAAGTCTTGGTAGGAGAGCTCGGACACATGTTATGCTCCTCCTGTACCATGTGGGAAATCAGGGACGCCTCCGGTGTCCCTGACGACTATGTGTGCGGGAAGTGTATCCGCCTCCAGCTGCTGACAAACCGCGTTGCGGAACTGGAGCTGCGGGTGGATTCACTCTGGAGCATGCACGATGCTGAGAATGATGTGAATAGCACATTTAGTGAGTTGGTCTTACTGCAGGTAAAGAGTCCACAGCTAGATAGGGAATGGAAGACCAACAGGAAGAGCAGTGCAGGGGTCCCCTGCGCTCATCCCCCTGCAAAACAGATACACCGCTTTGAGTACTGCTGGGGGGGGGGGATGACTCATCAGGGGAGAGCAGCAGCAGCCAGGTTCATGGCACCGTGGCTGGCTGTGCTGCACAGGAGGGCAGGAAAAAGAGTGGGAGAGCAATAGTGATTGGGGATTCAATTGTAAGGGGAATAGATAGGCGTTTTTGCGGCCGCAACCGAGACTCCAGGATGGTATGTTGCCTCCCTGGTGCAAGGGTCAAGGATGTCTCGGAGCGGGTGCAGGACATTCTGAAAAGGGAGGGTGAACAGCCAGTTGTCATGGTACACATAGGTGCCAACGATATAGGTAAAAAACGGGATGAGGTCCTACGAGATGAATTTAAGGAGCTAGGAGTTAAATTAAAAAGTAGGACCTCAAAAGTAGTAATCTCAGAATTGCTACCAGTGCCACGTGCTAGTCAGAGTAGGAATCGCAGGATATCGCAGATGAATACGTGGCTTGAGCAGTGGTGCAGAAGGGAGGGATTCAAATTCCTGGGACATTGGAGCCGGTTCTGGGGGAGGTGGGACCAGTACAAACCGGACGGTCTGCACCTGGGCAGGGCCGGAACCAATGTCCGAGGGGATGTGTTTGCTAGTGCTGTTTGGGAGGAGTTAAACTAATATGGCAGGGGGATGGGAACCTATGCAGGGAGACAGAGGGGAATAAAATGCAGACAGAAGCAAAAAATAGAAAGGAGAAGAGTAAAAGTGGAGGGCAGAGAAACCCAAGGCAAAAAACAGAAAGGGCCACTTTACAGCAGAATTCTAAAGGGTCAAAGTGTGTTAAAAAGACAAGCCTGAAGGCTCTGTACCTCAATGTGAGGAGTATTCAGAATAAGGTGGACAAATTAACTGCACAGATAGCAGTTAACGGGTATGATGTGATTGGCATCACGGAGACATGGCTCCAGGGTGACCAAGGCTGGGAACTCAACATCCAGGAGTATTCAGCATTTAGAAGGATAGACAGAGAGGAAAAGGAGGCGGGGTGGCATTGCTGGTTAAAGAGGAACTTAATGCAATAGTAAGGAAAGACATTGGCTTGGATGATGTGGAATCAGTATGGGTGGAGCTGCGGAATACCAAAGGGCAGAAAACGCTGGTGGGAGTTGTGTACAGGCCATCAAATAGTAGTAGAGAGGTTGGGGACAGCATCAAACAAGAAATAAGAGATGTGTGCAATAAAGGTATAGCAGTTATCATGGGCGACTTTAATCTACATATAGATTGGGCGAACCAAACTGGCAGCAATGCGGTGGAGGAGGATTTCCTGGAGTGTATTAGGGATGGTTTTCTTGACCAATATGTCAAGGAACCAACTAGAGAGCTGGCCATCCTAGACTGGGTGATGTGCAACGAGAAAGGACTAATTAGCAATCTTGTTGTGCGGGGCCCCTTGAGGAAGAGTGACCATAATATGGTAGAATTCTTTATTAAGATGGAGAGTGACACAGTTAATTCAGAAATTAGGGTCCTAAACTTAAGGAAAGCTAACTTCGACGGCATGAGGCGCGAATTGGCTAGAATAGACTGGCAAATGTTACTTAAAGGGTTGACGGTGGAGAGGCAATGACAAACATTTATAGATCACATGAACTTCAACAGTTGTACATCCCTGCCTGGAGTAAAAATAAAACAGGGAAGATGGCTCAACCGTGGCTAACAAGTGAAATTAAGGATAGTGTTAGATCCAAGGAAGAAGCATATAAATTGGCAAGAAAAAGCAGCAAACCTGCGGACTGGGAGAAATTTAGAATTCAGCAGAGGAGGACAAAGGGTTTTATTAGGAGGGGGAAAATAGAGTATGAGAGGAAGCTTGCTGGGAACATAAAAACTGACTGCAAAAGCTTCTATAGATATGTGAAGAGAAAAAGATTAGTGTAGACGAACGTGGGTCCCTTGCAGTCGGACTCAGGTGAATTAATAATGGGGAACAAAGAACTGGCAGACCAATTGAACAAATACTTTGGTTCTGTCTTCACGAAGGAAGATACAAATAACCTTCCGGATGTATTATGGGACCGAGGGTCTAGTTAGGAGGAGGAACTGACGGAAATCCTTATTAGGCGGTAAATTGTGTTGGGGAAATTGATGGGATTGAAGGCCGATAAATCCTCGGGGCCTGATTGTCTGCATTCCAGAGTACTTAAGGAGATGGCCCTAGAAATAGTGGATGCATTGGTGATCATTTTCCAACAGTCTATCGATTCTGGATCAGTTCCTTTGGACTGGAAGGTAGCAAATGTAACACCACTTTTAAAAAAAGGAGGGAGAGAGAAAACGGGTAATTATAGACCGGTTAGTCTGACATCAGTAGTGGGGAAAATGTTGGAGTCAATTATTAAGGATGAAATAGCAGCGCATTTGGAGAGCAGTGACAGGATCGGTCCAAGTCAGCATGGATTTGTGAAAGGGAAATCATGATTGACAAATCTTCTGGAATTTTTTGAGGATGTAACTAGTAGAGTGGGCAAGAGAGAACCAGTGGATGTGGTGTATTTGGACTTTCAAAAGGCATTTGACAAGGTCCCACATAAGAGATTGATGTGCAAAATCAAAGCACATGGTATTGGGGGTAGCGTACTGCCGTGGGTAGAGAACTGGTTGGCAGACAGGAAGCAGAGAGTTGGGATAAACGGGTCCTTTTCAGAATGGCAGGCAGTGACTAGTGGAGTGTCACAGGGCTCAGTGCTGGGACCCCAGCTCTTTACATTATACATTAATGATTTGGATGAAGGAATTGAGTGTAATATCTCCAAGTTTGCAGATGACACTAAACTGGGTGGTGGTGTGAGCTGTGAGGAGGATGCTAAGAGGCTGCAGGGTGATTTGGACAGGTTGGGTGAGTGGGCAAATGCATGGCGGATGCAGTATAATGTGGATAAATGTGAGGTTATCCACTTTGGTGGCAGAAACACGAGGGCAGAGTATTATCTGAATGGTGGCAGATTAGGAAAAGGGGAGGTGCAACGAGACCTGGGTGTCATGGTTCATCAGTCATTGAAAGTTGGCATGCAGGTGCAGCAGGTGGTGAAGAAGGCAAATGGCATGTTGGCCTTCATAGCGAGGGGATTTGAGTATAGGAGCAGGGAGGTCTTACTGCAATTGTACAGGGCCTTGGTGAGGCCTCACCTGGAATATTGTGTTCAGTTTTGGTCTCCTAATCTGAGGAAGGATGTTCTTGCTATTGAGCGAGTGCAGCGAAGGTTCACCAGACTGATTCCAGGGATGGCTGGACTGACATATGAGGAGAGACTGGATCGACTGGGCCTGTATACACTGGAGTTTAGAAGGATGAGAGGGGATCTCATAAGATGTTGACGGGACGGGACAGGTTAGATGCGGGAAGAATGTTCCCGATGTTGGGGAAGTCCAGAATCAGTGGACATAGTCTAAGGATAAGGGGTAAGCCATTTAGGACTGAGATGAGGAGAAACTTCTTCACTCAGAGTTATTAACCTGTGGAATTTCCTTCCGCAGAGAGTCGTTGATGCCAGCTCATTGGATATATTCAAGCGGGAATTAGGTATAGCCCTTATGGCTAAAGGGATCATGGGGTATGGAGAGAAAGCGGGAAAGGGGTACTGAGGTGAATGATCAGCCATGATCATATTGAATGGTGGTGCAGGCTCGAAGGGCCGAATGGCCTACTCCTGCACCTATTTTCTTTGTTTCTATGTTTCTAATCACAAGCGAGCTTCCGGTAGACGACTCGCAGGGAGTAGTAGATGACATCAACAGCCGCAAGATTATTTCTGTTTGCCAAGACATCAGGAGCTAGGAATTCGGGTATTAGCGATCTTGCCTGTTTTTGGGCGACAATCGTGGAGTTATTTTTTTTTAAGCGCTGGGGTAGTGTTATTGCTGGACGTCGCAAAATTCACCAAATGGTGACCAGCGATAGCACTAAATCTGGCCTTTCGTGAGTGAATTCGTGCGGCACAGCTGAAACTTGCGATCGAAAAATAAAAGGCTCTTCTGCGCATGCGCGAATATTTTTCCCCCGATTTTTTACTTCTTCCGCCAATTCTGGTCAGCAGTCAGGGTATGCCCACACATGTGCAGTATATCTAGGGCTGAAAAAGCTATTTTTCACAGACCAAGCAGCCATGATGGAAGGGGGCTCCAGCAGGCAGAGAGCCCAAAAGTTTAGCTATGAAGCAAGCGAGGCCCTGCTTGCAGCTGTGCAAACCAGATGGGGGGAATTTAATCGGAGGAGTGCTGGTAAACCCCTCCCTGCTGTGCAAAAGCGTCTGTGGACCAGCGCGGCTAAGGAGGTTTCCTCAATCAATATCAAGAGGGACCATCAACAATGTAGGAAAAAGTTCAATGACCATTGCAGGGTCATCAGAGCAAGTAATATTTTTATTCATGCACTCGTTCATTATTTAAATTGTAACTCTGACACATGTTGGTACAGGTAGGCTTAGTATTGCACCTTATTTGCCATGAATGATCGTTACACATTAGTAAGACTGCTTTTTGACATCTTAAAATATGTTTCTGCACTTCAATGTCTTCCTCATGAACCACATGCAACTACCAGGGCCATTCAGCAGAGGACTGTATTAAATACATACAGTATGGTATAAGTGTCTGTGTGTGCCACAAGAGCAGAAAGTGCCCTCTGGCAACCATTCCAATTGTCATCTTTGCAGGGAAAGTTGTCGCATAACTTGCAGTAGCAGCGGCACACAGGAGGTGGTCCACCCCAGACACTGGAGTTAACGGACCTGAAGGAGTGTATGGAGGCTCTGATCGGTGCCTCAGGGAGGTCAACTACCCGTGGGGGTGCTAATCCCCTGTTCAAAATTCTGGGCTGCGTTGAGGCAATGTGATGTAGTGTCTGTGGACTAGGGTTGGGGCAATGCCAAGCAGTGTTTGTGGGCTAGGGTTGGGGCAATGTCATGCAGTGTCTGTGAGCTAGGGTTGGGGCAATGTCATGCAGTGTCTGTGAGCTACATATAACGCAGTAGCGCCGGTCCTTCAAATGAGCCTGTGTAATGTGACCTTCCTCATGTCACCCGCTCCCCTCCCCTGCTGCTAATCATTCATCTGCTGTTTTCTATTTCCAGATGAGGAGGTGCCAAATCTGCCAATGCAAGCCTCCACCTCAGCCCATCGTGTGGGGGTGCAGGAGGGGGACCACGAATACACCAAGGATGAGGAACCTCCATGGGTGGAGGAAACTCAGGAAGCTATTTGGGGAGGTGGGGGTTGGGGGGGGGACCATGCAATTGACACCTCTTTTAGCTGCGGCCAGTAGCTCTGACCAGGAAGACACATTCTCGGACTTTGGCCAATCCGAGGCCCCGGGTCCAGGTGGCATGCAGCCATGCACTACATGGGTTGAATCCTGAATGCCATTTCTCCAGAGGACGAGCTGGCAAAGCCGGTTTGCTGACAGACAAGCAGACGCACACCTGGACATGGTGGGACTGTCCACGGTGAGCATCCTGCTCAGTCGACAACTCCTGGATGTCTTGGGTGCTTTTCCCGCAAGCATCGTGGCACTATCGACGAACACGAGGGAGGGCATGTCACAGATTGTCGCAGTTGTCAATGACCATGCCCAATTGATGGTCTTGACCTTTGGCACTGCAGTCCCCAGTGTCACAGCACGCAGACCTACATCACCTGTGAATGCTGAGGTCGAGCAAGAGGCTTGCCACTCAGAAGCCGGGTCTTCCATACCCTCAGCTTCTCCAGGGGATCCACACATACCATTGTTTCCCCCCCTTTTAGAGCAGGACTCTGGCCGCGTTGCTGCAGGACATCTTGATACCACCTTGTCATGGCGTGAGGGAAGGGGGTTAAGATGAGGGGGAGGGGAGGGGCCGGGCCGCAGGTAAAGGCGTTCGGTGCAGGGGTTGTTCTTTCGTTGCTTTTTTGTTGCTGTTGCTATTTTATAAAAGTTTTTAAAGTTCCCAATTCTGTTAAATATTATTGTGAACTTTTAATAACTTAATACATGTTATTCCAGTTTCCAAATTACATTTACGATGTTTAATAAATCTTATTCAAGTTATGGTATGTTAAATACATTCTTTTGTTCACCTTAACCATTCCTGTGTAGTGTCCCATTTCCAGAATAAGAGGGGGAATGGTCAACATGGTGGGATAGAGTGGGAAGGCAACGGTGAAACGTGCTGCTCGCTGTTCAAGCAAAGCGATGAATTATAAGTTGCTGACGTAATGCTTTTACAGTGGCAAAAGCTCCACGAGGCCTCCCCTGTGGTGGGATGGGTTCATCGCCAGGCTCCTCATGGTCCTCCTCCTCCTTCACTCTCCCCGCTTCCCCATCCTTCTCTCTCCCAGAGGTGGTCCTGCAGTCCCCAGTGGCAAATTCTATCCCCTCATGATGGCTAAGTTGTGTAGCATGCAGCACATCACAATGAACTCAGCAACCTGCTGAGGGGAGTATTGCAGGGAGCTGCTAGAGTGGTCCAGACATCTGAAGCACTGCTTGAGCACTCCAATTGTCTTTTCGGCGATGTTACATGTGGCTATATGGCTATAATTATAGCGATGCTCGGCTTGTGTCCGAGGGTTCCGGAGCAGGGTCCTGAGCCAGATGGCGAGGCCTTTGTCCCCCAGCATCCAGCTCTGGCCTTGTAGCTCACGCTCGAACAGGCATGAGACAGTGCTCTCACGCAAGATGAAAGCATCATGGATGTTCCCTGGAAATTGGGCATTTACTGCCATGGTCGTAGAAAATCTGTACCTTCAGGGAATGGAATCCCTTTCGGTTTTGATAAAACTCTGGATCCTCCAAAAGGTGCTTGCAGGGTGATGTGCATACAATCAATGGCAGCCTAAACCTTGGGGAAGCCAGCAATTTGTGCAAAACCTATAGCCCTCTCATTCTGTGCCCTCCTTGGTCATTGGGAACTTTATAAAGTCCATGCTGCATGCATACAGTAGCCACCTGGCAAATGCAGCGATGTGTAGGGTGCTGCGAGATAGAGCATTTTTTTAAATATTGGTTCATGGGTTGTGGGCATCGCTGGCAGGGCCAGCATTTATTGCCCATCCCTAATTGTCCTCGAGAAGATAGTGGTGAGCCACCTTCTTGAATCGCTGCAGTCCGTGTGGTGATGCTATTCACACAGTGCTGCTTGGGAAGGAGATCCAGGATTTTGACCCAGCGACGAAGGAACGGTGATAGGCTTCCAAATCAGGATGATGTGTGACTTGGAGGGGAACTTGAAGGTGGTGGCATTCCCATGTGCTTGCTACCCTTGTCCTTCTAGGTGGTAGAGGTCACGGGTTTGGGAGGTGCTGTCGAAGAAGCCTTGGTGAGTTGCTGCAATGCATCTTGTAGATAGTACACATTGCGGCCGCGGTACGCCGGTGGTGGATGGAGTGGATGTTTAAGGTGGTAGATCGGGTGCCAATCAAGCAGGCTGCATTGTCCTGGATGGTGTCGAGCTTCTTGAATTTTGTGGGAGCTGCACTCATCCAGGCAAGTGGAGGGTATTCCATCACACTCCTTGTCATGTATCCTACATGGTTTCTGCTTGTACTATTACAAGGTGTGCCACCAGAGGGCATTGCAGTAGGAGACTTGTAGTTTACCTGTACAGGTATGCCAGGCCTAGTATAAAAGACAGACCACCATGTGTGATCCTCATTCTGGAGTTACGTTAAATGGACTGAGGTCACTACAGTTCAAGCACAACACATTGTCTCGTGGAGTCATTATTAGAGCATCTGAAGACATAATAATTGGCGACGAGAATGGCTAACCTTGGTACGTTGCAGCAGTTCACCAATGGTGATGATTGGGAAGCCTTTGTGGAGAGGCTCGACCACTTCTTCACAGCAAACGACCTGGCAGGCGACAATCCGGCCACACTGGCTGATAAGCACAGAGCTATTCTGCTAACCAGTTGTGGGCCCACCGTCTATGGCCTCGTCAGGGATTTGCTGGCACCAGCGAAGACATACAAGGAGCTTGTAACGCTGATCCAAGAACAACTCAAGCCCAAAGAGAGCATCCTCACAGCCAGACACCGGTTTTATACACACTGATGGCCCGAAGGCCAGGAGATCGCAAAATATGCTGCAGACCTCAGGAGGCTGGCGGCACCGTGTGATTTCGGCGACCACCTCACCAAAGCGCTGCGAAATATCTTTGTCATCGAAATTAGCCACGAGGGCCTTCTTCATGAGCTACTATCTGCGGATATCACAGTCACACTGCAGAAGCCATCTCCATGAGCCAAGCATTCATGACCTCGACCTGCGGCTCTAAGCGGATGCCTCAGGTCTCAAACCCGGCAAGCACTGTGCACAGAGTAGCGCCTTTTAGAGGCTGGACTGTAGAACGTGAATCTTCTCAGGGAAGAGAGAACAGACCCCTGAGTCCCTTAACTCAGAGTCTGCCGAGGGGGGCTAATCGAATAGCACCATGCTGGCGTTGAGGAGGGAATCACAGGGCTCACATAGTCTTTAAAACAGCTTGGTATGTAAAGGCTGCAGCACAAAGGGCCACCTCCAGTGAATATGTAAAAGAAATATGACCCACTGTGTTGATGAAGAGTCTGCAGATGGCCATGAATCCAGCGTGAATTATGAAGCGATAGTCAGAGAGGCAGCTCAGCCCCACGATAAGATATATAGCATGTTTACCTGCACCACAGAATGTTCTCCATTGAGGGTGGAAGTCGAGATAAATGGCGTTCCATTCTTCATGGAAGTGGACATGGGGGTGAGCCAGTCTGTAATGAATCAAGAAGCCTTTGAGAGGCTTTGACAATCAGAGTAAGTTCAGGTATAAAGGCACAGATACAGAAAGAGAGAAAGAGAGAGAGAGAAAGAGAGAGAGAGCGAGAGCGAGTGAGAGAAAGCGAGCGAGAGAGCGAGAGAAGGCGAGCGAGAGAGCGAAAGCGAGAGATTGAAGATTAGAGAGAGAAGGCGAGAGAGAGAGAGAGAGAGAGAGATTGCAGGTCCTGCTGCAACTGTACAGGGTATTGGTGAGGCCGCACCTGGAGTACTGCGTGCAGTTTTGGTCACCTGACTTAAGGAAGGATATACTAGCTTTGGAGGGGGTACAGAGACGATTCACTAGGCTGATTCCGGAGATGAGGGGGTTACCTTATGATGATAGATTGTGTAGACTGGGTCTTTACTCGTTGGAGTTCAGAAGGATGAAGGGTGATCTAAAAGAAACATTTAAAATAATGAAAGGGATAGACAAGATAGAGGCAGAGAGGTTGTTTCCACTGGTTGGGGAGACTAGAACTAGGGGCCACAGCCTCAAAATATGGGGGAGCCAATTTAAAACCGAGTTGAGAAGGAATTTCTTCTCCCAGAGGGTTGTGAATCTGTGGAATTCTCTGCCCAAGGAAGCAGTTGAGGCTAGCTCATTGAATGTATTCAAGTCTCAGATCGATAGATTTTTAACTAATAAGTGAATTGAGGCTTATGGGGAGTGGGCGGGTAAGTGGAGCTGAGTCCACGGCCAGATCAGCCATGATCTTGTTGAGTAGCGGAGCAGGCTCGAGGGGCTAGATGGCCTACTCCTGTTCCTAATTCTTATGTTCTTATGTTCTTAATTGTGCCCTTGGCTCATTACATTCATATACATTCAAGTCCAAAAAAAATTGCATTTACCGTATTGCATTCGTGGTACCATGATGAGTGAAGTACATTTGAATGGTGAGGTACATACTTGGAATATACTTGGAGTCAGTGCTGGGGTTAGCACCGGTGCACGAGGACAAACTAGTGTCAGAACTACTGGATGGTGTCCAGGTAGTCTGGTGGCGGCGCGGTGCCCAGTGCTGGCAGTGGGAACCCGATTGGCTCAGGTTGCCTGCTCTCTGGGCTTTTGCCGTTGCTTCTAGCGTCGGGCAGGTTCACAGATGTCTGTGACCTCCCTGTCCTCTCCTTGCGCCCCGGGGCGCTGCTGCTCCCTGAGGAGCAGTCGTCTAACAGTGCACAGGAAACTGTTGACTCGCTTGCCTGGGCATTGTTTGGTTTGGGATCCTGGCTGGTCCCAGTCCCATTTGGGAGAACCGTTGCGGGTGACCCTTCGTTCCCGGGTGTAGCTTTGGTGGCGATAGGGTCTGGGGGCTGCGCCTTAGCGCAGTTGGCTCTTTCAGGCTCGTGGCGGTTGGTGCCATCGGGTGCCGGAGAGGTGGAGCCAATCAGTGGCAGAGTAACAATACCATTGCCGTGCCCTCCTGAGATCGCTTGCTCTGTCGCTTGTATATATTAGCTGCTTGTGGCCACGCTCCATGGTGCATCACTCTGATTCCAGGGATGCAGGCTACAGCATTGGGTAGCTCGCTGGACCTGTGTGCTCCCGATGGGTGTTTGCCCGCTGCATTGACTGTATGCAGTTGAAATCCTACATCGCACAACATTTCATTACTTATTATGAATAACCTGTAGCTCCGATCGCAAACGCGCGACTTTTCCTTGCTTATTGGATGTACACAACTCTGATCATCAATTACACATTTTACATCTCGCGGTTCCGCCGCTGCCTGACCTCGGGCCTTGCCTCACCGCCCCTTGCTCCTGCCCGATCTCGGGTTTGGCCTCACCGCCCCTCGTTTCGCCGCAGCCCGACGTTTCGCCGCAGCCCGACCTCAGGCCTCACCTCGCCACTACCCTTACCTCGAGGCCTCCTCACCGGCCCACCCAAACACCTCCTCTGTAATGGGGCCGCCCGACCAGCTCTTCGGCGGCGGGGCCCACCCGAGCACTTCCCCATTGGTGGAGCCCACCTGATCACCACCTCGGCGGTGGGGCCCGCCCGAACTCTTCCCCGGCGACGGGACCCAGCCGAACTCTTCCCCAGTGCCGGGGCCCTAGCCAGCGACCCGAACAGCTCCTCGACGAGCACCACCCTCCCACCCCCCACCACTGCTTTCTGACGATCTGAAATCTGAAAATACCCGAATCTGGGCCCGGGTATTTCCAGATTTTGAACTTCAGAAACACGTTCTGATGTCCGGAAAAACACGAAAACCAGCTCGGCCTCAATCTCGAGGTTGCCGGATTCGGGACGCTCAAATGTATTCATGGAGCCTCCTCTGGTTAATTGTTTAATGGCCCACCACCGTTCAGGATTGGATGTGGCAGGACTAGAGAGCTTTAATCTGATCCATTGGTTGTAGGATCGCTTAGCCTTATCTATAGCATGCTGCTTCTGCTTTTTAGCATGCATGTAGTCCTGTGTTGCAGCTTCCCCAGGTTGGCATCTAATTTTCACGTATGCCTAGTGCTGCTCCTGGCATGCTCTTCTACACTCTTCATTGAACGAGGATTGGCCTCAGGCTTGATGGTAATGGTAGAGTGAGGCATATGTTCCCTGCTGATGCCCGAAACGAGCCGGAGGCGTAGAAGGCACGTGTCACATCGACGGGCAGTGCAGTCCTGTTGACGCTGGTAGGCTAAAGGTTTGCCTTTATGAGCTGGCATATCTTTGTGACCACCTCTTCGGAAGCGTAGCCTTAGAACACACTATGCCTCAGACAGCTGCAGGTATGAGTGCTGTTCCCTGTAAACACGTGCTGGGTAAGGCCTCCTCCCCATATGTCTACAAGCTCTTCAATTACACTCAAAATGTCTTCTTCCAGCTTGATGCTGCTTCGAAAAAGCAGCCAGGAATAATGACAGAGATATATTATAGCTTTTAAATGTTCTAAAATATCCTTAAAAATGAACTGGCTCAGTGTGTCAAATGCTGCCTTCGTTCCAAATCCTTTTATGCAATGAACTTCTGCTCTGTTGTTCAAGATGGCGCAGTTGGCGCCGAGTGCTCCCTGGATCCGACCCGGTAAGACTTGATATTTTCGGGCGTGTTTTTGGACCAGTGATAAAAATGTCGATATCGGCAAATTTTCCACCCGCAACGATAGCGCAGGGTTGCACGCCAATTAATGTCATAAAAATGGCGAAATAAAAGGGGCAGTCGCTAATTTTTAGCACCGTCGCAAAACCATTGCCGAATTTTCCACCTGGGTGCTAAATTTTGTGCAACTCTTTTTTTGACACTAAAGACTTTTTCAGCCTCGCCATGGCGCTCAACGGGCGCAAACCTGCCAAATTTCTAGCCCCATGAATCTAGGGTTGAAAGGGAGAAGGCTCATGCCAAAACACTCAGCTTTGTCAGATATGTGACTGGCTCAGCACAGTTGATCGACCTTCTGAATAGTCTTGGGCACTGCTCTTCAAATTCTCAAGTACTAGAATATGATACTGCACTAGCTGAGCTTCTGATTGAATGAGGTGAGCAGTAAATCCCACCCAATATCAAGCCCAACGTACACACAACACTGGTTTGGGACAACGATTTTTGAGAGGAGACAAATGGCAAAGGGATGAGTCAACTGTGACAAAACAACCAGAACTACCTGCCTTGAAGAAAATGAAAAAAAGGTCCCTACAACCACCCCCCACGAAAATTGACTTGTACAGCGGAGGTCGAAGGATAGGCCCACAATCGTTCGGTGAGGGAGTATGATTGGAGCTTGAAAATCACATGCACATCCAAGATGATGCACGCAGCTTGGATAGTTGCCAGAGATGAACGATAAAGTTAGCGGAAGTCCTGTCAGCCAGCAAAGTGCACTGTTCGACATTTGCGAAGTTAGGGACCTTGTTTGCTGTTTCGCAATCCCTTTGTGAAGAACTAGAGGCAGAGTGGATGCGGAGATATGAACCAAGCTAGATGTCAAATGTTCAAGACCGGAAGTTATGCAGAGAAGTGCTTGCCATCAAATAAAGATTCACTGTACAAGCATATACAAAGTGCCACTTACCAGTCTGTAATTCACAAGCAATGTCTTGAGAACATGCCAGAAATCCCATCTCCAAAGGACCTGTCATATATGTAACCACAGTGTAACACCACTGTATTACTGTATACACTCAACCTAGATGCACACCTTGACCACAAGGGGTGAACTTGTGGGAGACACTCCTTACCTGATCACACAGGTATAAAAAGGGAGGTCCCACGCAGGGTCATCACTTGGAGTCCTGTGAATAAAGAGTTAAGGTCACAGAGTGACCTTGTTCCCAGAATGTGCCTCGTGTGGTTTCATGCTGTAGAGTAAGGACTTTACAGGACCATGCGTGGAAACTTGATGATATACTTGTCACAGACTGGCTGACACTTCCTCCAACACCAGCATGTGTAATGGAGTTTGCACATTGTTCATGCAAAAAGACCCAGAGCACACAAGGAAGGTGCTCTTGTCTTTTCAACAAGCTACCTTCACAGACAGCCGCTCGTGTTGTAGGTTGAGAGAATGTTGCTGTTATGTATGTAATAACTCGATAGACTAAATACTGTAAAATAACACAGGTTCAAACCTGGCTCTGCTTTATTAGGGCCCAAAGTGATTACATTACATGATGGCTTGCCTTTTATACCTGGGCCGCACACACGTGCGTACAGCCCAATGACCTCCAACAGTGGTGCCACCTGGTGGTTAGTAACCCCAATCATACATACATGATAATATCCCCCTTTAAGATATTAATAACAGTCTTTTTACAAATTGAGATGGTCCAGTGCTTTCCACTCCAGAATTGATCGTCTCCAGCCTTGAGTGAGCGTTCTGAGTCTGCTATGATTGGGGGCTGGTGGGAGTGGCAATGACCATGTCAGGGATTGAAAGTCCAGATTCATTGATGACAGCGGAGTCCTCTGATGACTGAGGGTAGGTTGGTTGGTCACTAATTGTGTCTTCCTCAGACTGTTCCAGTTCATCCGTGTGCCGCAGCTTTATCTGATCAACATGTTTCCTGCATGTTTGTCCATTCTTGAACTTGACAATAAACACTTTGTTACCCTCCTTGGCCGTAACAGTACCGGTGATCCACTTGGGACCTGGACCATCATTTAGTACATACACGGGATCGTTAACAGAAATGTCGCGTGACACAGCAGCGCGATCATGATATCACTGCTGACTTTGACGTCTGTATTCAACATGATCGTTCAAGTCAGGGTGGACGAAAGAGAGCTTGATCTTGAGATCTCTTCATCAATAGTTCAGGGGATCCCGGTAAGCGTGTGGGGTCTTGTCCTGTAACTAAGCAATATGCATGACAAGCGAGTCTGCAGTGAACCTTGAGTTACACATTTCATACGCTGCTTGATGGTTTGGACAGCATGCTCTGCTTGGCCATTAGATGCAGGTTTGAATAGTGTTGACCTCACATGTTTGATACCATTGAGTTTCATGAACACTTGAAACTCCAGACTAGTGAAGCAAGGTCCATTGTTGCTTACAACGATGTTGGGCAGACCTTGAGTGGCAAACATGATATGAAGGCTCTCAATGGTAGCTGTGGATGTACTGGATGACATGATTATACACTCTATCCATTTGGAATATGCATCCACCACAACTAAATACATCTTTCCCAGGAAGGGATCTGCAAAGTCGACGTGGATCCTAGACCATGGTTTAGATGGCCATGACCACAGACTCAGCGGCGATTCCACTGGTGCTTTACTTAGCTGCATTCAAGTGTTGCATTCATGCACACATGATTCCAGATCAGGGTCAATTCCAGGCCACCATACATGAGACCTCGCAACGGCTTTCATCATGACAATACCGGGATGAGTGCTATGTAGATTATGTACAAATTTCGCCTTTCTTGGGTATGACAACACGATTACCTCACAGTAAACAATCTGACTGAATGGATAGTTCGTCTTTGCGACGGTTGTAAGGTTTGGTCTCATCACCCATTTGCTTGGGTATGGCACACAAATCACCACTAAGAACAGAACGTTTCACAACCGATAATATCGGGTTCTGGCTGGTCCAGGTCTTGACTTGTTGAGCTGTGACAGGGATTCCTTCAGTTTCAAAAGCATCCATAACTAACAGTAGATCTGCAGGTTGTGGAGTCTCCACCTCCGGTGTGGGCAACGGCAGACGACTCAATGCATCGGCACAATTCTCGGTGCCAGGTCTATGGCGAATGACATAATCATAGGCAGATAATGTCTGGATGCGGGACGATGCATTGGTATTGATACCTTTGTTTTCCGAAAACAATGAAATGAGTGGCTTGTGATCTGTTTCCAGTTCAAACTGAAGACCAAACAGGTACTGGATGCATCTTTTTAACCCCATACACACAGGCTAATGCATCTTTTTCTACCAGACTGTAGGTTCTTTCCGCCTTTGACAAACTTTTAGAAGCATACGTATCAGGTTGTAGTTTACCCGACTCATTGGCTTGTTGGAGCACGCAACCAACTCCATATGACAAGCATCACAGGTAAATACTAGACGCTTACACGGATCATAATGTACCAGCAGCTTGTTAGAGCAAAGCAGATTAGTGGCTTTCTCAAAAGCTCTATCTTGAGAAGCACCACACACCCAGTTGTCGCCTTTTCTTAGCAGCATGTGCAGTGGCTCTAATGAAGAGCTCAATCTAGGTAGGAAATTACCAAAATAGTTGAGAAGACCAAAGAACGAACGCAGCTCCGTCACATTCTGAGGCTCGGGTGCATTTTTGATGGCCTTGGTTTTCGAGTCCGTAGGCCTGATGCAGCAATTTTCCTCCCCAGGAATTCGACTTCCAGTGCTATGAAGATGCACTTTGAACGTTTCAGTCCGAGTCCCACTTTGTCCACTCTTCCAGGTTGTTCAGATTTTCGGTGGTGTCATGACCCATGACCAGGATGTCATCTTGGAACATGTTGGTTTTAGGGACGGACTTCAGGAGACTCTCCATGTTCCTCTGAAATATGGCTGCAGCTGAGCGAATTCCGAAAGGACACCTGTTGTAGATAAACAGTCCTTTATGAGTGTTGATGCACGTATGTTTCTTCGACATCTCGACCAGCTCCTGTGTCATGTAGGCTGACATCAGATCCAGTTTAGTGAACGACTTCCCCCCGGTTAGCATTGCAAACAGGTCATCAGCCTTCGGTATTGATCTAGTTTCGAAAGTCGGTTGATCGTAACCTTGTAGTCTCCACAAATCCTGACAGTGCCATCACTCTTCAACACAGGAACAATGGGGCTGGCCAATTCGTTAACTTCGGCCGGTGATATGACCCCTTCACGCAGTTCGATTTCGACCTTCTTCCTCATCATGTACGGAACCACCCGAGCTTTATGATGGACAGGTCTTGCATCCGAGTCCAAGTGGATCTGCACCTTGGCTCCTGTGAAATTGCCGATGCCTGGTTCAAACAGCGAGGGAAACTTGCTCAGCACTTGAGCACATGGAGTATCATCCTCCGACGACAACGCTTTGATATCGTTCCAATTCCATTTGATTGTTTCTAGCCAATTCCTGCCGAACAGCGTTGGACCATTGCCTGGAACAATCCATAACGGCAAATCATGAGCCGCACCATCATACGACACCTTGACTACTACACTGCCAATCACCGTTATGAGTTCTTTAGTATACATACGCAACTTGGAATTGACTGGACTCAGTTTAGGCCTCACAGTTTAGTATCCCACAGCTTGTCAAATGTTCTCTGGCTCATTATTGATTGACATGCACCAGTGTCCAATTCCATCAGTACCGGCACACCATTAAGTTTCACATTAATCATCATCGGTTGGCTCTTTGTTAGGAACTAATACAGTCCACACACTTCCTCCTCTGGTATCTCGGATTGTATATCCGGATCCGCGCTATATTGGTCATCATCCTCCATGTGGTGTGTCGCAGCACGCTTGCTCAGTTGCGGACACATGTGCTGGAGATGCCCCAGTCTCAAACAGCCTTTACAAATGTACAGTTTAAACCGACATTGATGAGACCGATCATTGCCCCCACAACGCCAACATGGTACAATTGAATTCATTCCCATTGGCGGACTTTGGGCAGCCACAGGTTTCGCATATGCAGTCGAGTAGGCCCTGCCATATGCAGCTCTGCCAAACGACGATACAATCTTGTTTACAGTACTTGCCGAGTTCCGATTTTTCAATGATATCTGCTTTAAGTTTTAAGTTTTTGTCCATCGTCATGCATGCCTCGGCAATCGTGATGGCTTTGCTCAAATCCAGCGTCTCCGCCGCCAGTAGTTTACGCAGTATCACCTCGTGGTTGATGCCGATTACAAAGAAGTCCCGCAGCATGTCTCCCAACTTACAAGGTCCAGCTAGGCATCTTGGGTCGGCAACGAATTCCGACACATCCTGGCCCTCAGAACGAACGTGAATGTAGAATCGATATCGTGAGATGATGATGCCTTCTTCTGGTTTGAGATGGTCACGTACCAGAGCACACAATTCCTCATAGTCCTTGTCCATTGGACTTGCAGACGAGAGAAGATTCTTTGAGTCCATAGATTTTCGGACCGCAAACAGTGAGGAAGATCGCCCTGCGCCTAACTGCATCAGTGGGTTCCTCCATTTTGTTGGCCACGAAGTACTGGTCCAGGCGAGCTACAAAATTTGCCCAGTCCTCTCCCTCCACGAATCTCTCCAGAATTCCAATTGTGCTCATTTTTGCATGCGAAGGTTCTTAAGTTACCTCGTCGCCAAATGTTATGCATGTAATAACTCGATAGACTGAATACTGTAAACTAACGCAGGTACAAACCTGGCTCTGCTTTACTAGGGCTCAAAGTGATTACATTACATGATGGCTTGCATTTTATTCCTGGGCCGCAGACACGTGCGTACAGCCCAATGACCTCCGACAGTGATGCCACCTGGTGGCTAGTAACCCCAAGCATACATACATGACAGTTGCATCTTTGCCTGAGACTTCTAGGGCGGAGGAAACAGATACCCCTGGATTCTGATGATTCATAGATATGCATTCCTTTTCATCCTCTAACTTTCTTCAGATCTATTTTGTTTTTCAGTACTTATGTCTTTTTTAAAAAAACGATTATTCATTATTATAATTATATGGTTGACAAATGAGTGCGGGTGTCCGTCTGAAATATCAATAAGTGTGTATAAAATAAATGGTTGCCAAGGTGGATTTCTTTCTTAGCAACGGATATGAAAACAAAACTTAGATTTATGTCCAACTATTTATGTATATGATATGTCCAGACCTCAGATGATACTTTTTACCAATTCTTACATTATCCATGCTTGAAATTTAGCAATAGCAATATGTCACTGCTGCTCGGGAAAAGAAAGTCCACAGAAATCATTTTTATGTTTTTCTTTGTTTTTGGCCATTTCTCGGTAACACTCAATTTTCAGACTTGGAAACATTTGGTTTTTGCTTCAGATACATATGTTTAACATATTTAACATGGTTCTAGATACTTCCCACACGGAAATTATGGAACTAAAAGTCTAGGCAAGAATACAGGCTTCGGCCCAGTCTACAAGGACAAAACTTTCCCCTATTAATTTGGAATAGCGCGATTAACCAGCCCACACCCCAGAAAAGTGGTGGAGATATGTAACTGGGTTTTTAACAGCATATTGACTGCTGAACACCGTTATGGCTCTGAGAAACTAATGTTATATTTGTGGAATGTCAAATGTTTCCATTAATATTGATTAAGAATTACATATGTTTTTAAAATATTTTCTTTTAAGTTTGTATGTTATTTCTGCTTCTACCTTAATTCTATGTGTATCTCCCAATCTGTGAAATTTATAAAACGTAAATTAGAATCTGTGCATTTTACTGTCTCTGAGAATTCATAGAATCATAGATGGTTACAGCACGGAAGGAGGCCATTCGGCCCATCGGGTCCAGGCCAGCTCTCTGCAAGAGCACTTCAGCTAGTCCCACTCACCTGCCCTTTCCCCGTAGGCTGCAATGTGATTGATTGCTTAGCCAGCTTGATGACATCACTGTTGCTGGATGCTGGAGATTTGCTTGATTGGGCAACAGATACAAATAAAGGTCGGGACAGCTGAAATTCACACCACAGAGATCGTCAGATCTTTGTGGGCAGCATTCTTCGGGGTCAGCGGTGACGGCTATCGCTTCACCGATGACCACAAATTCTGGGCCACTGTACTCACAGAACTGTTTAAAAAAAATCACAACTGAACAGGTTAGGAACCTACCAATGAACATGGTGGCCCAGAAATTGCGGTTGGAGGCTTCCCACGGGCGGATGCCTCTGACCACAATCATTTCTACGAAGGTACATGGTGGTCCCGGAGGTTCAGCGACTTGCGGTCCTGGGCTCTACGCGAAGGCCTACATTGGGGCCCATGTATCCCAGGATCGTACGGGTTTCATACGCATCTCTGGGATCACGTGGACCGGTCCAACCTATCAGAGTAGGGGGATCCCAATTCATACTTATGGTAATTTTGTATGTAAAGAGCTGCCACAAGTATGAATGGGAATATCCCCCAAAACACACAAACACTGAAAATAAATTTTAAAAACACATTACATTTTTAAAATTAATTAAAATGCAATTTAATTAAATATTTTATGCAAAAATGTATTCTTTTGAATTATTGTTTATATGTTTTAACAGGACTAAAAATAAACTTATCTTAATGGACAGGGTTTTTAATATATAATTCCTATTTAAAAAAAACTCTTACACTAGTAAAAGCAGGCCTTATGCCTGCTTTTACCAGCGTAAGATTTTGAAGAACAATCGCTGGGCAGGAGTTGTGCAAATAGCCCAACTCTCCGCCCAAGGAGGCCCTTTTCCTTCGCATGTGTGTGATCTATCAAAACAAGTGTCGGGTTTAGGCGCATGTGCTTCACATACCTAAACCCGGAACTTGCAAGGACCCCATGGGCGCGTGCGCACTTCGTATGCACCCGTGGGAAGCGCGATTTCAGACCCGATGTTTTTAAACAATCTTCCTCAAGCAACAGCTATTAACCTCTAATTTACTCCACCTCCCAAAAGGTAACAGTTAAGCCACTAGATCAAATTACTGACTGGCTGAACTTGTTCTCATATTGAACAATTTCTCCTTTGGCTCCACTCGCATTCTCCAAAATAAAGGTATTGCTATGGGAACCCGCATGGGTCCGAGCTATGCCTGCTTTTTTGTGGCATATGTGGAACATTCTTTGTTCCAGTCCTACTCGGGTCCCCTCCCTCATCTCTTTTTCTGGTACATTGATGACTGTATCGGTGCGGCTCCTGCTCTCGCCCTGAACTTGAAAATTTCATTCACTTTGCCTCCAATTTCCACCCTTCCCTCACCTTCACGGTCCATCTCCTACTCGTCCCTTCCCTTCCTCGATTTCTCTGTCTCCACTTCTGAGGATAGGCTTTCGACCAGTATCCACTATAAGTCCACTAACTCCCACAGCTACCTGGACTACACTTCCTCCCAACCCGCATCCTGTAAGGACTCCATTTCATTCTCCCAGTTTCAGCATCTCCGTCGCATCTGCTCTGACGACGCCACTTTTCACACTAGTGACATAACTTCCTTTTTCCTCAACTGACGACTCTCCTCGTTAACATGACCCTTGACCATGTCCGTTCTATTTCCCGTACCTCTACTCTCACCCCTTTCCCTCCCTCTCAGAACCACGACAGGGTTCCCCTTGTCTTCACCTTTCACCCCACCAGCCTCCACGTTCAACGGATCATCCTCCGCTATTTCCGCCACCTCCAGCGTGATCCCACCATCAATCACATCATCCCCTCCGCTCTCAGTGTTTCCTTCCCAAGGCACCTTCCCGTGCAAGCGCAGGTGACGAGATGCAACACCTGCCCTTTTACCTCCCCCTTGCTACTAAAAACGGAGACGTGCTCATCAAGGACAGAGAGGCAGTCAGTGCCCACTGGAAGGAGCACTTCGAGGATATCCTTAACCGAGACTCTGTCTTCGACGTGAGTGTCCTCGACTCCATCCCACAGCATGCCACCCGCCACCATCTCAGCACAACTCAAGCCCGGCATGAGGTTGAAAAGGCCATCCGACAACTGAACAACAAGTCATCAAGAGCAGAACGAATCCCCGCCGAAGCACTAAAACTTGGCGGGGAAGCACTACTGGCACGGATCCATGACCTCATCGCTCTTATCTGGAAGGAGGAGATCATGCCAGGAGATCTCAGATGCTGTAATCGTGACCATCTTCAAGAAAGGTGACAAGTCTGACTGTGGTAACTACAGAGGAATCTCCCTGCTTTCGACCACCAGGAAAGTCATCACAAGAATACTCCTCAATCGCCTTTCCCCATGCAGAGTCGCAATGGGGATTCCGCCCACTAAGGGGCACTATGGACATGATCTTCACCGTGCGGCAGATATGAGAAATGCAGGGAACAGCACCAACCCTTGTACATGGCCTTCTTTGACCTCACAAAAGCCTTCGACACTGTTAAACGTGAAGAATTATGGAGCGTCCTCCTCAGATTCGGCTTCCCTCAAAAGTTTGTCACCGTCCTCTGCCTGCTCCATGATGACGTGTCATCGCACCAATGTTCTTCTCAATCTTCCTCGCTGCAATGCTCCATCTCACCCTCAGCAAGCTCCCCACTGGAGTGGAGCTAAATTACAGGACAAACAGGAATCTGTTCAACCTCCGCCGCCTCCAGGCCAGATCCAAAGGTCGTCCTATCCTCCGTCATTGAATTACAGAATGCAGACGATGCTTGCGTCTGCGCACACTTGGAGGCCGAACTCCAAGCCATCGTCAACACCTTCACCGAAGCGTACGAGAGCATGGGCCTTACACTAAACATCCGTAAGACAAAGGTCCTCTACCAACCTGCCCCCGTCACACAGCACTGCCCCCTGGTTATCAAAATCCACGACGAGACCTTGGACAACGTAGATGATTTTCCATACCTCGGGAGTCTACATCAACAAGGGCAGACATTGATGATGAGGTCCAACACCACCTTCAGTGTGCCAGCGCAATCTTTGGTCGCCTGACGAAGAGAGTTTTTCCACACTTTTGTACTCTATACAGGTACATCATCAGAAATCTGGCTACCTTGAGACCGTGCCGGTTTTTGGATTTTGACAGATTTCAGACGTATTGATTTTCTTGTCCGAAATCTGGCAACCTCGGGACTGAGACCGCGCTGGATTTTGGAATTTGCCAGATTTCGAATCTCGCTGTTGGCGCTCGCCGCCCGTCAATCCACCGATCCTTACCACCTGACGATTCCCGACGATCCTCGCTGCCTGCGGGCCCCCGGCGCTGCGTTTTTTAAAATCGGATTTTACTGGTCTCCTCGTCCCTCGCTGCCCATGTCACCATCTTGGCCGCCTCAAAAATGTCTGGTTTTCGGACAATTCCGATTTTCAGACAGCCGGATTCGGGAAGTTGTACCTGTACCTCTATTTATGAAGCCCAGAATCCTGTAAGCCTTTTTAACTGGTTTCTCAACCTGCCGTTACCTTCAACGATTTATGCACACATACCCCCAGGTCCCTCTGTTTTGTGCACTCACTTTAGGATTGGACCATTTAGTTTATATGTCCTCTCCTCATTCTACCAAAATGTATTTCACACTTTTCTGCATTAAACTTCATCTGGCACTTGTTCGCCCATTTCACCAGCCTGTCTGAGTCTTCCTGAAGTCTATCAATTTCCTCCTCACTGTTCACTATATTTCCAAGTTTTGTGTCATCTGCAAATTTTGAAATTGTGCCCACATCCAACTCATTAATATAGATCACAAAAACCAGTGGTCTTCGAACTGACCCCTGGGGAACACCACTATATACCTTCCTCCAGTCCGAAAAACAATTGTTCACCACTACCCTCCGTTTCCTGTCACTTAGCCAATCCAGGCTGCCACTGTCCCTTTTATTCCATGGGCTCCAATTTGGCTGGCAAGACTATTATGTGGCACTTTGTCGAACGCCTTTTGGAAGTCCATGTACACTACGTCAACCACATTACCCTTATCAACCCTCTCTGTTACCTCATCAAAAAACTCGATCAAGTTGGTTAAACACGATTTGCCTTTAACAAGTGCATGCTGGCTTTCCTCAATTAATCCGCACCTATCCAAGTGACTGTTAATTTTGTCTGACTGGCCTGTAATTGCTGGGTTTATCTTTACACCCTTTTTTGAACAATGGTGTAACATTTGTAATTCTCCAGTCCTCTGACGCCAACCCAAATCTATGGAGGATTGGAACATTATGGCCAGTACCTCCGTGATTTTCGCGCTCAATTCTCTCAGCATCCTCGGATGCATCTCATCAGCTCCTGGTGATTTATTTACTTAAATACAGCCAGCCTTTCTAATACCTCTTTATCAATTTTTATCCTATCAAATGTCTCCACTACCTCTTCACTATGTCCAATACAGCATTCTCTTCCTTGGTGAGTGCAAAGTACTCATTTAGTACCTCAGCCATACCATCTGCCCCCATGTGTAGTTCTCCTTTTTGGTCCCTAACTGGCCTCATCCCTCCTCTTATTATCCTTTTACTATTTATATGCCTATATAACATTTTTGGATTACCTTTTATGTTGGCTGTCATTCTATTCTCATACCCTCTCTTATATGTTTGGCAAAAATTGTACCAAACAGATTTATAGACTGGAAACATAATACAGGTATAGACAACAGCATTGCCAAGTTGTACAAATAAAAAGGAAAATGCTTGAAATCTAAAACATTTTTCTCTATATATTCCAAGTATCCTGCTGTGTGTTTATAGCATTTTCTGATTTAAATTCAACACCCTAAATGATTCAAAAATATTTAACAATAACATGCATTTAAAGAGTGCCTTTAATGTCGTAAAACATCCCAAGACACTTCACAGGTGCATATCAAAACAAATGTGCACACCGAGCCACATAAGAAGGTATTAGAAGGTATTAGAACAGATAACCAAAAGCATCTTAAAGGAGGAAAGAGAGGTAGAGAGGGGGAGAGGTTTAAGGAGGGAGGGATTTCAAGAGTTTAGGGCCAGTGGCAGCTGAAGGCATGGCCACCAATGGTGGAGTGATTAAAATCTGGGATGCTCCAAGAGGCCAAAATGGCAGGAGCGCAGATATCTCAGAGGGTTGTAGGGCTTTAGGTAGTTACAGAGGAGATAGGGAGGGACGAAGCCATAGAGGAATTTGAAAACAAGGATGAGAATTTAAAAACTGAGGCATTGTTCAATCGGGAGCCAATGGAGGTCAACGACCACAGGAGTGATGGGTGAACGGGACTTGGTGAGAGTTAGGACACAGGCAGTGGAGCTTTGGATGACCTCAAGTTTATGGAGGGTTAAAGATGGGAGTCCGGCCAGGTGTGCATTGCAGTAATCAGAGGTAACAAAGCCATGAATGAGGGTTTCAGAAGCAGATGAGCTGTGGCAGGGGTGGAGTCGAGCAACATTACGGAGGTGGAAGTAGACAGTCTTAATAATGGTGCGGATATGTTGTCGGAAGCTCATCTTGGGTTAAATATGACATCAAGGTTGCGAACAGTCTGGTTCAGCCTCAGACAGTTGTCAGGGAGAGAGATGGAGTTTGTGACGGGGACCGAAGACAACGGCTTAATTAGCAAATCTTCTACAATTAGTAACTCGCATCACATAATAAAATTAAGCAGAGACATCTGGTGCAGTACAATCACAAGATCTGCAATTTTTTACAATGGAATTTGCTCTATTATCACCCAGAGAAGCTGAGCTCTTGTGCTTTTGGTCAGTTTTCCCAACCTCCAGCCCTACACAATGTTCCCCAAACATAACTTAAGAAATAGGAGCAGGAGTAGGCCATTTGGCCCCTCGAGCCTGCTCCGCCATTCAATAAGATCATGGCTGATCTGATCTTGGCCTCAACTCCAGGTCCCCGTCCGCTCCCCATAACCCTTGACTCCCTTATCCTTCAACATCTGTCTATCTCCACCTTATATATTCAATGACCCAGCCTGCACAGCTCTCTGGGGTAGAGAATTCCAAAGATTCACAACCCTCAGAGAAGAAATTCCTCCTCATTTCCGTTTTAAATGGGCGACCCCTTATTCTGAAACTATGCCCCCTAGTTCTAGATTCCTCTATCAGGGCAAACATCTGCATCTACCCTGTCAAGCCCCCTCAGAATCTTATACGTTTCAATAAGATCACCTCTCATTCTTCTAAACTCCAGTGAGTTTAGGCTGAACCTGCTCAACCTTTCTTCATATGATAACCCCTTCATCTCAGGAATCAACCTCATGAACCTTCTCTGAACTGCCTCCAATGCAAGTATATCCTTCTTTAAATAAGGAAACCAAAACTATACGCAGTTCTCCAGGTGTGGTCTCACCAACAACCTGTACAGTTGTCGCAGGACTTCCCTACTTTTATACTCCATCTCCCTTGCAATAAAGGCCAACATTCCATTTGCCTTCCTAATTACTTGCTGTACATGCATGCCAACATTTTGTGTTTCATGTACAAGGACTCCCAGATCCCTCTGTACCACAGCATTTTGTAATCTCTCCCCATTTAAATAATAATTTGCTTTTTTATTTTTCCTACAAAATGGAAAACCTTATAGTTTCCCACATTATACTCCTTTGCAGATCATTTGTGTCCTCCTCACAATTTGCTTTCCCACCCACCTTTGTATCATCAGCAAATTTGGATACATTACACTCGGTCCCTTCATCCAAGTCATTAATATAGATTGTAAATAGTTGAGGCCCCAGCACTGATCCCTGTGGCACCCCACTAGTTACAGTTTTCCAACCTGAAAATCACCCATTTATCCCAACTCTCTGTTTTCTGTTAATTAGCCAATCCTCTATCCATGCTAATATATTACCCCCAACCCTGTGAGCTCTTATCTTTCAGTTCTTCTCTGATGTTGCCTAACCTCCTGTGCCAAAGAAATCTTGTCCATTTCTGGTATCACAGTTGTTCACCCCCATTCACAGCCTCTTTGAATGACCTGTTTAGTTCTACCTCTTCAAACATAGAAACATAGAAAAAAGGTGCAGGAGCAGGCCATTCGGCCCTTCGAGCCTGCACCGCCATTCAATATGATCATGGCTTATCATGCAACCTCAGTACCCCACCCCTGCCTTCTCTCCATACCTCCTGATCCCTTTAGCCGTAAGGGCCACAACTAACTCCTTTTGAATATGTCCAACGAACTGGACTCAACAACTTTTTGTGGCAGAGAATTCCACACAACTTGCTTTCTCACCCATCTTTGTATCATCAGCAAATTTGGATACATTACACTCGGTCCCTTCATCAAAGTCATTAATATAGATGGTAAATAGTTGAGGCACTGATCCTGTGGCACCCCACTAGTTACAGTTTCACAACTTGCTGGGTGAAAAAGTTTCTCTTCATCTCAGTGCTATATGGCTTACCCCTTATCTTTAGACTGTGACCCCTGGTTCTGGACTTCCCCAACATCGGGAACATTCTACATGCATCCAACCTGTCCACTCCCATCAGAATTTTATACGTTTCTATGAGATCCCCTCTCATTCTTCTAAATTCCAGTGAGTATAAGCCTAGCCAATCTAGTCTTTTCCTCATATGTCAGTCCTGCCATCCCCGGGGAATCAGTCTGGTGAACCTTCGCTGCACTCCCTCAATAGCAAGCACGTCCTTCCTCAGATTAGGAGATGAAAACTGCACACAATACTCGAGGTGTGGTCTCACCAAGGCTCTGTACAACTGCAGTAAGACCTCCCTGCTCCTATACTCAAATCCCCTCGCTATGAAGGCCAGCATGCCATTTGCTTTCTTTACTGCCTGCTGTACTTGCATGCCAACCTTCAATGACTGATGTATCATGATACCCAAGTCTCTTTGCACCTCCCTTTTTACTAATCTGTCACCATTTAGATAATAATCTGCCTTCCTGTTTTTGCCACCAAAATGGATAACCTCACATTTATCCAAACTATACTGCATCTGCCATGCATTTGCCCAATCACCTAACCTGTCCAAATCCCCCTGCAGCCTCTTAGCATCCTCCTCGCAGCTCGCACTGCCACCCAGCTGAGTGTCATCTGCAAACTTGGAGATATTACATTCAATTCCTTCGTCCAAATCATTAATGTATATTGTAAATAGCTGGGGTCCCAGCACTGAACCCTGCGGCACCCCACTAGTCACTGCCTGCCATTCTGAAAAGGACCCGTTTATTCCCACTCTTTGCTTCCTGTCTGCCAACCAGTTCTCTATCCACATCACTACATTACCCCAATACCATGTGCCTTAATTTTGCATACTAATCTCGTCGAAAACTTTTTGAAAGTCCAACTACACCATATCCACTGGTTCTCCCTTATCCACTCTACTAGTTACATCCTCAAAAAGCTCTAGAAGATTTGTCAAGCATGATTTCCCTTTCATAAATCCATGCTAACTTGGACCGATCCTGTCATGCTTTCCAGATGCGCTGCTATTACATCTTTAATAATTGATTCCCGCATTTTCCCCACCACCGATGTCAGGCTAACTGGTCTATAATTCTCTGTTTTCTCTCCCTCCTTTTTTAAAAAGTGGGGTTACATTAGCTACTCTCCAAACCATAGGACCTGATCCAGAGTCCATGGAATGTTGGAAAATGACCATCAATGCATCTACTATTTCTAGGACCACTTCCTTAAGAACTGTGGGATGCAGACTATCAGGCCCTGGGGATTTATTGGCGTTCAGTCCTCAGTTCCCCCTTCTCGCTAGACCCTCAGTCCCCTAGTATTTTCGATAGGTTATTCGTGGTCTTCCAGAGTGAAGACAGAACCAAAGTATTTGTTCAATTTGTCTGCTATTTCCTTGTTCCCCATTATTAATTAATCTGATTCTAACGGCATGAGACTTACATTAGTCTTCATTAATCTTATTCTCTTCCCATATCGATAGAAGCTTTTGCAGTCAATTTTTATGTTCCCTGCAAGCTTACTCTCATACTCTATTTTCCCCCTTCTAATTAAACCCTTTGTCCTCTGCTGAATTCTAAATTTCTCCCAGTCCTCAGGTTAACTGCTTTTTCTGGCCAATTTATATGCCTCTTCCTTGGATTTAACACTTTCCCTAATTTCCCTCGTTAGTCACGGTTAAGCCACCTTCCCTTTTTTATTCTTACGCCAGACAGGGATGTACAATTGTTGTAGTTCATCCACCTGATCTTTAAATGTCTGCCATGGCCTATCCACCGTCAACTCTTTAAGTATCATTCTCCAGTCTATCCTAGCCAGTTCACGTCTCATACCGTCAAAGTTTCCTTTCTTTAAGTTCAGGACCCTAGTCTCTGAATTAATTGTGTCACTTTCCATCTTAATGAAGAATTCTACTATATTATGGTCACTCTTCCCCAAGGGGCCTCGCACGACCAGATTGCTAATTAATCCTCTTTCGTTACACAAGACCCAGTCTAGGATGGCCTGCTCTCTAGTTGGTTCCTCGACATATTGGTCTCGAAAACCATCCCTTATACACTCCAGGAAATCCTCCTCCACAGTATTGCTACCAGTTTGGTTAGCCCAATCAATATGCAGATTAAAATCACCCATGATAACTGCTGTACCCTTATTGCACGCGTCGCTAATTTCCTGTTTGATGCCATCCCCAACCGCCCTACTGCTGTTTGGTGGTCTGTACACAACTCCCACTAACGTTTTCTGTCCTTTGGTGTTTCGCAGCTCTACCCATATAGATTCCACATCATCCACGCTAATGTCTTTCCTTGCTATTGCGTTAATCTCCTCTTTAACCAATAACGCTACACCACCTCCTTTTCCTTCCTGTCTGTCCTTCCTGAATATTGAATACCCCTGGATGTTGAGTACCCAGCCTTGGTTACTGTGGAGCCAATGTCTGTAATCCCAATTACATCATACCCATTAACAGCTATCTGTGCAGTCAATTCATCCGCCTTATTACAAATGCTCCTCGCATTGATACTCAGAGCCTTCAGGCTTGTGTTTTAACACTCTTTGTCCTTTTTGAATTATGTTGTAATGTGGCCCTTTTTGATTTTTGCCCTTGATTTCTCTGCCCTCCACTCTTGCTTTTCTCCTTCCTACCTTTTGCTTCTGCCCCCTTTTCACTTTCCTCTGTCTCCCTGCATAGATTCTGATTCCAGACTGATTCCAGGGATGGCTGGGCTGTCATATGAGGAGAGACTGGATCAACTGGCCTTTATTCACTGGAGTTTAGAAGGATGAGAGGGGATCTCATAGAAACATATAAGATTCTGATGGGACTGGACATGATAGATGCGAGAAGAAATGTAAATGTAGATTCTTTTCTCTCAATCTGGTTCAGCAAAATTACTGAAACGAATACCGTTTGTGCTTTAAACAAAGCAAGCTTTTATTTAAAAAGCAAATCCCGATCGGGGACCTTATCAGACAGAAGGAATGCAACTCTGATAGATCGCACCCACTTCCTACGGACAAAGTGACGTTACATTGTAAAGGGACGACGGTTATACATTTTCGGCAAAAGATAACAAGATAGGGCTAGAGTGACATCCTAGTTCAGCCTATCTCTTTTGATCCCTCTTTCCCTTTGTCCACTCATAAGCCGACCTAAGTATGGTCTGATTTTAAACAAAGACCTTCTGTTAATGTTTCAGGTTAATAACATGATTTAATAAGACCTTGAGGTTTTTCTGCAAGCTGTGGGTTTTGTTTCAATACGTGTTAGTGTTGTAACATTTCGCAGTCTCGAGTCTGAGATGTCATGGCTATTCCTCCATGAATTCTTTGTTAGCTTATACTGTCCCTATACAATTCCCACATTCTCAACTTCAATGTCTCTATACATTTTTAAACATTCACAGAATGTTCCCGATGTTGTGGAAGTCCAGAACCAGGGGACATAATCTTAGAATAAGGGATAGGCCATTTAGGACTGAGATGAGGAGAAACTTCTTCACTCAGAGAGTTGTTAACCTGTGGAATTCCCTGCCGCAGAGAGTTGTTGATGCCAGTTCACTGGATATATTCAAGAGAAGTTAGATATGGCCCTTACGGTTAAAGGGATCAAGGGGTATGGAGAGAAAGCAGGAAAGGGGTACTGAAGGAATGATCAGCCATGATCTTATTGAATGGCGGTGCAGGCTCGAAGGGCCGAATGGCCTACTCCTGCACCTATTTTCTATGTTTCTATTCCCATCCCCTTGCCATTTTAGTTTCATCATCATCATAATCATAGGCAGTATCGAGGAAGACTTGCTTCCACTCCTGAAGTGAGTTCTTTGGTGGCTGACAGTCCAATATGAGAGCCACAGACTCTGTCACGGGTGGGACAGATAGTCGGTGAGGGAAGGGGTGGGTGGGACTGGTTTGCCGCACGCTCTTTCCACTGTCGGTGCTTGATTTCTGCATGCTCTTGGCGTTGAGACTCGAGGTGCTCAGCGACCTCTCGGATGCACTTCCTCCACTTAGGGTGGTCTTGGGCCAGGGACTCCCAGGTGTCAGTGGGGATGTTGCACTTTATCAGGGAGGCTTTGAGGGTGTCCTTGTAGCATTTCCGCTGCCCACCTTTGACTCATTTGCCACGAAGGAGCTCAGAGTAGAGCACTTGCTTTGGGAGTCTCGTGTCTGGCATGCGGACTATGTGGCCTGCCCAGCGGAGCTGATAAGAGTGTGATCAATGCTTCAATGCTAGGGATGTTAGCCTGAGTGAGGACGCTGATGTTGGTGCGCCTGTCCTCCCAGGATCTTGCGGAGACATCATTGGTGATATTTCTCCAGCAACTTGAGGTGTCTACTGTACATGGTCCATGTCTCTGAGCCA
Source organism: Pristiophorus japonicus (assembly GCF_044704955.1). Classification (NCBI taxonomy): domain Eukaryota; kingdom Metazoa; phylum Chordata; class Chondrichthyes; family Pristiophoridae; genus Pristiophorus; species Pristiophorus japonicus. Next base: position 105,587,514 of record NC_091982.1, read on the forward strand.
TACAGGAGGGCAGATATTACTACACCCCTGTAGACCATGAGCTTGGTGGCAGTTTGGAGGACCTGGTCTTCAAAAATTCTTTTCCTCAGGCGACCGAAGGCTGCACTGGCACACTGGAGGCGGTGTTGTATCTCGTCGTCGATGCCTGCTCTTGGTGATAGGAAGCTCCCGAGATATGGGAAGTGGTCCACGATGTCCAGGGCCATGCCACCATCCTCCGCCTGCTCCACGACGACATGCAGGCCGTGATCCTTACCAACGGATCCATCACAGACCCAATTCACATCCGGACCGGGATCAAACAGGGCTGCATCATCGCCCCAACGCTCTTCACAATCTTTCTTGCAGCCATGCTCCACCTCACAGCTCCCCGCTGGAGTGGAACTAAACTACAGAAACAGTGGGAACCTGTTCAACCAGCGCCGTCTCCAGGCCAGATCCAAGACCACCCCAACCTCTGTCGTCGAGCTACAGTACGTGGACGACGCCTGTGTCTGCGCACATACAGAGGCCGCACTCCAGGACACAGTCGATGTATTTACCGAGGCGTACGAAAGCATGGGCCTTACGCTAAACATCCGTAAGACAAAGGTCCTCAACCAGCCTGTCCTCACCGCACAGCACTGCTCCCCAGTCATTTTAGTTTAAACCCTCCCCAACAGCACTAGCAAACACTCCGCCTAAGACATAGGTTCCAGTCCTGCCCAGGTGCAGACTGTCCGGTTTGTACTGGTCCCAGCTCCCCCAGAACCGGTTCCACTGTCCCATGAATTTGAACCCCTCCCTCTTGCACCATCCTCAAGCCACGTATACATCTGAGCTATCCTGCAATTCCTACTCTGACTAGCATGTGGCACTGGTAGCAATCCTGAGATTACTACCTTTGAGGTCCTACTTTTTAAATGTAATCCTAGCTCCCTAAATTCAGCTTGTAGGACCTCATCCCGTTTTTTACCTACATCGTTGGTACCTATATGTACGACAGCTGGCTATTCCTCCGCCCCCTCCAGAAGATGCTGCAGCCGCTCTGAGACATCCTTGACCCTCGCACCAGGGAGGCAACATACCATCCCGAAGTCTCATTTGCGTCCGCAAAAATGCCTATCTATCCCCTTACAATCAAATCCCCTATCACTATAGCTCTCCCACTCTTTTTCCTGCCCTCCTGTGCAGCAGAGCCAGCCCTGCTGCCATGGACTTGGCTGCTGCTGTCTTCCCCTGATGAATCATCTCCCCCAACAGTAAAACTTCAAAATCAGTCAGCTATTTGTTATTACGAGAAGGCTCATGAAAACTTTTAAATACTGCAAAGTAAACAATTTAGCAAAAAGGTTCTAAAATCTACAATTGCCTAATATTTTCTGCTTTACCAATGTGAGCTCTTATCTTTCAGTTGTTCTCTGGTATTGCCTAACCTCCTGTACCAAATAAATCCTGTCCATTTCCTGTTCTCTCTGGTAGCACAGTTGTTCACCCCCATTCACAGCTTCTTTGAAAGACCTGTTTAGTTCTACCTCTTCAAATAAAACTTCAAAATCAGTCAGCTATTTGTTATTACAAGGAGGCTAATGAAAACTTCTAAATACTGCAAAGTAAACAATTTGGCAAAAAGGTTCTAAAACATATAATTGCCTAATATTTTCTGCTTTACCAATGTTCTTAAACATAAAAATGTATATTCCACCTAGTGGCAGATAAGTTATTTTCAACCAAGTAAAGTCGTTGAGAGTATAATACTGAAAAAGCTGTCTGCCCACAGCTTGGGTTTAAAGCAAGAGGCCAGCCTACAGTTGCAGATAATCCACAATTTTGCTCTCTGCCTATCTCTTTCACATTCTGCTGGATTTATTGTCCTCTGGCTGACAAGACAGCAGCTGCTTCTAAAACAGTGTCAGTTACAATAGGGGGTTAAGGGAAGGGGATATATAAAAATCATACTGATGAGATCATTCAGGGAGACATGTCTTAAAGGACAAAGAGAAACGCCCGTGGGAAAGCTTGGGGAGTTGTCACGTGACTCTTCTCAAATCTAATATTACTATAAATATTCTTCAATCATTACCTCATGATTGTTACACTCTGAAGAGATAAGTGTCGATAACGTGGATTTTACATGGAAAGATGCTACAATAATCATTTAAATCACCTTTCTACAACAGGCACTCCAACACTGACACGGTCAGGTGGAAAAGCTCTGCCTCAACTGCACCTGTTGCCATGGAGTGAGGGGAAGGGCGGGATTTCCGGTTGGGCGGCGTTGCCATGGAGAGAGACGGAGGGTTGGGAGGTGATTTCCGACAGCGCCTGCGCACTTCGTTCTGGAGTCGTTCCCTGGGTTTGCAATAGTCGGGCTGCTATTGGCTCCTGTCGACTCGGACGTCATGATCATGAGAGCAGGTGTGATTGGACGTGGCTGATTTTATTGTCTGGCTCGGAGAGCAGGAGAATTCTGCTGAATTGATATCCTTCTGATTTTGCAGGGCTTGAAGGTACGCGCAGCTGATTTTACCGTGAATTCAACTGAATTTAGAAGGATATTTTTATAATCGCTCCCTGTGGGGTTGCGGTAGTGGTTAGGAGGTGTGGTGAAAGTGGCTAAAGTTGCAGTTTAGTGTGGCCTGCCCGCCGGCTGCTGGTAGGTCATCCATGAATTGAATATTCAAGTTCAGACTTTCCAATTCAAGCAATGGCGCGGCCGCTCGCAAACTTTCCGTTGCCAACCTCGGCGGCGGCGCGCTGCCCGTCTCCCGCGCCTACTCTTCCCTTATTGTTAAACTCCGCTCAGTCCGGCCCCATTCTCCCCAACGCGCTCGGCAAAAAAAGGGGATTTCACGGGAATGGCCCAGGCGCTGACTCCAGTCATGCGCAGTACAGCAATCTGCTGGGATCTGACTGGCGTCACGTGTGGGGGAGGGGGTAGTATTGTATAAACCGAATGTAACACAGCCAAGTGATCTACTGTAACATGGCCAAGTAATCTAATGTAACAGCCAAATTATCTAACAGAATTTAATATACACAATATATTGTAGTATAACACTAAAATAGCAAATATAAACACAATACTATAATATAATTTAAACTAATATAACAAAAATTCTATTCTGATATAAATGGAATATAAACTAACGGCACATTTAATCTAATATTGTACAACGTATTATATATAATGCAACACAATATGACATTCTAATGGTATAATCTCTTAACACAGTGTATTATAATATAATCTAATAACAGGACAATATTTTAATAACATATAACAGAGGACCGAATAAACATGACAAAATGCCAAAAGTATAACAGCAGAATGTAATCTAATATATAATTGCATAATATATTGATATATAAAACAGCATAATATATTGATATATAAAACAGCACAATATAACCCATTGTAAGAAATACAATGCAATAAAATATAATTTAGCCCAACACACTGCATCACAGTTTAACACCCAAAAGTGTAATTTAACACAATACAGTGTTGCATGGGGTGACATAATTTGCAATACATTGCAATTTAACAGACAATTCGATACAGTACAACACAGTTCAGAGCAACACTGAATTTGATGCTTCTGAACTCCCCTTTCATTCTCCAGCCCTGGCTTAATATTATTTATGCGCCTTGAGCATTGCAATTCTTAAAATTCTGAATTCTTAATAAATTAATCCTTCATTTCCAAGTTCTGTGCCAAAACCATTGCTTATAGTTTAAAGAAAATAATTGGTAATTACGATAACTAGTAACAGAAGATCTGCTATAAAATTGACAGCAGTTCTTTTACTTGTGGTAAAAACCATTTGAGTGAGGATAGAATAATATTTTGCACAATGAAAGAATGTTCGAGACATGAGAGGTTGAGTTTGTTAGGGGTGAGACCTGTTGTGATGTCACATTTTTCCCATCGTTTTCTCCTGCCTGGATAAAGGAAAACTTGTCTATCACTCCATTCAGTGTAGTGCTGGGCATGCACCTGTCTATTTTTGGAGCAGGGAGGCTTGATATGTGTCTTAGTAATCTAAGAACAGTGGCAAGAACTAATGCAGGTCCCCTTCTTGAACCTTTCTCCTGTCAGTGAAATGCTTCTTACATGGATTTGAATCGAACTTTGTATGGTTTCAAAACAATCCTGGATTACTGTGTAGGTGCTAAATACTGTTTGATGTATGTTCTAACTTGTTTCTCCTCTTCCCTCCCCCGCCCTGCCAGATTATTGGTGACCATGATGAGGGCATGGCTTTTTCTACTTCTAACTAATAGATACTGAAATTAATTGTTTTGTCCCAACATGACCTTTGCCCCGATCAGCTAACTCAGTAGAAATGGAAGGATCTTTCTCCTGTATATGCATAAACAACTTGCATTTATAGTGAGCCTTTGACGTAGTAAAATATCCCAAGGCGCTTCACAGGAGCATTATAAAACCAAATTTGATACCAAGTTATATAAAGAGACACTTGGACAGGTGACCAAAAGCTTACTCAAAGAAGTAGGTTTAAAGGCACATCTTAAAAGAGGAAAGAGAGGCAGAGAGATGTAGGAGGAATTCAGAAGCTAAGAGCCTAGGCAGCTGTAAGCTTGGCCGCAAATGGTGGGACAATTTAAAATCAGAGATGCACAGTGGGTCAGAATTGGAGGAGTGCAAAGATCTTGGTGGGTTGTAGGGCTGGAGGAAGTTAGAGATGGGGAGGGTCAAGGCAGTGGAGAAATTAGAAAACGAGGATGAGAATCTTATAATCGAGACATTGCCGGACCGGGAGCCGATATAGGTCAGTGAGCACAGGGTTGATAAATGAACAGGGCTTGGTGTCAGTTATGATTACTGTAATGTATTTATCCACATTTGTGCATATAGAGTAAGTTGGTGATATTTGTATAGCCATGTGGAGAATGGGGTTTAGATATGTTCTCTGAAGCTTCAGCTTTTATATTCTACTGATAATTTCAAGTCATCTTTTGCACTGAGAATTTGAATTATCTAATAATTTGAATTAATCTATGTAAATAACACAGCAAAGTGGGAATTTAGTGGTACAAATTTTGAATTGTCAGATCATTTGATAACTTGAATTGAACAATTTAAGATTAGGCTGAATATATATTTATAGCATCTGTAAATTGCTAAGTACCCTGTATTCAGATAGTTTGAATATATGATAGTGCAATAGAAATTGATGTATTTGTCTGTGTACTGCAGAATTAAGTACATAACTTTAATGGGGAACTTACACATTAAATTGTTAATATAATTGTATGAGTGTGTGTTGATGCTGAAGTTGCTTGGTTAATAAATTATTCAGTTTATTGAAGGATGATAGTACGGTTGTGAGGGCTTTAAACGAGCTTGGCAGGGGGATGGGAACCCAGGAGAATCCTCTGAGCTATTTAGGGTGGGTGAGAGCTCAGATGAACAGAACCCCAAGAAAGAATGCAAAAGGCAGGAGGCAACAGAGCAGAGTAGCACTGGGGTAAGTGTAAACCACAAGGTGATAGGAAAGGACAATATGTATGAATATAAAGGGGCTGCAGGAGGGGTCAAAACTAAAAATCATGGTTGAAAAACGAGTATTAAAACACTTTACCTGAACGCACGCAGCATTCGAAACAAAGTAAATGAGTTGACGGCACAAATCATTACAAATGGACATGATTTGGTGGCCATTACTGAAACGTGGTTGCAGGGTGGCCAAGACTGGGACTGTTGGACAGGCTAATGGGACTCAAGGTAGACAAGTCCCCATGACCTGATGAAATGCATCCCAGGGTATTAAAAGAGATGGCGGAAGTTATAGCAGATGCATTCGTTATAATCTACCAAAATTTTCTCTACTCTGGGGAGGTACCATCGGATTGGAAAGCAGCTAATGTAACGCCTCTGTTTAAAAAAGGGGGCAGACAAAAGGCAGGTAACTATCGGCCGGTTAGTTTAACATCTGTAGTGGGGAAAATACTTGAAACTATCATTAAGGAAGAAATAGTGGGACATCTGGATAGGAATAGTGCAATCAAGCAGACGCAGCATGGATTCATGAAGGGGAAATCATGTTTAACTAATTTACTGGAATTCTTTGAGGATATAATGAGCATGGTGGATAGAGGTGTACCGATGGATGTGGTGTATTTAGATTTCCAAAAGGCATTCGATAATGTGCCACACAAAAGGTTACTGCAGAAGATAAAGGTACACGGAGTCAGAGGAAATGTATTAGCATGGATAGAGAATTGGCTGGCTGGCAGAAAGCAGAGAGTCAGGATAAATGGGTCCTTTTCGGGTTGGAAATCGGTGGTTAGTGGTGTGCCACAGGGATCGGTGCTGGGACCACAACTGTTTACAATATGCATAGATGACCTGGAAGAGGGGACAGAGTGTAGTGTAACAAAATTTGCAGATGACACAAAGATTAGTGGGAAAGCGGGTTGTGTAGAGGACACAGAGGCTGCAGAGAGATTTAGATAGGTTAAGCGAATGGGCTAAGGTTTGGCAGATGGAATATAATGTCGGAAAATGTGAGGTCATCCACCTTGGGAAAAAAAAACCAGTAAAAGGGAATATTATTTGAATGGGGAGAAATTACAACATGCTGCGGTGCAGAGGGACCCCAAAAAGTTAGTTTGCAGGTGCAGCAGGTAATCAGGAAGGCGAATGGAATGTTGGCCTTCATTGCGAGAGGGATGGAGTACAAAAGCAAGGAGGTCCTGCTGCAACTGTACAGGGTATTGGTGAGGCCGCACCTGGAGTACTGCGTGCAGTTTTGGTCACCTTACTTAAGGAAGGATATACTAGCTTTGGAGGGGGTACAGAGACGATTCACTAGGCTGATTCCGGAGATGAGGGGGTTACCTTATGATGATAGATTGAGTAGACTGGGTCTTTACTCGTTGGAGTTCAGAAGGATGAGGGGTGATCTTATCGAAAAATTTAAATAATGAAAGGGATAGACAGGATAGAGGCAGAGACGTCGTTTCCACTGGTCGGGGAGACTAGAACTAGGGGGCACAGCCTCAAAATACGGGGGAGCCAATTTAAAACCGAGTTGAGAAGGAATTTCTTCTCCCAGAGGGTTGTGAATCTGTGGAATTCTCTGCCCAAGGAAGCAGTTGAGGCGAGCTCATTGAATATATTCAAATCACAGATAAATAGATTTTTAACCAATAAGGGTTATGGGGAGCGGGCGGGTAAGTGGAGCTGAGTCCACGGCCAGATCAGCCATGATCTTGTTGAATGGCGGAGCAGGCTCGAGGGGCTAGATGGCCTACTCCTGTTCCTAATTCTTATGTTCTTATTAATGTTGGGGAAGTCCAGAACCAGGGGTCACAGTCTAAGGATAAGTGGTAAGCCATTTAGGACCGAGATGAGGAGAGACTTCTTCACCCAGAGAGTGGTGAACCTGTGGAATTCTGTGCCACAGTAAGTTGTTGAGGCCAATTCTCTAAGTATATTCAAAAAGGAGTTAGATGTTGTCCTTACTACTAGGGGGATCAAGGGGTATGGCGAGAAAGCAGGAATGGGTTACTGAAGTTGCATGTTCAGCCATGAACTCATTGAATGGCGGTGCAGGCTCGAAGGGCCGAATGGCCTACTCCTGCACCTATTTTCTATGTTTCTATGATTTCAAGTTACTTACTTTCTGTTTTTTTCTTTAACCATTAAGAAATTATGCACTGATGGCAGAATATAAAGCCAGGTTAGCATTCATGTTGTGGTTTATGACCTCATCAGACATTTTGTTGTGGTTACAACCTTGTAACTTTTGAGACAGCTGTTTCAAATCCTGTAGGCACCTGTGGGAATATGTCGTAATAGGTTGAAAGTGCAGTTGCAACATTCAATAGATAACCGAAAGAGTGGTGTGTTTGCTTGCACTTCGCCGCTGTAATTGAGCAATAAAAATAAATTTGTCTGCTGAGCTATGGAAAATAGACTCTGCTCTTTTATTAAATTAAATGGCCTATCTTCAATTCCCCAGGAGAGTATGGGTGCAAATACACTGTTACTATTCAATCATACCTTTTACAATGTTGAAAATTACTCCTTTTGAAGAAACCAGTTGTATTTTTTGTATTTAAAAACCACTGGTTTCGCCTCCAGCTGAGGAACCGTGCAGTGCGAGGTGGAGCAGCAGTCTTGTCTTACAAAGTTATCCTCAATCGAATGTGACAGGAGGGTCGGGAGCCAATCAGAATGGGGGATTGTCCACAGGTATGATTGAATTGATGCGAGATGTGACCAGGTAAACATGATAGTGTTGTATAAGGAAATGTGTTATGGAGGGGTGGATGCAAGATAATCTGGGCTTGCATGGTCCATGCCAAGTCACCCAAAACTTGTAAACGTATAAAATAGATCTTATAATTGCACTACTCATATTGACGACTTGTATAAAACTGGAAATGTGGATATTAATGGAAGCTAGAAACTTGGAAAGTATTTCAGCTGACTAAAAAAGTTGACAAATCTTAATCATTAAAAGGTCTGTTGTGTTCTGTACAGAGTAACAAAAGACATAAGCCACCTTTCTGTTACCTTATGCTGCATTTACACAACTGCAATATCGTGACGAGGTTCTGTTTTACACTAACACAGATCTACACTACCGTGTTAGCATCAGTGCGAAGCTGGAAAATTTCATTTCATGTACCCTGTGCCGGCATCAATCACTCTTGGGCCAGATATAGCACAGCAAGATCGCAGAGGAAAGCTCCTATTCTCTGTACGATTAATGTGCCTTAACCCTAACCTCAGCAGAGCACCAACCATCCTGTTTGAGTGACATTGTCCATTAGTGCTAATTTGGAGGTAGTTTTATACATGAGGCCAACTATACTCACAGGGAACTGGATTGAGACTGCCCAAACTCATTTCACATAGGATCCTTGCAATGAGACTTTCATCCCAACTGTCTGGGCTGAACTAGAATCCGGTTCCCAGAAATTCCACTGCCTGACCCATGGCACCACCCAGTTCCCCCACAAAATGGAGCTTTATCAGACAATTTAGGTTCACCAGTTTACAGGACGTTCATAAACGCAACACAAGCAAAAGTAAATCAATTAATTGGGCCATATTGTTGTAAATGGGTCCACGGGATAAAGAGACATGGGTTTAGCAAGCCACACATCAACATCTTGGGGGGGCACCATTGACGAGAAACTTAATTGGATCAGCACATAAATACTGTGGCTACATGAGCAGGTCAGAGACTGGGTATTCCATGGCGAGTGACTCACTCCGGACTCTCTCAAGCCTTTCCACCACCTACAAGGCATAAGTCAGGATGTGTGTCAGAATGCTCTCCACTTGTCCAAATGAGTGCAGCTCCAACAATACTCAAGAAGTTTGACACCATGCAGGACAAAGTAGCTCGCTTGATCGGCACCCCATCCACCATTTTAAACATTCACTCCCTCCACTGTGGCTGCAGTGTTACTATCTACAAGATGCATTGCAGGAACTTGCAAAGGCTTCTTCAACAGCACCTCCCAAACCCGTGACCTCGACCACGGACAAGGACAAGGGCAGCAGGTGCATGAGAAAAACACCACCTCCCAAGTTCCCCTCATCACACACATCCTGACTTGGAAATATATCACCGTTCCTTCATTGTCATTGGATCAAAATCCTGGAACTTGCTACCAACCAGCACTGTGGTAGTATCTCTACTATCTTCTCTGGGGCAATTAGAGATGGTCACAAAATGCTAACCTTGCCAGCGACGCCCACATCCCGTGAATACATTTTAAAAAGTTCATATGACTTGACATATTTACGAAAGGACATACTTGCTTTGGAGACAGTTCAGAAAAGGTTCACTAGGTTGATTTTGGGGATGAGGGAGTTGACTTGTGAGGAAAAGTTGAGTCGGTTGGGCCTCTACACATTGGAATTCAGAAGAATGAGAGGTGATCTTATCGAAACGTATCAGATTATGAAGGGGCTTGACAAGGTGGATGCAGAGAGGATGTGTCTACTGATGGGGAGACTAGAACTAGAGGGCACGATCTTAGACTAAGGGGCTGCCCATTTAAAACAGAGATGAGGAGAAATTTCTTCTCTCAGAGGGTTGTAAATCTGTGGAATTCGCTGCCTCAGAGAGCTGTGGAAGCTGTGACATTGAATAAATTTAAGACAGAAATAGACAGTTTCTTAAATGATAAGGGGTTATGGGGAGCAGGCGGAGAAGTCGAGCTGAGTCCATGATCAGATCAGCCGTGATCTTATTGAATGTCGGAGCGGGCTCAAGGGGCTGTATGGCCTACTCCTGTTCCTATTTCTTATGTTCTTATGAAATGCACCCAAGGCATAGTCAATAAAGTTCCCACTTGAATTCTTGGGAAATCAGTGACAAAACGTAATGTTTTTTCCTGAAATTGACACTTTTGCTGGCCTCCCATTCTCCACAATCCATAAGCATTCGCTCATGCACAATTCTCCTGCCGTTATCCTCTCCTTCACGAAGTCCCCCCTATCACTTGTCACCCCTATCCTTGCTGACTTACTTTGGCACGCAGTGCCCTACTGCCTCCAATTTGAAATTCTCATTCTTGTGTGTAAATTTATTGATAGCCCTGCCCCATCATATCTTTGAAAACTCTTCCAGATGTATAACCTCCCCACCCCCACCCCTCCTCCTTATCTCTGGCTTTGTGCATTCCCCTTCACCTCACCATTGGCAGCCGTGCCTTCAGCATCTAGATCCTAATCTCTAGACTTTCCTTCCTATACGCCGCTCCTCTTTCATGTTTATCCTTGAAACCCATCTGTTCCCCCTGCTAATATTGCATTCTTTGGCTCAACGTCCATTTTTGTCTGATTATGCCTCTGTGATATGTCTTTCGATATTTTTCTATCAAAGATGCTATACATGTGTAATATATATATATATTTATATGTGTGTGTGTGTGTTGTGATTGAAGGAAAGTGGGATAAAGGGATATGGGAACAGGGTATGCACATGGTATAAGGACTACTCTTCTCATGGAGGATAAATACCAATATGGACTGGTTGGGCTGAATGGTCTGCTTCCATGTTATAGTACCCGTGTAATTCCATATCTTCACCCCGATGTTGCATCCTGATCACTCCCAGCCCTGCTCCTGGCTGCTCATTCCCGGCCCGTTGCATGCTGTTTCCAAACTCTTCACTCTGCTGCTGCTTTTCCGGCTACTCTAGGCCCCACTCTCCCTTTAAATGTGCTGAATTTAAAAAGAAAGAAAGACTTACATTTATATAGCACCTTTCACGACCTCGGAACATCCCAAAGCGCTTTACAGCCAATGAAGTACTTTTGAAGTGTAGTCACTGTTGTAATAAAAGAAACAATATTATAACTGCTGCCCAACTTCCCCTTTTTGCCAAGGAACAGAGTGAGAGAGATTGGAGGGCCAGGCACAGAGAGCAAATAGGAGAGATGGGCAAGAGAGGGATTTAGGAGATGGGGTGAGATTGGGTGTAGAGGGATAGAATGAAAGTGGAGAGGGAAAGAGAGTTAAGGGGACATGATGAGATAGTGAGATTGGGGGGAGGTAAAGACATTGTGGATGACACAGATTGGTGAGAGGTTGGAGAGAAATAAAGACAGACACCAAGTGGTAATAGTGATGGGGTGAGGTGTGGCAATTGCCATGGGAGATCTACAAGTTGCATTAACGAATTACAAATGCTCTTTTTACTGGAAAAACCACTACACTACCAGTATTGGGCGGGTGGGGGAGGGAGCGGAAAGAGACATAGGAACAGGAGTTGGCCATTCAGCATCTCGAGCCTGTTCTGCTATTCAATTAGATCATGGCTAATCTCTAACCTAACTCAATTTACACAACATGGTGCGGTGCCCAGAACAGAACTCAGTACTCTAAGTGAGGGGGAGCAAAGTGTGTATCCATAATTTGTGAAGCTAAACTATTCAGAAACAGAAACCCAGAAAAAGAAGATTTCGAAAAAGAAAGCCAGACTATGCAGAAATGACTTTGTAGTGGAAAACATATTAGTTGTTTGCTGCTATTGACTAAACATTGGCTTGTAATTTGCGGTCCGTGATCTGTGACGAAAACTTTGGTTTCTTGATGTGTAATTAATTGTGGTGCTGTAAATAGGGGCTTCAGAGCGGAATGCAGCAGTGATGTCATCAAGCTGTCGAAGCAGTGAATCACATTGAAGAATTCGCACAGACATCAAACCAGGAAATGAAAAGCACTGATATTCTGCTCTTTCAAAAAAATTGTTACAGAGAGCAAAATAAAGATTAGGACATACACATGGGTTTAAGGTAGAAGCTGAAACCATAAACAAACTGAAATTGTAATTTTTATCATAATGGAGACATTCCACAAATATAAAAATTAGTTTTTCAGGGCCAAAATGGTTGTTTAGCAGTCAATACACTGTTGAAACCCCTATTCCAACAAAGCTTAACATTTAATGGGATGTTTAACTGCGATATTCAGGCAGAACAGCTCAAGTTTTCGTTAGTTCTACTGATTTCACTGTTTACTGGTTGTGGTGGTGTCCCCAACCACTAAACAGTGCAGCCTGTGTCAGAGTAGTGCTAACTGACTGCAACGTCAGGATTTCCGCATTTACATGCTCATGCACTAAATCCTGAACTTATGGTCAGTTTCAGAATGGTAATCATGGCGAACGCTGACAGCTTGCCATGAGGGCGCTGAGCACATCGAGTCACAACGCCGAGAGCATGCAGAAATCAAGCGCAGGCAGTGGAAAGAGCGTGCGGCAAACCAGTCCCACCCACCCCTTCCCTTAACCGCCCCACCTGTGACAAAGTCTGTGGCTCTCGTATTGGCCTGTTCAGTCACCAAAGAACTCACTTCAGGAGTGGAAGCAAGTCTTCCTCGATTCTGAGGGACTGCCTATGATGATGATGATGATGATTACCCATCATACACTTCAGGTCAATAAGTCAAATTACACTAGTGGAGGACAGGGTCTTGCAGCCTGATTTGCTTGTGACATGGTGAGTTCTTTCTCCCACATACACATGCTGTACAGGATTTCAATACATTGAAATGTTAAAATGGTTAAAAGTTCTAATATTACAGCGTAATCAAAGGGAAAATCTAGCACTTCTAGTTCATTTAAGATTTTTTTCCTCCCCAATGATATTTTCCTTTTGATTTTGATTTTGAAATGGGAGCTTGCTGTCCCCAATAACCGGCAAGTCAATGGGCTCAAGTTTCGGCTTGAGTTGCTGCTATTTTTTTGGAGCAACTAGTTTAGAATGGAGTATCTTAGAAATTTCAATTCTTGGCATTTAATTTGCTCCAATTCTAGTGAGTTAGAATAGTTTCGTTTTAGAACAGTTTTCTTTCAAAAGGAGGCGTTACCAGCCACTTACGCCTGTTTTGCAAGTTTAGGCAGCGACAACTTACTCCAAACTAACTTAGAATGGAGTAAGTGTAGATTTTTGTACACGCAGAAAAACCTTGCCTACACTTAATAAATTAGGCGCAGGGACCGAGAGATAATGGGGGGGGGGGGGGAAGGGAAGTTAGAGTGAAGTTAGGGGATTTTACAAGCATTAAACACTTCACTTTTATAAATAAAGAGCCATCATCAATAATAAATAAATTAATAAATCAACCAATAAATCAATAAAAAAAAAATAAAAAAAAATAAATCAATCAATAAATAAAAATTTTTAAAGTTTCTACTCACCTACTGCAGCACCGGGAGCCCTCCAACAGCCTGCTGGGACAGGGCCCCCCCCCCCCCCCCCAGGAGATGCCGGGTGGGCGGGCCCCGCCGCACCGAGGACTTCGGGCGGGGCCCGCCCCCAGCAAATGCCAGACCGCCGCCCAAGACTTCAGATGGGCCCCGCCGCTGACGAGGACACCACTTCGGGTGGGGCCCGCCCTCAGTAGATGCTGGACTGCCGCCGAGGACTTCGGGCGGGGCCCGCCTCCAGCGAGATGCCGGGCGGGCTGCCGCGGAAGAGGCAAGTACTGTCAGGTCACTCGGCCCAGGATAGGGGCAATGTCCCTTCGGTCAGGGATAGGATCATCGCCTGGAGACAGGACGCGCTGGGAGGGCCAGGAGCTACTGCGCACGCGCACAGCCACCACTGTGCACGCGCGCAGCTGCCGGCACTGTTTTTGGCGCAGGGCTGTAGCTCCGCCCCCAGCAGCTCCTGCTGCGCCGCGCCGAGCTGGAAACGAGTCTACAGATGTCGGAGAATTGCGAAGTAAGTATTCGGCGCAATTTCTGTTCTACAAATTAGGCGGGCTTCTCCGATGTGCACCATTCTAGCGGGGGTCCGAAACTTGAGCCCAATGTAACTGCCGCTAGGTCCTAGTGGTAAGCAGAATTCACGAGAATCAAACTCACTCGCGCCTTCATCTTATTGAAGAGTAAGTAGAGATTGTAAACTTTGCTCAAGGTTGAAGAGGACGCTGAGGTTGCCAACAGTCTGATTGAGCCTGAGACAGTGGCCAGGGAGAGGGATGGAGTCACTGTTGAAGGTGAGGCCCAGAAATGATGGCTATTATTCCTGCTTAGAATTTTTCACATCTCTGCGAGAGAGACTGATTAGTTTGCGGATAAATCATGAATCCATAAGAGAATTATCAAAAGACATAATCAATTAATTCCCTGCTAAATCACTAGTTTGGCCCATAAGAATGCGTTAGGAGCAGGGACCCTAGAATTCCTGATTCCTCACATATCAAATTTTGCCTCAATCACAACTAAATTTTGCAGCATTTTGTGTACCAACTAAATTGCATTAGCGGTGGCTCAGTGGTCACGCACTCACATCTGTCTGAGGTGTGTTCATTACCCACTCCAGAGACATGAGCACAGAATCTAGGCTGGCACTCCAGTGCAATACTAAGGGAGGGGGACACTGTCGGAGGGCCTGTCTTTCAGATGAGACGCGAAACTGATTCTGCCCTCTCGAGGGCACTATTTCAAAGAAGAGCAGTGGTGTTCTGGCCAATATTTATCCCTCAACCAACATCACTAAAACTGATTGCTATTCATGGGCCTTTGCTATGAGCAAACTGACTGCTGCGTTTCCTACAATATTACAGTACACTTCAAAAGTACTTCATTGGTTATAAAGGGCTTTGGGAAGTCCTAAGTTTGTGAAAGGTGCTATATGAATGCAAGACTTTAGCATGACAATAAGACTTGTGTCTTTTAATGCCTTTATTAAAGTTATTACTTCAGCCGTTCCCAAACGCCTGGGCTTGGACTTTATATTTTTGTCTTGGCCAGTGACTGATGCTTTGTGGAAAATTGTCATAGTGCACATGCTCCAATAATAGGATCCAAGCTTGAACTGTGTGCACAATTTCCCACAAAGCTTCAGTAGCATTCAGGGTAGCAAGTCAAGAGAGAAGAAAGAAATTCCAAAGATTTACAACCCTTTTGAGTGAAGAAATTTGTCCTCATCTCAGTCCTAAATGGCCAATCCCATATCCTGAGACTGACCCCTAGTTCTAAATTCTCCAGCCAGGGGAAACAGCCTCTACCCTGTCAAGCCCTCTCAGAATCTTGTATGTTTCAATTAGATCACCTCTCATTCTTCTAAACTCGAGAGAATATAGGTCCATTCTACTCAATCTTTGCTCATAGGACAGCACCCTCATCCCAGGAGTTAATCTAGTGAACCTTTGTTGCACCCCATCAAAGGCAAGTATATCCTTTCTTGGGTAGGGAACTCTTTGTGTCCTCCTCGCAGCAAGTGAAGCAATTTCATTGCTCGTCAGCTGTACAAATATTCCCCAACCATCTGTAAAGTCATTGCCATTTTTTAAGAACTACTTGCCTCTTGTTGCAAGGTAACTAGGCTGGCAACAATGCCCATATGTTGAGTGTTGCCATTTGCCTGGTGCACAAAATGCTGCAATATAAGTGGGTCATAAAATACCTGCACATCCAACCTCATGTTGAGACAACCATTGTATGGGATTCAGCTTTTAACATTTGACATGTTCGACTGAGAGCAGAAAATTAAACTCTGTCTAATTCGGGAAACAGTTGCAAATTTTTTGGACTCCAGGCACTTTGAAAAATGTCCTGTTGTTTTTTTAACAAGTTTAGAATATACATCCTGTCCTCCCCAGTCATCACATCAGCATTTAGCTGTTTTGGTAATCACTATTAAATTTGAGCTGCCAAAAATGCAACCATGGTGCTTGATTTAAGATAGATAGTCAATAATACGTGTTGCAGAAGAACTTATGTTCAGTACCGCCACTAGTTGGGTAAAATGCCCTCTGATTTTATTGGGGGTTCTTCAATTCTTAATTTTGAAACTTTTCTCTGGAATTTCAGTTTCTTTTTGAAGATTCGGCTGGGTATAAATAGAGAAGAAAGGAATACAGCTACTTGCAGGTGAACATAAGAAAGATTCAGTGCTGCAAAATAAGCACCTACACCTACCTGCATTTCGGTCTTTGAAATGACCCTGTAAGATTGTAGCATTCAAATGCTTCAGGTGTTTGTTTGAAATTTCACACTACTATTTTAGAAGAGGCGTTTACCTTCTTAAAATAAATGGATTAATGCTTCTGCTAAAATAGCAGGGAGATGAATTTCAGATGCACTTGGTATGCAAGTGTCCCACAGTACATGGTCACAGCCCTGATATCTCTTCGCAAAAACAGAAAATGCTGGAAACACTTAGAGGGTCAGGCAGCATCTGTGGAGAGAACTGACAAATTTACATTTCCAATTTGCCAATGAACATTTAAAAAGGAGAAAATAAAGGGAAGAGGCATGCACGCATGCACACATCTACCTGCATTATACTGGTTTTAGGATCTTTATTTTTTCCAAAATGTTTTATTTAAAACATGCATTGGAAAATATAAGGACAAATGGCAAAGATTTAAAATTCTTAAACGTTTTACAATTTAAGAATAAAATCTTCTGATGGGTGACGTAGGGATTTGCAGTAAAGATGTCTCAGGAGAATTGTTTTTGAGTTCGATTGAGCTGGTGCTGAAGGCGAGATGGACACAATGGAAAGATGGATTTAGCTGAGACACAAAGGCAAGAAAGATTGAGGAATGCAAGACCAGACAAAAGAAACACACTGCAGACAGACCAAGAATTATAGTGACACGAGAAATCTAGTGGCTGCCAGAGAGAAAGCAATATAATTTTATTTGAAGTCTGACTTTTGACGTTCTAGAGAGGAGGTGAGAATGCTACTGACTCCATGTGTTTTTCAAAGCATAGAACCATATCTTGTAAGATTGAATAAACCAAAAAAAGAACTTGCCAATTTACAGACGGTGAAAAATATGTGAAAACTTAAGATGCCTTTAAAACCTTGGTAAATACGGAGGGAAAGATTTTTTTTGAAACAGAAGAACCCTGTATGTCTCAGGAGGCAGTGCTGTAATACAAAGCAGATGGCCCACGTGTCTGAAGTCAGAGAGCACCACCATGTGAGGTGGTTTTACTTAGAATTTAAAGCACAGAAACTGGCTATTCAGCCCAACTGGTCTATGCTGGTGGTGTTGCTCCATGTGGGCCTCCTCCATCCTTACTTCATTTAACCATATCGATATAATCAGGGTTTCACACACTGCCCTACAAGGCAAAGTGCCAAGAATATACTGCCGCCAGCACCACCTGCTGTTAGATCTCCCATTTTATTTTGACCATAGGTGGACTGAGATCTCAGCCATCCGTACAGGCTAGCATTGTGATTTTGCCCACCCCCAACAATGGAATGGGTCAGAATGGCAAAATCTTCCTCAGGTGAGCATAAACAGAATAAATAAAGTGCTGTGGGATTACGGTTGTATTGGAGAAGTAGCTCTGCTGTAAGATAGGATTAGTAGTTGTAATTCTGTATTGGGATCAAACGAGCAGCAAAAACTACCCAGTTGTGCCTCAATAGTGGTGCTGTGCAGGCTGCCAAGTTTCCATTTGCAGTTGTGTTGGTGGTTGCTGGAGAAAACTTGCATAACTAGCTTTTGTTTTCCTCTAGATTCAATTGAACACATTGTCTAGTATTTTGCAAGATAGATACAGACGAGAAGAACCTGGTCTACCTTCGCTCTTTCATCTGGGGGAAAAAATTTAGTCTCCCCATTGGATCAGCCAAGTGATTTTAAATAGATTCCAGTGTTTTGCCCAGCCATCTAGGCCATAAACTCTGAAATTCTCTACCTAAATCTTTCCACCGCCACATCTTTCTCCTTTAAAATGCTCCTTAAAACCTACCAAGCTTTTGGTCATAATGTCTCCTCCTTTGGCTTGATGTCAATTTTTGTCCGATTATGCTCCTGTGAAGCACCTTGGGAAGTCTTACTATGTTGAACGTGCTCTATAAATGCAAACAGTTGTTGTTGATGCCGTGTTTCAGATTTACATTTCCAATGCTGACCAGAGGGCACCTAGAATTCTATGGCACTTCAAAACCACATTTTGCAAGTGTGTGAATTATAGATTCTGTGGTAACTGTCCAGGGTTTTAGGATATCTCGGTCGCAAAAGTATTTTTAAAAATAAGGTGTAAAATCATAAAGAAAATTGGGCATTCTAAACTGTAATAAGGCAGTTTTATGTGCTTGCCCTTTGAGTCCCCATATACAGTATTGGTCATCACTTAACACCTACCTGTCTCATCTGCCTTATCACCAACAGATAAGTGGCAAATAATCAGTACCTGCTGCACCCAATATCTGATGTGCTGACACCAAATGGTGTCGTTTGACACCGATCATCTAATCTCATTGATCGACAATTTGTTAATCCCGACTTTTTGCACAACTTGCACACTTGACCAGCTAAACTTGACTCAAAATTTGTACAAAACCAGCTGATTGAAGCTGCTTCAATGTAGGCTTTGTCCATCTGACTGTAACCTGAAATTATGTTATTCTGATTTACTGAGACTGACAGCCAGGATGACCTGTTATTGCTGGGTCTTCCTAGCTACCAGCCCTAGCGAGTCCCGGCAAGTTTACTTTCAGGTTCCAGCTAGCTGCATAACGCCCAGGCATCAAATGCTGTCATCAAGCATGGATAATTTGTACAATAGAAAAGCAGTGTAAGGAACTGAGATAAATGAGATTAAAAATCCCCATGCATTTTATATCATGCACACTTGAGTTGTAGAAGGTGTGAAATGCATGGGGATGAACGACCTGTAAAGTGATGAACCTTCAAAAAATTTGCTGTCAGCTGAGACCATTCGGACTCAGAACAGTCAGCGTTTCAATGTCTGATTTCAGTACGATTGTAAAAGGGAAAACTAGGTAAGAAAAAAATGGGGGTGGTAAGTATATCACAAGAAATCACATGGAAATTTCCACAACTGTGCATTCGTGGCATAATTAGGGCCCTGCCGAAGTAACTATTAGGTCAACTCTTTTCTGGGTATAAAGCCAAGATTTGCCCATCTTTCCTCATAATTCAGTGGCTCTTCTCTGCACTGCCTTTAATGTCTCCCTTGTATCTTAGTGACTAAGGTGTTCAATGTGTTGTTTGATCAAAGCATAGTAGAGTTTTAGTATGCCATCCTCTAACTTGTATTTTACTGGTTTGGTTATATAGTTCAGTTTCTCTTTAGTTTGTTCTCTGCCCACTTGATATTTTACTCCTTTTATAGGTCCTGACTGGGCCCTTGGAATCCTTTCCCACCCCATTGTCAGGTCATGGGAACAACACCACCCCCAAATTCCCCAGCAAGTCACATACCATTCTGACATAGAAATAGAACATAAGAATTAAGAGCAGGTGTAGGCCATTCGGCCCCTCGAGCCTGCTCCACCATTTAGTGATATCATGGCTGATCTTCTCCCTCAACTCCACTTTCCTGCACTATCCCCATATCCCTTGATTCCCTTAATATCCAAAAGTCTATCAATCTCTCCCTTGAATATACTCAAAAGACTGAACCACCACAGCCCTCTCGGGTAGAGAATTCTAAAGATTCCCCATCCTTTGAATGAAGTAGTTTCTCCTCATCTCAGTCCTAAATGGCTGACTCATTGGGCCCAAGTTTCCACATGATTCGCGCCTGATTTTTAGGAGCAACTGGTAGAGAACGGACTATTTTAGAAATCGCAATTCTCCACATTTTTTTTTCTGCAGTTCTAGTCAGGTAGAACAGTTCTAGTTTAGAACAGAATTTTTTCTTCAAAAGGGGGCGTGTCCGGCCACTGACGCCTGATTTGAAAGTTTCCACAGTGAAAACGTTCTCCAAACTAAAGTAGAATGGAGCCAGTGAAGATTTTTGTAGAACTGAAAAAACCTGTTCTACACATTTAAAAAATCAGGCGCAGGTTACAAATTAGGCGTCCAGAACGAGGTGGGGGGGGGGAGGGAACTCATTAAATTAGACAATAAATCCTTATTTATACTTCTACAAATATTATACAAATAAATCCAACCTGAATAAACATTTATAAGCCAAGAAAAGATTAAATAAACCATCTTCCTACCTGTGTGAAAGTGCTTCAGCCAGGGAGAATTCTGCAGCCGTTCGTGCCGCTGAGCGGGAGTGGGGGTGGGGGGGGGGAAAGCCGTTCGTGTCGCTGAGCGAGAGGGGGAGGGGGGAGGGGGGAGAGAGAGAGAGGGGGGGGGGGGAAGAGAGGGGGGGGGAAGAGAGAGAGAGAGAGGGGGGGGGAAGAGAGAGAGAGAGAGGGGGGGGGAAGAGAGAGAGAGAGAGAGAGGGGGGGGAAGAGAGAGGGAGGGAGAGGGAGAGAGGAGGGGGGGGAGGAGAGAGAGATAGAGAGAGAGGTGGGGGAGGGAGGGGCGGAACGGGGATCGGGTCTGGTCGGTGGGGGGGGGGGGGGGAGAGCGGGTGTCGGGTCGGGTCTGGTTGGCGGGGGGGGGGGGGGGAGCAGGAGCTGGCCGTGGGAGGAGCCTTATTCACGCAGCCCCAGTGAGGCCATTCAGTCGGGGCTGCGTGCTTCGGGCCCCTCCCACACCGTTCGGCGCCTGGAGCTACTGCACTTGCGTGCCGACTGTAGCGCGCATGTGCAGAGGTCCCGGCACTGTTTTCAGCGCCGGGACCTGGCTCCGCCCCCCCCCCCCCCCACAGCTCGTGCTGGCTGCGCCGAGGGCCAGAGGACCTGTAAGTAGGTGGAAAATACCGAGGATTTTTTTAGGCGCGAAAAACGGGCGCCCAGCTCGGAGGGGCACCCGTTTTATTTCTTGTGGAAACTTGGGCCCCTTATTTCTGAGACTGTGACCCCTGGTTCTAGACTCCTCAGCTAGAGGAAGCATCCTCCCTGCATCTACCCTGTCGAGCCCCGTAAGAATTGTGCAAGTTTCAATGAGATCACCTAAATTCTCGAGACTCTAGGTTTAGTCTATAAAATCTCCCCATATAAGACAATCCCCCCATCTCAGGAATCAGTCTGGTGAACCTTTGTTGCATTCCCTCAATGGCAAGTATATCCTTCCTTGGGTAAGGAGACCAAAACTGTATACAATACTCCCAAGTGCAATTTCACCAGGGCCCTATATAATTTGCAGTAAGACGTCTTTACTCTTGTACTCGAATCCGATTGTAATAAAGGCCAACATACCATTTGCTTTCTTAATTGCTTGCTGTCATCATCATAGGCAGTCCCTCGGAATCGAGGAAGACTTGCTTCCAGGCTAAAAGTGAGTTCTCGAGTGGCTATACAGTCCAATGCGGGAATTACAGTCTATGTCACACGTGGGGAAGACAGTGGTTGAAGGAAAGGGTGGGTGGGGAGTCTGGTTTGCCGCACGGTCCTTCCACTGTCTGCGCTTGTTTTCTGCATGCTCTCGGCGACGATATTCACGGTGCTCAGCGCCCTCCCGGATGCTCTTCCTTCACTTTGGGCGATCTTGGGCCAGGGATTCCCAGGTGCCGTTGGGGATGTTGTACTTTATCAAGGAGGCTTTGAGGGTGTCATTGAAACGTTTCCTCTGCCACCTGGGGCTCGCTTGCTGTGTCGGAGCTGCGAGTAGAGCGCTTGCTGTACCTGCATGTTAACTTTCAGTAATTCGTGTACAAGGACACCAAGGTCTCTCTGAATATCAACATTTCCCAACCTCTCTCCATTTAAAAACAATACTCTGCATTTCTATTTTTTCTACCAAAGTGGATAACTTCACATTTATTCACATTATATTCCATTTGCCATATTCTTGCCCACTCACATAGCCTGTCTATATAACTTTGAAGTCTCTTTGCAGCCCCCTCACAACTTGCATTCCCACCTAGCGTTGTATCATCAGCAAACTTGGATATACTGTATTACACTCAGTCCTCTCATCCAAATCATTGATATAGATTGTGAATAGCTGAGGCCCAAGCACCGATCCTTGCGGCACCCGACTAGTTACAGGTTGCCAACCCGAAAATGACTGGTTTATTCCTACTCTCTGTTTTCTGTATGTTAACCAATCCTCAATCCATGCTAATATATTACCCCCAATCCCACATCTACTGTTCCTTCTTTGCAGGTTCAAAAGCCTGGAATTCCCTACCTAACACCATGTGGGAGCACCATGGCTCTGATGTCTGCCATTGATTCAAGGCTGTGGCCCACATCTCAGGGCCACTAAGGATGGACAATAAATGCAGCATTTTCCACATCCCAAGAACAAATTAAATAAATTTAATAGTCATATTTGACAATATTGACTTCTGGACCTAGATTGTTGATATGAATTAAAAACCGTACGAGTCCCAACACCGATCCCTGGGGTACTTCATTCAGCACTTCCACTGCACCTGGCATTATTCCACCAGCAAATAGGCATTGCTTCCCACTCTTCAATCCTTTCCGTCTATTAGTTTGAATCCCCACCACTTTAAACTTTAAACAGTAACCCTTGCTACATAAATTTGTCAAAGGCTTTTTTGAAGTCTAGGTACACCACTTTGGAAGGCTTTCCAAAGCTCACTTACAATCTGATTTCCTCAAGAGGTCAAGGAGGTTGGTAAAGCAGGATATTCTAATTCTGAATCTGTGTTGGCTGCAGTATACTGAGTTATTTTACAAGTAATCCTCAAATTTATTTCTATTAATGGATTTGATTATCTTACCGAGTATTGATGTGACGTTTATTTCAAAATGGGTACATTTGCTAGCTTATTTGCAGCAGCACCTCAGCAGTCATTGACTGCCTTATAACAATTCTCACTAATCTCATCCCTTATAATGTTCATCTGTAGGGATGTATTTTTTGTGATTCCTTTTTGCTTGTTTAGAAACCTCAATGGAATATATCTTTAAGTCATTCATCCCTTTTTGATATTTTTGGTGGCATGGCAGGAATGTTTGCTTGTATCTTTAGTTTAATCTAAATTTGCTAATCGTAGGTAAATATCAATCCTGCTTGGCTCAGCGATATGAACTTGTGGGAGTTCCATTTGCCCTGGACTCAGGTACTCAGTAATCGCCTCTGCCCCCCCCCCCCCCTCGTACCCTCCTTCTACCCCTAGCCCCCCGATTTGCTTAGCTTCTTCACTCACTCCCTTGAAGTTGAACATTTTATTTTATCCATTCTTGGGATGTGGCCATCACTGGCAAGGCTAGCCTTTATTGCCCATCGCTAGCTTTCCTGAGAAGATGGTGGTGGATTGCCTTCTTGAACCACTGCAGCATGTGTGGTATTCTTTGTAGTGTTTTTTTTCGATCAGACTGAGTATTCAAAAAGGTTTGCTCGGCGACTTCAGAGAGCAATTAAGAATCAACCACGTTGGTATGGGACTGGAGTCACATATTGGCCAGATTGGGTAAGGATACCAGGTTTCCTTCCTGAAAGGACATTATTGAACCAGTAGGGCTTTTACAACAATTAGACAGCTTCATGGTCACTTTTACTGACACCAGCTTTTTATATTTCCAGATTAAAAAAAAACTGAATTCAAATTCTCAAACTGCCATGGTGGGATTTGAACTCGCGGTCTCTAGATTATTAGTCTTGGCCTCTGTATTACTAGCTCAGTAACATTTAAAATTGTGCATCTGGCTGCCGATCATGTCAAACTCAATTATTCTGTGGTTCTATCCCCCAAGGCGGTCGTGACTTCAATTCCCTGGATGTTATCTACGTCATTTACCAAGTCAGATGTGCACTGCGTTTCAAGGCTTCCCTGATGCATTGGGTCAGGAAGCAGTCGTGCATTACATTGACTAACTCAGACTCTGAGTCGCTTGAGCATTCTTCATTTATATTGGCTGATTGTATTCATGCACCATAGAAGAAACACGTCTTGCGCTTTTATCCTGAAATGGAGGTCTGTGGCTTACCCCGAGCAGCTTTACAAGTTAAAAGTAATCAATTTTAACAGATGCGTATCTCTCCACAAACTACAGGATCTCACTTATTTAACCTTGCAGTTGTCCCTGACAAATGGCTATTTTTCAAAAATGACGTTGGACCCACATGCTAATTGTGCTGAATCAGATATCTTTTCAGGATTGTGGAGTGCAGCCTGTGTATCAGTTGAAGAAAACTGAGCTGAAAAAAAAAGCTGCTTGTGCAGTGGTTTTAAAAAAAATCTTCTTTCCTACCTTATTTCTAACAGATTTCTTTGGATGTGGTATCTGCCAGATCTATGCTGTTTATACCTTGGGCAGACTTGGTAACCACTGGTTTTAAATAATTTTAGATAAAAATACAACTATTCGAAATAAAAAAATATGCGACCTTTATATTGAGATTGCTGTGCTTGGACCTCACAAGGCCAGCAATAAAAAGGGGGTTGTTAGTCTCACCTGGAATATTGTGTGCAATTGTGGTCTCCTTACCGAAGAAAAGATGTACTTGCCATTGAGGGAGTGCAGCGAAGGTTCACTCGACTGATTCCTGGGATAGCAGCACTGTCGGATGAGGAGAGATTGTGTCGACTAGGCCTGTATTCACTAGAGTTTAGAAGAATGAGAGGGGATCTGATTGAAATGTATAAAATTCCTACTGGGTTGGATAGACTGGATGAGGGGAGGATGTTTTCTCCAGCTGGGAAGTCTAGAACAAGGGGTCACAGTCTCAGGATATGGGATAGAAAATTTAGGACCGAGATGAGAAATTTTTTCACTCAGAGGGTGGTGAACCTGTGGAATTATCTGCCACAGAAGGCTGTTGAGGCCAAGTCACTGAATATATTTACGAGGGAGGTAGATAGATTTCTATAAATAAGCGGCATCAAAAGGTATGGGGAAAAAGGGAGAATATTGGGGTCAAGTTTCGGAATGCACCTAGAACGGCTCAGCCACGCCTGATTTCCGCGCTCAAAACCGCACCGAAAACTTACCTTGGTATTCTCCCCTCTATCAGGTCGACCCAGGCCCTTGGCGCAGCGCAGCACAAGCTGTGGGGGGCAGAGCCAGGTCCCGGCGCAGAAAACAGTGCCGGGACCTCTGCACAGGCGCGCTAGAGTGTGCGCGCATGTGCAGTAGCTCCAGGCGCCCGAGCTATGTGGGAGGGGCCCGAAGCACGCAACCCCGAGCCCTGGCTGAATGGGCTCACTGAGGCGGTGAAGATCGGCTAGACCTCCCTCATCTTCAGTTCCTGCTCCGGCTCTCTCCCGCCTCCCCCTCTCCCCAACTCCTGGTCCCGGTCCCGGTCCGGCTCTCTCCCACACCCGCCCCCCCCCGCCCCCGTCTCTACATGTTCGACGGGGCCCGCCCGCCCAACATCTTGCTGGAGGCGGGCCCGCCCGAAATCTTCGGCCCTCTCCGCTCTCCCCCCTCCCTCCCTCTCTCTCTATGCCCTCTCTCTGCACA